>NC_138188.1:118244836-119444836 GCF_964194105.1 Spermophilus citellus | reverse complement strand
ACAGCTGTTGAGCCCCTGACCTTTACATCTTCCAGCTGATGCCCCAAACATCAGGAAAAAGAGACACACTGTCCCTTCTTATGATTTCTTTGAAATTCCTGACCCAGTGAATCCATGCTCATCATAAAATTGTTTTATGCCACTAAGTTTTGTTATAGTTTTTAACATCAAGAGATATTTTTCAGCATCAAGAGAAACTGAATCAAGGGCTTTCAGAGGACTGAACAAAATAATGTATCTTATGTACCAGGCAGAAATCTTGGGCTCAGAACATGATGGCTGGGGCAAGCATTGTGTCTGGTGCCAGGCCTAGTAGCCTTAAATCAGCCACTTTATTTTTCTGGGCCTAATATTTCTCTTTAGAAATATCTGCCTAAGTAACTCAAAGGTTTATTGTGAGGATCAAATAGGAGTGATGGATGTGAAAGTGCTTTAGAGACTGGAATGCTCTGTGCAAATCAAAGGGTTATTATATTTATATTACATCTGTCCACCAAGGGCTCGGGTAGGGAGGCACTCTAAAAATCCTTTAGCAGCATTTGGTGTCTGAAATCCTAAGACCAAAGGACCTTGGTCTGATGCCCTACATTTATTTCTTGTTTGAGATCATTAATTTCAATCAGTCATTTAATCAGTCTTTATAGCATGAAAATGTTAAATTTGGGGGGTTTCCTGAAAAAAATTAAAATACTCAGTCCAGCCTTCCAAACAAATTCTGCTATGTTTGGAAGGACAAGAAATGAATGCAATGTTGGGAGAATGGAAGCTTCACCTATGTTAAGCATGTTTCGGGAGCTACCTAAAAGGAAAGAGGAAGCAGAAAGATAACTGATGTGGTTCCAGAACTACAATGTATCAGGTACTATGCCAAGCTCTTTACATATATTGTCTCACTCAATCATCATAGTGATGCTACGAAATGAATGTATTAGTCACCTTGCAAATGAGGAAACACACTGGAGAGATTAAGCATCTTGCTCAAGGTCATAGCAGTAGTAAGTTCACATCCAAATTTAGGTCTGGAGACACTTTACCACACTGATACCCCTAAATATATTTTTCTGCTTCAAAGAATTATTTCTCCATCTAGACTACCAAAACAAACAAACAAAAGATCCCTGTTCAAATATTTGCTTGTAAGATAATAACATTGCTGTTCAATTAATTTTCTGCTGAAATCTCATGTTAGAATAATTAATAGTAATTCCTATTTGTACAGAACTTTAGTGTTTACAAAGCTGCACATCTTCTTGGATCCTCCAACAATCCTGGGGGCAGGCATCATGTTATACCCAGGGTGGGTCAAATAGGAAGAGGGCAAAAGATTACACTTTAGTTTGCTGTCACATTGTAAAATGAATTGTTTCCTTAGTGTAATGTACTTTGTCTCCTACTGAGAATCACATGACTTTAAATATCACTGAAAATTTTGTGAAGATATGTTTAGGATATCTTTTTTTTTCTTTATGAGGGATTGAACCCAGAGACTCTCTATCACTAAGCCACATCCCCAGCCCTTTTTTATATTTTATTTAGAGATAGAGTTGCTTAGGGCCTTGCTAGGTTGCTGAGGCTGGCTTTGAACTCATGGTCCTCCTGTCTCAGCCTCCTGAGCTGCTGGGATTACAGGCATGCGCCACCATGCTCAACGTGTTCAGAATATCTTTAAACTATTGGCTTCGCCCCATCGTTGACTATATCTCTTCACATGATGTATACTTTTGTGAAACACTGGTTTTAAAAAAAATCCACTTTCAAAATACCTTCTGGATCATTTCTGTTTTTTTGGTTGACTTGCTGATAGCTCAGGTCAAATGGGTTATAGCTTTTTCTTGTAACGTGGCCGGCATAGAAGGGGCTACTCTGCCATTTCTTTGGTATCTGGATGTTCTTCTGGCATAGATAGTATCTTCAATTCACTGATTGTAGAAATCTTTTAAGGGAGAAATAATTTTAACTCACTGGAATCCATTTGGAAAAGATTAGTTTAGTGGAAACTGGATAATATAATCCATGCATCCACTCAAAGAGGCTCATGTTAACTGATGAATATCACAAAATTCTAAGAGCCTAAAAAAGAATAATTGTGGATTTCCACACTCTTCAATTTCTGTTCTCCCTCCAAGATGTCTCAGGTATATTATAAAGTATGCAATTATCTAATGCACATATGCACACCAATATGGGCAGCAGCACTCATCCACTTATTAAGCATTGGTAAACTTTTCTTTATTTTTTAGATTTAAAGCATAAATAGAACTTCTTGGTGGACTTGAATCTATAATTGAAAAAAAAATTGCATAGAAATGCACACAGACATGCTTGAGTACATGTAAATACTTGGGAAATCTGAACAAATTCCCTGGCTTGTACCAATGTTGATTTCCTTGTTTTGCTATTGGACTATAGTTATGCAAGATGTGACCACTGAGAAGAACTAGGTGAAGGGTACAAGCAAACCTTTCCCTCCCTCGCTCACTCACTCTCTCTCTCTCCCTCCCTCCCTCTCTATTTTGTTCTTGCAACTTCTTATGAATCTATAATTATTTCAAAAATTATATAAATAGAAGATCTAACATTATTACATCCCAGTGGACTGCTTCTTAAAGGTCCAGGAGATCAACTCCTTATAGAGACCATGACTCTGGCTCACAGAGAGACTTGAGGAGAGTGGTTTCCCCTGTTTAGGCTCATTTCCCTCATCTGTAAAATGGGCAGTTTGGCCCAAAGCCCCTTCAACTCTAAAATTCTAGGATTATACGTACAGTTTTGGGTAGGAGGATGTAAATCTCTTCCAGATTATGCAATTGGATGTGTTCAGCTCCTCCTTCCTGGAAAATGGACTTGGAACTGTTCACCTCTTCTCACAGGATCCTTCAAAGAAAAATCCAGAAAGTTTGAAGATGTTTTTATCAAACACCTCAAATAAAGTATCACAAAAGTTGAATAAAAGGAAAAGGTAATATTCCTTTCTGAAGATGATGACGTCTGTATTGAACCTTGAAGTCAAGTTACTGTGTGTTGGCTACTTTTTGCTTCCTTGACCTGTTCAGCTTGCTCAAAATACTAGCTGCGTGGGGAAAACATCCCTTCAGCAGTGGAGTTGAAAGAGATGTGTGGGGATTGAGGTAAGGCTCAGAGCCCATAGACATTCCTAAATGTTACCCTGATATTAGAGGGGGAAAGTTGATTGTTTTCCAAGGCATAGCAATAAAAAGTTCATCCCTGGAGAAAGCCCAGGGTGGAGTTATGTGCCTTTTCACATCTGTTGATAATCCTTTAATCCTGGCAACTGCTCAATTGAGAATATGCTTATTTAGGATATGGGAACCCAAAACAGTTCTCACAATGGCTATCAGCATAGCCTGTGTCTTAGAGAGTTATCAGCTGTGGGCCGTCCTTCAACCACCCCTCCCCCTCTGTTTCTTTGGCTATATCCACAGAAATAACCACATGCTAATGAAAAGATAGATATTAAAGTTTGTTTACTGCAGTAGGTTTGAACTTTGAAAAATCTGGAAATAATTTAAATATTCATCAACAGGGAAATGGTTAAATTATGCCAGTGGGTTTTAAGCTGGCATAATGAATCAATAAATTTAGGGGAAATGATATAAAGATGATATCTTTTATTTTGTGTAATAAACATTGCCAAACACTAACACCCACGAATACTACTGTCCCATCAAAAATAAAAGGAGGGCTGGGGTTGTGGCTCAGTGGTAGAGTGTTTGCCTAGCATGTGTGAGGCCCTGAGTTCAATTCTTAGCACCACATATAAATAAATAAAATAAAGTCCATTGACAACTAAAAAAGTATTAAAAAAATAAAATAAAAGGAATTTTATTAAAAAAAAAGGCAATTGGTGCAGGAAGGGAACATTGGAAACCTATGTCAACAAATGGCGGGGGGGAGGTGTTCTTTAGTGGGTAAAATCTGATAAGGCCTGTAGTTTAACATTAATATTATATCAATATTAATTTCTTGACTTTGCTAACTATATTCTGGTTATGTTAAGAGAATACTCTTGTTTTCAGGAAATACACATTGAAGTATTTAGTGGTAAAGCACACTTATGTCTTTGATATACTCACAAACAGTTCAGGAAAAAGATATTTTTGCAACTCCTCTGTAAGCTTGGAGTTATTTCATGATACAAAGTTAAAATGTGTGGATTCGATTTTTATTTACAATGCAGAAACTTATGCTTTGAAGTGTATGAGATGCTATAGTGGTGTTTTTCTTGGAATACATTTGTTTTGCAACACGATGTAGTTTGCACCATACAGCTAGTTTTAGATTGTTTTTTTCTTATTACATTCACAAAATCACTTTCAAAGTTGTATGTTGAAGAAATGGAAGCAAATGTTGAAATTACGTCAGTCAATGTGCAGGTTTTGACACAATGTGCAAAACAAAGAAGGGCTACCCCTATGGCGGGTGAATTCTCTGCCTTCTCACCCCAGAGTAAGCATTTGAGATGGCGGGGGCAAGCTGGATATCTGTCTCATAGTAGCAGGGGACTCTCTGCTTGCTGTTCTGAGCCCACTCACATGGAGGGCTGAATTCCTATCTCTCAACAGGAAATAAGAAGTTACTTGAAATGGGGTCACCTGTTGTTTGACAATGAAGTCCAACAGGAGTACAATGGAAACCTATTTGGCTGAAAGTGAATAGATGGATATATTTACTTCTGGCTGTGGACTTGCAAGTTACTTGTAGCCATATCGCTTTGCTTCCTCCTATGCTGTACAAAACATCCAGATTAATCTTTCCAAAACATTTCTAGGCCCTTCCTACAAAATTGAAGAACCAAAAACAGATTCTTAAACCCAACATCTTGCAAAATCTGGACTCACCTCTCTTCCCAAATTATTTCTCTTGGTTTATTCCTGGATTGAACCTGCATTCCGTACAGGTTACTCATGGTCTTTTGAACTTAGCATATATTTTTCTTTCCCCAGGGTATTGCTTGTACTGTGTCCTGAGTCTGGGATGTTCTTCCTGCCATCTTTTCCAAACAGAAAAATTCCTGCCAATTTTCATGCTCAGGCAAATTGCTATGGTTTGGATGTGGTTTGAATGTGTCCCCCCTCCAGGTTCACGGTTGACATTTAATCCCCATTGTAGATGTTAAGAGGGTGGAAACTTAATCTGACTATGGTGTTTAGAAGTGAGCCCTTTAGGAGGAGATTAAGTTTGGATAAGGTTATCAGAGTGGAGCCCTCATGATTGAATACCAGTGGTTTTGTAATAAAAGGGAGAGAGATCAAAGAGACATACATGTGTGTTCTGTCTCTCACCACATGATGTTCTATGCTGCCTTGGAACTCTGCCAGCAAGAAGACTATCATCAGATGTGGGCCTTTCAACCTCTAGAACAATGAACTATGAGGTAAATAACCCTTTTTTGTTCTACAAAGTAATCCCATTTGGGGTATTCTGCTATAGTAATGAAAAGCAGACTAATACAGCATATATTCAGGACATTGATTGGAACAAAAAAGAAACTAGATTCATATTTAAAACTTGAGGTTAAAGCTGGAGCAGAGCTCAGTCAAGCATATTCAATACCCTGCACTGTAAAATAAATAAAAAATAACAACAACAATACATTTGTGGCTTATAAATTTCTTTGTATTTTAATTACACATCAAGAGATCTCCCCCAAAATAAAAGAAAAATTATGAAAAGTTGATCCATCTGATTGGAAATTAGAGCAGAGAATAATCATTCCATAGCATGTTGAGTACGTTTTACCTGGTAATTTCATTAACATCAGAACTACTCCACCCATCTCTAATACTACTTGTCAATAACAGTACCTTTGGATTGGAATGAAAAATCAGCCCTTCTTACATGATAATCCAAATTGAACAACCCAGAATCTTGAGACAGGAAAATTCAGTTTTCAGTTCTCAGTCTCCTCCCATTCTTTTTTGGTTCATCTGCAGAGAGATGGCCCATTAAGACCTGTGCGTGTGCGTTCTAGACACCAGTGAGAGTAAAGACTTTATTTTGTTTATGGTGAAACATCTCCTAGAAAATGGGAGTAACTGCTCGAAGCCCCATGGTGACAGTGTTTGATCTGCAAGCTCTTGAAGGATTATATTTGTGTTGCTCGATAAATATTGAAGGAATAAAGAGAGTCTAAGCTGGATGTAGAAATTTCTCTTCCCCTTGTCCTCGAGCCTGTGTGCTTTTCAAGAGCCTGTCCTGTCTTCCATGTTGTCTTGGCATGTGTGTTTCTGTGTTCCCCACTTCACTGTGCCTCCTGGGAACAGGAGACATATTTTATTCATGTTTGTCTTTCTCCCTGTGATTAATAAATCTATGGCTTTCAGAAGATTTTCAGGAAGATTGTATTCAATAATAAAAGTAAATAAATGCCTGTAATAAAGTTAAAAGAGACTGGTTAGCTTTTTTTTTTTTTTTGCAAGTATTATCGTCTCATTACAAAACCATTCACAACTGTGCAATTTTATGCATATATCTACATAATAATACTAAAGTAGGTTCAAATATTATTTCCTATGATGTCTTTCATGTCTACCCCAGAAAATATTAAAAGTTCCCTTTCTTCAATATCTCACAGCATCTTGTCATCTTGTATGTTTCTCTATTACATATTGTACACAATTGTGTGTTTATACAGTTGTGTTGATCTATGGAGGGAACATCAGATTTTTGAGAACAAAATCTGTGCCCTATTCAACTTTAAATCTCCAGTATCTACTTACTAATCTTAACACATAGTGGGTATATTAATGTTTTTGAATTAATAACAAACCATTTTGAAGTGAAGTGTACCGGTTGGAGAATATCTTAAAGTGTGTACATAGGAAGATTTTTTTTTTTTTTTTTTTTTTGGCTAGGAAAGAAGAGCTATGAAATCCAGTAGTAATCAGATTTTTTATTTTGAAGTTACTGACCCTTTGCTAACATGTCCAAATTACTTGCTGTGTTATCAGAACGAAGTCAACTAATTTCCTTAGGTACTTGCTTGCTTTTCACCTTGTATTTCAGAAGCCTTTATTTTCATTGACTATTCTTTAAGCCAGGAACTAAGTTCCAGGTTTTTATTATCAGCTTTTGTGTTCTTAGCAGAGGCCCCATGGAACTATTATCTAATCCACCGTCCTCCTTAAAGTCCCAGATTGTGCCTTTTTGATAAAGGAAAATTAAGAAATCACCAGGAAAAAAAAAAAAAAACAATGAGATCAGTTGACATGACTTACAGTCTCTCCCAATTTCAACTTGATATGCCCACTACCATATTCTTGATTGCATTTATTTTCTGTAGTGGCTTCTGCTGCCTTAATTTTGTGGATAAAAGAAACCTTAATTCATACAAAGTAAAGGAACAGACAGAATTTAGCATGGACATGAGAAGACTCAAGTATGTCATGATTGTTATCTCAAATGCCTGGGAGGCTGAATATGAATGCGGGCCCCTGAGCAGTTGTGTGAGGGTCTTTCGGACTAAGAAAAGAACAGTGAGTAAAAATCATGAAGTCATGGCTTGGCTCCCTATAAGGAAGAACTTTCTACCAGAGAGAACAGCTCACCAATGGGATGGGCTGCCTGAGAAGCTAGTGAATCGTGGCTAGTGACAAGAAGTGACAGCTTTCCAAATGAATCAGAACAATATTTATTAGATACCTTCTACACCTCTACAACCCAGACACTGTCTGAAGCACTGGAAGTACAAGGAAGGAAGACAGCAGAATGACTGATCTGAAGGGCACTTATAAAACAGCGGAGGAAGACAAGCAAATAAACAAATAATATATTGTGATAAATGTTCTGGGAGAGATGGAGGTACTGTATGATGAGAACATAAAGAGAAGAATAATGAACTATTGAAAAGTATCTGTATTCCCTGGCACCGTGGCTATGTCTGTAGTTCCAGCTCCTTGGGAGGCAGAATCAGGAGACTCTCAAGTTTGAGGCCAGCCTGATCAACTTAGTGGGATCTTGTCACCACAAACCCTTAAAAAGGGCTGATGAGGGCTGGGGATGTGGCTCAAGCGGTAGCGCTCTTGCCTGGCATGTGCTGGGCCGCTGGGTTCGATCCTCAGCACCACATAAAAATAAAAAAAATAAAAATATGTTGTGTCCACTGAAAACTAAAAAAATAGATATTAAAATTAAAAAGGGGGGGGGGGGCTGGTGATTTAGCTCAGTGGTAGAACACTTGCCTAGCATGTGTGGGGCCCTGGGTTCAATCCCCAGTACTATAAAGAAAAAAAGGATCTGTGTTTGTCAGCCCCGTCTTTTGCTGCTGTGACCTGAGAAAAACAAAGGAGGAAAGGCTCATGGTTCCCAGAGGTTTCAGTCCAGGGTGAGCTGGGTCCGTTGCCTTCAGACCTGTAGTGAAACAAACATCATGGCAGAGGGCATGGCAGAAGAAAGTTGTTACTTGATGGCATTCAGGAAGCAGAGACACAAGGGAGAGAGTGGGTATGGGGCAGGGACAAGAAACACCCTCTCAGTGACCTAGTTCCTACAACTAGGTCTCACCTCCTAAACTTTCCACCATCTCCCCATAACACCTTCAGCTATGAACCATTCAGTGGATTAAGGCATTGATGAGGTCAGAGCCCTCATGATCTGATCACTTCCCAAGAGCCCCATTTCTGAACATTGCTGCACTGGGAACCAAGCCTTCAACACATGAGCCTTTGGTGGACACTCCAGATCCAAACCCTAACAGGATCTAGTCAGAAGAGGAAACAGCCTTGAAAAGTGATGAAGACATTGGAGAATATTGAAAATACTCAGGCTTTTGAGAGGGTGGGTTAGGAGGAACCACAGAATGGATTATATTGAAGAATTGGACTAGCTATGTATTCAGTTTCCTTTACTCCAAATGTTCTGTCTATTGGTTAATTACTTATTTAAGAACATAATTTTCTCCCTACTCCCTAAGAGACTAGTAGTGTTGAGGAAGGAGATCGGGAGAGGGAGGAGGGAAAGAAAGGGAAAGTCCTGGGAAATAAATTTCATCAAATTATATCATGTGCATGTACAAATATGTCACAACGAATCCCACTATTATGTATAAATATAATGTGCCGATGAAAACATAAATAAATTAATAACTTATTAAAAATAAATAAATAGGGCTGGGATTGTGGCTCAGTGGTGGAGTGCTCGCTTGGCACGGGCGGGGCCCTGGGGTCCTTCCTCAGCACCACATAAAATAAATAAGTAAAATAGAGATTGTGTCCAACTACAACTAAAAAAATTTTTTTTAAATTAAAATAATAAATAAATAAATAAATAAATAAATAAATAAATAAATAAATAAATAAATTTGGTAGTATATGCCTTAGCTAGCTCAATGGCAGGTTTGTGGTATTTGTAGTCAGCATAAGGGTTGGCTGGATAACTTCTTCTGAATATCGTAAGTGTCCTCAGCAACTGTTCCCCACTTCACTTACCCAGCAGAGTGATATCAGAGAAAATTTTACCTGGTTTGGAATGAGGATTTGATATTTGTGGGATTCAAGCTTCCAAACTTTCCTTATTACTAAATGACAATTCACTTGAGCCTCATTTTACAGACCCTCAGGACAAATAATACTTAACCTTCTTTGAAGATGCAAAATGCTCTTAACTTTAAAGGTTTTTTGTTTTTTTTTGGTTTGTTTGTTTTGTTTTTTACATCAACCATAATCTTCTTGCTGACCTACCACAAAGTGGGTGGGTGGAGAAGACTGAAGATTTTCCTTGAATTTCCACAGTGCTTTTGTTTATTTGTTTGTTTTGAGTTCTGCCTATTAATTTCTCCTGCTGGTTTTCTGCCTCCTGCAGGGAGGCCTGGACACAGAAGCTGGCAAGTTGATCTTAGTTGTTAACTTCATGTCTCTCATTAGCGAAATTGAGTTTAAAATAATTGATTTCAGGAATCCTGAGGAGACAATCATTAAATCACCAACATGCAGGATGTAAAAAGGGCAGACACTGTTCAAGCTAAGACTCTGTTAAACTTGTTTTCTTGAACCATTTTCACCACCTTTCATTAAAAAAAAATCACTTCTCTACATATATTCACCAAAAAACTTTGTAAATTAATGTGTATAATAATTTTATTCATAATTTCCCCAAACTGGAAATGACTCAAATGTCCATTGACTGGGAATGGTTCAACAAACTGGAAAATCCATATAATGGTCTGTCTTCAGCAATAAAAAGGAACAATCCACTGATACAGGTAACAAAACGGATGGATTGTTAATATTTTAAGAAAAAGAGATCATACTCAAAAAGCTACCTTCCTTATGATTCCATTTATATGACATTTTGGAAAAGAAAAAAAAATAGAGAGTCTGAGTATAGATCACTGGCTACCAGAGAGTGGGGAGCAGCATTGATCACAGAGTAACAGAAGACAGTTATTTTTTTTCTTTTTGATAGATTTTTTTTTAAACTTAATTATGGTGTTGGCTACGTGACTATGTGAATTTGTCAAAACTCATTGAATTCAATGCTAAAAAGGAGTGAAATTTATTGTAGGTAAATTATACCTCAACAAATCCAATTTGAAACAGCAATGATAAAAACAAAACAATCTCTTCCCTTTAACTGGGACTCAGTTATGCCTTGTGTTGTAGTTCTCCTGCTCAGCTGCTCACTGGTCTCGTCCAGTGTCTGTGCACTCTGCTTCACGTCTCCTCACTCCTCAGCGAGCTTCAAGTATCTGCATGCTACCCATCCAATCCAAATGCACCTCATTCCTGAGCGGGAAGCTTCTCCGCTTACTCTGACAAGAAGCAGCTCTGAATCTTCTGGGCTTTCATGACCCCCAATTATCAGGCATGATGACAATCTCCACTTGTACCCTTTATCTCTTGTGTTCTTTCTTCTGTACCAAAGATCCAGCATGTCACATTCCTTTTAAAAAATATTTGTTTATTATTTCATCTAAAATAACAATAATAAACTTATTACATGCTAAGATAAATAACTCATTTTTTTAAAAAAATTGTCATTATCCAAACCAAAACAGATATGATGAGGAAAATGATACTGTATGATATTTTTGCAAAATCTCTTAAGTGATGCATGGGCTCCTTAAGGACAACCGAGCTCTCCTAGCTGCTGCTATAGTCAATGTGCTGCAAAAACCACATGTTATGTAGCTTCAGGAAAACCCACTGTATAGTCATGATAAAATAAGCATGAAATAAACAAATAATGTGTTAGTTATATATTCTTTTTTTTAAAGAGAGAGTGAGAGAGGGAGGGAGAGAGAGAGAGAGAGAATTTTTAATATTTATTTTTTAGTTATCGGTGGACGCAACATCTTTGTTTGTATGTGGTGCTGAGGATAGAACCCGGGCCGCACGCATGCCAGGCGAGCGCGCTACCACTTGAGCCATATCCCCAGCCCAGTTATATATTCTTATGGTGCTGAGAATTGAACCCAGGGCCTCCACATGTCAAGTTAAGCATTCTACTACCGAGCTACATTGTCCCAGCCCAATGTGTTAGCATTATAAAGAAACTACTATTAATAAATCAATTAACTCCTGACAGAGTTCTAGGGACCCACAGGATCCAGGACAACACTTGAGGACTGATGCTCAAGACCATCTCTGCTGTTAAGGTTACTCATATATTTATCATGTACTGCAGGCCCTGCACATGTACAACCTCCCCTGCTCTTGGTGTCCTGCACCACAGTGGAACATTTATTGTAATCATGAAACTTGTTAACATATCATCACCCAATGTTTATAGTTTGCATTAGGGTTTACTCTTAGTCTTGCATGTTCTTTTGGTTTTGACAAAGATAAAATGACATGTACCCATCATTGTAGAATCACTGCCCTAGAAATCCTCTGTGCTTTTTCCCTTCGATTTCCCTCCCTGCAAAGCACTGAAAACCACTGCTGCTTTATGCTATTCCCATAGCTTTGCCTTTTCCAGAATGTCATATAATTTAAATCATACAATATGTAGATTTTTCAGAAAGGCTTATGCATTTAGGCTTAATGCTTAGGTTTTTAGGCTTCCTCCATATCTTTTCATGGTTTGACAACTTGAAACTTGTTTCTTCTTTCCTCCTGTTTCTCCTTTTCCTTCTTCTTCACATTCTCCTTCTTCTCCTCCTCTTCCTCCCCCTACACCTCCTTTTTTGTAGTACTGGGGATGGAACTCAGGAACTTGCACATGCTAAGCAAGCTGTCTACCACTGAGCTACATCCCCAGCACAACTTATTTCTTATTAATGCCAAATAATATTCCATTTTATGGATGTACCACCATTTATTTAATCATTCCCTCACTGAACCTTACTGAATGACGTCTTGATTCCAAATTTTGGCAATTATGAATAAGCTGCTATAAACATTTTTGTGCTGTGTTCAGTGAGGACACACGTTTTCAATTTGTTTGGGTAAATACAAAGAAGCACAATTGTTAAATTGTATGATAGAAGTATGCTTGGTTTTGCATGAAACTGCCAAACTATCTCCTAAAATGGCTGTATCATTTTGCAATCTCACCAGCAACAAATGAAAGTTTCTGTTGCTCTAAATTCTCTCCAGCATTTGGTTTCTTTAGTATTTTGGATTTTGGCTTCTAACTGGCAAGTTGTGGTATCTTATTGTTGTACTTGGCAAATCCCAATAATATGTGATGTTGAACTCTTCTTAGGCTTATTTACTATCTGTATGTCTTTTTTGATGACATGCCTAGTTAAACCTTTTACCCATTTTTAAAATCAGGTTGTTTGTGTTTTCTCTCTTCTCTCCCCCCACCCTCTCCTCTCTCTCTCTCTCTCTCTTTTTTTTTTTTTTTTTTTTTTAGGTCCTGGGGATTGAATCCAGGCTTTGTACATGCAAAGCAAGCACTCTACCAACTGAGCTATATTCCCAGCTCCATGGTTGTTCATTTCTCATTGTTGAGTTTCAAGAGCTCGTTGTATGTTTTGATTAACAGTCCTTTATTAGATGTGCCTTTTGCAAATATTTGATCCTGATCTGTGATTTTCTTTCTCATTCTCTTTCCCACAGACGTTTTTAATTTTAATGAAGTCCAGTATATCAATTATTTCTTTCATGGCTCATGCCTTTGGTGTTGTATCTAAAAACTCATAACCATATCCAAGGGCATCTGCATTTTTCTCCTATGTTATCATCAAGGGGTTTTATAGCTTTGCATTTTACTTTTCTATGTTTCATATTAATGTTTGTGAAGGGTGGAAATTCTGTGCCTCCATTTATTTCATATGTGTGTATGTATGTGACTGTCCAGTTGTACCAACACCGTTTGTTGTAAAAAACTACTGCCGCAGTCTGGCTGGGCACAAAATCACGAGCCACTCAAGCAGGAACAAGCTTTATTTCTGAAACTCCCGCCAATGCCACGCACGCTCCCGGGGGATATGCTGAACCACACAAGCGGCCTTCTGGGGGGGGGGGGGGCTACGCCAACAGGAAAATCCCTCCTCTGGAAATCCCTCCTACTGTACTTCGGCAACCAATGGGAACTCTCCGGGGGTCCCTGCTAGAGCTCCAAAGTAGCAGGCTGAGGCATACAGCAGGGGTCTAATATCCAATTGAATGCAGATCTTAACATAATCATATCATCTCAGTGGCTTGCTGGCATCACCTTTCAACCAAAAATGCCATGCATCATTCCTACTTGGCTATGGCTCTCAGCAAACTACCTTTGTTCACTCCATTACTTTTGCTTCTTTGTTAAAGATCAGTTGACTGTATTTGTGTGGTATATAATGGGCTCTTTATTCTGTTCCATTGATTTACTCTCCTTCTCTTTTGCCAGTCATATGTTGTCTTGATCACTGTAGCTTTACAGTAAGTCTTGAAGTTTGATAGTGTCAAGCCTCCTAATTTCTAATCTTTTAACATTGAGTTGATTATTCTGGGCATTTTTCTCTCTGCATAATCTTGAGGATCAGTTTATGAATATCAACAAAATAACTGACTCTGATTTTGGTTGAATTGTGTTGAATCTATAGATCAAGTTAGGAAGAACTGAGATGTTCATAACATCAAGTTTTCCTATTATAAATATGAAATATCTCTCCATTTATTTATTTATTTGTTGATATATTTTATCAGAGTTTTTCAAAACTCTATGTAGATCCTGTATATATTTTGTTAAATTTATGCAAAAATATATTGTTTTGGGGGTACTAATGTAAATGGCAGGGTGTTTTTAAGTTCAAATGAGTTTATTGCTGATATATAGGAAAACAGTTGATTTTTATATGTTACCCTTGTATCCTGCAACCCTGGTATAACTGCTTATTAGTCTCAGGAGATTTTTGGTGATTCCTTTAGATTTTCTAAATATAATTATGTCATCTATGATCAAAGATGATATTATTTCATCCTATGCAATTGGTATATCTTTTATTTCCTTTTTCTTATCTTATTGCATTAGTCTTGATCTCCAGTATAATGTTGAAAAGCAGTAATGAGAGGGTATATCCTTACCTTGTTCCTGATCTTAGATAGAAAAGTTTTGAGTTATTCACCATCAAATTTAATGATAATTGGAATTTTGTAGATGTTTTTGTAGTGTTGAGGAAGTTCCCCTCTATTCTTACAGGGGAAAATTTTGTTGTTGTTGTTGTTTTAATTATGAATGGGTGTTGGTTTTGTTAAATGCTTTTACTGCATTATTAATATGCTTATATGGTTTCATTCTTTATCCTTTAATATTACATTAATTGATTGGTGAATGTTAAAACAGCTTTTGAAAAAATGTGATAAGTTCCAGGTGGTCATGCTGTATAATTATTTTTAAACACTATTGGATTCAGTTTGCTAATACTTTACTGAGATTATGTTTTTGAAAGATAATGGTCTGTAGATTCTTTACTTCTTTATTTGTAATATCTGTCTGATTTTATAAAGATAATGTTGTCCTTATAGAATGAGTTAGGCAGTATTCCCTCTATTTCTATCTCCTGGAAGATAATTGGTATAATTTTTTTTTTCTTAAAAATTCACCAGTGAGGGCTGGAGTTGTGACTCAGTAGTAGAGCGCTTGCATAGCATGTGTGAAGCACTGGGTTCGATCCTCAGCACCACATAAAAATAAATAACTATAACAAAGGTATTGTGTCTGTTTACAACTAAAAATATTTTTTAAAAAAATTCACCAGTGAACCCATCTGAGTGTTTTTTTTTAATGAAAATTTTACTTAGATAATTGTAGATTCTCATGCAGTGTAAATAGCAACACAGAGAAACTCATGTGTCTTTTATCCAGTTTTCCCCAATAGTAACATCTTGCAATACTATAGTGTAATGTAACAACCAGTATATTGGCATTGATACAATTTATCTTATTTGAACTTCCTTACTTTTACTTGTACCCATTTGTATATGTGTATTTAGTTCTATGCAGTTTTAGAACATGTATTAGTTTGCTATTCACCACCACAGCACAGAAGCAGAAAAGTTCATATCCCTTCTTATGCTTTCTGTGGCAACCTGGATACATTGCTAAGTGACAGAATCTTAGTAAATATTTATCAACACATTTCCTTAAGGGATTTCATTTGTAGCAACCCAGGAATGATTACTAGGATTTTCTTTGTTCTGTTGTCCCTAGAACTGGCCCTATAAGCTATTGCAAAGGATTGAAGCTGATGGGCTTATTTTTGCATTAGAATTGCTGAATACATCTTGTTCGTGTCATATACATGTCACATTTTAACTGTTAGAAGCTGATGTACATGACACAACTTTCTTCCCCAGGTGAGAAATAACCTATCTACAGTTACGGGGCTAAGGGATGACATTTCACACCTATGACAGTCAACAGGATAAGTATCATGTTCAACCTGACTTCTAAGGGTCCACGATATGGTTATGTCAACATAGTGCATTGATGGTTCTGGAGGAGAAGGGAAGCACCACATAATATAATTTATTTATTCATTAAACAAGTTTCAAGAGATGTTTGTGTGTTATCCTTTTAGGAATTCAAAAATGAACTGAACAAATATTTGGACAAATTATCTTACATAATAACCTGGGAAATGTGACAGGTTAATGTAATTCATCTTCTTCCCCACTCTTCCTCTTCAGAGCCCTGTTCCCAAGCTGAGCAAACTCCCCATTTGCTAGCCACTCAACCTCACCTACCTTCCCTGCCTCTGCCCTTGTTCTTGGTAGTTCCTTTGATCTATGTCCTTTACCTCTTATGATCATTTCTTTTCCCAAATTCAAACTTTGCTATGAAGATGGTCATACTATCCCCAAACACATCGACTCTTTCCCCTCTAAATCCTTTTTATTGGCTTTAAATTCTCATACTTTGAATTCAGAATATATATATATATATATATATATATATATATATATATATATATATATATATATTAGCTTCTTAGTAGATAAGTGCTTGGATGGTAGGATCTATGTCTCTGATGGGATCTGGTCAATTTCCATCATAAGCATCACACCTATCTTTCCCATCTACCTCTCTACACATGAAAATGTAGATGCAGTTTTTGTGAACATTTGATATGGACCTTATGGGCCCAAAGGACAGGGAAACAAAATATTCTTAGGTTTCTTTTCTAATATTTGTTTTATAGTCCAGAATCCTTCAAGCATTCCCAGATTTCCTGTGGTGAAGAACATCCTCCTAGTTTCTGAGTAAAATCCCCCAAGGAATAAAAAGATTGGGAAATATTCTGTAATGGAATGTCAGAGCTGGAAGGTGCCTTAGGGATCATCTAGTACAACCACTAGTTTTAAATATGAGGAAACTGAGGCTCAGAAGGGGAATGAGGCTTGTTCAAGGTCACAAAGCTATTCGGGACCCGAGATTTACAAGGAGCACAGGTCTTTGGATGGTTACTGGCATGTGGTCAGAAGGCCAAGTCGCCTTGCCCAATTCCCTCTCTGGAGGTTCTGCCTGAAGCAACTCTGGGTGTTCAAAAGCATTACATCAGGCCTTCCAGAAGCTTTGCTAAGTAGATCATCTGCTCAGGATTCCATAAGATTAATGATTTCTGTATGAGGGAAATAGCTGGACACAATGTCATCAAGGGTCCCAACACAGGTCCATAGTCAGCAGCCAGAGCAGGTAGGGGACTATGTCTTTAGAGTAATAGATTCCTGGAGCTGAAGAAAATCTTGGGGATTATCTAGAAGAGAAAGCAGAACTTGAACATGAGGTCTTGTCTTTTAGAAATGATTCCCCATCTCTGGTGCTCAGATTTCAAGTGTATACAATAAAGAGGTTGTGAGAGATGATGCCAAATGTGCTTTTCTAGTCTACAAAGCATCCCATTTCCTAGTTTGACAGGCGAGAAAATGGAGGATTAATTTTCTTTAAGTGAGTTGGTTGTTCCGTTGTGACCAGAGTCTGGGTCGGCATTTATCCACTGGCCCCAGGAGGCTGGAACCATCCTTCCATGTTGCCCTGTTGCCTTGTGGTGAGTTGTGCAACTGCTGTCCCCAGGCTGTGGCACTGGTCTCTCTTTTCCCCAAGGGACTTCTGGCAGCACTCAGAGGGTCTGAAGAGCCTTTGCCCCCAAAGTGGAGCATGGGTCAAGGAGCTTCCTTCCCTCTCCCTGTTAAAATAAAACCAAAATGAAATGCTTCATTTGCAGGGCAGATAGAGTAGCAGGGTCCTGCTCCCAGCCTCTGCTTAGGTAGGGCCTTGGCACTACTTGTCCTATGCCAGGGGGTGAATGGGTCTCTGCTTCAGTTCTGCAGAATGAAGCCAGGTGACAAGTTAGATCCTGGGCACAGTGGCATGGCCCAAGAGAAGCACCTTCATCCAGCAAACCTTGGAAACTGACTTTCATTGAACCTTGTGGCACTTTGGATCCCATCTAGAAATAGGGAGGGAGGTCGACAGAAGGAAAAAGAATTACACTTTAAACCAAATTGTACATTTAAGACTTACAACCTCTTTGCGGAGCAGATACAGAAAGCATTTTTCTCACCCTCCTCCTTTGCAATATTTTGGAAAAGCTGTTTAAAAGGGCAATTGAAATGAACCAGCCCTGAACCATTTTCCAATTGTTACTATACAATCTAGTAAAATCCAATGATGTTCTTGTTGTAAGGTCACATACACCCTGGGCCTTCCATTTTCCTCTCAAGAGGAAGCCACATGGATGTCAAAACTTGCAAGCCAGGATAGCCCTTCCTGATAATCCTGTTTTTAAAGCGACTTCCCCAGGGTGACACAGAGACAAAAATTATATGTCAATTGTCTGTCTCCCAGTTCCTGTTCCCTGTTGTTGGAGGCACATAATGAAAGTAGAAAGGAAGGGTTCTCCAGAGAGATAAAATAGCGATGCCTAAGCCATTAAAAAAATAAGCTACAGATAATCAGAAGTTCGAGGTCAAGGGATAACTTAAGGCCATCAGAAGCTGGCCAGATTGCACTCAGTTTCTCTAGAGAATTCTGTCCTTTTGGCAGTCAAAGGCAATGATGAGCGCCAAGCCAGGCCTGTGATTTGGGCACAGCTCCAGGGTCCAGCCCCTCTAAAGCCAGGCTCCAAGCAAGCAGGGTCTAGGCCTGAACATACGCTTTTCATCAGAGACACTGGGAGCAGGAGGGGACCTTAGGCATAATTTCATTCCATCTTCTCACTTTGCAGATGTAGAAATCGAAGGCCAGATTGAAGGACAGGATACGGAATGCTCACACAAGGTCATTTGGCAATTTAGGGAATGTGTGGCAGGGTGAAAAGGACTAGCTTCGGTGTGGTGACTAGGTTCCAGATCCTGAATTTGTAAATAACAAGTCACTCTTCACGCTGTACTAAATATTGATATTACATTTTATGTTCATGTGGAAGTGCATGTCTATAGTCCCAGCTACTCAGGAGGCTGAGGCAGAAGGATCACTTACTTGAGCTAACTAGTTAAAACAATCCTGGACAAAATAGTGAGACCTAACTCAAATACTACTAATAATAACAATACTACTACTAATAATAAGCAGGTATAGTGATGCAGGCCTGTAAACCTGTAATCCTAGCAGCTCGGAAGGCTGAGGCAGGAGGATCACAAGTTCAAAGCCAGTCTCAGCAAAAGTGAGGCATTAAGCAACTCAGTGAGACCCTTTCTCTAAATAAAATACAAAATAGGGACGGGGATGTGGCTCAGCGGCTGAGTGCCCCTGAGTTCAATCCCTGGTACCCAATAATAACAATAATAATAATAGCAATAAAATCCAATCTGATAATAATAGTACACTTTTCTGAATGCCCACCACATGCAAAATGCTAAATATATACTCATTTACTTTAATACATACAATAATTCAAGGAGAACTCTCCACTAAACTACAGAGCTTGGGGGTGCTCTGTGATGCAGGGACTGGAACCTGCCCCTTTCTCCTGATGTTATATTTGATTGTAGTGGCATAGACACATGCTAGGGCATCTCACGCATCAGGGGAAACACTCAACCATACTCCTAACTTCTGTTCTCTGTTAGAAATACACCCTGGTTCTATCACCTACTGGATGAATGCCCTTAAAAAGGTCATGCCATCTCAGACCTACTTTCCCTCATCTGAAAAAGAGGAACAAGAATTGCCTAATGGGACAATCTGTGAGGGCTCTACAGATGATGATGATTATTACATCACACAGCACTTCACATTTTCTCAAGAATGTTCACATGCACCTCTTGTAATCTTCACAATACTGTGAGATAGCAGCACATTTGAGGGAAATGCCATACAGGGAGGTGGAATAACTTAAGTGATACAAGGAACACCAATCCAGCTGGAAACTCTAGATGTTTGCTTTCTGGTGACTGGTCTGGTCTGCAGCATCTCATGCAGAAGCAGAGTTCCTAGCCCACTTTAGCTTCCTCTCCACTTCTATCCTGTCTTTGTCTCCTATGATCTACTCTAGCTTTGCCTTCTACTTCCAATCAATCTATTCTCCATCTTTAGCCCTACCATTTTGGCAGGGACTCAGTCTATCATAGTTTTATAGTGCCTTGTTGGATCACCACTTTCAAAGGAACATGGGGTGCATTCTCTTGAGAAGGGATGCTGGATTGTTCTCAATTCTCTGTGAAAAAACAAAAGCTTAGATGTCAAATACAAAACCAAACCCCATGTAGAATTTCCCTTCACCAACCTCATATATTTGACATTTCACAACTCCATCAAACTGATCTCCTAGGAATGAGAAATCCACACATAGAGGGTTATCTAGTCCCACTCCTGGCTGGCCAACAATGCATAGCTAAGAAAAAATTAAGCCAGGTCCTGACCTCCAGTGTGGTAGCTTCAAAGACAATACTTGTCTTACTCCTGGCATTGCGCATAAGAAAGAGTTAGCAAACTTCTGCTCACTACTTCCAGTGAGTGCAGATTCATCGTGAAGCAAAACCTGCCAAAGAATCAGGAAAGGGACTTCAGTTTCCCATGAAACCATGAGCATTGACACACACAGAACCCTTGGCAAAGCTCTCTGGAAGTACCAAATCTGGGGGATAATGAAAGCAGTTTGGGAGTCCTATTAAGTTCTTTTGGGTTTGCAAGGATGTAGAGCACTTTCAGGGTTATTTCAAAAAAAGAGGATCAAAGCAATCATTTAGTAAACCTAAATATTACAACCCAAAAGGGCACCAAATAAGTGCATGTCCTCAGGGCAATCAATTCCTCTCACTTTTCTTCTTTTGTGAAAGGATGAACTAGCAGTAATCTAGAAATTCAGCTGTACCACATTGGGCTGTGATCTTTTGGCAGTTACCTAATCTCTCTGACTCCATCCTCCTCACTTCCAAAATGGAGATTACTAGGCAGATAATGGGGTCATCATGAGAATTAAATCAGATAGCATGTTTGGAAAAGAGTAACCTTGCATCTTGATCTAAGTGGTGGATAAACGTTTTTCCTTTCCAACACCAGCCCATTTATTCTTATGTTCTCTGCTCCTCTGACTAAATTTACAAAATGATTACTTGATTTTTTTTTCTTCTGATCCTAATCAAGTTAGAGAAAGTGAGTGAGGCTGCAATGCATAACCATTTTGAGGGCTGAGTGTGAGTTTTAGGTAAATTCTGGTTTCTGTGTTTGAGAAAGAGCCTATAATTAGTAGTGTCCATTTTTCAATGACCAGATGCAGCAAGCATGGGTACACAGTGATACATGACTCCTCTGCTGTTGGCTCTCTTGTGGCCAAAAGATATTTTTAAAGCCCCTATTTTCATAGAATCTTGTTACTGATTAGCAATGTGCCATTTCCACTTTTTGTTCTACAAAGAAAATGACAGTGACATTTGCCCGACCTTGCTACTTCTAAATGGGTGTTGTTACTAAGCAATTATTTCATGTCTTCACAGCACCAGGTTTTTATATTTTGGGGTTCATATCCCAATTAGACTTCAAGTTTGTGGATAATTCAGGTGACCAAAGTCCAATGCTCTAAAGGATATTCCTCTTACAAAATGTTTCCCTTGTCCAGAATCAAAGCATCTGTCACTTATCAAAACATATTCATTACGTTGGGAAGAGCTTGTTAGAAGATTCCATCTTTTTCAAATAATCATGATGATGATGAGAGGAGTTCTCATCTGTACAGAATTTCCTGAAGTGACAGGGAGCTTTCATTGCTATCATTTCTCTGAAGTCTCTAGCCTATGAGGTTGGCATAGAAAGAAACTTGATCTCCAAATGACAGATGAGAAAATAGTTTAAATAACTTTCTCAAAGTCTCAAAAGCTACACTTCCTGAGCCTGAATGCTCCAAGAATCATTTCAGCCAACTTGAGGTGTGGAATCGATGAGTTAGCTCCTTGGTTGTAAATTCTGATAATGCATGAGCTGTGCAGAACCAGAAAGTCCAGCTCCATCATGACCCACCAAGGAAGGGAACAAGTGGAGGGGACCTCAGCAGAGTCCACCAATTTAGTTAGAAGTTAGATATAGGTTGGGAGGATGAAGACAGGAGCCACAGTATTTGGAGACTGGGAACCTCAAGGTCGAGGTGGTGAATGAGTTTCCAAATGTTGCTGTAAAGAAGTTCACAAACTTTGTGGCTTAAAACAACATAAATCAGTTGCTTTATTGTTTTGGAAGCCAAAAGTCCAAAATTAGTTTCTCTGGACTTTTAGGTTAAGTGGTCAGACTGAAGGGTTCCTGCTAGAGGAGAACTTTTTGTCTTCATTTTTTGTTTCCAGAGGCACAATATTCTTCCACGACTGGCCCCTTCTTTTATCTTCAAAGTGCCTTGCTCAATCTCTGCTTCTGTTATTTTATATATCTCTGACTCTTTCTACATATTTTTTTTTTTGGTCCTACATCCCTCTTATAAAGACCCTAGTGATTACTTGGGTCCATCTGGATAATCGAGGATAATCTCCCACCTCAAGATTCTTAATTTAATCACATCTGCAAAGTCGCTTTATCATACAGGATGGCATATTCACAGATTCCAGGCATTAGGTTATGAACATCTTTGGGAATATCATTGAACCAATCACAGGTGATAAGGTGACAGTGAATGGTGGCAGGAGTTTCTACTGGCAGATGCATCACTGTTTGCCTTTCTGAAAACCATACCCTTCACTGCCACCTGACACGAGGGGCCAAAACAGAACCCTATCTTCTGATTACAAGTAAAGTGCTCTTTCAGGCCCATCACATACACCATCTCATAACTAAATTTACATTCATTTTCGCAAATAGCCCATTCTTTTATAGATGGTAATTAATATTTGCATAATGCTTTAGAGTTTATAATGTCCTTTTTATTTACATGAAATCATTTAAACTCCTACAATAACCCTCTGAGACAGTTATTATTAACACAGTTTTACATATGAAGAAGCTAAAGCTCAGAGGAGTGAAGTGGTTTGTTCAAGGTCACCCAGCTGGTAAGGGCAAGACCACAATGCAAATCCCGAAAGTTCCACTTTGTTCAGCTCTAAATAATGAATCTACACTTAAGTTTGCTTTACTAGAGGTGGTGGTTAATCTTTTAGGGATACTCCAAAGATAACTGGGATCTCCAGTGTGCTATTGAAAGAAAATGAGTTTATAAATGTGAAAGTGTTTTGGAGCATTATGACTCACTACTGTAGAAAGTTATTGATATCCTCATCACCATCATCAGCATCACCATCATCATCATTTGCCCTGAAGACCAAGAGAATTCAACAGTTTAACACCTCTGGATATATCTTGTTTGGTTTTTGGATTTTTTACAGTACTGGGGATTGGATCAGGGCCTCGTGCACACTAGACAAACACTCTATTACTGAGTTGCACCCCTAGCCCAACAGGTAGCACTTCCAATTGCTGTTTAGAACATCGACCCATCCATCTTGCGGTCTCTGGGGACAATGTCATAATAACACATCTCAGGGTTCTGCGGTTTGTTGGCCACCATGCAGGTGTGGCTGGTGGGAGCAGGCCCCTGAATGGATAAGCCAAGCTTTTGTGGCCTTGCAGATAAACAAAGCGGCCCTCGGCTTGGCCAAGCACAAGTTCCCAGACAATTACTTTGGGTGTAAAGGCACTGACCCTTCCAGGTGTACTGTGATGTGCAGTTTTAACTGTTTGCTCCACACATTCATCTTTTTTTTTTTTTTCTGAGACCATTTTATGTGCATTTCAAACATATCTAATTCCCTGGGGTAGAAGAGGTGGGTTTAATGGGATTCAGGAGAGAAAGATGCAGAGCGCTTCAGGCAGGTCCTGGCTGCTCTCTGACAGGTGGCGCTCCACTTCATCACCCCTCCTTTTTTAAGAGCAGCACCCACTTCTGAAATTTGCAACTTCAAAACCAGAACAGAAGACCACTGAGAGGAATAGCCAAGCTGTCCTCCACGTGTGGCTGAGCAGTCAGCCGGCCCTCATCTCATTTGAGTGAGACCGCCAAAAGCCTTCACGTGGGGCCTAAGCCACAGAAGCATTATTAGGAAGTGCTCCCTGCCCCTCACAACGGCCACCCTCACCAGGCAGGGGTGACAGAAGTGAGGCAGGTGCATTCAAATTGTCCTGGTTTGACCAACGGAAATGAGCATTAAAACTCAGTTCAGTCCCACAATGAGTCAGAATGGGGGTGGGGAAGGAACCCAGAGCTCTTTGTCTTGGGTACTAATCCTGCCTTGGTTGCCAGCCCTAGGAATCACAGGATTGGGCCTGGAATCATTTCTTGATTTCATTGCTATGAGATAAAAGGCATTGAACTCTCAGGGGTCTCTCTCATAGTCGCTTTGACCTGCAAACACAGTTGCTTATCAGACAAATTCTCTCCATCTGAAACGTGCCCTCATCCCCAACAACCCCTACCTCTGCCTGCCCAAATCCGACCCCTTCTTTATGTTTGTATTTGACTTCTTCTGATAAGCATTCCCTTGTGCTGCTAGCTGAATCTAGGAATCTCCTAGTTATCAGAATCATCGTTATCCTTTTGCTCAATTATTTATGTATATCATTTAAAAATGGAAATGATTTCTCACCTATTAAGTTGGGCATCCTGCTAAGCATTTTCACACTTAGAGTTTAATTTGCTGTTTTACTCCCTAATATTAGAGAGAAGCTCCTTAAAGGCAGAGACTGTCTGACTCATCACTCCAATCCCTGCCAGGCACTATGATCTCAATAAATAGTGACTGGATTCACAATTTTAGAGAAACCATCGAAAACAATTGTAAATTAGTAGAGAACTTAAAGTTAGCAAAGGGGCCTATTTGTCCAAGTGTCTGTCACTCAAGGAAGACAAGGTGACATCAGTGAGGACCTGCCATGAGGGTATCCCTGTCTGTAGAAGTGACCAGAAAAGGATGAGCCAGAACAATCTTCAGTCAGGGAGAAGCTGGGCAGGAAATGGCAGCACCAGCCAAAACCAAAGGATGTAGGTATAAAAAGCAAGTGAAGACGGTGTGGAAAGAACAAGATGAAATAAGCCTCTCAGAGCAAATGCCAGAAGAGATTCAAGGATCCTGAAGTTCTCATACATGTGGTTCTTTGTGCAGAGTTAAGGGCCAGATATTTAAAGGAGATTTTCAGAGCATGCATTATATTTGAATCCATTACCATGACTAGAAGAAGTTCCTCAAGCTCTTCTTTCCAGGCACTTATGAGGAAGGACTTTTGTTAGAGATCAATGCTCATCTTCCCTTGTCTCAGGACCTACCTCAGGCCATGAAGATCTAAGAAGCACCTGGGGAACTAAAAGAGCACAGAAAGGTGAGTCAAGAGACTTGATTTCCAGGTGTAGCCCTTCAGTTAACTTGCATCACAAACTGGAACAAGTTACTGTACTTCTCTGTGTCTCCATTTTCCCGAGTACACAATGATGGGATGCAACGAGAATGTCATCGTCTTCATCTGGAGTGCGTAACAAAATACCAGAGACTGGGTGGCTTGTAGATAAGAGGGATTTCTCATTCTGGAGATTAGGAGTCTGAGATCAGAATGCCAGCATTCTGATCATTTGAGGTCATTTTCTACTTTGCAGATTGTTAACTTCTTACTTTATGCTCAGTTGGTAGAAAAAGTGCCAGAGAGGTCTGTAGGGTCTTCTTTATCAAGTACTAATCCTATCCTTGAGGATCCCACCCTCCTGAGCTAATTACCTCCCAAAGATCTCACCTCCAAATATTATCACATTGGAGATTAAGTTTCAACATATGAATTTTGTGGGGACACAATCAGACCAAAACATTCATTAAGTTTTCTTTGAGCTTCTGCTCCTTACCTTTTAAACACAATGCAAAGCCCTCCTTTTCCCTTTCCTTCCTGGGTCAGGTGTTGAAGCTTCTCTTCTCAACGTGGCTGGTGTACTAGGCTCTCTTCAGCCTTCTTCAAGAACTTGCTTTGCCAGTTTACTTCATTACCTCTTGGCTCCTCAGTCTCTCCTGTTTCCTGAACTCATTTCTTTCAACTTCTCAGTGCCCTTGACTCTCTAAATCATTCATATTTTTATCCAGCAATTGGTATATCTCTCTTCTCTTCACAGCTCAATTTATTGAGTACTCACCATTACCTCAATGGTCTCACTTCTCAACTATCCTCAACCCACTACAACCTGGCTTGTAACACTCCACACACATACCCTTACACGACAATCAAAATCCTCTTTCCGAGGTCCCTGGTGACCTCCTCTTTGCCAAATCAAATGATCTGACTGAAGCCTTCATCCCTCTCACACTCATAGTGATATTTGCACTAAAAACTTACCACTCCACTAGTCATAAAAATCTCTCCTGGTTCTCCACTCTCCCTTCTCTGATGTTCACAATTTAATGTTGAGTTTCATCAATATTCCACCTTCTATTACCCCAGCCTCTTAACTCCAATCATTTAGTTTTAGAGCTGTAAACACATTCATATTCTGATGTCTCTTGAATCTATCTCTCCAGCACCCTCCCAAACACCTCATTTGTCTTCCCAAATGCCTACTCATAACTCCAGTGGAGTATTTTCTGCAGAAGATTCAAACAACACACTCAAAAGAGAATTCATTTGTCTGCACCTCTCACTCTAGCATTATAAAATCTGCTGTGTCCTCTGTGGTCAGCCCTGGAGAATGCATCCACTCCAGCTATAAAACTAGGAGTTAGAGTCTTTCACAATCACTTCTTTTCCTTCCCTTCCCATATCAGTCAAACCCTAGGAATTGAACTTCGGTCCTCCTGTCTTTCCAGCCACAATGCCTCAGCTCAAGCTCTCATTAGCTTTCAGCAGGACCACTGCAACATCGGCTCTCCAAGCTCCATGTCTCTTTGGGTTATCTTTTTAGAAAGCCAGTCTAATCAGGACACACTCTTGTTTAAGAATCCTACTAATAATCTATTGCCTGTAGAATTGAGGCTAAAGTGCTCTAGGTGGGGAACACAACTCTCTTCCCAATCTGATCTTGAGCTTCAGCTCCAACATTTCCACACCACACGGTTACTCTGAACGACTTACCTCAAAGTATCAGTTTTCCCCACAATTTGGGGCCTTTGTACACGCTGTTATCTTTGTCTGGAAAGTGCTTTTGTCCTTCTCTGATTGGCAAATTCAGTCATATTGCACATTTCATCATCTCTGAGAGGTTGCCCCTTATTCCCTCCAGGCAGAACTATTTACTCTGCCCTCAGATCCCACAGCACTTGTACCATACTTTTCATCTTCATGTGTCAGTCACTTCATTATACTTTGAGATCCAGGAGGCTAATAATCTGTACTTATTAATATTTTATATCCCCTGATCTGCTCATAGTCAGTCCTCAGAAAAATAGATACTAAATAAATCGATGAATACATTCAAACATTCTCTGTGTTAAAGGAAGTTTCACATTTTTTTTATTAATCATTAAAAGCAAAATGGACTTTGCAGTCCAAAGTACTGGGGTTCAAATCCCACCTCTCTAACTAATTAGCTGTGTGACTACATGCAAGCAACTCTCAACTCTATGCCTGAGTTTCCTTTTCTCTAACTTGGATAATACCTACCTCATAACATTGTCATGGTTTATATAAGACTTGGATACACAAAATGTGTAGCACAGAGACTGATACCTAACAGCCATGATTGTTACCATTAAGTAGCTGTATTGCCCTGCACCTGCCACTTCCTCTCCCGGAAACCCCTCTGTATAAAATCCTCAGGCTTCATTAGTATTCCTGAAGTTACCCCAAGCTCCATCATTATAAGATGTTACTGCAGTCCAAATCTGCAATATCACTCATTCAGCTCTGATCCTCACCCTGCCTGTAATTATTAAGTCTAGTAGTTTTGCAGGCATAAGCTATGTTCAGTGTAACCAAAGTCAAATTCATCAATCACACTGGAGCTCTCTGAGGGTAAGAACTACTCCTCTGTCCTCCTGTCCTATCTGGGTCAGGGATAGGCACAAAGAAGGTGCTCCAATCTACTCATCAGTAAAAGACACAGTGGAAACAATGAGGCCTCCTCCAAGGGGGCAGCTGGGATGACAGGGACAGGGCAGTGTGGATTTCCAATCGCACAGTGTGTTCCTAATTTAAATGACTTTGTGAACTTATTTTGCAATCCCACATCTATCCCCAGCTCATTCTTATTAATGTGCTGTTAATAGACTTACTTGAATTGTGGCCACTGCGTTTCACACAAAGAGCACACATGAGTCTACTTAAATTTCTTTGGATTCTCTCAGAGAAGAGGTGTCTTTCTCCCACATTTGCACATTTAAAATTTATTTTTGACATCTTAATATGATTATTTTTGTTCTTGTAAAGCAATGGAGCAAAACAGAAAAATAACTGGTTGGGTTTCTTCCCCCAACATTAAAAACAGGGAAAATAGCCAATTCTTTGGAAGCCAGTTGTTTTCAGTAATATTTGAGGTCTTTCTGAGTGGAATAATTAGTCACTTATGAAGAATAAAGAGCAGAGGATTGTGGGAAAACCATGGACTCTGGCCATTCAGTGCACTTGGGCAGCTTTCCCATTACAGGGTAACAAATATCTACAGAATGGAATGTCACTCAGCATA
Organism: Spermophilus citellus; assembly: GCF_964194105.1. Classification (NCBI taxonomy): domain Eukaryota; kingdom Metazoa; phylum Chordata; class Mammalia; order Rodentia; family Sciuridae; genus Spermophilus; species Spermophilus citellus. Next base: position 119,416,383 of record NC_138188.1, on the reverse strand, counting down.
GGACAGGAGCACTGTGGTCACTTAGACCTGGCATCAACCTTGACCCTTTCAGTTTGAGATCTGGGCAATTTCTTCACTTCTCTGACACTCAGTTTCTTCATTTGTAAAATGAAGAGAATAATAATGTATAACTTGTGGCTATGCTGAAAAAATTAAGAAAAATGATGTATTTGGGTCATAATGTATATTCAGAAAATGTTAGTCGTATTCTATGGTAATAGCACAGCCTAACAAGAATAAAGCTAGTCACCATCTTTCTAACTTACCTTATGCCACAAAGAATTAAAGACAATCTGTAACCATGCTGCTAAAATGCCGATGTGACATTGATTTTTTTTAAAAAAATGAAAAAAGATAATCATGAAAGGAAAATTAAAAGTGATATGATAAAATGGAGTAAATAAAAAGTTTATAAACTGCACAGTCCTGTGGCCATGTTGTAAGTGTGTGACAAGGTCTAGCTGTTGGAAGATAACATGTCACCCAAGAAAAGCCCAGATCTTCCTGATTGAAAAACCAAAACAAAATTCTTTTCTGATGGGAACTGATCCCTAGGAGAAAAAAGACCTAAATTCCCTTCCCTCCTCAGCATTTATTTCAGTGTTGACCTTCTACAAATCATGTCATCACTCTGGGCCCCTACATCCTTGCCTGTACACACAGAAGATTAGATAAGCTGAACTCTAAAGCCTTTCGAGCCCCGACATTTCATAACTTGATTCTTTTCTGCAAAATATCTACAGCTTCCTCCTCCAAGTATTTGCAATTCATGTGACGTCCTCATTGAAATTCTTCAGTATAATCGAACAAAACTAGTTCTTCCTTTGGAAATGTGGGTTTATTTCTTTCCATCCTGTCATGGGCCTCCAGATAGAACTTGAGGTGCCAACATTCTCAGTATAAGATCCACTCCTTACTTACACCTTACAATGGAACTATTAAAAGCAATTAATGTTGATTTTGGACAGATCTGGATTTATTCAGAGAAAGGTATTTTATTCTCAGCACTATCTTCTTCATACTCAATTCCTTATTCCGTTGACCTTTCATTATACACTTGATACGCAACTTTCTCTCAGTTTCCTTCATTCTCACTGGGACTGTCTAAGGCCCTGAGTAAAGTCGAGCATATGAAGAAGCAGCTGATGAGGTTCTCATCCTCTTCTAATCAGTTGGTCATAACATGATGTTTGTCTGGCTCCATAGTCATGGCTTTTTGATTTGTATCCCAGTTCACAGCAGGAACACATTGACCCATCTTTTATCTGGGTGAGAGGTCTAGATGGAGAAGAGTGACTTTGGACATGTGGAATGTCTGTCCTCTACAAGATCCATCTCATCTGTCACTTGTTTTCTGTCTTCTCAGAGCCTGCTCTTGCAATCCCTTATATCTTCTCTAAGCAAGAAAGCCTGTGTCTCTCTCCCCTTCCCTGACTTCCCATTCTTTGCTTCATATGCCCTTCTCTCTTCTAGACACTCTGTGTTCTTCCTCAATGCGGTTCCTCAGGGCGAGTAACTCCCTCAAGAGCACACAGCCACTAAGACACAGAGCTGAGGTTCTAATTCCAATCTGTATAACCTCAAAAGCCCTACAACTTAATCCTCACCAGTAAACTGAATTATTTGTAATAGAATTTTATACTAAACACTGCCATGCAAAGTTTTTCAATTTCTCTATTAACATACCTTGTTTCATGTTTTGTGTTTCCCAGTCCTTCTATTATACCAGTGGTCCCCAAAGTTGTCTACACATTACAGTCATCCGGCAACCTTTTAAATCTTTCAAAATCCAAGATACACCCCAGATGGACTAAATCAGAATCTCTAGGGATGAGATACAGCCATCAATATTTCCTTAAGTTTCCCCAAAGATTCAATGTACAGACAAGTTCTGAAACCACTAGTTTATACCATTATTAGAGCTTGACATAACTACACCCTGTATTATAATTACTAATTTACTTCTGTTTATAAATTGCAACTTGAATAGAAATCTTACTTTATTCTAATTTGCATCCCCCACAGTGCCAAGCAAAGTGAAGAATCACAGTGAACAGTGTTAAATTATCACATTTGTTCAATTTATGTTCTATCCATTAAATTAACATGGAGAAATTAGATAATTCAACTGATGGAATTGGAGATGCAGAGTGTTTGGGCCTGAAGTGGAAAAGGCCAAGGAATTGTGGTCACATAGGGTAAAATCAGAATATGCTAATAAGACCCCTAACAATTTTCTCCAGGGGCTGGGGATGTGGCTTGGTGGTAGAATGTTTTCCTAGCATGACTAAAGCCCTAGGTTCAATCTCCAGCACTACAGACAACACAAAAAAAATGTATCCAATCATAAGGAAAATAAAGCAAGAATGGTTTATTTCAAACCATCTAAACTTTTTATTTTAATTCTGCTACAAATATGGATCTAGGCTGTCACCAAAGTTGAATGGGTTAGACTTTAGGAACCAACTCCTGATGACCTGGAATGGAAAAATCTTAGAATGTTAACTGAAGTAAGCCACAGAATCGTCTTCTCAACAGAAGTTTTAGAAAGGAAAAGAGTACATATTGCATTTAGTTCTTAACTGAAGAGGTTGGATAAAACTTCCACTAGGAACTACAAAGAGAATTTTATTTTTTCAAGCTGGCAATGTGGCGAGTTCCTGATTCTTTCTTGAGATTATGAAACAATCCATTGTATTGAGTCCAGGCTATAAATTCAGGCTTTCAGATTGCTCAGAAGACAGTTTAAGAAAGCAGAAGGCAGATTGTCCAATCTGGCTTCTCCATGTGCCAGGAGTTATTAATTAGGTCTTTCCTAATAACAAGATCTGGGAAGCAGCAAACTCAAAACATGGGGTTTGGAAAACAAAACAAAATAAGATGGGGGGGGTGTCTTAATGAGAGGAAGTAAGAGGCAGCAACTACAGCACCAGGCTCAGCAAACTGAGTACGAATCCTGCCAGCAACAGATTTTAGCTGCAACAGGGCATAATCACTGTAGTAGCTACAGAGGACATGGACTCCCAGTGGACTCTAACATCTGCCCAGCAGCCAGTGAGGTCACCTTCTTTTCTGTGTTTTTGTGGGATGAGCAAGAGAGGATTTTGAGAAGTCAAGAGGGACTTGTCAGGATTTCCATGGATCATAGATTCTAAGACCCTGGATGGTCTAATCCCACCCATTTCTCTACAAGAATACATTGAGTTCTAGAGCAGTTGAGTGTCATAACGCAGATCAGCTAACAATGACAGAGTAGAACCTGAGCTTTCTCTGTTCTTCTCCTCTAGACTCCCACAGGTTCCCTGAATAGCCAGGAGCCTCAGCTCTGCAGATGTATAGGAGTTTTCGTCTGCATTGTAGGCATGACCCAGGATTAGCTCTATTCCATGGGTGGTCACCACCTACCTTTTTGGAACTCTTTTCTTGGTCTAAGAAAATCCAGTCCCTGGGATACTGTGACATTTCTTTCAAATGGTATATGGTAGCTTCTACTAGGTAGGAGAGCCATCATTTCATTTAAGCAAGCATAAGGAGTGTTGGTTAAAGAAAGACAACCATCAGATTTACCTGAGAGTATCTTCTCCTTGACCTACTGAATAGCCTACTGCTAAGAAGTCTCTAAGGCCAAAACCTTAGAGGGCTGGTCTCCTCTCTGACCTACTGGACATTGAGCATACGGAGGGCAGCTAATGGATTCTACTTACCTTTTTATCCTGATTATCACTTGGATGTTGTTCAGTAAATTTTCATAAATGAATGGGCCTGACACTTAAAGGGAGAGACATAAACTAGAACTCACTCAGAGAGAAGCAACCAGGATTGTGAGAAGATGAAAATTTGAATAAGATAAAGGATGACTTAAGAAAATCCAACTTGAAGAAGAAAATACTCCCTGGGGAAGTGATCCTCATCTTGCAGTAGCCATAAGGAAGGATAAGGAAGAACATGAGACTGACTATAACTCTGGGGGAAGAAAACTTTGGATGAACACAAGTAGCTTTGAGAAAGAAGGCAAGCATTCCATCTCCAGTCAGGACCCTCTTGATAGAGATATGGAAGGAAGGAAAGTATCCATCCACAAGGCAGAGAACTTGGGCCAAGACTACTAAGGCTAAGATATGCTGGCCATCTTGGGATGGAGGAGAATTGGTGGCTCTCTCATGGGAGGCAACATTAAAGGTAAGGGGTACCTATTTGCACTAAGCTGACCTGGCAGGAAAAAAACACAAGTTTAAGGGTAAGACAAGCACATTTGCCCCCTTCTAAGTTCCCTCTTCATATAATAACAATTACTGAGTGCTTCTGTTTGCCAAGCACTGTATTATAACTTTAGCCTGACTGATGATAATCCTGATGCAGCCTCATTTTATACAAATTCAACTTGAAAAAATAAAGGAAATTGATTTTTTTAAGAGAGAGTGAGAGAGGGGAGAGAGAGAGAGAGAGAATTTTTAATATTTATTTTTTAGTTCTCGGCAGACACAACATCTTTGTTGGTATGTGGTGCTGAGGATCGAACCTGGGCCCCACGCATGCGAGGCGAGCGCGCTACCGCTTGAGCCACATCCCCAGCCCCAGAAATTGATTTTTAAAAACACGCTGGCAAGATTTCTGTGAAACTGGCATACGCGTGCATGGAACACAAATTGAATACAAATTGAAACAATACTTTTGGAGAGCCATTTGGCAACACTTTTCAAGAGCCATAAAACTCATCTAGTAATCCCACTCCTAGGGATTTACCCTAAGGAAAATAACTACAAAAGAAAAAGAAAAAAAAAAACCTGTATGTTCAGAACTCTTTAAAATAGCAGAACCTGGAAAGAATCCAAGTTCCCAACAATTTGGGTATGGTTAAATAATTTATGATATATTAACTCCATGGAAAATTATGTAGCCATTAAAATGATAAATGGGAAGACTCTGTGGCAACATGAAAGGCATATAAGAAATAACGCTCAAGGATAAGAGTGGGACATAATACTAGACATATGCTCTGATTATGACTCTGTAAAAATACTTATGGCTAGAAATTGAAGCAGACAACAAAGAGACATAAAATAAATTATAATTTCACAAAGTTTTGCATATAATCATTGTACATCTTTTAAAAACTGAAAACAGAGAAAAACTTATTCAAGCTAGAAAAACCTTGAGACTCATAGCATTCGAGTTAGAAAATATCTTATAGGACCTTGGCTAATGCACCTATTTTATAGTTTAGCAAACTGAGGCCCTGAGAAAAACAGTTTGTTCTACAACACATCAATGGTAGAGTTGGGACTAGTAGAAGCACAAGGTGAAGGGTCCCTGGAAGATTCCATAGGCTGATAATGTGTGGCAGGAGACTCGTGGAGCAGGGGACACAGTGCTGCCTGCCACGGAATTCCCAGATGTGGATAGCAAACACAGCCGGTTAAGTGTGCAGCTTGATATTCTCATTATTGAAGACAGCCACCAGCCACACACTGGGCACATCGTGAATTTGGAAAGAAAGGGTCTGGCATTCTGCTTTCATGGCTGTCTTCTCTCTGGTCCAAATACTACTTTCCCAGGTGGACACCTTATCAGTCATTCTGTAAACACTTGGGCACCCCTACCCCCAGTTCAAGCAGGCACTGTGCTCAGCTGAAGAGAAAATGGTAAGATGCACAGTGTCCTTGCTCTAATGGTGCTCTCGATTTATGGATGGAGACAGATGATGAGCATGTGAATAAATAAATGGCCTAATATAGTAATAAGTACTATCTAAAAACCACACAAAATAAAGTAAGCATTTTTAATAAAGGGTACCTGGGTAAGGGACAGGAATATGGAGCATAGAAAGGACTTCAGCAAGAGGGTGACATGATCTGATTGATGTGTAGGAAAGCTGCCTCTATTTCTAGAACAATCACAATAGCATCCCCCACCCCTATCCCAGCAAGTTTCTCTCTCTTTTTACTGTGGCCAGAGAGGTTTTAACAAAAATGTAAATTTGATGTGACAGTGTTCCTTTTGAGCACCGAGCTAAAACTGAAGTCCTCAGCACAGCTGTGATCTGCACAACACATTTCCACACCACCCTAGCTGTAATTCATGTCCCGACCCTATTCATACCACAGCCCCCACCCCACACCCCTGCAGCAGTCCCACCTGCTGCTCACTGCTCTCTGGGATGCTGTACACTTTGCTGAGGCTGAGCCTTTGAAGAGGCCCTCCTTCTCTGTGATCCCCTTCCTCCCCTTCTGTTTCTAGAACTCTTCCCCTTCCTAGGTTTAATTTGCCTATTACTTCTTCTTAAAAGTCTTCCTTCATTCTTCCCAGCATAGCAGGCTAGTGATCATCTTCCAGTGCTCAAAGCATGCTTTCTTTGCTCACACTTGTATTGAACACACCAGATTCTATCGTAAGTATTTGTGTGTGTATGTAGATATGTATAATAAACTCTTGGAAAGTGGAGACCGTGTCTTATTCACGTATTTCTGTTTAGAGACAAGCATATGCTGGGTGTCATAGTTTGAATGTGAGGTGTCCCCCCAAAGCTCATGCATGAGACAATGCAAGAAGATTCAGAAGAGAAATAAAAGCCTCAACCCAATCCGGGAATTGATCCCCTGATGAAATTAACTGAGGTAACTGAAGGTGGGTAGAGTGTGGCTGGAGGAGGTTGGTCACTGGGAGTATGCCTTTAGGGTATATATTTTCTGTCTGGCAAATGGAGCCTCTTTCTCTGCTGCCTGATCATCATGTGAGTGGTTTCCCTCCACCACATTCTTCTGCCATGATGTCGTGCCTCACTTGAACTCCAAGGAATGGAGCCGGCTGTCTATGGATTGAGAACTCTGAAACCGTGAACCCTCAAATAAACTTTCCTCCTCTGAAATTGTTCTTGTCAAGTCTTGTAGTCACAGCAGTGAAAAAGCTGACTAAAACACTGGGTGCCTAGCATTAATGGATATTTAATGAATGAGTCTGTAGATAAGTCACAGGATGGAATTACGAGTGGATGAATTTATTACTAAATGAATTAAATACAGCCCCCCCCCCCATTTAAAAAACGAAGGTAACTATGATCTTATTCTTCAGGTCTGAAAAGAAGATTCAGATGAGGTGACTTTAAAGGCTACTTCCAAATCTGATGTCCTAGGGTCTGAGAGTCAATAAATCACAATGGGTTATTTCCATTGGAATCAGAGAAACTTCTCGGCTTGGTTGACTGAGATAACTCAAAGGGCCCCCAGGGACATGATTCAGGATCATAAAGTGTGTGGAGCCCTGACCTTGCAGGCCTACTGCACTAGGATAAATAAAACTTGGGCATGGGCTGGGTGTCCTCCTGTTCCAGTTGGCAACATTCACAATACCCCAACCTACCTGCTGAGGGAAGAAGCCTCCAGCAAAACAGGTTTTGAGCTGGCTGAGCAAGAGCACAGCTATACATTCCTGTAAATTTCCAGGTCCATGAAATGGCCCGGACAAGCATATATGCACCGCTATGCCACATAGCTCCCGTGGCCATCTTTGCTTACCCCATCGTCCCGTGGGTGTGGTGTTCAGGATAGAATTGTGTAAATTTAGAAAGAATCCCTAACTCAGCTTCCAGTGGAGGGAGAAAGAGTGAAGTCTCACTATTTCCTCCTATCAGACTACTGAAGATCACCTAAGACTCAGCTCAAGTCAAAAGGCCTGTGTGCCAGCTACACACCCAACCCTGTGCTAGGTGTGACTGAGAATCCAAGGAGTAAAATGGCCCCTGTCCTCAGGGAGTCTACAGTCCCATGAGGGAGATCAGCCATTTGCCTCAGGTGACACTGGTAAGTAATTCAGGGCACAGAGAAGAAAGCCCTTTGGATAAAGGATGGAAATTTGGACAAGGAAGGAGAAACTATTTCATAAAGAAGGAAGTATGTTCAATAACCAGGATTGAGGATTGTCCATGTCAGTTGGGAAAAATGCTTTAACAAGTATATTGAGTGGTCAGAGAGTAGGGTAATGGAGGTGGTAAGCAGTGTTGGGCCACAGCAGAGGGTGGTAACAGAAGGGAAGGAGAGTTTTCAGCACGTTAGAAGTGTAAGACAGCAGGAGTCAGCCACATCCAGAAACCTGACTCATTATTTAATTAAAAATATTATCCTTATGCCAGTTTTTGCCAAGCCCTCTTCCTACTTCTGAGTGCCAATCTCCACAGTCAGAATGCATCTTGTGGGCAGTGGGGACACTGCAGAGTCTTGAGAGCTCCTAACTGCTTCTCTCTCTTACCTGGATGGAACCGGAAGGAAGTGGCAGGGTAGTGACTAAACCTCGGGCAGGATTAGATGCATGACCTCTATCGTCCCCTCCTAGGAGATTCAGTGTTTATTTGTAATCAACACAAGGCATTTGCAGAAAATAGAAAAACATGTGCACACAGGCACACAAAGATATCCCTGGGGGAAAAAAAAAAGTTCCCTGGAGCTAAAGGGATACAATGTAGAAGTCCAGATATCAAGTGCACTGTTCTGACAATAATTAAACCCAAGTTGGGTTCTTCTGACCCTGGAGTTTCATGCAAGATTTCTGCCTTCTTTTTGGAAGGTACTGAAGATCTCTCGTGCAGACAGCAGGATTCCAGGACTAGCATCAAAGGAAGGAGTGAGAATTCAAAGACTTTAAGAGCAAAAGAGTCCTATCAGGATCTGAAGCTCAGAAAGAGAAAATTCTTCTAAACCAACAGAGAAACTCTTTTTTAAAAAGGCTGAACCTGCCTTTCAAAAATGCACAGAATTCAAATCCTTGTTTTCCTTCTTCCCCTTCCTTCATAGGAGGAGTTTACAGTCAATTAGTTTGGAAGTTCAGTTAGTACAAACTCAATTTTAAAAGTACCCAAGAGGCAGAGATAGGAATGATTCAAGCCTTAGAACTTAGGCAAAGCAAAGAAAGAAGCTAGAAATCTAAACCTGTCTGGGTGGCTTTTTAAAAAGTTTCTCTTGCAGATGTGGGGAGTTGTGTGGCTCTTTGCTATTTTTGAAAGGTTTTCATTTTGACTGAATCCTGGGGACTTTATTAGTCCTTTACCCTGTGAACTGTTTCAGGGCCAGAGCCAGGGCCTTCATACAGAAGAGGACTTTGATGACCTTCAAACAGATTTGATATGGCAAGTTCCCAGAGTCCCTGAGCAAAAGACCCACCTCTCTCTCTCTATCTCTGGCTGTGCAGAAGCAGAAACTCTGTATGGGAAAGGTCCCTTCTGCTAAACAGCCTTAGCCCTAGCCCCCAAAAGATGTGGGTTCTACTATCAACCTGTAACTCTTACTAGCCATGAAGGCTTAGAGGAGTCATATTCCTTCTCTCTGTGCTCAAGTTTTCTCTTATAAGAAATGATAAAATTGAGCATATCATCTCTGTGGTCCCTGACAGAACAAATGTTCTATGAATTCAACTACCAAGTGGGTAGTGAAATGAATTGGATTATTTTCTTTTTCTTTTTGTCTCCTGATGTTTTTGTGGGGGAAATAGTAAACCAATAACTTTTTTTTTTTTTTAAAGAGAGAGTGAGAGAGGAGAGAGAGAGAGAATTTTCAATATTTATTTTTTAGTTCTCGGCGGACACAACATCTTTGTTGGTATGTGGTGCTGAGGATCGAACCCGGGCCGCACGCATGCCAGGCGAGCGCGCTACCGCTTGAGCCACATCCCCAGCCCAAACCAATAACTTACTGTCCACCTGACACCTTGATAACATGTCTGTGTGTATTATTTCACTTGCCAACAAACTAATAGCACAAACTGATAGCAAGGATAAAATGGTTCAAGTTCCCAGCAACTCCACAACTCCAGTGGCGGGGTTACCACAGAGGCAGCCCCATTTTCCACACCTGCATTTGCACCCCAGATGCAAGAAAATAAGAAGTTAAAATCTTAATGACAGTATTAAGTGCTAATAGATCCTGGAGTACCTTATGAATCATCCAAAGAAAGCTTAAATCACACTCAGTATCATTTTAATGTTTAGCAAAGTATGTTGTAATTTACTTATTTGGAAACCAAGAATCAGTAGATGATATGGACAGTAACCAGATGAACCAGAATTTTCCATTGCCCAGAATACTCCATTCCCCAGCCACTTTATGTAAATAGGAATTTACTTTGGCATTAGAATAATAATAGCTTACAAGGAGTAGGTTCTGGTAGTCTCAGGCTTGCCAACTGTCCAGCAATGTGTCAACTGCAGAGATTGCTGTCCACTCCAGCTGGGCATTACGGGGACCCAATCAGACTCCATTTCAGAAATCATGGGCGGTGTTTCCATGGAGCTCTGCCCGAAAAGAGGTGATCTAAATCTTGCATGAGAGATGTACATCAACAGGGAGCTTTGCCTAGAACACTGTGACCTAAAAAATCATATTAAGGAGCTCAGAATGCAGAATCAGTTTCAGAGACACCAAGTGACCTTGTGCCAGGCACCTTGCACACTGCCTTGCCTGCCTGATGCCCCCTGAAGTGAAAAATGGTGGATGCCTCTGTGCACACCCTGGCTGTGGCACACCCCAGCCTGGAGCAAGTATTCTGATTTTCACTGCCCTATTTTTTTTTTTTTCCTAAGGCAGGCTGCCTGCTACTTCTATTAATCATCTTGCTGTTTGTTTAGTTCTGGAAAGGTACGCACTGATTCACAAAGGGAAATATCACCTAGTGGTTAGACTGGAACAATATCCTTGCTGCATTTCCTTTCTAAGATCCTATCCATTTACTTTTATTTATCAAATTTACTTTTTGGTATCCCTTAAATAAGAATGCACATGATACATTTGTGAAATTTAGGGCCAGAAAGGATTTGGTTGACCCTGATCCATGACAATTCTTCCTTTACTAGATGAAGACAGCTACATATTACCATGCATTTTCTTTTTTTAACTAAGCCATTGGGAAGCTCAAAATCATACTCTATGCTTTATTAAAATTATTTATTAAAATTATTCTTTATTAAAATTATTGGGTTTTCCCCTCTAACTATCCTCTTTTTCCATGACAAGTCCTCAATCTTTTATCTGTGTTCTAATGATCCTGTTATAACTATATTTAACATTATAAGTTACTTTAAATCCTTTCTGGAAGTAAGTAGCATGCAAAGAAGTTTAAAATGTAATAATCTGTTTCACAAAAGCTTTCCTGATAGGAAAATTTGGAAGATTAATTATTATTTTATGATGAAGTCTGTAATTTCATTTCTAACACAGATTAATAATTAATATTTAAGAGCTTATATACAATGGTAATGATACATCTTTGCATAGTTTCTTAATATGCATAAAGTAAATATTTTCACATATACAATCTCATTTTCTCATTAGTGCTCACATTTTACAGATGAGGAAAGTGAGGCCTGGAGATCCTCAGTGGCTTGCACTAGGTCTAGATCCTCAGTGGCTTGCACTGGGAAGCTCAGCTCTTCAGGGGCTAAGCAGGGCCCCCCCGTTGGTTTCTTCCCCCAGTATTGCTTGATCTCTCACTGACCTCTCACTTAAATCAGCACTCTTCTCATTATCCCTAGGCAAGTTTTTTTTTTTTTTTTTTTAAGTATGTTGATGAAAATTAAGCAATGGTTTAGTGGTTATTTCCCTTGCTGAGATGGTCTGCAGAAAATCAGGAAACCACAGTTCTAAGGTCTAAATGGTCAACTTGACATGGTCACTTTCAGAATACCTGAAGCTCCTGGTCATCCTGGGTTTCATGCTTCATTTTAACAGGTAAAATTCAGCCTCCAACAGGCCTTTCTCTTCTAAACAAATATAGGATACCTCTCCTACCCTAGTGGCACCCAGGATACCAAATCAACAGGTTGTTAGGACAGTCAAGGAGAAGAACAGATCATTGCTTCTTAGGGCTTGTTGGTGAGAAAAGAGAGGATGCCCTTGACATTTAAAACCTCAGGGTCATGTTGTTCTACTAGGCAGGTTAGCTGGCTAACTTCCTTTAATGTGACCCTGAAAAGAAGGCGTTGGGAAGCATGACATTTGTGTTTTCATTTACTGCCATTTCGGGCCACTTAACTACGGCCAACTACAAGTTGAAACGCTTTGAAGACACTCCAGAAGATCTATTGCCATAGAACCTACTGGAAAGCAAGCACATTAGAGATGTGCATCAATGATGTTCTATCTCCTTCTTCTCCAGGTTAGGGCAGACCCCATTCTGGTTTCCCACTAGGCCCCAGGTTCTGCCCACAGTCTGGGGGCTGGAGAGGCTAATCTCAAAGGGCCAGAAATGAGTCAGTTTCCACGCTCAGCATCAGGCGTGTGGCTTCCTGAAGCACAGACGAGGAAGTGCTGAATTTCAAAGAGCAAGGTTTTTTTTTTTTTTTCTTTGCATACCATATCCGGAACTGAAACCACCAATTCACTTCACTTAAGATCTCACACTATACTCAGAGCATCAATAACATTCCAGAGATAAGATACCAAGACTTCATCAACCCAGTCTTTCCATCTCCCCACTTTTCTTTCAGTGATGATATTGCTGGATTCTTCTTCTTTTTCAACCTCTTTATTTTTAGCCCTGGCAACAGAATTTGGAAGCCTCTTTTTTTTTTTTTTTTTTTTTTTTTTTTGGTGTTTAAGAGTACTAGGAGTCACATAGCTAGAAATCTGTGAAGGGTATGACCAAGCTCACTACTTTCTGCTCTTCCATGCTAGGCACTTTAACCATGTGTGAGGACATGGTCACAGATTTAGTGTACCATTCTAGGAGTCAACTGGCTTTGCTGAGAGCTTCCACAGGGAGGTAATGGATCACCTCACTAACCCATAAAAGTGGTTAAAAGATGGAGTCTGTGGACCAATTTGTGCAATCTACCCTTATGGACAGAAAAACAATGGAAAACATACACATCCTCCTAATGCTGTCTGTAGCAAGTAAGAGGAGGAAGAAGGATCCCTACCACTTAGATAGCACAGTATAGTTTATCAACCATGCTCACATCCTTTCTCTCTCCTGGTGAGGTCAGTCACACCAGCATTATACTCTCCGTTGTACAAATGAGGGAACCCTATGCTAATAAATGTGGAAAGACAGGCCCTCACAGTGATAGTAAAAGTCAGAGGCCCCAGTTCTATTGATTGCATCTAACCTTATATAGTATGTAATACTCCATCATAATTCATAATCTCACGTTGCAGTCATTTGTGGACATTTTAAGTTTTGTATTCTTGCAGGGTTAATGGCTGTTAGTCATTATAATTGGCATAACCCTTCCAGGCCTCTGCTTTCTTTATTTAAGAAAAAATGGAGAAATGGCATTAAGTTCAGTATTGCTTTCAGCTCTAACACTTGGGTAGGTCCATGTGTCTGTTGAGTCAGGTCCCAGGATGGCAGTAGCTCTAGGGAAAAATGGTTACCTGGTTATTAAGGTCAAATAAATTAGTGAAAAGCATGATGATTCAAAAGGAAATGGGTTGCTTTGCTTCAGCCCTTCTCAGAGTCTTTATATACACATGTACATAGGAGGGGGCTATGGCAGTGCGACATTCCTCCAACTTGGTCCTAGAATGTGGATCTCATGGGTCAGCATTCCATGGGGCCTTTGGTAAACAGTGGAGAGTTCTCTCATGATCCCATTGGTCTCTTAAAGCAGCAGCACAGATTCCAAGAAAAATTTCATAACTACCCCCAGTACCACAAACTCCCACTTCTTGCCCCCTGCCAGTGTAGCACGTGCTAGGCCATGCAGTGTGGTCCCCCAAGCTGGGTGCCACCTAAAGTTGAGCAATTCCAGCTGTACAATCTGGATCCCATCACTTTAGCCACAGAGGCTTTGTGTTTAAAAAAAACCCCACAATCCATCTAAAAGCAAGGACTTCCATATGTTGCCTGCACAGAACTAGAGACAGTACCTTTTATTGCCTTGGAAATTTACTGCTCTCTCATTTCCCCCATTGTGAAATCTCATCATTCTCCTCTTATGGGAGAGGAGAGGTAAGGCTGCCCAAGGATTTTTCATCCTGCCTGTTGTCATTCTGTCTCCCCTGACTCCTTTAGCATCCTTCCTTTTTGGAGAAAGGAATTTGAGACTCAGGGGTGTGGCAAACCAAAGGGGCCTTTCCCCAATCTGCAGACCCCCTTAGTTTGGCCTTTTGTATGGCTTCCAATGCCTCTGTGATAAGGAGCTCACTACCTCCAGGGGCAGCCTGATTCCATGTTTTATCAATTTAGATTATTCGAAAGTTCTTAACCACACTGTCTCATGGGAACTTCCTCCTATGATTGGCTCCAAACAAGTCCGATCCTGCTACCACAAGCATGAAATGTGTCTTCCCCAATCTGACAGGTAACCCTCCCTGTCTTAAATCTGTATTTTGACAGTCCCATGAGCTATGTGGACTTTCACTCTCTAGCCCAACGTTATCTTCTTATTGAATTCCTCTTTAGCCATCTTTTCCAATCTCAGTTGTTCTAGAGAGAAGGACCGTGTGGTATCGTAGGTACTATTTACTTCTTTCATTGGGGATTCTCCACTTAAAGTTTAGACTTCCTGCCTTGGGTTTAGATCAACAAATGCCATTAGAAAAATTTTTAACCTCAGCCACAACTTGTGCTTGTTTGCAGATTCCTAGCTATATGATAGACCAAGACAAATTATCTTTAGTTCTAGAGTGACATGAAACTTCCTGGTACTGAATTATGCAAAGGAAACTTCAGGATGAAAGAAGGCATACAGCAAATAGACATCTAAAGTGGCTCTGGGAATTCCTTTGACTTGAGTAGACATTCTGCATTCTTTACCAACCATTTAGTGCTTTCAGATTTTACATGAATATTTCACCTTTATTTTCTTATTTATTCCCATAACAATCCTTTGAGATCACATATTATTGTATAATGCCATTAAACTGATATTATTTTATGAGCACACTGGAGTTTCTGAGGCCATAATTAGGGGTTGCAGTTTTCACCTTTTGTCCTACTGTTGGACTCAAAAGTTTGGGTTTCTAACCCCTGTGTGACCTTAAGCAAGTCACTTTCTCTCTTTGACCTTTAATTGCTCCATCTGTAAAATGAGACAGGTATGGGTTAAACTAGATAATCCCTGAGAGCCCTAATCTTAGCCAACCCCAGGCAATTTCTTGTCCTTATTCACGAAATATAGAGACAAAACAACCAATCCAGGAGGCCACTATGTACTACATTCATGCTGTGTGAGAAATACCATCTCATTATCTTTACATCCAAAAGAACATCCAGTCTATCATCACTCATCACAACCAACACAGTGACAGTTACTTTTTAATGTAGAAGCAAACCTTCCTTGGTTCAAGAAAAGAAAATTTTGAGAGAAAGTTCAAGTCCTGAAACTGCTAACGTCTTCCTGTGATGGTATGTGGGACACCATGGGGGTGGGGAACAAGAAGCCAGACAGTTCATCTTAGGGGTAACCTCTTTGGTTTATGTAAAATATGTGACTCAAAGCAAATTTATTCTTGTAGGCTGAAAGAGGACGCGCAGCCTCGCTGAACAGAGTGAGCCTTGTGTATATTTAATCAGCCCCATCTCTGTGTTCTGTGTTGCGATGTCTAATTTCCAGAGGAAAGATCATTTTCAAACCACAAAAGTGATGATGCTTTTGGAAAAAAAAAATATATACAGCAATAAAAAGGAAAACCCACCTCTCCTAAAAGTAAAGATTTCGATAGGAGCTCGCCTATTGTTTGTATTTTACACCCACATTCTTGATGCCTATTATCTCTGAAATCATTTCAGTTTCCAAAAATCATTTGAAACACTCCTACACCTGGGGCTTTTGATAAACAGTTCAGCTTCTTCAGAGAGAAACAAGAGAGAGAGAGAGAGAGAGAGAGAGAGAGAGAGAGAGAGAGAGAGAGGAGTGTGTGTGTGTGTGTGTGTGTGAGTGAGAGAGAGAGAGAGAGAGAGAGAGAGAGAGAGAGAGAGAGAGTGTGTGTGTGTGTGTGTGTGAGTGAGTGAGAGAGAGAGAGAGAGAGAGAGAGAGAGAGAGAGACACTAAGAGAGAAAGACAAAATTATTTGGGAGAAAGCAAGGAAATCCTCACACCCCACATAGCAGGAGCCCACAAGGACCTCAGCAGGGTCCACCATAACATACAAAACAATGCCATGCTTGGGTCTCTTTTGAGATTACAAGAAACTTTGAGTAATTTCACTCAGATGCTAAGAATAAAAAGTAATGATAAGTATTTTTGAGCACTTACAATATTCCAGGAGTTTTTCTAATTCATACATCACAAAGAATCTGTGAAGTTGACACTACTGTCCCATTCTACAGATGAAAAAAACTGAATCCCAGAAAAGTAAACTGCCCAGTTTCTCGGTCACTTACGCTAAGTTAAAATTCTACCTTACTATCCACAAGACTAATGGTGTCACTCCTTTCAAGAAGCACTTTCAATGAGATGGAAACCCACTCTCTTTTGAACAGCCCGGAGTTACAGAAAGAAATCTACGCACATATCTGATCATCTCTGAAGGATTCTAAGCTCTGCACAATCAAGAGTGGTATTAGAGTTCCCTGTTTTCCCACAACACAGTGAAGAGTCAGATACTGTGAAGGTACTTGGGGAACATCAGTTGGGAAAACAAATGTAGAGTCTTAAGTTTTAGGCCCAAATTCTCAGCTAGTTGAATCTTGAGGCTATTATCTATGACATTTAAAATAAAATGTCCCACTTGCTTTGAGCCCCATGGGCTTTTCCCCTGAATTCTTCTTTGCCCCTTGGGTGGTTATGGTAATTGGCCTGGCCATCTGGCCTGGACATAGGTTTTAAGTGGGATAGGGTAATAAAAGAGGAAGCTGTAGTCACATCAAACGCTGAAGTTGGTTGTACTCCCTGTTGCTGATCCTTAAAGTTAACTTCAGACAGGATAAATTGTATAGTTCATCTTAGCTTTCAAAGCATTCTTTGTCTGTTTAGAAACAGCAAAAACCTATGAGACCACTGGCAAACCTCATCCCCAAAGCATAGGAAGACCATATAGAAAAACCTGGATGTGGCAAGTTGCCACTGATAAAGGTGTAATCTTATACAGAACCCATCAAACCAAATATCCTCCAAAGGTCATCTATTTTAACCCTCTTGTTTGGCAGATGGGAATAATGTGGTTCAGAGAGAGGAAATTAATTGCCCAAAATGACAGACCAATTTAATAAAAGAAGTTGGAATAAACCCAGGACAGGTAACTCCTAAATGAGACGCTGTCTGGTATTGTAGTTTGCTAGCCTCCATGGCTGGTTTATAAATCAGGGACTCCTAAAATAAAATCTATCTGGTTATATTGGGCCAAAAGTCTGATTTGGGCTTGAGCAAGTCCTCAGGCTTGGATAAGACCAATCCCAAGGTGCTAGATGACAGGGGGTCTCTATTTTTGATCACATACTAAACACTTGTGTCCTTACCAAGCCATGGCAGGATAAAGTAGTTGGTTTGGCGTCAGAGGAGCATGAGTCACTGTTCTCACTAGCAATAAATCCAATTGCTGGCACAGAGTAGATTAAATGCAAACTGACAGCTGAGATGGGATCATGCTGGCATCCCTCCATTCAGGGTTCTTTAGCCCATGCCCACACTGGTGGAAAGTGTTACATTGTTCTTACAATGATGGCCAAGTGTTTTATGGTAGTTACTATCTCTTCATTTTGTCAGTGGCTGAGAGAGGGTAAAAGTGAACAGTGTTTGAATAGATGGCATGACAAGCAGGTGAAGGCAGGAGATGCGTGTCAGAGACCCAGCTTCCGCCCTGACTTTGTGCGTGACTTGGGACATGCCATGCACCTCTGTGGATTCCATTTCCCCCTTCTGGACATGGAAAGGGCTGGGCCAGGAGATGTGTAGGGTCACTTCCACTTCTAGGATTCAATGAGTCTCAGATGTTACCAATTTCTTCTTTCTCTAGAGTGTTTCTGGGAGTTCTCAGGTGAGTAGCAGCTTTTCATCTCAGCTAAGAGTTTTAACATCATTAGGTAAGAGTCATCAGGGGTAGGAAAAGGACCCCAACCTCAGAGGGAAAGTTAAGTTCCAGTCTCAGCTCTGCACCTGGATGATTCTGAGCAAGATGCTTCAATTCCCTGTCTGAATCTCCAATTCTTTTCCTTGAAACATACAAGTAACAATTCCTATTTTACAGTTATCTTGTGAATGGAATGAGATTATAGATGCCACAGTACTCTATAATCTGGAGACCATATGGAGCAGAGTAGGTGAGAATGAGGACGAATATGTTAATGAGGAGTTAAGGACACTTTTTTTGACTTTTCAATAAAGATACAAATGATTTATAGTTTCAAGGTCAACAGGTGAGTCAAGGGTAAGGAAGGAGATAATCTATCTGGGCCATAGTGCTCTGCCAACCATGAGAGCTACGCCACATTAATCCTTTCCTTAGTTACCATCACGTGTCTGTCCTCTGCTCTGATAGGAAGCACCACCTGTTCTGTCTCCTGCCTTCCCTTTCCCGGCCCCTATCACTGAAGACCCGGCTGGGTGTCGAATTAAAAGTTCCATACAGCTTTCACCCTTACTTCTTTCATATTCTAGATTGTCTAAAGGGAAAAGGAGAGGTACTCTTCCCATCCACATACTTGCCTTTGATTTGGGGACTGTAGCAGACTGGCCTAGAGGCAGTAGAGCTCAGAAAAGTTGCTTCATCTCCAAGTCCTTCCTTTCTTGGCATCAGAGTTCTGGGTGCTCAGCAGAATACCTGGTATTTTTCTGGTGGCAAAGCACAATTCTGTCTGATAGGAATGACACATTGAGTAGCAAACAGCTTTTCACATGAATCCTGTAAAGGACTTTATCAAGCTCGATGCTCCATTGTTTATAGATGCAAGAACAGAGTTCTAGAGAAAAGGAACAAAGTGTGGTATCATTTAGAAATAGAGACAGAAGAATATTTAAAGGACATCGGGGCCAAATTCCTCATTGGAAAGATGAAGAAACTGAGGCACAGCAATTCTAACTGAGCTCCACTTGAGTTAATGAACTAGTACTGACACCCATAACCTTTGATTCTAAGTTCAAATCTCACTTTATGAATCCACATAGACTGTATAAGGTGCGGAGACATGTGAAATCCAGGTACTGAGGACATTCAGATAAAACATTGGGTTATTACATTAATGTAAATTTGGAGAAAGAAATTTACATCCATATTTTGGAATTCACATTTTACTCTCTAAGAGTTGAATTTTATATTCTTATGTACAGGATGTGATGATGAACATAATTAAATTTGTGGTAGAGATATAGATATATGGGTGTAGGCATAAATTAACTAGCAAGAATTACTTTCATTCCAACTTTGAAACCCAAAGGAGTCTTATAAAGGTCAATTTTCTATTATCAGGAAGCAGCTTGTCTGTGATGGTCCAAAGTTAGGTCCTACTAGTGGTAAAGTTCAAACCTGGAAAAGGATGAGTGTGTGTCAGGCTTGGGCCCACAGTGTGTTGCTTTCTGGAGTGTAACCTGACCTTGAGTCAGGACCAATGGTACTCTTACACATGTGTAACTGGTTCTGAGGTGGGACGCCCTCATCTGTTGTGTCTGCCAATATCCTTGATATACCATACTTTCAGCATGGCTAATTTTAAACAACCAATGTAACATCACTGAATGTCCAATTTGGGAGAGATACACAGCAGTGCAGCATTATTTATTTCTAACATATAACTAAAAGAGGCATTAAATAATCTCAATAGTATATTTAATAATAAAAATGTCAAATTACGTGAAAAGCAGTATTTTAAGTGTTTATTAAAATTATTTTTAAAATAACTTATTATATGTCTATATGGTTTAATTTTTAATAATGCTTTCCAACCAGTTCACAAAATCTCAGAAACTTAACCATCAGCTCTTATAAACTAGAGCAAGCCAGCTCCCAGCATACCCTGGAGCCAGATAGGCCTGGGCTTGAATCCTGGCCTATTTTCCTGCTAGCTATGTGACATTGGGTAAGGTTTTGAACTTCAACGAGCTATAGTTCTTTTAGCTGTTGAAGGTGACAACAATGATAATAACCTCATGGGTTTATTGGTGACAATTAAATGAGTAATAAACACTCAACAAATCACTATTAGTACATTCCCAAGCCAAATGCATTTACTCAATAAACATTTTGCAAGAATGCATTTTATAGGTGCTTTGTATGTTACAAAGTGCCCCAAACATTACTCTTGTTCTGTCCTCAAAGAGTTTGCACCCTATCAGAATGGAACAGAAGACATGGACACCAGAAGTATAATTCAGAGCAGACTATGAAGCAAAGAGCTTGGAAAGGACAGGGGAGGGAGAGAAGGAAGCACTCATGAAGAGGATTGCATTTGAGTCAGACATTTTAGAACAGACTGGGATGTGCAGAAAGGTCCAAAAAGAGCATCCCAAGAAGACAGAATGAGGGAGACAAAGGCAAGGACAAAGAAACATGCAGGCACAGACAACACAAGATTTATGGAACAAAGAATATAAAAAGGGGTGCCGAGGAGGTTGTTGGAAAATCAGCACCTTCCAGAGCACACTGGCCTAGAATGCTGGGGAATTTGGTTTATGTTCAGTTAGGTAACAGTGACCCTGGGGAAATGCTTCCCCCTGATGAGTCACACAAATAATATTTTGTTACTTATCATATCACTTTAAATGCTTAACCATTGCATACATTTTGATGGTAACTTCTTTGTGTCTTATATGGGAATAGAGTTACCTAAAAAGCAAAATACATTTTTAAACAAAGTAAATTTCCTGGGTTAGGAGGGAGGGGTGGCTCCTGTGTTTAGTGATAGAAGGTCGCATTCGAATTCCTAGTCAAAAACAAAGTCATTATTTAAAGGCATTGAAGAATATTAGGAAGGTTCAAGCCTGTGGCAGTGTTTCATCAGTTTTGAATTGTCTGTTTCGAACCTCTGGCACTGTGCTTCACACACAAAAAAGTCATATGACCTACATCTTTATCTGCTCCAGTATGAAGCTTCTATATATAGGCTTCGGTTATGAATGTTTTTTCCTATGAAAAGGTCAGACTTTGCACATATACATCAATGCAAAGCCATGCTTATTAAAAAGCAGGCAGACAAGTGTGCAAAAGTCATTGAAATATTACTGATGTATGGAAAAAGATGGGGAAGCCTCTGTCGTGTGATTATAGAACACTTTCCTTCTGGCTAAAGCAGCCTGTAGCTGTCATCCAAATTAACAGAAGCCGGCCGGCACTCCCACCCCCAGCTCTCCCGTGTATGTGGGTGCCTGTACTTGCCCCTAACACGGAGACACTAGGCTCCGCTAACTCCTCCTCCTCACCTCAAACCCCCGTGGAGCATCTGGAGGTGGAGCTGGGGAAGGTACCTTGGTTAGATAGATGCAAACCCAATTTGGGGTTTCCGGTTGTACACAGGGTGCAGCCACCACCCTCAGCCAACACTGCTACACCAGAGAGAGAGTTGAACTCTTACTTTTAAGCCAAAAGTTCATAGGTTCAAATACTCTGATTGTCAGCTTCTCAAGTCCAAATGCCCTAAAAGACTGAGCTACTTCAGGGAATTCTTCAGTGGATTCTCAACAAGGCCAAGTTCTTCCCCAGAATGAAATTACTGAATAGGTAGGTAGATGTATATTCCCCTTCTTTAGCAGACAAGAAGTTCAAGTTCAAAGAAAATTATCTTGCTCAAGTTCACTTGACAGTTAGGGAGATGAGCAGAGTTTATAATAATGTCATCTCCCTCCAAAATCAGCCTCCTGCCAGTGTGGTGGTGCATGCCTGTAATCCCCGTGGCTCAGGAGGTTGAGGCAGGAGGATCACAGGTTCAAAGACAGCCCCAGCAACTTAGTGAGGGCTCTAAGCAACTCAGCAAGACCATGTCTCTAAATATAAATAAATAAATAAATAAATAAATAAATAAGAGCTGGGGATGTGGCTCAGTGGTTAAGTGCCCCTGGGTTCAATCCCCAATACAAAAAAAAAAAAAAAAAAAAAATCAGTCTTCCATTGACTAGATCAGAGTCTTTTGACATGAGGCCAAGAAGCCAGTGTGCAGTGTTGGCATATAAAACAGTAGATGCAGTGCAAGTGTTGTCAGTGAGTTAATATCTACCTATTAAGACAAGCTGCATATAGGGGATGTTGAAAAATGGGGACCTGCAGGTTATAGTGAGTAAAGCATTAGGTTGAAGATCAGAAGAACCTGGTTCTGGTTTTAGATTAGATACTATTGGTCACTTATTCACCCCTTCACTCATTTACTCATTTAATAAATTTTTGTTTAGATGAGCCAGGCCTCATTCTTGGCTCTGGGGATGCAGTGTTGTGAACAAAACTAGATTTAGTCCTGATCTCACAGAACTAAAATAAGCTGGTGGCCTCCTATGTATACATTGCAGAATTACATATGTATAATTATAATGCATAATAATTATACATAAACATATGTACACACAGAGAGAGAGGTACTGTTGGCCTCTTTACCTGTCACCTTAGGGTGAGCCACTCAGAGACAGGAGCCATGCCTAATTCACTTATGTACCTCACTGCCTGGCACCAAGAATGTGTTGGTTGCAGAAATAACCTGTTAGGTCTCCAGTTATGCATTTAAAAAAATTAAAGAATGCTTAACAGGAGTTAGAGTTGATCTAGGTCACTTCTCCTATTTCTTGACTAACAAAGTTATTCAGTTGATGAAACCACATATCCAGGCTCTCCTTCATATCTTCCATCTCTCAACCCCAGGTATCACCCACCTGGATGAACTTTATTTCCCTAATCTAGCTTAGTCTACCCCCTGAGGGTGTTTGTCTGTTGTTCATATCCTGAGCCTCCCTGACCTAGCCCTTTCTGATCCTTACTGACAACTAGAAAAGATTTGAGGCCTGAGAGAGTTAACAAGATGGTGATTCTAAGATACACTCACCCATATTGGGATAAAAGAAAGGCTGAGCACAGGTAGTTAAATGAGAAAGAAAGAAAATAAGGGCTCTCCAAGGATCGTGAGCTGCTCCATCAGGTTAAGAATATTGTACTGCTGGAGAAACTCCCTAGAAGTTAGGCCACAACCCCAGCAATGATGCAAAGAAGTCAATCATGGGATGGAAAATGGACACTACTCAGTTCCCCTCAACTCATTCATCTATGGCTACCTGTCCATTCTTCACCATTTTGAGCATAAATGATGCACCAAATCTATGCAATTTTTTCTCCCTTTTTCCCAGATGAGAGGTCTAACTTGAAAAATTAACTTTCATCTACCTCCATCTTTACCAGTCTTCAGATTGTGGCAATAGTGCTGGTTCAAAATAAACACCTTTCTTCTTAGCTCTCTTAAAATTCTACTTTGATACACTGTTCACCTGTGTACCTTTCACCTGACATAATTTTCTACCAACTCCAGGCCAAAGGCTTTTCTCTTTAGCCTGGCACTCAAATCCTTTCTCTATCAGGTTTCAACACATTACCTTTTCAGTCTCACCTTGAACTAACTACTCCTTTGTTTTGTTTTTATTTGTGCATTATAGTTATACGTAACAGTGGGGTTCGTTTTGACATAATCATCATACATTCTTGGAATATAATTTTCTCCATTTCAGCCCCCTGGGCTCCCTCTTTCCTTCCTCTTCTCCCTCCCACTGTTCCCTTTCCTCTCTTCTCCTGGTCTTCCCTCTATTTATCCACACAATTGATTTCCTAGTCTGTTAATTGCAGAGTCTCTGGAATACTTCTTGACTTTTCCATCTCCAATACATTCTCTCTCCATTTTACCCTGTAACACTCATATTTCTAGTATCTGTACCCTTGTTTCTTAGAGTATTTTCTTATTTGCTTATGCTCCTTGAGAGCAGGAACTGTGTCTTCATGATTATGTACACACTGCCCAGTTCAACACTCAAGTCACGCTGACTGGCTGGAATTTAATTGAATTAACCATCATTTTTTTCAACTGGGTTCAGTAGGGCATGCCCAGAATTCCAGTATCTCTGGAGGCCGGGGCAGGAGTCTGACAACTTAATAAGACCCTGTCTCAAAATAAAAACTTAAAAAAGGTTTGGGGATGTAACTGAGTGGCAGAACATCCCTGGGTTCAATCCCCAGTGCCAAAAAAAAAAAAAAAAAAAAAAAAAATCCTTTAGGGAGTCAGAAGGACATATTGCTTAAGAGAGCAAATTCTACAGCTAGACTACTTTAATGTGAGTCTCAGCTTTGCCACTTACTAATGGGGTAACCTTAATCGAATTATTTACATGCCCTTAGAACTCCATTTCCTTAATCTGTAGAATGGGAGTATTCATGTTCCCAGGCTTTAAGTTGACTTTTTAAAGTGCTTGTTTCTGGGCTGTGTGCAGTGTTATGCACCTATTCATTTTTTAATGTGCCCCTCTGTTTTTTCCTCCTCCATGAATATTGATTCTATTTTCCATGTATAAAGCACTTTAGAGTTTACGAAGACCTATCATATGAGTTTTCACATTTAATCATCACAGTGATATGCGGGGTAGGTGTTGCTATCCCCTGAGAGTTTTGGTGACACAGGTAAAGCATAAAGGCACAGATGGTGACCAGAGCACCAAGATCTCTCTCCAGAGTGTGATCAGTTGTAACTTATTGTTCCCAGTCTGGAGCAGGGACAAGCAGGGACTCTGTCCAGCATGTCACCAGATAAGCCTCATTTCTGCCTAAATGGTGTCCTGTGGATCCATCCAAACTCAAAGCCCGGCTACACTTCCAGTGGAGCCTATGCAAGCAAGCTATTTGCATTCTGAACCAGGCTTCTTCTCACAGCTATCTGGTGAGGAGGGGGACTCACTGGCTCACTCGCTCCCCCGGAGGCCTTGTGGTTTCATTTCACCTCTGCTGCCAATTGTTCTGTGACCTTTGCTCTATCTCTGTTTGCATACCTTTCTCACTGCAGGACCCAGGTAACAACAGAACACCCATATTAGAAGGGATCTTGGAGATCACTAAGTCCAAGTCCTCAGAATCATGTATAGAGGAAAACAGCAAATTCCAGGGAAAGAAATGACGTTTCCAAAGACCTCACTAGTGTATGTGCTCCTTGGGGCAGGGCTATGTCCAGGTACTGAATAAATAAGAGACACTCGCACACAGTATAGTTGATTATGTCCTACTCAGGTTATTATCTCACCTAGAAGGTACTGCACAAATGCTTCTGGAATAAATGAATGCATGAAAGAATGTCACCCAGCCACACACCAGCCAAGCTAGTTAGAGCCTGAGTATGAGTCTATGTTGGGGCTCATACCTTCCTATTCAGACTCAGAGTAAGAGTGGAAAAACAGCTTACATGTAGCAAGTTTGGAAAAATTATCTTTCTCATAGTAAGGTTTGAGAAACAGCTAATAAACCTAACCAAAAGCATTAAGTATTCCATGTCTACTGTGTCTGTGACTATCTTCCTTGCCTCTCTCCTGAGGTGATAGAAGCTAAGTAGGGATACAGAGCATTCAGAAAAAGACAAGCATGGATAGATACAGGAACTGTTCATTGAAATACCAGAGCTATCTGAAATGTTCCTGGTCCTTGCTATACAAAAAGAAACCAGCACTTGATACATATTGACTACTCATGGATATTTTAATATGTTTCAAATTTTTCCTGATTTTATCACATTTCACAGAATGTCCAAGGTGGAAGATGCCCCGAAGATAATTGATCTTATTAAGCTTTTTATGGAATGGTTTTTTAAAAAGAAGCATGAGAGGGGAAAAGTGAGTTGGTCATGGTCACACCGCATGTTAGGGGGACTGATGGAATCTAGTCTTCCTGTATTCCAGTTAATGGATTCTTTCTGCTGGATTTCACATGAAGCAAGCAGACTAATCAAGTTTGAGTTTCTTGCAAGTGCAGGCCTCACCTTTCTGTCTCACATTGCTACCTCAGTGTTCTTGCCTGTTACAGGCATTCTTTCTGTGTCTGACCCTGGGGACTTCTCGGAGAGCTTTCATGTTCAGCATGAGCTCCATATTTACAGACCAGGGATCCCCATGTGCTCAAAGGGTCAAAGGGCTCCTGGCCTAGGGAAAATTGTAGCAGAATTTGAACCCTGATCTTTTGACCTCTAGTGCATGTCCTTCCTCTGCACTGCGTAACTAACCCTGTAACTATTTGATGAATAAGGGAGTAGGTGGGGCTGGGTGGGATGAATGTGAACAGAAGATTGGAAAACTCAGCAAGCAACTGCTCGCTCTTGGGAAATGAATTAAAAAAATAAAATAAATGACTCCAGACACTCACCTGGGAAAAATCCTTGCTGGAACCCCTGAGGATCTGCTTCAGTCCCCTTACCTGTAGATTTCCTTCACTAGATATCCAGCCTGTGTGTTTAGGGAAAAGGAAAAGCTGAGAACACTCAACTCCATGTTCTTTATCAGTTTCTTTCAGACTAATCATATCCCCTTTGGAGGATTAAAATATATGTCTATGAAGACATTTAAGTGATCCAAATACCACCATCTTGAGATTACTAGTAGTGAACATTTTGGTGAACATTCATCCTTTTATAGTTTTTTTTTCTCCCCAAAGCTTATATATAATTTTTAATGGATTTATTCTAAACAAACTGCTTGGTAATATATTTTTGCCATTTAATAATAAGTCACAAATATCTAGTCAGATCATAAGTAGATCAAATGGGAAAATGAGCACAATGTTTTGACAACATTGAATCTGTTGAGCAACACATTTTATCTGTTGAGATTCCCAAACACTGCTTTCCTCTGACTGCTTCTGGGGCCCAATGGCGCTATTTTACTATTCTCTGCCTGATCTGTTCTGTTTCTAAGATGACCATGGTCATAACATTGTTAAGATATGAGTAATTATAATAGCTGGGAACAACATGTTACATTTTGCTAATCTTTATCTTAGACACTATTATACAAGGGGAGCTCTGTGCTCAGTAGGTAGAGAGGGAACATTTCATACATTTCCTTGCTTCTCCTGGAAGAGATGCAACACTCACGTCATTGCTTTAAAGAAGATATGCAGGATTGGGAAGATCCTGTGACATGCCTGTTTTTTGTTTGTTTGTTTGTTTGTTTTAATTACATCTTCAGAAATCAAATAAGTAAACAAAATGAATCAATGTTCAAAGAGGAGCTTCTTATGGTGGAAGATAAGTAGATTTTATTCATTCGTACAGAGTAGAAACTGGAACCCAGTTTTGGTCTTTCATTTCAGGCTACTGTTCATATCATTTTAAGTCTGTCTTCCTGACTTAAAATGGGTTGGAAAGTTTGGGTGAGTTAGGCTCATTCCATAGGACCCAATGGCCACAAGCAAGCCAGATTCTTTCCCTCCCCACCTCTGCAGCGCGAGTGCTGATAGTGCATTCTGTGTCCCCTCCACAGATGGGCTGACTGCCTGTCATGTCTGTGAACCAGGTTTAATTTGATTAACGTGGGCCACCAATCAGGACAACCTCCCTGCTCAGCCAGGCGAGGGCTGCTGGGCATGGCTGGCTGGAGGGCCAGAGAGAGGTTGTGATTCATTTCTGCCCCAGGCATCCACCTGGCTGGCCTGGTGCAAGTGCTGTGGGACCAGGGGAAAGTGAGAGGCTTCAGGCGCCCTGCCTGTGAGCTGGGCCTCGGGAGTAATAGTGAGAAGAGGGGTGAGAGTCGCAGCTGCTAAGGTCGATATTTATATAATGACTCTCTGTGTTTGAGGCAGGAAGTGAAACTGAGGTTGCGCGGAGACACTTTCCTCCCCCCACCTGCTGCCCACGGCAGCTCCTCATGGGGACAGCCTCAGTGGCTTATGCCGCAGCCTAAGCCAACAGGCCAGGCTTCAGCCCTTTGACTGGGGTGTCAAGAGACAAGGCTTCTTGGGGCCCCTGAGGTTCCCCTCTCTCAGTGACATTGGCCTTTAACTTTCCACCTGGTTCCCTTTATGGTAAAGAGAATCCCCACTGTCCTCTGTAACTTTGCAGGAATGCCTAAAGGACACAGGGGACCATATGTATAAAATGCAAAGTCACCACACATCTCTGCAGAATTAACGTTAAGCTCTTTATTACTTTTCTACAACCTCTTCCACCACCATCCCATGTGGTTTCTATGGATAATTCTTCCCTGACTTTCCCACTTACCTCAAGCAAACTTTCTGCTTCACTTTCCCTTCTTTCCATTCAAACACCAATACTTGTCATGTCTTCTCCTAATCACAGAAAATGTCCCATTTGGTGCCCGCCTTCCCTCTTGCTTAAGACCAGCTTTAGGAATTCCATTCTTACCTGGATGCCTCTTTGCCCTGCTCCCCACCTTAACATGACCTGGTCATAGCTTAACCTCTAAACTTGATGGAGTTCCTGCTTCTCCATGAAGGAAGGACCAGCAGTAGGAGCGCAGCAGCGAGAAACTTGTTGTAACTGTGGCCTTAGAAACCTCCTGAGTCAGAAGCTGCATCTTAGCAAGACCTCCAATGATACTCATGCTTCTTACACTCTGAGAAGCACTGCCTTACCCCCATGATGCTCATTAACAAGTGGAGGAAATAGAGGTCCAAAGATGGAATCAGACAACCACCAGCAAGAGGGAGCCACTAAGATGGAGCCTGGCGGTGAGTCCAGTCCGCATGGTTCTGCTCTGTGTGAGGCCTTTGTGAAGATATAGTTTCAGTTCCAATGCTAGCACCATGAAATAAGGCAGTCTCCCTCCTCTTTTTATATTTACTCTAAAATTCCACTAATGGCTATTTTTTTTTCAATTTATTTTACTAATAGAAAATCAATCCAAATGATTTTCCATCGTCTCCCTTGAGCTCTTCTCTGGGCTATGCTGCCATGCAACTTGCTGAGTTCCTCAGTCAAGTGTGCTTCGGGGATGCTTTCCCACAGTGGATTCAAAGGGGTGCTAAAGTGCTGGCCTGAGAAGGAGAATATGTTATCAGGTGTTTCAGCTACCCCTTAGCCCTGGACATCAAGGAACTTGCCAGGAAAAACTTTGAATGGCAAACTTTGAATCACAAAATGACAAAATCGGGAGACATACAACCTCTGCACATCTCAGATGAAGATGTTGAGTCACAAAAGGAAATAACTTGCTCACATTTGTCCAAGTGAATAGCAGATTTAGGCAGTTCAAATTGCTGGTCTCTTAAGTCAGAGCACTATGTTGTGTACCCCATTAGATGCAATTGACAAACTAAATGGATCAACCACATGTACCAGGTAGAATTTCCATCAGAATTCTGGAGTAAGTCATGAGTAAAGTTGTGGAGCCACTGTCCGAAATGTATAGCCTATCATTATAAATGATCACTGAACCAGAGGGTATCATATTGCCAATGGAATTCCACCCATATAAAGGGCTATCTGCAATCATAAGTGACTAAATCTCACTTCCATATCTGAAACACGTAATAGATAATATTATCATGAAATATAATAATCATAACCTATAATGGAAAAATAATAGAAGAATTTTTAACTAATTAATTTATTTGTTCTTATTTGCTATACATGACAGCAGAATGCATTTCAGTTCATAGTACACAGATGGAGCACAAATTTTCAGTTCTCTGATTTACACTACACAAGGTACATGTATGAAGACACACCATTCGTGTCTTCATACATGTACCTAGGGCAATGATGTCTCTCTCATTCCACCACAATAAAAGAATTTTAACAAGTGAATATTTTTTAAGAAACTAGGTCTAGGGCTGGGGATTTAGCTCAGTTGGTAGAGTGCTTACCTTGCATGTACAGAACCCCGGGTTCAATCCCCAGCACCATACACACAAAAAGAAAAGTAACTAGGTCTAGAGTTTAAGATGGGAATTAGCGAAACTCAGATTTCAATGTTCAAAGATTCAAGTTATCTTTGATTGAATTTTTGTACCAAACTACTCCTTAGTGAAAGAATTTGTTTCATGGTATTGTGTTATCTTTTTAAAGGACCATGGGAACAATACAGTAATAGGTGTTGCAACCTCCTTGAATAGAGGTTATGAACATAAAGGTCTCCAGAAATCAGAAATCCAGAGTCAGTAAGACCTTGACTTGGGCCTTACTTCGCCTTTTAATGAAAGGCCTGGAAGAAGAAGTACAAAGTTATGAAATACCCACTTTTGAAAATGTCACTGAACACTTCTAATCATCATAGTGCCTCATGTTCATATGACATTAATGGTTTTACCATCAATGATGCTCTAGGAACCCCCCAGCACACACACACACACCATGTGGTAAACAGGGAGAGATCTGTCATCCTTAATTGACACAAGGAACCCAAGACACAAGGAGCAGTGTCTTTCGTTATGAAGAATCTGCACAACTCCATGACATGGGGAGGAACACAACCAGTTGTTTTTGATAATCCACTGTCAGTCCCAAGAGTCTATTAAATGCAGTATACAGTTATCCCATTGAATTATGATAAGGACTCTGGGAAAAGACTTTCTCTCTCTTTCTCTTCTCTCTCTCCTCCCCCCTTTCTCTCACTCTCTCTTTCTCTTCCTTCCCACTCTCTCTCCTCTCTCTCTCTCCTCCCCATCCTCTCTCTCCTCTCTCTCTCCCTCTCTTTCTTTCCCCTCCCCCACCTACCTTTCTCTCTCTTTCTCTTCCTCTCTCTCTCTCCACGTACCAGGAAATTGAGAAAGGTCCAGCAACTTGTCTGTGGTCATAAAACTAGAAATCAATGGAGCCAGGACTTGACTGCTGAGTCGACTTAGGTTCAAAGCCGGGGTTCCAGGTCAAGTATTTCTCCTACCTCAATGCTACAGTTGAGGAAATGGATTTAGAGATGTTAATGAACCGATTGTGGAGGTAATAAATCATAGAGAAGGGGTTCAAATTGGAGTCACCTTACTTTAAATCTCAAGGACATAAAGATCTCAGAAAAAAATAGAAAAAAAAGTAACAAGTGAACTTCAGTTTGGGCAAATATAAAGCAGTTCTTTTAGGCAAAATATACTCAAATCTCTATTTATCAAATGATCAACTCTAACATATTCCAACTCAACAAATGCATTTAAGTTTTTTTTCCCTTCTATAAACAGGTACTACATGCAGTCTCTATATGGGTTCCACATAAAATACTCACATGGATCATCTTTTATTTCTTGTTGCTGCCTTTGTATCTTAATTTTAAAAAAGTATTCCTCTTTCCATTATACAAGGGAAAATTAAATTAGTGGCTTATACAACATCCATAGCTAATAGTGGCAGGGCAGATCCTGAAATTGGTTCTGACAGATCTGGACTCCAGGAGCTGCTGATGTTGCAATGCTCACAGGAATGTGGAGTTTCATCAGAAAGAATATGGAAGCCAGATAGAAAAGGTGTGATCCCCTGTTCACATGATTGCAGTGTGTGGGCTGGGGATGGGTGGGGGGACTGGCAGTTCTACTCAAGGACCTTGAAAAAATTTAGTGGAGCTGGGGAGGTGGGAGAAGGACAGAGAAAAACTATTCAAATCATCAATATGATGGAAGTTTATTGATATAAATGTAGATTTAGCAAAATTAGATTTCCTCAATCAAAAAAGAACAGGCTGAGGGGGTATATAGCAATGTTTGGCAGAATGGAACTATGCATTTAATCAGCACATCTCAAAAAAACAGAACTATCCCAGCCTTCCCTTACCCCAAAGTTTGCAAAGTTAATTTGAGAGCAAACAAAAGGAAGTTCTACTTTGCATACTAGATAGCAAATTTAATTAGCATGAGAGGTAGTCAGTAACTGGCCAGTGGTGCAGATGCTCACAAGTTTCATAAAGGATTATTTAAATCTGAGTCTCTCATTAACTCCATATGGGTTTATTTAAGACATGTGGGACCTTCAGAGTCACCCAATCTAACCTACTACCTCATAAAATATCTGGCATCCACTTGGTCACCTCCATTCCAGGGCACAGCATTCCAGTTTTGATAGCTCTACCTGTCAAAAAGTGCTTCCTTAGGTCTCAGCAAAACCTACCACCTTATTATACCCATCTAAATCAATTTCTGTATTTGAGGTTCCACTCAACAAATATGAAGACTCTTCATTTTTACAGCCTTTCAGGTATTCAACTTAAACTTGTACTCTTATTCGTCGAAGGCAATGTCATGAACAGAAATCAGAATTACCCAGTGGTTGTTGAGGGGGACTTCCAAAAAAAGAGTATTATGTGGCCTTTCTAGATTTAGGAGGCTAAAGGAACAAGTGTTGAACTGGGATTCTAGAGACCTAAGTTGTTCTGGGACTTAATGAAGTCCGTGTAAAAATGTTGGCCATTAATTAGCAAATGTATCTTACAGATCAAGAATTTCACATTTCTGGGCCACCATTCTGACAACTATTAAATAAAAGAGTTGAAAAAAAATCAGTCCATGATTTGTTCTGCCCATGATTCTCTGACTTGGATTTTGTTAGGCAGTGGTGGGCTGAGACCCAGACCCACTTCTTCTGACATCCCCTGGAATATGTCCTCCCTGGAAAGAAGCTGTACCAATCACTTTAGGTGAATGCACACCATCAGTGGAAATGTCCTTGAAAATGATGACTGGTCACTGACTCGCCCCCATCATTTCCTATGAACACAGGTTTATCTAGAGATAGGACAGATTTCTTCAGAATTTTTCATTTGTTTCAGCTAATCTGCTTGCTAATAGCCAGAGAAAGATTAATAAGTAGAAACCAATCAATAAATAGAATAGTCAGAAATTTAGTTTTCGATCTTCAAACCAATCCACCGGACAAGGGCCATTCCCCAGATGTGTGGAGGGCCAGTGGCCTTGTTCTCGTCTCTACACGAATGTGATTTACATAAGCAAAGGTGTTTTCTGTCTATGGAAACCCCATAAAGAATCATGAAACATGGGAGGGGCCGCAGGCACTTGTGTAGAAGGAGGTAAACTGGGCAAGGGAGACCACATCATTGGCTCAAGGCTCCCAAGGTCTCCTGACTGGTAGATACCACCTCTAAGACTGAGTTGGCTCTCTAGGGTTCCAGGGCTGTGAGAAATCTAACCTCATAATTTACGAAGCAGCTACTACACACCAGGCTCTGTGCCAAACTCTTCTATACATATGATTCCCTTTAATTTGTGTCAGAAGCTCGGCGGTTGGGGGTGGGGGGGGGGGCTGGAGTAGTGGCTCAGTGGTAGAGCACTTGCCTAGCATGTGTGAGGCACTGGGTCCGATTCTCATCACTGTATATAAATAAATAAAATAAAGTTCCATTGCCAAATAGAAAACATTTAAAAAGAAAAGAAGAAGAAGCTCTGTCAGGGGCAGGGGATTTCACCATCTTGTTAAGGATTTTATTATTAACACCCCATTTTGTGGGGGAGGATGTCCTTTTTAAATTTTTTTATTTGTTAACATCCCCATTTATTTAATAGTGCTTTCAACCTTTCTGTGCCTTTATGTTTTCTTTTTTTTTAATTTGTTCTAATTAGTTATACATGACAGTAGAATGTATTTTGACACATTGTACATAAATGGAGCACAATTTCTCATTCCTCTGGCTGTACATGGTGCAGAGTCACACAGGTAGTGTAGTCATACATGTATATAAGGTAATAATGTCTGTTTCATTCCACTGTCATTCTAACCCCACACCCCCTCCTCTCCCCCGACTCCCCTCTGCCCAATCCAATGTTCCTTCATTCTTCCCTACCCCGCTCCCCATTATGGATCAGCATGTGTTTATCAGAGAAAACATCTGGACTTTGGTTTTGGGAATTGGCTTATTTCGCTTAGCATGATATCCTCTAGCTCCATCCATTTACCTGAAATGCTATGATTTCATTTTTCTTTAAGGCTGAGTAATATTTTATTTTATATATGTACCACATTTTTTAATCCATTCATCCATTGAAAGACATCTAGGTTGGTTCCTTAGTTTAGTTATTGAAACGTCACCATTTTAAAGATGAAGAAATGAAAGCTCAGAGAAAAATTGACTTGACCAAAGTGAAAAAAAAAAAGGACTTGGAAATAGCAGAGCTGACCTTTGAGCCCAGGTAACCTGATGTCAAGTTGGGTGTTCTTCCCAAGAGAGCACAGATGCCTCAGTTTAGCCTCTTACGAACCTAAAATAAAATTGAGCCTAATCCCTTCAAAAGCACAAAGTAAAATTTGAGGAATAATTTCCTAATGCCCATCCTTTTTGCCATTCAAAGCCTTCAGAAAGGTTTAGACTATGAAGTCTCTGCTTACAAAAGTAACACTGAATGAAAATCGTAAAGGATTCCACTGACCATGCAACAATGACAAGGGCAATTTGTAAATTTCATGGGAATTGTGAAAGCTTTGCAGAAGACATGATTTTCCTAAACTTCCTGTGTCCCTAGAGAATGGTTAGTTTGAGTTTGAGAGAACGAAAGACCAAAGTAGACCTGCAGAGAACAGCTTCCAAGAAGGAGCACCCGCCTGTCTGGTGGGGTGCCTGGGGCCCTTCACCTCTAGTTTCTGGACCTCTACGGTTCTGTCCCTTTCCACCTCCCCGTCACCCCAGCTTTGCAAAGACAAAGAACACACTACTAGCCCTCAAGTCAAGGGACATTGCTTCTGGCCAACGTTCTGACAGTCGCGGACGATAACTGGATAAGCTCCTCTTCACTTGGATTTCCCTGTATGTAAAATAGTAGGGATGGCAAAGATGACACCTAGGACCCCTTCCCCTTGGACACAATCTCTTCCTCCCTTCCATTCCCGTTCCCTCTTCTCTTGCACCCAGCCCCAGTGAGGGTGCTGCAGCCCAGAGCAGCCTGGGGGACTCCCCGCCACTGCCACTGCAGCCCTTCCACCACAGCTGCAGGGCCACAGCTGCCTCCCTGCACTGCTGACCTCTCCCATTTGCCTATGCAGATGAGGGGATGCTTGAATAAGGTCTGCCAAAAGAACAAAGGCCCTCCTTCCTCACATTCTTTTTAGACTTCAAGTTTCCTAAGCCAAGGAGTAACCAAGAAAGGACTCCCTATCCAACCCCCTCCTCCTTAGGGATTCACCCCCACACACACACTGCATTTCACCTGCACACGAAGGGCTGAGTTTGGGCGAAGGATGATTGCTTTGCATTTTCAGTTTGGTTTTCCATGTCATAATTCTTTTTGGCCTTCCTATGCAATACACACACACACACACACACACACACACACACACACACACTCATCATTCTAATAGATAGACACTGGTCACTGGATGCTCAGTAGTCTTGAGAAAGATGAGCTCGCATTGTTGTGGCTCCTCACAGACCACCTCTGGAGACTGGTGGGAGTCAGGCAAACTCTTAAAGTTCTGATTCTAAAACGTGTTCTCCATGAGTCTTCCCTCATTTGTCCTTGCTCCGGCACCCCATTTGGAATTCTTGTGGCCTCTTCCATATCACTCATATTTTATACATCTCAAAGGCACAGTTGACAGTAGGGCTGGGTCAGGATTGTTTGGAACACTGTCATCCAGGTAGACTTTGAACTTCTGGGGGCAAGGACGGTGATGTGACCATGTTAACAGACTTCACTGGCCTAGCTCAAGGCAAATACTAAATATGAACAGGTTTCAGTAATGGATTCAGTAATTCCTAGGGCGCCAGACACTTTTCTTTCCTAGGTTCCTGCCTTGGAGAAGATGCACGAGCTGTTTAAGGGTTAAATGGAAGCTTTATGATTCATTTGGTCCCACCCCAAGAAGCTTCTTGCAGCTCCTGTTGACTTCTCTTGTTACCAAGCATAAAATAAACATCATCATTTCCCTTTTACCTATTTTCTAGGTCCCCTGGGTTGCACTCCCTTGCTGGGCTTTTTTTCTTTCTGATCCACCATTCTTTGAATGTATTTATTTGCATTCCCTCAACTGTGTACCCCAATCAGATTAATTTGAGATTTATAGTTAACCTTATTTGAAGCTCAGATGCTGGAGCTGTCCTGTTTCCTGTCCCAACAAGTACTCCTTTATTTATATCTTTATTAATTCATCAAATAACTCATTGGCAGTTCAGACAGTGGGGAATACAAACTTGAGAGTGTTCACTTCCCCAAATGCAAGGCAATCCTCCATCCTCGTGTAGCTAGGGAAGGAGACACACAGAGAAATAGTTACAACAACAATACCAGGCAAATGGCAATAAAAGCCCTAAAA
Organism: Spermophilus citellus; assembly: GCF_964194105.1. NCBI lineage: Eukaryota > Metazoa > Chordata > Mammalia > Rodentia > Sciuridae > Spermophilus > Spermophilus citellus. Next base: position 119,380,338 of record NC_138188.1, on the reverse strand, counting down.
GAGGAGGCCAAACAATCCCATATTACATATACTCTGTGGGAAGAGGTTGCTCCCCTGGGAGGGAAGGGGAGGGGAGGTTCAGGAAAGATGTCACAGGGGAGCTGTCACTTGAAAGTGGGCCTTAAAGAATGAAGTTGGATTTGCACTTGCTGGGCTAGAAGAATTGAGCAGAGGGGAAAACATATAAGCAAAGACTGGAGATGGAAAAGTACAGGAGAAGGAAGGGTGAGTAGTTCACCCAGGCTGTAGAGTTACATGCACAGACGGGAGCACAGAACAGGAAGGTTGGGCTCCAGGTGGGGTGGAATGGAGCAGGAGGAGACTGGGGAAGGGAGGCCAGTTGGGAGGTTATTGCAACTACCTGAGTGAGATGTGAGAGGGCGGAGGCGGTAAAAATGGAGGGAAGAAAAGGGCGTGAGAAATAATCAGAAATGCTGAAATTCTTCCAAATCTCCGTGACTAATTCTCTGCCGTATCTCATACACCTGTTTTTATTATAGGCCTCGACTCGCTTTCCCTGCCCCCTCTTTGGAAGTTATCTTTTTATCTTCCTGGTGCATGACTTTCTGCCCAATTACTTGTCTTCAACCTATCAGAGCAGGTCAACCATGCAGCTCAGAAGTCTCACTGTCACACTTGGCCTAGGTTGCCCCGGGGCACTGTCTCTGTCCTTAGCTCTTCATCTGCATCCCCAGAGAACAATCCAGGCTCTCACATGCAAGTTTGCTCAGAAGGTGAAACCTGAACAAGGACTTTAGCACAGGATGGGGGAGGAAGAGGAGGAGGGATTGAGGCGGAGCCCTGGGCAGACTTCTCTTAGTCAATTTATCTGGCCTTGGCTTCACCACATCACATTCTTCCAGGATGGCCAAGCAAGAGGGACAAAGACAACTGGAGCCTGGGCAAAGGAAGGGAAATCAGGAGGAAGAATGGGCTCCACTTGGACCTGGGGAACCAATCTAGCATTATAACCACCAACAGTCCTGAAAGTCACTGGCAAAAAAAAAAAAAAAGTCAGAGCAGAGAAAGTAAAAGCTGGCTCTGTCTCTACTGAGCAAAGGTAGAGACACTTGGGTCTCTCGCACTCTTTGGGTTTCAGTTGTACCTTTTATAAAACAGGGATTAGAAGGACATCTACCTTATCTACTTGCTGAGCTGTTTTTACAGCTAGAAAAAGTTAAGTGACTAGGAAAAGCATTGAAATGACAGGCTTGTTCTCATTCATTTCCAGTCTCATTCCCTAGGATAGGTAGACGTGGAGAGAAGCAAGAGAAATGGAGGTGCCTGGAGAGCAGAGGCTGTGGAGGCCCACAACAAACTAGCATGATGGACTTTGTGAGGCATCTACCCTAGTACCCTCATTTGACAGATGAGGAAGCCAAAGCCAAATTCCCAAGAGGGGATAAATGATCACCAGGTAAGGCAGAAAATAAGCCCAGGTTCTGAGGATCCCACAACAGTGTTCTTTCTACCCCACGACCTCGGCTTTCTAAACAGAAGTTGTTTAGGGTGGAGACCATGGCCCAGGGGCCAACTCACTTGGCTCCTGATTTACTAGTGAATAATTACATAACTGGAACTAAAGAAGCGTTGGCTAGATAATCATTTCCAAAGATCCAGAGCGTTAATATCCCAAAAGGAAAGTCTCAGTTCCAACTTTGGGGATTCCTGTCACTCTTCTCTCATTCTCAGGCATTATTTAGCTCCAGGACAAAAAGAAAAGATGACTTCTCCTAGGAGCTAGGAACAGGTAGCTGACACACAGGAAAGGCTTTTAAGGTGCCACCTCTCGGGCAAACATTTAGCATGCACCTCCCCTTATTTAATCTCCAAAAAATTCTGAGAGATTAATTATCTCAGTATTCTCATATTTACAGGTTACTCAGGGAAAAAGCAAGTATGTTGGGTCAGAAACTTGTGCCTGGTTGTGACTCTCAAGACCTCTCTAAATCACAGCAGTAAACTAGCATGACAGTTCAATATTTTTCATGGGGAACTGCAGCTTCTGCTCCAAATCTTTTTAGAATGGGCCCCTCCACCCTCCATAGGATCAGAACTGTTGAATGACATGACCCTTTCACCCATGAGAAACTATAAATGCAGAATCTCTCTGCTTCTTCCACTAGCTCATGTTTTAGTCTTCTGTGATTCATCATTGCCCAAGAATTTTCCTAGGACAGCACTGTGCTGGGATCCAAGAGGCTGAACTGTACCCCAGTCTTCAAAGTTTTAAAAAGTAGACAGGTGGCCAAGGAGCATACTATTAGATAACTCCAATCAAAGGAAGACAGTTGTGTCACAGGGAAAAGCAGAGATATGTATCTGGAGACATAGAGGTAGAATAGTAGAGAAGGGAACATATCCACATAAGGAGAGGGTCCAAAGTATCCTAGGCAAGCAGGGGAGGATGCTCGGGGTAGAGGAGATTGCAGGGAGAGAAGAAGCTGCAGTTCAGGCCAGTAAGAGTTTGGGGCCAGACCCTGAGGCTATGTCAGGCACTTGATTCTTCCCAGAGTTTTCTAGTCCTGGTTCATGCCAGATGGAGGTGGCACCCTTGCATGGCCTCTTAGAGCCTCAGTTTCCCTTTCTGTAGAATAGAAGCCATGAATATTGCCTCTAAAGAAACTTGTGTAAGGTTGTTCCTGGGGGATTCAATAGTGAATGCTTTGCGCTCCTTCAGGTTAGGATGCAAAGGGAATGCAAATCACAGTTACTTATAATAGCAGAAAACTGTGGCTCTGAAAAGACACTGCTGCTGCCGCCAAGCACTCCCTCTGGAAATCCTGAAAACCTGCTGCCACGGGGCTGTGCCCAGATCCCAGCTGGAAGCAGGCTTATCTCTTCTCAGCTCCTGGCGCTCCTTCCGATCCTGCCAGGATGTTCCTCATACAACAAACACTAAGCTCCCTGCATAATTCCACCTACGGAGAAGGAAGCTCCGCACCCTTCTACCCTCTCCGTTGTGAGAATCAAGCTGAGTTCTAAACTCCCAGGTCGTGACAGACTCCTTTCATATCATTAGCATCTCACCAGATAGCACTGTCAAAGTGGGATCTTCAGAGCTGGGAATGACAAGGTTTGAGAACTAATCCGAGGTCCCACAAATCTCCTAACATTGCCCTTCCTTGATGGAGCAGCCTCTTCCCTGCACCAAACATGTGCAGGACATGAAGGACTCAGGACTCAGTCGAGGAAGGCTTGGACAGGGCAGGGCAGTGTGACACCTGGCCCCAGAAGGAGAGATAGGGTCCTATTGTCAGCAGAATTTCGTTCTATAAGATAAAAAAGGAAAAGACAACATTGGTTTCAATTTTTAAAATCTTTTTCTAAATGCAATTGGAACCATTTTTTTCAAATGTAATCATTTATAAGACCTCATAGGTACAATTGGAGCCCACCCATTGTGGATCCCCTTCGGGATTTCAGAAGGATCCTAAAACAGTGCTTCTCAAACTTTAATGCATAGTGGACTGAGTTAAATGCAGGTTCCAACTTAGAGATCTAGGAGGAGACCTGAAACCTTGCATTTCTTATAAGTTCCTAGCTGATGTCTATGCCACTGATCCATGGACCAAATTTTTAGTAGCAAGGGTCTGGAGCTCTAAGACTTATAGTTTGCAAATCACTGGGTTTTAAGATAGGGAGACAGTGAGCCTGCCTCTCCCCAGCCCCAGAGATAGTAAATCCAGGCTCTTGGATTAGATTCTGCTTCCCTGGGCTAAAGTCAGCCTCTACCATCAACTCCAAGTCAAGATCCTAGGATTACATCCTTCTTACCTCCTTCTGACTCTAAGTGTCTATCATCTCCACTGACAGGGAAAATTCCTAAGAGTCCTGGCCATGAGGAAGAGCTTTAAGGCATAGGCTTCACTCCAACAGAAAAGTACAAAAGGTTCAGGTCAGCCTCCTCCCACCCCACCTGCCACTGCAAAGCACAGAAGACCGACAGAGAGTAATCAGCCACTGCACTAACTGGCACTTGGAAAGGAGGCTCTGGTGTCAGCCACCTTCTCCCTGTCCTCTCCTAGCCCCAGCTGATGGAGGTCATTCCCCCCACATACCCTCTATCCTCCAGGCCCACCCCCTTTAGGGACTGAGATGCTCCCACTGAGGTTAAGAGTATTTTTAGCTACGCCATGTGGGCCCATGCTTAGTCAACCCTCTCTGGACATTAATCTTGGATTCCACAAATGCCAGTTCTTCTGATCCAGGAGGCTCAGAGGTGACAGGGAAATCTGAGTACATTGGAAAATGCAGTGCATGGCCTCTTGAGGATTTTGTCTGAATGCACACACAACAAAAAAACAACAACAGAAACACTTAATGCTAAGAAAATGTTTCAGCATTTCCAGAATACTTCATATGGCCTTGCCTCATTTGGTCTTCCCAAGAAGCTTATGGGGAAGATAAGTCATAAACTCTTCTTAATTTTTTTTTAGTGAAAAGTAACTTGGCAAGATGATATTGACAGCAAGTGGTCCACCTGAGTCTTCAATGTTGAGGTCCAAGTTCAGTGCCCTTTATTATCACCCCACTCTCTCCCCTGCCATGAAGCCATAACCTTTTGCTTCTTCCTCTAGCTTGGTCTAATTCTTGGTTAAACATTGCAAGGAGAAGTATCTACAGCCCTTCATATTAAAAGCACGGGGTCATAAACACTCTTAAGAAATGGAAGACTGGAAACAAGAAAGAATGAAACAGGTTGTATTGATCTTGATCCTGGCAAGAAGCAGAGGGCACACTCAATGGGAAGTGAGATAAACTAGATAATTTACAAAGGTGCAGGCAGGGATAAGGAAAAACAAGAGATGGTAACACACACACCCTGAGGCTTACAAGTGGGAGCTTTTACAGCCCTTGGCCTGAAAGCCTGAAGGCCTTTCCAGAACCTGGAAAGTGCTGGTAAGCTTAAGAGAGGGCTGCCTAATCGCAGCTACGGACTTCAGCAGAGGAAACAGCCACTGGACAACCTGCAGCCAGCAAAGAGGGAGCTAGTGGAAGAAATAAGCATACTTCTCCCCTGTCCTACCTTATAATCACCTGCTTAGTGCTGGGTTGACTCTACCCAGGAGCCAGGAGACAAGTGAATCTACTGATATCCAAGGTCAGCCTCCTGGAGATCCTGGGGAAAAAATGGATGAGAATGGATTTGGAGGGTGAAACAGAGAACACCCAATGCAGAGTGTTGCCTGTCAAACTAGCCAGTGAGGTGGGGAGGGGGAGGAGGTCCAGGATCTTAGGACATCGGACCTGTGGGGGATGGGTAACCCTGCCCTCCCAAAAGGCAGTCATTCCTGAGTTCAGCTGCAACTCTCTGGGAGTCAATCTGGCCCTGAACCTCAAGGGAGCCCAAGAAAAACCAGACCAACAACTCCTGAGAAACTCTATGAGCCGTACAAGCAGGGTTCCAGTATTCCGTTAAAATCCCAGTTCCACCATTCTGCCCAATTACAGGAACTGCCCTTTTATAATTCATTTAATCATTCAGAATTTCTTTGTTATTGTCAGTAATTCGAGACTAATAATAACAATAAAATAACAGCTTCTCACCGCCTCTCTCAGGATAGACTGACAACACATGTACAGCAAATGCCACTTAGGGAAACTATATATGAGTGTCATGGAGTCCAAACGGTGTGAACCACGTAAGCTGCATCTGTTCTCTGTAGAACAAAGCCCAGCACATCTAGATTTGTAAAAGGCTGAAGCCAGAGAAGCCCCAGAATGATCTGGTCAATCTACTCTCATAGAAGAAGAAGAAAGTGAGGAAGAGGTCCCGCAGGTACTGGAAAAGCTGGGATCACACAGGTCTCTTCCGAAACCTCTTCCTACAGTACCAAAGCACCTGCACTTGCTAGTGACAGGACCCACCCAAGTGAGAATCAAATGAGATGAAGAACAAGGTAGTGTTTTTGTCCCCTGTCATCTGTAATTAGCAATCTTCCTCCCACAAACCCATTAAGTGGTCAAAAGTCCCATCATTAATGATGTCTTCAAGGACATGGTAAACTGTGAATATTTTATGAGGACAAGGCATACAAATACCTGAGAACACACCAGCAGGTGTAGTCAGTCATCAGAATAACTAATGATAAATATCACTGGCTGAGAACAGAATCCTCAGTACATAGGACATGGGACAGGTAAGCTTCGGCAACAGGTGGCAAGAAAGACTGAAGCTTAACAAGTTGCCTGTAAAGGAAGAAAAGTTCTACTGTAGGCTCTACAGGTATGGAGCTTATCCAAATCCCAATGGGATAAAGGAGGAAACGCCAACCCAGAGAAGTAATGGGCTTGCTGAAGCCTCCCTGAGTTGGTGATACTGGGCTCAGATCTCAAAGCTCTTCTATAGCAACCAGACTTTGGAAGGCAAGCTTCAGCAGACGTTTTCAAATGGCGAGACCAAAATATGTCTTATGTGTTACAAAGAGATCATGTGCCACATTGCAGATTTTAAACTGAAAGCCAAAACCTTGACTCTTAGTGAAGTTCTTCAGCTTCCAGACTGGACCAGGTCACACTCTACCGAGCTCATTCCATTCAGCCTCTTTATATTTCCCATCACTTCATCTGCTTCTTTGCTCTGCTGAGTTCAATTATTCTTCCATATGTTCACTCAACAAATAGTCACTGAAGACCTACTCTGCGTATCACTAGGAAGACAGTGATGACGCCCTGCAGTCCCAGAGCTGAGCATCTAGAGGGGTTGGTGGAAGCCACCACACTTCACTGAAAGAAATGTACGATAAAACATTGCCTAATCTAGAGTCTTTGCTTACCAAAGTCACTAGCTGCTTTTGGAAGGGCCATCTTTGCACAAATAACTAATCATGGGGGGTGGTGAAACTCTCTGGGACAAATTTCTAACATAAGTTATTTAACTTCCCTGAGCTCTCTATTTGTTTCCTTTGGATTACAGCAATAATTATAGTGTCTACGAAACTTCTCCAAGAATTAGATATGGCAATATATGTCAAGCCCTGAGAACAAAGCCTGGCATGGCAAATACTCAATAAAAAAGTCACTGTCATTACAGGCAAACTGAGACCAAGGAGGAATACAACTCACATAATGCCATTCACCTTGTTAGAAGCAAATCCAGGGTTAAAACCTGGATGTTCTAACACCAGACCAGTGTTCATTTCATTACATCTGCTGTCTTCCCACCAGGGAATCTGTAATGTGAATTTGGCCTTTTCCTATGGAATGACTAACAAAGTAGAAGATTTGAGATTGTATTATCATGCAGGCTCTTTCATTTGGGTCACTAGAAAGGTTATATTTCTTCAATTCCAGTAACTCCATTGCTACCAACTAATAATCTGCCTTGCTCAGGAAACTGAAGGCTCTAGGCATCTCCTGTGGCCAGTGTTCAGGGCCAAGCCTTTTCTCCTATTCTTATCTCACTGAATCATCGCACCCTGCAGCCCAACTCTTCATGATTACTTCCCCATCTCACCTTTCTTTACTTAGATTGAGCACTGTTTTCATAATCTAATCAGAGTTTGCAAACTGGTATCAATTCTAAGTCCCTTATGTGAAGGTCTGGGGCCCTACAATGCATCACAGACCCACCCGATTCACTGTCAGCATAGTGGAAACTAATACTAGAACTTGGTCTCACACCAAAGGCATATTTAACAGCCCACTGAAAACTCACAGCCTACGTCCTAACCACTTACTGATTCCATTGAGTTACACAGAGTTTGAGAATCTAAAGTGGGTGCAACTTTAGAAATGAATCGATCTGATCTTTCTTTGTGTAGGGGTACCAGAGTCTTAGACTGGAAACCATAATAAAGAGTGACATAGGATAGGAGTTCAAACTTTGGACTCTGTAGTCAAACTTCTTGGGATCAAACCTGGATTCTCCCAAATCTCCTCGGCCAGGTTGCTTCATTATCTCAGATTCCTCTTCTGCAAAAGGGGTTAAGGTCCTTGCCTTATGGGATTGTTATAAGAATTGAATGCATTATAAAATGCTTTAAACATGCCGGGCACATGACAAGTACTATATGTTTGTAAAGTTAACAAACTAAGATGACAGGAGCTGAATCTCAGTTATATACCACCCAACTCCCCACCCTATCCTGGGCATTTGCAGCTTAGATTATAGTCTTCCTTTCTTTCCCAACACTGGTGAAAGCCCTCCTTGCTGAGAGAGTTAAGCCTGGAAATACCACTCTGTACTGCACTCTGATGTCCAAGCAGTCCTCTGGCAGTTCCAGGGAAGAACATGATTACTAGCTGAATCAAGAATCTCAGCAGCTTTCATTTTGGTTTTGACCACCATCTTTGCAGGAGTATCCTCAAGATCTTGGAAACAGAGTTCATCACAGAGCCTCTGAGATTCTGTTGGACATCCCTGCACTGAACAGTTGCTGGCCACTCTACCTCTCACCCTCCCTCCCAGCCTTTCTGATCCACCTTGCGTGTGATCTCCTGAGGGTGGCTGGTGACTCAGAGCATCCTCTCTTTGGTTCCACCCCGATATTCTCCTTCAGACTCTGATTCCATTAAAATAACTCTATGATTCATTTGGTTCCGCTTTCTTTTTGGGAGTGGGGAGACAAGAATGAATGAGAAAAGGTATAAATTGAATGGGGACAAAAGGGTTTAATTCAGAAGGTGCGCTGTACCCTGAAAATGAGGAAAGAGTGTCATTCACCTCGTGACATGAGTCTTGAGTGACAGGAAAGCTCTCTAGACACCTGTGGAGCCTCACTAGAGTGGAAACTTTATTCTCTGCTTGCTATGTCCTTGGCACTAAAGCGGGGAATGGAAGGACAGGTGCTACTTGATTCTGCCTCCCTCTGCGCCCCCAGCTTTGGCCCTCATCATCTATTACCCAGGTAATACTCCAGGCTCTGAGCCACCCCCTCACCTTCCATGTTCCTGGCAACCCATCCAGTACTGGCAGCTGAATGACCATTCCAAAAGCCAGCTTTTGATTTTGTCACTGTCTGGTTCAAACACTCCCTGCCCCACTGTACCTTCCAGGACAAAGTCAACCTCTTCACTAGTCCTCAAGTCCCTCTGGGCTTAATTCTCATGATTAAGCAAAATTACACTGTGTTTTTCCACTCCAATCTATCCTTCTTTATCCTCCAATAAGAATATCTCGCCTCCAGAACTCCATAAAAAGCATGGGCTCTAGAAACCAGGTACTCTGGTTGGTGTTAGGAAAGTTATTTGACCTCTCAGAGATTCACTTTCTTCATCTACAAAAATGATGCTATCTTAGAGGCAGGATTTTCTTGAAGATTATATATTAAGGAATAGCATACTATCTTGAACATTTTAGGAGCCAAATAAAAGTGAGTTTTAATCTTAACCATCAAAATAATAATGATGCCGACAACACTTCTATCTCTGTTATCCCTTCCACAAAGCCTTCTCGGACCTCCCATCAGCCCTGTTTCTTCTTCTTCTGAAATCTCCTTGTATTTGTGGCCATCCCCATATTCTACATGGTTTTACAGTGACTTGCCCACTTATCTTTCTCCTTAGAAGTAAGAACTATGACTGACCCACCTCTGAACCCTTTGCCTCATCTAAAAATAATGAGTAGTAGCTTCTCAGGAATGCTTTGTTTTGTTTGAAGTTTCCTCTGGACCCCACAGGTAGGGCCAGAGAATTCAAGTGCTATGGAGGACTGGGGCCCAACTCCAGAAATGAGAGAGAGCTGCTCACTGTGGAACCTCTCTGCCGACAGGGACCCACAATTCAACTGGAGCCAGCAGAGGGACAAATTGGTCAGCTTTGTGAACTTTGGCATCGTGCCCCATCACCCTATTTCCCCAAACTGGACCAGTTATGTTCTTGTTCACCAGGAAGAACAAAGACAAGAGAGTCTAAGAGAGAAAGTACATGTATCATGGAGAATCTACTTGGGAGATGGGAGAAGGGAGGAGGGGGGAAAAAGACTAGAGAAGGAAAAATGGGAGTGGAAGGGGAAAGATCTGTAGCTTATGCTCTTCAAGGTTTAAAGGGAGAACATTGCCTGAGACATGATGTCGATTAGGGGAATTTTCCCACTGGTTTCACAGAGCTCCATAGTTGGTGAGCATGAATTCATAAGGTCCTAGTTTTCTGATTCATCTGATCCAAAACCTTGGTCAACAGGCACACAGTTGTCTCTGCCCCAAGATGACCTCATTTGAAATTCCCCACGTTACCATCTGGGCCAAAGTTAACGCCTGGCCACAAAACTCAGCTGCTCTGGGGTGTAGGTCAAGTTCACTCACAGTAGCCCTCCTCTCTGAAGACAGGCTGGGCCTGCCCCACACCTCCCAGGGGTCTAGATCTGAAAAGAGCTCCAGGGGTCATTTAGTCTAGTCTAACCCTGGCCTAGAGAGGAGAGGTTACACCACCAGGCAGTGAAGGAGCCAGGCCTGCAAGGCAGCACTTTGGCTCCGAACTTTCCACTATCCCAAGATGCCCACTGGTTGTTCAATCCAAGGACATAACTCATGGAGAAAGAAAGTTGTGAAATGCTTCCACTTGAAGCCCAGGCCTGGCTAAAGGCCCGGATGTGTCTCTCCCAACCCTCCTAACCAAGTCTTAGCTCAGCCACTTCCATCCTACTGGTTTGTGTTAACCCTTCTTGTCCACTCGTCCAAGGCAGCTTTCCACTGAGCAGCCCTTACAACAATTGTGCTGGATGCCTCCTCTGGCAGGACCTTTCCATTGAGCAAACACCTTGTGCAAACTGACTCTTCCTTGCCCTTCACAATTACTCTGCAAAACAGTAACCCAGCTGTTTATTTTGATTTCAAGCTCAAGGTTGAAGAGCTAGCTTTGTAATTTTCTCCCCTTCCCTGGAGGAAGTCACTAGCAACCGCAGGGATTTCTGACTGTTGACTCTCAACTACTAGCCTGATATACCCCTGTCTTCTTCTAGTTCAGTCTGTGCCAGGTGACACGTACTGGGAAGGAAAGAGCTATCCCTCCAGAAGGTAGATGCTCCCCAAACTGCAACTTGGCATTCACTCTACCTTCCCTCCAAACACCCATCCCCAAGGTCTCCAACCAAGGCCGCCATCACATCTGCCAGTCTGCACCATCATCTCCCATGTTTGTTCTGCAGTTTTATAATTCATAAAGTATTTTAACCTCCCTTGTTGAATGTGATGTCTAAGACCTCCCTGAAGGGTAGGCAGGACAGATGTGCACATTGGATCGGCGAATTATCATATGTATTTATGCTTATATCTAGAACTGACCTGACCAAAATTACACAGCCAGAAAGCAGTATGCTCTACCTCCTGACTCCAAGCTCAGTGCTCCCCTTTTTTCTACTGGCTATTTCCTTTATTACCACCTGCCATCTAGCTAAAAGGAGCTTTCTAGAACACTATTCTTCTCAAAGTACTCTCCTATTCAGGTATCTTCAACATCTCCCAAATTCCCACAGGATAAAATTCCAATGATTCAGCTGTCCTCCACAGTGTGACTTCAAAGTGCCTCCCTGACCATTTCCACTCTTTTCAGCCTGGTAGGGTCTTCCGCATTTTTTAAACATCTGGACCTTTATTCTGTTGTTGTTCTCTGCCTCAACACAGGTTTATCCTCAATATGCTGCTTTATTAAGAACTACATTCTGCTAGAACACCCCTGGGTACCCCCAGATCACAGTGAACTCTCCGTTCCAAAATCCCACAGCTTGTATCAACCATATTGCTGTCCTGTCTGGACCAAGAGAGCAAACATTCATAAGGTAGGATAAAGCCTGCCTTTACTGGCCAGCTCCCATCAGCCCAAGCCTAGACTTTGCAGTTAGAAAGAGGTTGGTTACATGTATTTATTGCTGGTGATCTGTCAAATATCAGGTTCAATAAGAGTCTGATATCGAACTTTCCTTCTCAGGATTAGATCACTTAAGAAGAAAAAAATGCTGAATCAAAAGCCTAAAAATTGTGTTCCATCATTGAAGTATTAAATATACTGTCTTTGTCAAGTTCAGAATGAAAAAGCCTCATTTTCATCTCTGATTCCTCAAGACTCATCCCAAGTACTATGGGTCACCAACGGTGACCTTAGCCATTTTGCTTGGGAATCTTAGTCTTTTTGATTAGAAAATGTTGATGTGTCCCTGTTTATCCCAGCTCACTGGATAATAGGTATGAAAGTGCTTTGTAAGTATAAAATGCTAGTTCTATGTGAGAGATGATTAATTTCCAAAGCTAAGGCTACCTTTTCTGCCACCACTGACTACTCTGCCCCTTCATTTCTTGTTAAAATGCATGAGATCATTAGGATCTGTAGAGAGAAAATGCTTTTTTTTTTTTTTTTTGTACCTATGCTGTTGACGGATGGCCTTCTGATGCTGGAAATGTCCCATGATCCTTGGACTATAATTAGGATTGGTTAAACTGGCAGAGGGAGGCTAAAAACAGCCAGCACAGCCATCACCAACCTTTTGGTTTCTCATTTCAGGAACCAGTTTCAAGATAAAACCTTTTCCCTTTAAAGAGAGTACATTTGTGCAGCTCTTCATGACAGACTTTCAGGAAAGGGAATTTCACATTGCAAGATTGGACAGTTTGTCTTTCCTGAGTTTGCTCAGCCCCAGCACTTAGTCCTGGAACATTTGTTCCAGACTGGAATTTGAGCCTTGAAGTTTAGCCAAGTTGGGTGGACTTCCTGGTGCCTCCACTGCTAGCCTGAGGCTCAATGCCCTGCCCTGGGACAAATGTCCATGACTTCAAATGGGGTAGAGTCTTAGAGAACAGCAAGAGGGTTGGGAGGGAGGGAGAAGTCTGCAGATGAGGAATACCCAGGATCTTTCTCCTGAGTCCATACCATTGGGAATTTACATACCCATATTGGGTTTGTTTATTTATTATTTTTAATTGAAAAATTAAATTTGTATGTATTATGACACGTAATATTATGATGTACATATACATTGTGGCACGATGGAATTGAGCTAATTAACACACACATTGCCTAATCATTTTATTCATGACAAAACCAGTAAAAAACGACTCTCATAGCAATTATCAAGAATAGGATATATCATTATTAACTATCAGCACCGTGATGTGCAATGGGATTCTTGAATTGATTTCTCCCAAATGAAATTCTGTATCCTTTGACTTACGTTTCTCCAACACCCTACAGCCTCTGGAAATGACCATTCTACTCTGCTTCCATGAGTTCATCTCTTAGACATTCCACACATAAGTGCCACATTTTCACTTGAAGTACCCTTGGGTGGCAGATTTCCCATGGCCTGGCAGGCCGCAGTAAATCATCCACCTAACCTGTCCCCTCCCCTAACACATTTGCAACCTTGCTTCATTTGCTACCCTCACCTCCTCTAAAGCAGCCAAGATATTTTAAAACCTTTGTTTTGATCTTCTTTGCATATCAGTTACACTATTTCTGAGTGTGTTTATTTTTATTTTTTTTTTTCCGGTGGTGAGCACATTGCTTTCAACCCTCTGCTCACACGTTTCCACTTCCTCTCCCTTTCCTGCATGCCTCTGTGGCCCCCAGGCGTGTGGCTCAGAGCAGACTGGATGGTTCTCATGGGTCAGTGGCCTTTGATGGAGCCAGGTGAGGCAGGCTCCCTCACCATTGGTTGGTATTCCATCACTCCTGACATCTGCAGAGGCAAGATGGAATTTCAGTTATGCTTCCTTTGCCCCATCTGCCAAGGAAATATCTCTGATTACCAGTCTAAGTGTGGGGGGTGGGGGCACGTGGATTTTGCTGATACTGACCTTGCAAAAACCATCACCCTCTTGGGGTTAGATTTAACTTTTCCAAAGCTCTTACTACTCTATCTTTTCAGGACACTAACCAACTTAAGAATGCTTTCTATCAGTTAGAAAACTAATTTATATATTAAGGATAAGCTTAAGACCAGGACCTGGGATCAACATGTTGGAGATACAAGGATGATTAATATACACTGCTTTCAAGAATCAATGATTGAGATTTGTGGGATGATTTATACTTTTATGATAGGAACCTGTGAAATGTGTGTGATAGGATTTGTGAAGAGTCCAAGCTAAACCCTGCTGGTGAGTCAGAACCTACATCTAAATCCAAACGTTTCCCAATGTTTTTCATATCATGTTATACGTAAAGAGTAATATTGTTTGTACAGCATACTGGCCAAATGACAAGGCTGCTCTTGCCTGGTGGCAAACCTACCCACTATTTTTGGCTGTACCAAGCACTTCTTGGCCATTCCAAGGATTAAGACGACTTAGATAGCTTTGGTTTAAAAGATTAGGACAAGTCCTCATCTAACCAGCAGCAATGTTCTAGAGAGGGAAGAACAGATAAGAAGCTGGATGTCAAAGTCAGATCATGGGATTGAGGTAGAGACTCCACCATTTTCCAACTGTGTGTTGGGAGCCACCAAAGCATCGCTTTTTCTGTCTTTGAAATGGAAATAAAACCATTCTTAACCTCCGTAGGATTCAATACAGTAATGCACCTCAGCACACTCAGAACTCAATAAATGTTAGCTACTCTATGACTAATATTAGACAAGAAATTAAAGGTTATCTGGTCCAATCTGTTAATTTGAAGGAAAAGGAAACTTTGACTTGATCAGTGTCACCCAACTACTTAGTAGCTGAGCTGAGACCAGAATCCAAGTCCTTTGATTTCAATGCTATGCTCATTCTAAGTTAAAAGCATCTAAATTCCAAGTATTCAGGGTGACTCTCCATCCCTGAATATATTTTGAAGATAAGGCTATTGCTGTTTGTTTTTTTTAATTAGTTTACAATGACTGGCCTTAAAATACTGCCTTAAATGAGATGACAGCTCTATTTACCTCATACTTCAGCCTCCTAGGCTTCAGAAGGCAAGGCACTGGGAACAATGGCTGCACATCTGGCATCCCAGATGCCAGAGTCAACAGCTCACCCATTCAGAAGCTCCCTTTCATATAGAAGCACACTGAATCTCTGGTTCACTCAGAGCCACACATCATATGCAATAGGAAAATGAATTTGGGTCTCAGACTTGATGTTGCTGCTCCTTCCATAGAGCCCGAAAAAGAGACAGGATTTATTGTTAACCTACACTGAATACCCAAACCATAAACATGCTGATGCACCTGCAGCTAATCACTCATTTAAATGTGCTTTCTTCCCTTTCTTTTTTTCTTCCTCCAACCACAAAGGATTGAAGCAACTTATAGAAAATACAATAAAGAATAATGAAGAGTACATAAAAATGAACACCAATCCAATATTTTAAAAATAGACCATAGGATATCCAGGCTTATGCTGACCAAAGTGGTAGCCTCCAGGTGGGAGTCTATTTAAATTTAAATTAAATAAAATGGATTATGGATTTAAAATTCAGCCACATTTCAAGTACTTAGTAGCCACATGTGACTAGTGGTTACTTATTGAACATTGCAGATACAGGACATCATCATGCTTGTAGAAAGTCCTATCAGGCCATGCTGTCTAGACAGACAATCAGGCCATACGATCTTACACGTTTACAATAAATCAGTAAAAAAATTTTGGTTCAGAGCTTCATGTTGGCAAAGCCAAAAATAAAAATAAAAATCAGTGTGTCATTATCAATTCCTCAAGGGAAGCAAAGCTTTCCTGGCACTTAAACCTAAAAGAATTCCCCATATGGGGCTTGATAGAGAAGGTCATTCAGTGACACAGCAAAGAATGTCTCCAGAAATGTAGCAATGATTTCAACGATTTTTGTATTGACTTACTATGAAAGTTAAGGGTATTATCACTAAAATTCAACTTACTGAAACCACTTCTCTGGTGAGAGAGGGGGAAACTTACTTATAGCAAGGGATACTACTAAAATTGATCAAGTGAACTTGCTCTAAGGGAATAATGTTTGTAATGAGGCCTGAATGACAAGAGGAGGGAGCCACTATGGAGCTGTAAGACCATTCAAACAGAAGAAAAAGATCCTCAGATTGCAAATTATCTGACAAGTGTGAGACAGAGAAAGGACGATGAACACTGTGGATGAGGCAGAGAGTAAAGGGAGATGATGCTGGATGGGTCATCAGGGCTAGATCACACAGGGCTTTAATACTTCATGGTTAGAGGATCCAGGACAGAAGTGACACAATTTCTGGGTTTATAAAAATCAGTCTGGATGCTACGTGAAAAGCTGACTATGGGGGTGAGGATAGCAAAAGTGTAGACAGGAAGAACATGATGGTAGATTGGGATAAGATAGTGACCATTGGAGATGGTCCATAAGTCTAAATTGACAGGTATTTAAGACATAGAGTCAATTTGTCTTGAAAAATGATTAAACACAGGATTTGAGGGAAATCAAGAAAATTAGAACAACTCTTGGTTATTTTCCCTACACAAACAGGAGGCTGGATACCACGTACTGTGATAGAGAAAACTCAGGGAGGAGGAATTGGAGTTGAGGAAGGAGTATGTCAATAGTTGGATTGGGTCATGGTTTGTTTGAAATGCCTTTTACAATTATGAGTAGAGTTGTAAAGTCTGGCACTCTAGGGGGATGTCAGTTAAAGATAGAGATTTGGAGTTATCTGCAGATAACTCAGTGGGTTTATCTGGTAGAGTACAGACAGATTGGAGAGGAGACCCGAGGAGCAATCCAAAAGTCAAGGTGGAGGAAGAAGAGCTGAACAGGAGACCAAAAATTAAGGGCAAACCAGGTTAAACATGGAATCACAGAAGCCTGGATAAGAAAGTGTTTAAAGAAGTATGAAACATCAACCACATTAAATTGAGTCGTTTGGTCAGTTGAGTACATTCTGACTGTTTAAGTGGAGTGATGGGTCTGAAGAAAATTGGAGTGAGAATGGGAACTGAAGAAGGAAGAACAGGAATTGTAGATCTTATTTTATTTTTGTACTAGGAATCGAACTCAGGGGTAGTCAACCACTGAGCCACATCCCCAGCCCTATTTTGTATTTTTACTTAGAGACAGGGTCTCACTGAGTTGCTAAGCACCTCGCTTTTGCAAAGGCTGGCTTTGAACTCGCAATCCTCCTGCCTCAGCCTCCCAAGATCTTATTTTTAAAAGCTTTCTCTGAAGGCATCAAAAAAAAAAAAACAAAACAGGGTGGTAACTCAAGGGACAAGTCAGATTAAGGGAAAGCTGCTATTTTTTTTTTTTTTAAAGAGAGTGAGATCTAACACAGGGCACAGGAAAATGCAAGTTAAACCTGGTATCCAAGGTCCTCACGGCGGGTCTGGGTTCCAGAGAGGGGGACAGAGAGAGAGAGAGAGAAAGAATTTTAATATTTATTTATTTTTTCTTAGTTCTTGGCGGACACAACATCTTTGTTTGTACGTGGTGCTGAGGATCGAACCCGGGCCGCACGCATGCCAGGCGAGCGCGCTACCACTTGAGCCACATCTCCAGCCCAAGCTGCTATTTTTTTAATAGTTGTTATCGAGGCATTTTTGAATGCTGAGGGGACAGATACAACAAAGCAAGAGAAACTGATGTCACAGGAGAGAGATATAGAAAAGAAGATAGGATCCAGAAGACAAATGGAAGGGCTGACCTTAGGAGCCTGAGATGCCCTGCGCTATAATAAGAGGGGACCAGTGTAAGTGCCTAGACAGATGTGTTAATGAGTTGGTGGTGGGGAGATGAAATAATTCTTCTATGATACTAAGAAAGAAATGTCAGCATCCTGAGGAAGAATTAAGGTACAGCAAGTGGAAATTTAAGGAGGGAGCCAAAGATGTGAACAAACTGATTGAGAGACTAAGATAAGAATTTTCTAGAAGTGTTATAGGCTCCCCTGGTAGGGTCTATTAGAGGTTTGTAATTACAAATTCAAAGTAAGCTGATAAGCATGGTCGGCAAAGTTCTTAACATTCTGCTGCTTAGGTGCAAGCAAAGGAAGAGTGAGAGCCATCACATGTGGCCAGGACTAGGGTTTTGCCAGGTACTGTAAAGCAGAAAGCTGCAGGGGCGCTTTGAGTATTGGAGAGAGTGGTTATGATAGAGGAGAGGGAGCTAGGGTTCAATTGGAGGTTAAGCTGGCCAAACACACAACTTCACTGGGCTGCACACACATCCAAACTATCTACCCAGAACCATCAGTGCGCCAAGCATCTCCTTCTGTCCACAGGGGAGCTCATTACTGAGTCTGCCGGATTCCTGCCACATCTAGAGACCCGCTTCAGGATTACGTAGCCAATTAGAAACGGAGTATCAGGCACAAAGTAAGTGGATGAGTTGCTTCTGAGCACATACCTTCTGCAGCCAAGTCTAACACATTACTTAGACCTAGGTGGCAGCGTGACTGGCAGGAAAGTTCCCCAGACATGCAGAGAGGAGGCCTGGGCTTTGGTCATTTTCTGTGGCACTTAGCAGATGGGAAGGTTCTCTCACACCATGAGCCTCTGTTCCCTTTCATCGAAACTTTGGCCGGCCTAAATTACAGCTTGTTACACAGATCTGATGTGATGGGGAATGGAAAACCATTTTCAAGTGTAAGGCATTATGGAAAAGTGAAAAATGACATTATTATTAAGACTGTAAGGTAAATGTAAATGTAAGGCATTTACCCATGTGAGATTTTGATTTCAAATGTCAGCAAATATAGGTCACTATGGCTTGTAACCAATTTGCCTTAAAATTAGAAAATGATGAAATGCTTACAATGACAGATGGTGCGTTTCAAAACAGAGACGATGAGAAGCAACGTTCTCTTGTTTGTGCAACATCCTCTGAACCTGAACCCAAGGCTCTCACAGGCCCAGTTGTCAGACCCACACAGCACAGGGTAGTCTCTAATCACTGCAATCCCAGGGGAGTAACTTTACTTTAGATGACCCCCTCATTGTCTCTGCAAAGTGGGACCAACTGTACCATCTCCTACTCAATTTACAAGGATATCAAGAAGATTAGATTTTTAAAAGAGAACAACAACTAAAAAGTATACTTGGTTACTCTGAAAAGAAGTATAAAAGTGAAGTGTCACTATTATTAAGCATAAGGCTATCCGCCCCGCCCCTGTTATGTCTCAGGGCTATGGTGTGAGCTATGTGACAGGCTATTTTTAAATCCCCATCTCTGGAAGCATATGGTCCTACACAGTGCCAAAGAGAGAAAAATGACCTGCTTCTGTTTGTTTGCTGGTTTGTTTTGATCTCACGGAACATTGTCCATGTTCCTGATAAAGATGATCTTTTTTATTCTAAATTTTTAAGATGAATGTTGAAAATATTCTACATTGTCTGAAACAGACTATGTCGATACAGCTTGCTTTAGCAAAGATGCTTTCCATCCTAAGGCAACAGTGCATTTGAGATCATCTCCTGTTTTCTCTGTGTCAATTAAGACATTTCAAAGATTGTAGGATGATTCCATTTTTTCATTATTCTTTCTTTGGTTCAGTGGTAATTTTATTGGTTTAGTGGCAGCATTTTTAGATCATATATATATATATATATATATATATATATATATATATATATATTTTTTTTTTTTTTTAACAAATACTGGACCATTTACTTCATGAGATAAAATAGGTTTCCTTGCTTTCCTGTTATACCTAAAAAAAAAGAAAAGTTGCCTTAGGATTTTCCTGATTGTTCATAATCATTATGTCTTTTGTTTTATGTTTTATTAATATCAGCTGCTATTAACTGAAGCCTTTTCCTGTTCTAAATATATGGTACATCTTATACACATTTCCTATAGTCTGCCCTTTTTAACTGACATAACTTTGCTCCTCCCTTGGCTACTTGGCAAGACTGTTCTGAATCTTGTCAACCTTCCCACTCACTGGATTTCATTTTTTATATCAATTCCCTGGAAAGATATCCAACTGGTCAGCTGGGAAGGAAAAAATATGAAAACACTTATTTCACAGGTTTCACGGGACCTGACTTTTGTACAAGGGAAATATATATTCCCCAGTTAAAATACATATCAACCCTTTCTTTTCACCAAAATGGGGAAGCACTTCCTGTAGTACTAGTGAGTGCCTTCATTAGACAGATTCAAGGAGAAGGCAGACGAGTACTGCTTCTGGGGACGTTAGAGCATAAATTCTTAAATTATCCAATTGTTTGATCAAGTGGTCTTTATGGTCCTGTCCAGCTCTGTTAATCTCTGATTCTACAGATCACCCAGCAACTACCCATCCTTTCTGGTCAGTAGACAAATAGTGTGAGAATATTTTGAGTTTTCAAAATGTTTTCCAATGTCATATTAAGAAGCTCCTTACTTTTTTGACTTTAGTTGTCCATTGTAATGCAAGTCCCAAAGTTTAGTCACCAAGAAAAGGAGAAACAGTTAATAATATAACTTACCCCACAGTAAAAATCATCTACTTGTTTGTGATTCTCCATTTCCGTTGGTCTGGTCTAGAGCCTCATCATCCCCAGCCTGGATTTCTACAGAGCCCTCTTCACATCTCTCAACACCAGTCTCTGCTTTATCTATTAGTCCACCCTGATTGTCATTTCAACATCACCTACTATTGCCCTGAAAACTGTTCTGACGCTCCCTTGCCTGTAACTCTTTGAAATTTCAAATACATAGCTCCAGCCCAACTGGGAGCTCTAATTCCAATTTAGGTCTACCTAAATTCTACCTAGAAAATTCTAATTTAGGTCTACCTAAAGTCTACCTAGAAAATCCTGCACTGGTTGACTCGGTTGTGCCATACCAAAGAGACCTTCTCCACCCTCTCTGTCCACTTCATCACTCTCTCTACTCTTAATCATTTCAGCCTCTCTATTCTCAGAGTCTTCAGTCATCATCTCATAGTAAATATCTCACACTCTTGAGATTATATATATATCCATCTTGTTTGAATGTGACTCAGTTTCTCAACTCTGGGTAGCAAATCCTGGAGGGTTCATCTCTTTTGAAACCTCTTAGCATGGTACTGAGCACAGAAATGCAGTGGCACTCCTTTGCAGTCATGGAGATTACAAAGTTCTACATTTCCTCCACCCAGTATTCCCAACAACTAGGCAACATCTATAAGGCAGATAATGAAGAGAATCTCTGGGTGAGAATCAGGTTTAAAGAGCATGTTATTGCTGCAAGTGCAACAGCTTTTCTTGTTCAATGCTCTCCTAACAACTATTAAATGAGTAAATAAAAGAACAGATCACATAGTTCAAAGCTCTGCAGATAGTACAAGAGCAGGGCCATGTATTTTGGCAATTATGTGGATGTAGGTCTATCTCTAAAGCAGTAGATTCTTTTTTATTAGTTCATGTCCTCTGGATTGTGATTGTGTTCTGCTAATGCAAAGAGATTCCAGTGAGAACCAAGCATGCTTTAGAAGGGGTGTGTATGGGCACCTAGATGCAGATCAGCAACCTCAGATGTTTCTCTAGGAAGCCTCTGGATCTTTAGGCTTCTGTGGCCAAACCAGACAGAGGGTACAGTCTGGAGGTGGCTTTAGGCACCATCAGTCCTCAGTGCTCTTCACTTCTTTAATTACTAAATCCACCCAATCACATTTAAATAAATTATAAAAGACTTTGAAAATGTGTTTCCTTTCCTCTAGAAATCACCTCTGAATTTTCTAGTAAAAACGTCTGCCAGTTTTGTTCAGCCAAGTTCCTTTCTACCCTCTTCTTTGACAATGAAAGCAGCTTTGGTGCCAACACTCAGATCTGGCAGGTGTTTGATGACACATGTTCTGTGATAAATGTTTATTATATAAGTTCATTCAAGCTAGCTATCACAGCTTTTAAGGCACCATTGACACATATCATAAAACTGTCCCTGAAAACCAGAAGCCCAACGTCCTCCACGAAGATCAATTTTAACCCTTCTTCTGAATCCCTGTGTTCATTTGCTCAACTTCTGGTATAATGGAGAGAAGTCAGGAGAGTGAAGTCTGCATCCTGACTCTGCCACAAGTGGACTATGTGGCCCTAGCTGGGGCTTTAGGCTGCTCATTTGTGAAATGAACAGGTGAGAGCTGTGCTGACCAAGGTCTCTCTGAGTTCTACAGTGTCCCTAACGAAAGGACAGATTGGTGATGGTGGGGGAAGCAATTTCAGTGAAGCAGAAACACATGCAAGCCTTTCCTCACCCGGGATGTGCTTTACATAACTGAATTTGCTTCCTTTCTTACTGGCTCAACCTCCAGCGGGGAGTGAGGGGTGCAGCAGAGCCTGCAGCAGCGTGTGGAGGCTTGGGGTGCAGGATGCACATGGAGAGGGGCAGACTGAGAAAGACTGGGCAGCAGAGAGAATAGAGACAATACCCATTACCTTAACTTCAGCACACTTCCAATTTCTGTGATTATTTTATGTAAGGATGAAATAGACCTTCAAGATAGTTAAAGTACAAAAACCAAAGCAGAAACCACTAAGAAACTTCTCCTCCCTTGATTGTTCTAGAAAAGGGGTTCAGAAATTTTAAATCTGTAAATTAGATTATTTTTGAGGGAAAAGGTCAAGGAAAAAAGCTTGTGTATGAAGAATAAAAACATGATCACCTCACTCTTCTCCCTGCCAACTTTCTACTAAGCCATGTGGTGCCACACTGTATGATTCTCCATGCATTAGGGTTTAAGACCAAAGCAGCTCATGGAATTCTATTATTTAAACTTTGAAACAACCCTGTGAATGAAAGCACCATCGCCAACGTGAGGAAACTGAGGTGAGGAAACTGAGGTGCTAACAGGTCAAGCCACTTGTCAGAAAAGTTGTATTGTAGGTGGCAAAGCTGGGCATTAACCAGGATACCTCTCCCTGGTCCAGAACTCTGTCCACTATTGAGCTCAAAGCATTTTTTCACTGTTCTTCAGGAAGGCCTTCTTGGCCTCGGGCAGAGAGCTGAGTCATTAGCTACAAGCCTGGATCAGGTGTTACATCCTTGAGCTCTCAAGGGCTAATATAGAATCATAGACTATCAGAGCAGCAACAATCCACCCTTTCACCTCCACTTTCTCTTCCGCTGAGAGCCTCTCTGATACTCTGGGATAAGGCCATGGCCAAGTATTGAAATCCCTTAACTCCCACCTTATATTCTTCAAGAGACTTGGTGTTAAAATCCAAAGTGATTCAGCAGGTTGATCACTACACAGAAGATCAGGAGTTACTTTTCCAAGTCACTTAATAGTTTTGCAGGTAACTTTTGCTTAAGTTTTTTCAGTAACTTCCATTAGCCAATCTAACCAATAAAATATAGAGGGACTGAGGCAGAAAGAAATGTGACTGCCCATGAGTCATTCATTCTGACCTTCGGCATGTTTTGAAAATGTGTTGTGAAATGCTTACCAATCGATACATCACCGGGCAGCAGCAAGGCGGGGTCGTTGTGCAAGAGGGGAAGCAGAGCATTCATGCTGGGTCATTCAGGAGGCTCCAAGTTCCTGCTGAGAACAGGACCCAAATACACAAGGTCCCCATAAAAGGTTTTAATGGAAGCAAAGAGAGGACCAAGGACAAAGGAGGAATGCTTCAGATCAGTAAAGTAGGGGAGACAGCAAAATGAAGATATTCCTAAGCTAGTGCATCTATCCTTTCTGTCAAGGGCGAAACAGTGCCATCTTGGATAGCTGTTAGTCCTCTCTGCATGCTAGACAGTAGCTCTGTCTCTAGGTGTTGCAAGTGTCCTGGGTAAAGGAGGTAACGAGTATAAGTGGAAGGATTACAGCCTAAGAAGGCTCAAGACCTAGTTCAAGCCTGGTCTGCCGCTTGCTAGGCCTATACCCCAGGGCATGGGTCTATCACCTGTCTGGTCTCTAGGCCCTTCCTTTCTGCCAAGCAGAGACAGCATCTGCCCATAGATACCATAGAGTTCAGAAATGATGAGGGATGTCAAAATACTTTGCAAACTATACAAATGAAAGGAACTATTAGTGGAAACCCATCAGTCTGATTTTGCAAGCTCAGATGGAGTCTCCCATTTAAGAAATGGCACTGGGGTATAACTTGTGGTTAGAGGCAAAATCAACACTGAAAATGGTGCCATGCAGATGTCAGAGGAGAACTTTTGAGCTCCAGTTTGTGCCAGCCAGCATTTGCTAACAGCAGGTGTGCTGGTAAATGTTTAACAACTGGTTTGATGGTGGCGAAAGAGATTTGAATTATGAGATTGGCTCATTTCTGTTCTGTAGATACCTGTACCCCAGAGGACTGATTTCAAGCTATCAATGTGACATTAATATCCGTGGAGTGAGGAAAAGATGCCCATACCTAGCTCACCCAAGAAGATGCAAGCCTGCTCCAATTCTAGCTCACCATTGGTCATTTTTCTGAAGGCTTGGGTTGGAACAATGAACTTTGTTTGGGTGCCTTCTTGATGCATGGGACTCAAGTTTTAACAAATAGGCACTGTGTCTACTCTAATAATTTAGATATGGGAATTCTTATTTTTATTTAAATCTGTGCTTGGTATTAAAATAGTAAATCACAATTGACAATTTCTTTGTAAATGTCATTAAGCCCTAAAATATGTCTTATCATCCTAAGAAATGATCCTCAACTTTCAAATCTAGTGACTTCAGAGATCTGCAAACAAGGTGAAATGGAACATAGCATGATGACAGAGTCAGAAGGCCTGGGATTAAGAGTTCGCCATTCCATCTACTTGACCTTGTACAAGTCACCTGCCTTCTTTAATCTCAGATTCACCATTTATAAAATGGGAATAGCCCTGGCTTTGCCTGTCTCACAGGACTGCTGTGAGATCAAAGGAAATTATGCACGTGCAAGCATTTTGTAAACAGCAAACTCCAATTTGCCTTTGAATTATTATTATAATTTATTTCAAACATTGATCACTAGACTTCATGATTCATAGTAATTATCAACCTATGCAGCACTGGCCAAGCCCTGCACAGGAACTTGCATCCTCTTTCCAGAGTGTGAGCCCCCAGGTGTCTCTGCTAAGTATAACTGGGCTCAAGTGGGGCTGTGTGACATGAAGTGAACAGCCCCTGGGACCTGTGGGGTAGCTCTATTGTACAGGGCCTAGGGGCATTGGAAACTGCTTTTGCCCACAAACCTTCACACTAATGATCCGTGGAGGTTAAAAACAAGATCAAGCCCAAGCTGTCAGCATAGAGCTATAACATTATCACTGAGGAGCCAGTCAATAGAGTCTCTGGGAAAAAAAAAAAAAGTCCCCAGCCAACAACAACTTCTCCTCCTCCTCCTCCTCCTCCTCCTCCTCCTCCTCCTCCTCCTTCTTCTTCTTCTTTTTTAGATACCAGGGATTGAACCCAGGAATACTTAACCACTGAGCCACACCCCAAGCCCTTTTTATTTTATATTCTGAGACAGAGTCTTGCTAAGTTTCTTAGGGCCTTGCTAAATTGCTGAGGCTGGCCTTGAACTTGCAATCCTCCTGCCTTAGCCTCCTGAGTTGCTAAGATTACAGATGTGTGCCATCATACCTAGCCCCAGTGAACTTTGAGGCCACATTTGAGGCCAGATCTGCTGACAGGGGTCACCTGGGGAATCTGAATTTTAAACACAGTTCCTAGTTCCAAGCGGAACTGGACATAACACTCTGCATGATATGAAACTTGATGGAATGGAATAAGGAAGGAATTCTCTATTGATTCCATGTCAGTTACCTAATAGAAAGCAATACTTCTTGAGGGGAATTCTGGCTGTCCATGAAGGCACCTTATACCCCATTTCCTGGTCAGGCTTCTTCTTTCCTTTAATGGAATATTACTGCCCCTAGTTCTCCACCACACTCAGGATTGTCAAAACATACAGATTTGCATGGGTCAGGCATGCAGAATGCCAATGACTGAGGTTTCAGCAAGACTACTCATTCTCTGTCACGCAGCCCCTACCAAAGGTCAACACAAAGAGATGACTTCAGACAGATATATCTAACGCACTGTCCGTCCACTCACTCTTCCAGATGTCCTAAAGGAAAAGTTCTATTGGTCAATAGAGCACCTATTGACCCATAATGAACATATTCTAAACTCAACTGTGCCATGTAACAGTCTGCTCTCTCTTTATCCACCCATTTAGTCAACAAATACCAGGCTCTCACTATGTCAGTCATATGTATATAGTTGGAAATCCTGGATGAGTGAGATTCCATTTCTGTCTTTTAGGAGTACAAGTCTTGGAGGATCCAGAAATGAAGCAAACCAACTCGAACCATGTGGTAAGTACATCTGAGACATATGCAGGTGTTAAGGCCACAGAGGAAGGAAAATCTAGTCATGATAGCTGTTTCAAAGGGACCAGAAAAGCTTTCCAGAGCAGGATGTCAGGCCTGGAAAGGAGGAAGACTCTCTAGGCAGAAGGAAGAGTTATTCAAAGCCTGCTCCATGCGCAAAACACAGAGGGATAGCATAGGTATGCACTGGGGGTACACGTAGCTGGCGTTACTGAAACAGAGAATTCGTAAGGGGTGTGGCAGCAGAAAGGCCAAAACTAAACTGGTGAAAGTCCTCATCTGCCAGGCCAAGAGTGTAGATTTCACCTTGAAAGTAAAATGGGCAGCCTTTGGAAGATTCTCAGAAAGATTAGCTTTGCATCTTTTATAGATGAGTTTCTAGAGAGGCAGTATGGAGACCGGTAGAAATAACAAGAAGGCAAGGTAAGAAGCCACAAGCCCCTGAACAAAAGCAGTGGCCATCGGGTTGAGGGCAGAGGGAGGATTTAAAAGAAATCAAGGCAACGGAGTCTCCAGGATGGACTGAGCACCTGAGCTAGAGTGGGAGTGGAGTCATCTAAATAACCTGAGATTGTTTCTGGCAAAGGTACCTTTTGTATGTGATGCTTTAACTGAGATCCTAAACACAGCCTGGGGGAAGGGTCAACCTAAGCATAACGAGAGCAATCGGAGTATGCTCAATGTGAGATGACTCTGGAATATCTAGATGAAGAAATTTAGTCAGAAGATTACGGATCATTACAGAAAACTAGAGCCATTGACTCAAAAAGAGTAGCCAAAAGGTATGAGGAACAAAACCCCAAACAGATGAGTTCCAGTCCAGCCCTCTCCTGCTTCTCAGTCAAGGGGAACCCTTTAGTCCCAAAATGAGGCAGTGCCATGACAAAAATAGCATCGAAGAAGGTTTAGGTAAATTCCTGTGAGGTTATTTAGGGATACCCTCGGCCTTGGAGGAAAGAGAATGTGCCACAATAATGGCAATTTTTGCAATTTAGAAATGCCTTGCTTCTATTATCTACCTTCTTCAGTGTACTGACAGGTGAGTTGATGGGGACTGTGATTAGTCATGTGATAGGAATATACATTTTCACAAATCGTTCTAGAGCCACTTTGAAGAGAATATAGAACTGGACTCGTTTCCCTTCACTGAGATAGTAAGAAAGGAGGATGAAAACAGTGCTATGATGTCCCCAACATTCACCCAGCACTGTCAGGTTCTGAAACACGGTCACCTCTATCAGCGTATGTGACCATCCTCTGAGGTAAGCTAGGGAGGATTGATTGTCCCCATTTTCAAGATACAAAAACTGAGTCTCCCGAGAGTTGCCCTCATCAATAATACTCCTGCTACCTTGGGAATTATGAGGGGCACATCCCTGTGAAGGACCCCTCAGTGCTAGCCTCTCAGGCTTTCAGAAGGAGGCCCTTCTTCAGGCTTCAACAACTAATTTACTGGCATAGTGAGATGCTAATGATAGAAACCACCAAATGCACAGTTTTAACTAATCTGACTTCCCCCTTTCACTAATGAATGCAGCCACTTTGTCCCACAAAATCACTCATGGGTTAGGACCCCTTTTTCCTTCTAATAGAATTCACTTGCTCCTAACTTTATCAGACAAGAGGTCCAAGAACAGCCACTTGGATAAAGTAGCAATCTAAATAATTTTTTAAGGATTCAATAAAATTCAGGACAGAGAATCTAGAGATCTCCTCAGAGTTGGCTCAGAATATCTTAGCCATGTGACCCCAATCAAGTCCCTTTAACTCTGAGTTTTTGTCCCATCTGCAAGATGGGTAGATAATAGCTGCTGCCCCATCTCACCTCATAGTCTGGTTATGAAGTTCTAAGATTATAGCTTGGTGCTGTGGGCACCTTGTGAACATGTGGGAGACTCAGTCCTCTCTCTACAGGAAATTCCAAACCTGTCACTCAAAGAGCAGTGAGATAGCAGAGAAAACAGGTCTCATGAGACAAGCACTACTGGGTGTGGCATGTGCATCTTGGCCTGCATAGTGTCAAAAAGAGAGATGCTAACTTAACCTGCACAGCTACATTGTGAGGTCCTTCCACATAAATCCAGGTTGATAAAGTGATCTGTACATATAGTCAGAAACTCCTTTCAAAGAATCAGTGAGTCCGACAATTTTATTTCCCAGGGAAGACAAAATTTATAGATTTCCTGTAATCAATCAATCCCATAAACCTCTCAAAACTTGAGTCAGAGAATTTGTAATCTTCTAATACACACTTTTTTAAAAAGGTGACAAATTGATGTGGAAAGGAAGGTTGAGGATCTTTAATATTTGTAAGTGAAGCATCATCTTGACCTGTACAGAGTTGCAATGAACTGTTTTTCACCAAGAGACTGCAAGGACAAAAAGTCTCTTAGAGTCCATTTTTCCAATTTATCCCTACTCTGCCCATTTTACAGAAAGGGAAACTAAAGCACAGAGCCCTGCCTTGCCTCTCGTTACGCCATCTGGAAAAGAATTGGATAACACTAGGAGCTACATCCTTCCATGCACTTTGCTCAGCACACTTGTTGAGTACAGGAGAGGCTATAGAATCCACCTTCTGGAATTCTGAGTCTGTCCAGGGACACAGAAACACATGCCCATGCTTCCAGCACTGAGTGGTATGCGCTATA
Source organism: Spermophilus citellus (assembly GCF_964194105.1). Classification (NCBI taxonomy): domain Eukaryota; kingdom Metazoa; phylum Chordata; class Mammalia; order Rodentia; family Sciuridae; genus Spermophilus; species Spermophilus citellus. Next base: position 119,351,593 of record NC_138188.1, on the reverse strand, counting down.
TTAATGACACAAAGCTATGGGAATACACAGAACTTAGGAGGGTCCTATTCTGCCCTAGGTCATTAGAGAAGTCTCCACCCAGGACTAGGTATTTGAGTACATGAGCAGACAGAGTGAAAGAATGTTCCAGGCAAACAGAACAGAGAGAGCTAAAGCCAAAGGATGGGGAGGAACATAGCATGTACAGAGAGCACTGCACAAATAGTTTGAAACAGCTGGAGGGTTTATAGAAAGTGCCGCAGAACAATCTCAGGGGATGTCAATAGGTCTCAGCTGCCATCCTCCACCCCATTTGGCACGCTCCCTGGGGCTATGGCCCATGTCCACCTAATGGGCCAGTACAACACCTGGCCAAGTGCCGATGGCATGGAGGGGCTTAATGAATTCACTTTGAAGATGAGAGGATTGAGAGGGAGAAAAGAATTTGCCACTCAAGTGAGTCAACTGGAACGGAAGGTGTGCCCTGGCTCCTGAGGCCCAGCACTCTGGCTGGCCAACCAGACAGCTGGGGTCACCTCCCCTGGGGCCATAGGGTTCCACTTGGGAACATCAAGTCTTTTTCCAGCATGTTGTTCCTAAGCCATAACTCTTCTGGTTCATTCCTTGCCTTTGTAGTTTTACCAACATAATTGATCCCAGGGCTCCGTTTCTTCCATCCCCATTGGTTTTCTAGGGAGTGATGGTACATTCAGGCCCCGTTGGAGCACTGTACAGGCCCAGCCCCCTGGGGCACAGTGTGGAGGGACGTGAAAGAGGAGACATGAATAGGACTGCCCTGCTGTAGTCGTCCTTTCGGGTACTCTGGGCTTCCTGTCCTGAGCTAAGGTTTTCCTCTGGGCTTCGCTGAGGCACAGAGAGGTAAACAAAGCTATAAAGCAACTCTCCCCACTAGAAAGCTAAAAGCCTTTCCAAATCACTGCCTTTTCCTACCTTCTATTGAGTGTGTCCCCATCTTCCCCCCATGACACCTTGTGAAGACTCGTATGCATGGGAAGAGGAAGGAACACTTGTGTCTGCAACCTTTCTCGGGTGTCTACCCACACATGCTTGGTCTACAAAATGTCAGCCAGGCAAACAGTGCCAGGATTCACGGTGGCACCTCTGATATTCACCACTGAGCAGCCCAAACAACCCTTAGTGACTAAGGTTTTTTTCCACTGACACCTGGTTCTTTTGCTTTCACTACTCAATTGGATTAGCAAATGAGAGACCTGAGTAAGCAAAATAGGTTCTTCATAAGTTCTCTTGTAAGAACACCCTCTTTAACCTGCTACAGATGTTTAGAACCCGGGAACATTTATTCACCTAGGCTTCTGGAAACATATCTCTAAGTAATTGTCACCCTATCGTTGCTCTGATCTGAAAAAAATCAGACTGGGTGCAGAAGCAGGCAGCTGATGGCTTGCTAGTAAATAACAACAACATTAAAAAGAAGTCGCAGATGTAGAGAATGCATGCATTTACAACTTATGTAACTGACAGAGGACCAGTACCCAAACACAGGAGGGAAAATAATCTACCCACCCAAAAGAAGGAAAAAATAGAAATAAATCTGCAGACTATATATCAGCAGGCAAAGCTCAGAAAAGGAAATGATCCTTAAGCAAATGGAAAGAGATTTAACTTCACTAATAATCGAGGAAATGCAAATTTGAGCATCAAGAGATGTCATTTCACACCCACTGGATTGGCCAAAATGTTAAAAGTCTGACAATGTGAAATGTTTGATGATATAAAGCAACAGCAAAATACATACAAACTGATGATAGAACTATAAATGGATACAACTGTTTTGGAGAGAAATTTGGCAATACCTACTAAATGTAAAGCTAAATGTGCCTTCTATCCCAGCAGTTCTGTCAGATATACAACCAAGAGAAATTCTTGCATAAATACACAAAGAGCCTTGTATGGGGATGTTTACTGCCTCATTGTCTCTAAGAGGGAAAAGCAATTTAAAAGTTCATTAGCAGGGAAATGCTTAATCAACGTCGACATGCATAAAAAGGGATATTATATAGAAGCGAAAGTGAATGAATTCAAACTATTGACACATCTGAAAAAAAACAATGTTGAATGAAGAAAGAAATTTGTAGAATGAATCAGTATTATGTAATTCCTGAACATTTCGGAAACACGAAACAATACTTGATACTGTCCTGGACACAGCTTCTGGAGTGAATGTACCAAAGATGGGCAGTACATGGTCATACAATGTTTGGGATGGTATTGTTCAGGGGAGGAAGGGAAAGGGCTGGGAGTGAGCTACAAAAAGATTCAGTTGTTTTTGGAATTTTTGTTTCTTTAAAAATCTGAAGCAGGTATAACAAAATGTTAACATTCTTAAAAGGAGTCTGAGAATATGAATGTAAGAGTCAGGATAGGTTGGGTTTTGCTACAGTAACAAAATCCCTAAATCTCAGTCACTAAAATAATGAAGATTTCATTTCTGCTCAAATATTTTATGCTGGCAGGGAGGCCCTGTTTGTTGTTGTCACTAAGGGACCAACATTGACAGAACTGCCACCACCTCCCTATGCCACTGGGAAAAGGAGAGTAATTACATACCCTGGCCTTGGAGTGACACAAGTCACTTCCTTTCACAACTCTGTGGCCATAACTAGTTATATGACTTTACTCTCTTCAAAAGGCAATTCACCCACATACCCAGAAGGGAAAGAACTAGAAATATTTGTCAAACAAGAGGAACAAATGACTGCAATTGGGTGCTTGTCAGAGTGTTAGCTTCCTTCTCTACAGATTTGAATTATGTTTTGTACTTTTAAAGTAGGGGAGAAATCCCTGGTTTTAGAATTAAGAGGTCTGAGCTTCAGCCTGAGGAATGGAAGGTGACAGAGGCAGAAGGTGGTGGATGGAAAGGGTTGGAAAGAGGCTGTCAGCCCTCAGATCTGTATCCAGACCCATGACCATGACTGCATTACATACTTGGATGCTGCAATGATCTCTTTTTAAAAAATGAAACTCCATATGTGTGGCCCCAAGCAGGTTGAGCTTCCTTGCTTTTCTTTATATCTGTGGAGGCTGGGTAGGCAATAGAGAAACCTGATAAAAAGAGATAATTGCAAATAGCATGAATTATAAACTCCAAAGATTTGACTAAGTCCCAGGTCTGCCACTTGACTGTATTATTACCTGAGCATGTTACCATATCCCAGGGTCTATTTTTCTCATCTGTAAAATGGGCATAACAATAACACACCTCTGAATGGTTGTGATAAGCAAATGAAGTATGTAAAGCGCTTTATAACTGTAACGTGCTATACAGATGGTCACCATTATTAATGACCTGAATTTCACTGCAAAGGAAGCCTCGGGCCAGATTTACATTTCTGGCCGACAATGACTCATACAACTTCCCTCACCAGAGCACCTGGCTGACAAAATAGGCCTCGGCATCATCCTGTGGTCCAACCGCTTGAAGAATCTATTGATTTCCCCTAGTGAAAGTGAGTCTGGGAGCAGGGATTAAGCATTATTGCAGATTCATGAAGGGAGAATAAAGGAAGAGAAAGATTCCTAGGAGCAGCCATGGTGGGAAGGTGTTGTTGACCTAGATTGAACCCTGGGTTCCTGAACCCCACTGGCTGAGAGTTAGGAGAGCACAGACGAGAGGGAGCAGCTCTTCCCCTCATTTTCCAAGTCAAGAAACTGAAGCCAGGAAAGGCCAAAAGCATAGCCTTTCTCCAATAGCAAGAGACACATAATCAAGAGACCTGGAATTTATCCTGGAGTCTTTTATTAAGTCAAGGTGATCGAGAAAAGGCCCTTTCTGCCAAATGCCTCAGTTTCCTTCTGTGCAAAGTTAAAGAATTAAACCTGACCTTCATGATTATTTCTAATACTTGTTATTCTAAGGACCACCCAGATCTATTAAAATATGAAATGCAATAGAATTGCCTCCCAAAGTGATCTTCCTGTTCCAATATCGCCTTGGCGCTTTTGGCTTTTCTGAGTGATCTTTGTCTCTCCCCACATTTGGAATGTCACCTCTTGGTATGCTAATACATGTATTCTTGGTGCCTTGCTTATTTTCTGTTAGCCCTTGGAGCCCTACTGTTCTTGATTCTATCCCTACCTAGCAAATATTCTTACCTGTCTGTATTACCTACTTCAGAGGTGTGGCCATAGGAAAATCTTCTGGTGGGCAGCAGAGAACACAAGATATAATTTAGAAAAAGGATCAGGGCATCTGTGTCTAGCCCTCAAAGTCACTCCCAGAGGATGTTCTGCAGGGCAATATTGCTGCTGATAGCATTTCCCCAGAGAGCACAGGAAGCTGTATAACCAGATGCAAGGGTAAGTCTGACCTGCTGGCCACAGGTGCATCCTGCTCTGACAGAGGAAGCAAACACCACCACCGGATCTCTCGTGCCAAATTACCTGAGACCTTACCCTGAGGCTGTCACATGTCCCAACCCATAGCCGCTATTCTCATTCTTCCAGCAATTCCCAGGAGCAGAGAGAAGAGTAAAGTCCCTATCCATACTAATAAGAGGTGGCCATTACATCTGCAAAACACTTCTTACTCTACAAAGCATGTTCGCACCCATTAGCTCATTTGATTTTTTAATGAAAAACTGAGGAGTAGCTGGGGAGAGAATTATTCCCTTGAGTTATAGATGGAAAAGTTCATTTGAGGCCCAGAATGATCGAAGGAGTTAAAGTTAGGTCTTCTAATTCTAATTCCAGTTCTTTCCCCATGGTACAATTAAAGTATTATCATCTTATTATAAAATTACATTAGATTTGTAATCAATCTAGAGGGCCAATATTTAAATCCCTCTCCAACGTGTAGGAACTCAGCAGCTCACTTTTGACCTTCAATCAACAGTTCAGGAGGAGAAACCATTTCTGAAACCAAAACGTCATTTATGTTGTGGTTTGTTTGTGATGTGTCTGGTTTCTGGAATCCAAGTCTTGAGTGTGTTTCCACCCCTTTCACCCCATAACTGGATTATTATTTTGATCAAAACAAGTGGAGAAAGGAGGATGTAAAGCAAATGTTCACAGAGAATTATTTACTGTGCCAGGTGTCATGTGTGTCCAACCTCAGAAAGTTTCATTAAAGAGATGTGTCAGCTGAAGGGTAACTCTCTCCTGCTGCTTAACACCCTCATAGATTCCCTGTTGTTTAGAGGAACAGCAGCATTAGCTTCACCTGGGAGTTTATTAGAAATGCACAGTCTCAGGCCCCACACAGTATATTCCATCTGAATCTCTATTTTTATAAGATCCCCAGGGGTCTGTGGTAAAATCCTTTACTTACTGCCTGAAGGCAACATCCACCAGTTCCACATCCTTCCACTTCCGCTCTTGCCTTTGCTTCTGCAATTATTTCTCCCTCTTTTATTTTTTTGTCCCTGAATTAAATCCTTACCATTTTTTAAGTCTGCTTCAAAATCCCCCTTCTCCATGAAGCCAAGCCAGATTTTTCCAGCAGGAAGTGGTCTTTCCTTCCACTAACTCCCAGATCCTGAACTTTCCATCTTGGATTATGATTTTTATGGTCATGATTTATCTTTTTCTCTAAATTATGAGCTCTAAGGTCAAGGTCTAGATCTGATTCATTTCTGTATTTCCCAAAGCCACACAATACTTTGCAAAGTTTCTATGATAAGCTAGTTCCTCAATACATGTGTCTATGATATTTTTTTTCTGTCTCTAATCGAGGTATTTGGTGTAATTAAGAAACTCAGATTAGGCGGGCATGGTGGCACATGCTTATAATCCCAGCGGCTCAAGAGGCTGAGACAGGAGGATGGTAAGTTCAAAGCCAACCTCAGCAATGCAAGGTGCTAAGCAAATCAGTGAGACCCTGTCTCTATATAAAATATAAATAGAGCTGAGGATGTGGCTCAGCAATTGAGTGCCCCTGAGTTCAATCCCTGTACACCCCCCCAAAAAAAGAAAAAGAAATTCAGATTATTATTTTTGTTATTTTCTACAACCGTTAGCATGTATGATTATGACCTAGACTTGGAAATATTAACCTAACGTATTCAGTTACTGTCATCAATCATATACACAGCTATCTCCTGACCCAAACACACACACAAACACACACACACACACACACACACACACACACATTTCATTTCATTCGTTCTTCATTATTAGGAAAGCAATTGGTAAGAATTTATTGAGAGTATATAGGAAATGACTACTATTCACATTTTACAATCTTACCAAGAGAGAAGAAAGGACTTGATCCTATTATAGAATGGAACATAATGATACCCAGATCCCAAAGTCTATACAGGATCTGCATTTGGGACAAGCAAAGGTCCCCTGGCCCTTGTTCAGTCACTTAATGGAGAAGACTCCAAAGACAGAATGCCACTGGTATTCTTCCAATTATAGAATCATCTGATTAGAATTACAGTAAATGCATAGCTCAGTTTGCATTGTCCTGAGGTGAACCTCGAACCAAGCTGCTCTTATTGAAGCATCTGAGTGTACTGAACTCTAAAAGTCCACTGCCTCATCAGAGTGGGGCCCTCATGCCGGGACTGCCTTGGAAAGGTGGGCAGATGCAACTTAGAACACTCCATTTCTGGGGATCCTGGGGCTCTGGAGGCCAGAGATAAATGGAGTATTTAATTAATGCTTGGGAGAAAAACACAAATAGCACACACTCTAGACATTAAACCCATCCAGACCTTTAGAAGGAAGATTTGTCTTTGGGATAATTTTAGAATTAATTATTCTAGTTTATTTCCAGCCTGTCAGCATTGAGTCTTGAGAGGTAGTCTAAAGACAAGTTTTTCCAATCATGGGGTAGGACTTAGGTACATGGCCAAATGGGTTTTTTTATTTTGTCCACTGTACAAGAACAAATCGGGAATTCTACAGAAGAATATCATACATATTCCTCCCCTTCTACCTATTCTACTTATAGCTTGAGGGTTGGGACTTGTTAGGTGCTGGAACCAAACCTGGATGTTGTGTTATTATTGTTTCTAATTTAACTAGCAGACTGTTAAGCATTACTGCCTGAAACTCAGCCAAGGGGTGGGCACTGCACTTTGAAGCCACTGAGCCAAAAGTGCTATTGGATGAAACTCTGCTCTACTAGACCGTGAAATGGGTTTTCCAAGGGACTGAGAATGACAGAAATGCGAACCATGAGTAAAACTGCCTCACCAGAATGGTAACATTTATAATGAAGCAAAAAAAAAAATAGTATAACCATGTCATGGGCATTTGTCCAAGTCATCCACAGGGCCAGGCCAAATCACAAACCAGAGGGTAATTTGGAGATTAGCTTGAGAGCTTCTGTTTCCTCACCTATGAGACTGTATTACTACTGTGTGTGATGAGAGACTTATACAATTACACATTACAATTCTTTTTTTCAGGTAGCAATTGTCTTTTAGTGCTTGAACTTGATAGCTAGGTGACTTTATGATTCCTCATCTGGTCCTATCTACCTCAAAGGGTTATCATGGACACCTATGGAAATGATATGAGTTGGGGTTGCTCTGATTCAAATTGGAAGGATGAAATCTGCTTTCTTCTCTTCTGAAAACCCTGAGTATAAGAGAGATCAGAAAGCTCCTCCACAAGTCTTTCTTGTGACATTAAAGCTTTTGCAATTTTCCTTCCCTGGTTTGCACCAACTGCAGGAATCATAGATATATCAGAGATTAAATAGACATACTAAAATCAGGGAATGTTCAGGAGTCAAATCATTGATATAAACTATACACACACACACACACACACACACACACACATCAGTATGAATACATAGAAAAGAAGTATAATTTTCACAAGCAAACTCTTCACTGTCCAGGACATTCATTATTAGAAACCTGGAAGAAAAACCTTAGGTGGTGACAATAAAACAAAAAGCTTTAATGATTGTTGCTTGAACCAAACCAATCTGCCCATCCCTTCCCTGGCTACTCCTGATCACGTTATCCATCACCTTTTGCTTGGCCTGCATTGACTGAACACTGTGCTGCCTGTATTATAAATCACATTTCATTTGGCATCTGTTCAGACCCCACTGGGCCTTCATCAACAGAAAATCTTGAAACTATGTAAAGTCGCCCATGAAACACTAGTACTGAAAGTGTTGTGGAGAAAACCAATTTGCAGTTTAGCTTTAGGTGATAGATAGTATATCAGCAAGAAATAGAAATGGCCCTTCCAGACAACGAACATAGGCAAATGGTGATCTAAAGCCTGGTTAAATGCCTCCCAGACTACTGCTGCGAGGGCTGCAAGTCCTAGAAACATAGTAACTCAGGGCTGCAAAGATTCAACAATCATATACCTATTACCTTGTTTTGGAGATGGGGAAACAGGGCCACAGATTGGGGAAATGGCCATGTCCAAGGTCATGGTAAAATGAGGGCCAAAACTCTGTACTCCAACTTTAGAACTCTTGTTCCTCCAGCACACCAATGCTCCTAGAGCAGTCGGTCTGTCAAGATCTCAGGGAAGGGGACTAATTGAATAACAAGGAAACATTTTCTCATTTGTCTCTGAAGGTTGCAGAGTCTAAGCATTCTTAGGCTCTTATACAACAAAGGAGAAAACTCTGCCAGGGCTTTGGCTTTCAGAAAGTGGCAGTCCAGTGCTGTGGAAATCTGGATTCTTATTCCAGCTCAGACACTAATCCTGTGTGTGATGTGCTTTGGCTCCAAACTGAAGCCCCTTTGTGAGCCTAGGAAGGAAAAGGGTGCTAAAAATTAAGAAAAATGAAGGCAATTTTCTCTTTTCAGGAGTGTTCCAAGGAACACAGTGGAGTGTCAGTGCCCTGCAGCTATTCAAAGCCCACTTCTTCATTTAGAGAGATGTAGATATGGAAATGAACCCCCCCACACACCTGTCTACTAGAAGCCGATGGTATTAAGTGTGTATGTGTGTGCACATGCTTAATAAAAGCTACAAAACTCTAGTCTGACCTTAAATACCAACTCCACATTGTTAGTTTCTGAGTGAATTCTACAGATAATTTGTATTTTGACATTTCTTAATATTGGTATAGTGAAAGGTACACAGTTATGTTCTAGACAACTCCACAGATAAAGACAATGAAGCACAAAAGTCCTTGTCACAGAGCAAATCTCCAGAGTGGAAGTCAGCAAAGGACCCAAGGCCAGGGCTCAGCATCTGTTTCCCTGGAGGACATTATAGCAGGACCTCAGCAACTCAAGATCAGGGAATTTGGCTTCCAAACCACCCTGTACTGTTACTTTACTAGAAGTTTTGTTTATATTATCTGATCCCTCTTTATTAATACCATTCTTCTGGCTCAGTGTTCCCTGCCCCACTTCCCTGTCCCTGCACAAACACGTGTGCTCACATATAAAGCAATTACTAGATTCATTTTTTCAGATTCACCTTAAATGCCATTTCTTCAAAGTCTCTCTTTACCACCACCACCCCAAAAATAGTTCCCCTTATCCTGTGGTCTCTCCCACCTTTTCCTTTCCTTTTTAACATTATCCAAGTTTGCAAATATTCATCAAATTGTCACCATCTGATGAGTTTCCTTGATATTGGGGCCTGTTCCTGCTTTTAAGTATCCCTCAGACCCCCAAAATATAGCCCAATACCCAGAACCATGGAGGGAGGTCATAAACAGTTGCTTGGTTGACAGAAGAACAAAACTTCGGCAATTCATCTCATGTTGGTAGGACTTTAAAAGCCTGTTTCAACTACCTAATGACTGCCCATCATATGCCAGTTCACTCTGCTCTCTTTTGAACCTGGTTTCCCTGTATTTTCCCACCTCAGTGTGCTTATAGTTCCTACAGTACTATTTTTTCTGCCCAATTCTTGGTCTGTCAAAGTCTCTATATTAAAAGTCTGTCTAAAAAACAGATATTTTCCTTGAATTCTCTCCTTAGACTCTTTAATGCCCCTTCCTCTGCACCCTTACTGCATTCTTCCTCTGCATGCCTGAGCTGAAACTCAGGGTCACTTACCCCCATGTCCCACATTGAGCTCTACTTATAGGTGGTGCCCAGATAATACTCAATGTGCAAATCAAAGGATCAAGAGACTCCATTAAGGGACTGAGCTTCTCGAGAGCATGGGCCTTCTATTAACCACTCTGGCACAGTGTGTCATACACAGCGGGTACTCAACTGTGAGTTGGCTGGAATGGAGATGAGGTAGGGAGATGGAGCCATGTGGAGGAAACTGGACGAGCTTTGAAATCTTCAAACATCCCTTCTGTGTGACCTTGAGAACTTGGCTTAACTTAATTGAGCTTCATATTCCCCATCTGAGGACAATACCACTGCCTATGACCATTAGGAGGGAATGTTGATGAGTCTGGCATTTGCCTGGCACACAGGAAGTGCTCAGGCCCCACCAGCTCCTCTTTCTCCTTTCCTTCCTAAGAGTCACAAAGACTGGTCAGCCTTGCTCCTTCATTTGCCTCCTGGGAACAAAATGGTGGTAAAGGGATGGAAACCCAGGGTCTAGGACACTTTCCCTGGTTCCTATCTGGCCAGCAGATGGCAATGCCTATGCCCAGTGGCTCCTGCCCAAACTCTTTCCACCGTGATGGAGGGAAAGGCAACAGGAATAGGCTCAAAGGATGATTCAGTTCCAATGACTAAGGCGAGGAGGTGGTGGTGGTGGGAAGGGGGTGGGGGCTGAAGAGGAAATGAGTGAGCTCTTTATCTGATGAAGGATGGCTCCAAGATTAAAAAGATTTGGCCCTGCTGGGTTCTTGGTGCTGACATGATGAAGACAAACAGGGGCCCAGTACTTCCCCATGCCTCCTTCAAAGTCACCTCATGGTGACCTAAAAGGGAGGCCCTTCAAAGAAAATGTTGAAATGGTGGGGAGCCTCCATCCTCTGGAGACTTGGGACCAGGTACTGAGACAGATGAACACTACTTTTTTGATGAATTGGCTTTAAAAAAAAAAAAGTACTGAATTAGCCAAATCTCTTTACAAGGGGTTCTAATCCTGACCTGATTCCCAACCTTGGCTTCTCTCCTTGGCTCCAGACTATCTTCTCCAGCCTCAGCACCAGCTTGATATCCCCACTCATCACACAGGCAGCTAGTTTGCAACTGAACACAGGATTCTCACCCCCAACCACCTCACTCACCTCCCATCTTGATTGATGGCACCACTGTCTACCAATCATCCAACCTGCATTCCTAATCACTTCAATAGCAATATGAATTACAGTCTTTGAATATCTCACATTTGTTTTCTCCTCTTCTCTATGGCAGCTGGCTCTGACCAGGGCTTCTGCATCACTCATGGAGACTAATTCTAGAATCTTCTAACTGGTCTCCCTGCCTCAGTCTCTCTCCTGCCCATTTTTTAGCCTGTGCATGGAATAATATATTCAAAACCCATTTCTAATCTGGTTATGACTCTGTTTATCATCCTTCAAGTTTTTTCCAGTTTCCACAGGATGGTCCAGACTCTCCGGTCTGGTGTACTAAACCCTTTGTGATCCAGCACCTCCCCACCTTCTGGTTCTGCCTGCTGACCCCACCCCACAAACTCATACATACAGAGACACTCCCTAGATTCCAGCCAGCCCTCAGAGTCCTGTATCACATTGCACTCTTCCCACCTGTGAGTCTTTAACCTGCCACTCCTTCTCCCAGGTATGCACTTCTTTGCCAGAATTGTATATCTTCCCAGATTTGGCTCAAATGTTATCTGTGCTGTGACCTCTCAGATGCACATTGACCCTCCTATTGGCATTGGGATCGTCTGTGTCAGTCTCTCTCCCCTGGGACTTGAGATCCTTAAAAGCAGGACCTTCTTCAGAATATCTACTCAGCAAATGTCAGTTGAACAAATGATATATCAAAGACAGGCATGATATAATAAATAAAGCTATTTTTTTGTCATCAGGCCTCTAGTGTTTCCATCCATAAAATAGTTATCTGACCTAGGTTTTTTTTACACCTCTAGTATCCTAAGATTTTATATGACATTATTCTTCAAATATACAGGTCATACTCCTGGCCCACTAATTAGCAGGAGATTGCTGAGTTATTTCTCCTAAGGAAGGAGCGAAACTGTGGGTCCACCCACATATCAAAACAGCTGATCTCAGAAGCCACAAAACTGTTCAAAACCAGTGCACTCTCTACATAGGGACCCCAAAAAACCAAGATGCAGGTCACCTCTGGCCATGTCACCAGCATATGTATGGGTATCCTCTACCACATGAGTACTCTTTTGGGGCACTCATACAAGCACTGTTACCAACCTCAGGCAGGCACAGAGGGTGACACATCTGTGCAAAGGAAGCCACCCACACAGTATCACCTCTTCTAGGTCACCTTTTCACGATCCCTTCACCTTCTATCACCACCCACACACTCTCTGCTGCCACCCACACACTCACACACCCACAGTGTCAGGTTGTCTGTCTACAAGTCTCAAGTTCTTTCTTTCAGCAGGGAGGCAAGCACCTGTACTTCCAGGGTTCTCCTCTGCCAGTCTCCATGATCAACAAGGTCCTGGATGGATAGCTTCTGCCATTGTACAGAGTTGTTTCTCCTTCAGCTTCCTCTGGGAAAACTTTAACTTCTCATCTATGAGATGGGACTAATGTCCTTGTTCACTACCTTCCTTACACAGATATTGTTAAAGTGCCTTGAACCCATGTTTATGAATGTGCCTCACAGACACAAATGTACAGATTTACAGAATTAATATTAGTCATAGACACTGGGTTCTATATCTAAGGAAGAGCATGCTTTTCAAATGAAAAGGAATATAGTCATTGAGAACATCCCTGTATGCATGCAAATATTGTTTCTATTCCCATCACCAATCATAACTAACAATTTCATAGCTGTATTCAATAGCACTGTTGTAGTTTAATATTTATATGTCTGAAGTCAAGTGTTTTATGTTTCAAGGTTTTAATATATACATGTTAATGCATTTTACATATATGGGAATAGAAACAATATTTGCATGCATACAGGGATGTGTGTGTTGTGTGTGTGTGTGTAAGAGAGAGAGAGAGAGAGAGAGAGAGAGAGAGAGAGAGAGAGAGAGAGAGAGAGAAGGAGAAAGAAAATTACTTGCCTAGGAGTCAGAAATAAAATAAAATGAAAATGATAATTTTTAGAATATAGTATGAATCTCTAAACTCAAATCCTGACTATTACTTATTATCTTTTTTACTTGGGACAATGTGTGTGTGTGTGTGTGTGTGTGTGTGTGTGTGTGTTTGGTATGGGAAATTGAACCCAGGGCTTTGTACAAGCTAGCAAGCATTCTACCTATGAGCTACATCCCCAGCCCTTTTTAATTTTATTTTTGAGACAGCAGCTGGATAAGTTGCTCAGGCTGGCCTCAAACTTGAGATCCTCCTGCCTCAGCCTCCCAGGTAGCTGGAATTACAGGCGTAGGCACTGCAGCCAGCAAATTGAAGCAATTTTTAAATTCGCTGAAGTCTCAATTTCCCTGAATTAAAAATGGAAGTAATGAAACCTACCTCATAGGTTTGCTATGTGAATTGCACAAAACCATATGAACAAAATATTGAGCAGGGTCTAGAACAGAGAGGGCTCAATAAATATTGCTGCCTCCCATTTTATGTTCTCTGTCTTACTAAAATGCTATGTGACCTGGACCAAGTCACTAAACTCCTTGGAGCATGTTTTCTTATCCATAGAATGAGACGGATGGACTTGATGATTCCATGGATTCCTTCCAGCCCCAGGCTGCCGTACATAGTATCATATATCAAATATCTAATTTATGCATGTACGTGGGTTTTAATAATGAATGCAGCCAAGGGGAAGCCCCTTCAGCCTGGTGTTTGCTCCATTTCCAAAGCGTTTCCTTTCTCTGAATGTGCCAGTTGCTCGCTCTCATATTTTCAATACAGGGCCCATTGATGACCACAAAAAGGAATGTCCAGTGCAGCTGCGGGTCCACTTGAGCCCTCCAAGCAACACGCTCAAGCCCTCTCTGTTTCCAGAGCCTGTTGTTGCAGTGATGACTGGAATCCTCAACACCTGCACGCCAGCTTCCTGGGCATTTCCACCACCCTCCTTCCCCTCCCTCTTCTCCCATTTGCATCTGAAATGCAGCTGCTCTGGGCCCAAGAGAGGGGGAGCCAAGTGGACAGGACATCTCCTTGTTTGGTCTTCCTCCCTGAGTCAAACCAAATCTGAAGCTCCTCTGTACAGAGGCCTTTTGTTGCCTTCTCATTATGTTTAAATGAGCCTCATCTGCAAGAGAAATTTTTTTAATAAAATAAAATAAAACCACCACAAAAGACCAATGCAGATGACATCTGTTCGTTCTTTCGATGAAAGCTCCCCACCCCCTTTGGTCCTGAATTAGATTAAAAAAAGGAAAAAGAATGGGGCGAGGCTTCATTTGTACTGAAACAAAACAAGCAGGATAAGTGTATGTTGGGGGCAAAGGGGTATGAAACCCATCAGAAGAAAAAGAAGAGAGGAGAGGAGAAATACAGGGAATTCTTCCCATATCGTCAGCTCTGCATCATTCCTGGCCCAGAATATCCAGACACCATTATTTAAATGGCCATTTGTTTCACAAGGATGAACAAATGTATATTCTCTATGCCCATTTCATAGATAAAGTATTCAACCACTCTTCAGCCATTATTCCAGTCTTCCCTCTGTTTATAGACTACCACAGGTGCATTGGATGCAGGTGGTACCTGGAAAAATAGTTGGAGAAACAATAATCTACATGCTGAAAACCACCAAATCTTTATCTCCACACTGTACTCACCATTTGTCTGAGAACACATGCTTCTTGCCCTGGGTTCCCTTCTCACTGAAAGGCACCCAGCACCTGTGCCAAATTCCTGGGTATCATCCTCAACAGCTCCTTCCACCTTAATCACCCCACATCCAACCCATTGCCAAGTCTTGTTAATGTTCCACCTAAACATCTCTTAATCCCTCCTTGTTTCTTCTTCTCCATCACCAAAGGCTGAAACCAGGCCCGTTTCCTCTCTTGTTGGACAAGTGTCTAGACAAGCCTACCCAGCAGCCAGCATTGCCCATTATGATCAGCACTTGATCAAAATGCTTAATGGTTCTAGGATGGAGCCTAATCCTTCAACTTGGCTTCCTGAAAGCTCATGGCCTGACTCCTCCCTACCTCTTTGACTAATCCCCACCCACTACCCTCTCTTCCAGTCCAACCAAATTTCCTTCAGTCCTTTCCCTGTCTTTGTGTGCTTTCTCCTGGGGCCTTTGGCCATCCTGGCTTCTCTATCAGGAACACTGTTTGACTCTGTCTGGATTTCCTACGCTTCAAATCCTCCTTCAGATGCTATTCCCCTGGAAGCCTTCCTTGACTATAACTGCTACTTGGTTTGGGCACCCATGTAAAGTGTTCTCTGGGCGGTATGTACCACCTCTCTGAGTATTTGTTCAATTTATTATTATTGCTTATTTAATATTTCATTTTCCCCACTGCAGACTAATTAACAATAGTTTGGCCATCTATCTCTAATTTATCTAATTTACTGAAAATACCATGTTCAACAATAAGCAAAAAAATACATAATTTTAAAAGAAAAAAATTCCTTAGACATTAAAAAATTATCTTCAAATAGCTCATACATCCAGTCTAGAAAATTCTTCTGTAGTTATAAATTCATATCCAGTCAAACTTGCATTAAAATTTCAAAGATGAAACTCCCTTTATGTACAAAATTTCCCTGACAAGCTCCTCCCCTACCTTTTCAACTCCTGAGATCATTCCCACTTAAAATTGTCTTCCTCTGTCTCTCAATGTCCCTGATGTTTGGAAGGCTACTTGCTCAGCAAAGAACATGGTGGAGGGTGGAAGATGACCCAAGGAAAGGAGGCATCGAGTACAAGCTGTTGACCTTATACCAGGCACTCTGGATATCTTAGATCATCTCTTCTAATAACTCTGTGACACAGGCATGATTTTTCTCCATTTATCAATGAGGAAACTGTGGAACGGGCTGGTGAAGCGATGGGTGTGCTCATGCTCTGTAAATGGCAAAGCTGGCACTTGAACTCAGATCCCCTAACTTCAATTGGCCAACTCTTCTTTTCTAGGATGACACCTTTCAAGGAGCAAAAAACTCAGAAGAGGGGCCTAACAGAGAGCTGGAAGTGCTCTCCAGCCTGAAAATCTCAGCAGAATTCTAAACAAACAAAAAACAAAGGCAGCAAAACCAAATCCTGGTTTGAAGGAAGACAGTGAAGAAAAAACATCTGGAAACTAGGAGGTTCTCTTACCCCTTTTCAGTGGATCATCACAGTCATGTGACCCTGCAGGCATTGTATTGTCTGACAAGACCTCTGATCTTCTGTGAGTGTCCTTCCAGATCTCCCCTCCACATTCTTGAACACAAGGGATACTACTATTGTTTTAAGGAAATTGACTTGAAAAACAACAATGCCAATTGAAAAAAAAAGCCTCTCTGGTTGAGAATCTAACCAGTTTTCTCTGGGTCAACATAAAAATGCTTACAATGCTATTTTGATGGTACAATTTGCCAGCAGTTGAATGACATCTTCTTTGTTTCTCTTCTGATCAGCTCACATCCTTCTTTTTTTCTTTTTATTGGTTGTTCAAGACATTACAAAGCTCTTGGCAAATTATATTTCATACATTAGATTCAAGTGGGTTATGAACTCCCATTTTTACCCCAAATACAGATTGCAGAATCACGTCAGTTACACATCCACATTTTTACATAATGCCCTATTAGTAACTGTTGTATTCTGCTACCTTTCCTATCCTCTACTATCCTCCCTCCCCTCCCCTCCCATCTGCTCTCTCTACCCCATCTACTGTAATTCATATCCTTCTAAGAGTTCATTTCCTTGGGAAGTGGAGATGGAGCAGGTTTGAAAAACCAGACAGTGGGGTGTTTCTAACAAAAAGTTCTCTGCCCACTAGATTGCTAGTTTTGAGCATAGGGGAGAATGTGTTTGCTTTCCATGAAAACTCCTGTGCATATTGGCATTTTAAAAGCATATCTACAGAGCTGAGGTAGAAAATCCAATGTGAGGTCAATCTTCTAACCAATTCACTTTCTAAACTCAACCGACTTCCTGACAACTTGGTAAACTGTCTTAATTGATTCTTTCCTCCCATCCTGGGATGAATCATGTGGATTCTGGAGTGACCAAAGAGCAGGGACAAGTGAAAGTGGTAGATTAATAATATTTGTTGACATCAAGTATCACATATAGTAAGAATACTATTTTACATGTAATTTAATTTAGTCTTAAGTGCTTTGTGAGCTTGATGTTTTTTAATCCTCATTTTACAGATAAATTGAAGTCTACTTATAATCATCAGCTTTCCTGAAAACATATAGCTCCTTTTGTCACTTTCACTCTTTATTCTCAACTTCTCTCAGATTTCTGAATCTACCCTGGAAGAAATTCTCGGCCTAGAAAGAAATCACAGCTGTGGGTTTTGAGAGAATACACCTAGAGAAGCTCTAGGCTTCGAATCTCAGGGCCAGGAGGGATGGAGTAAAAGGTAAGGGGAGAGACAGAAGGCCTGGGCTTTGCACCTTTTGAGAAAGGATTGGGAAAACAGTGGCATTTTGTGCTTAGTGTCATCTTTAATAATTTTTGAACCTCTTTTAACCTCTCCAAGTTTACTTGGACAAGAAGCTTTTAGAGAAGGGTATATTGAGGATGCCAACCATTGACTTGAGGATTCTCAGAAACTTGCCTGGCTGGTTAAAGACACTGACTATTGAGCCTAAAGAAGAGCAGATGCAACAATGGTGTAGCTACTCTTGCCTGGCATAGTTTGAAAACCAGAGGCTGTGTCTAATCCCCACTGCACGAGCCAATGGACTTTGAACAGAGGAGAAAAACAAAAAGAACTCTGTCTCACATCCTTCCATGTCCAGCTGATATCCCAGCGTCTCAAAGTTCAGTGTAAAGCAAATATCAAAATGTACTCCGTAGCTAGCCATAGAATAAGCGTGACATGACTATTCTCTTTTTATGGCTAAGGAATTTTAAGTGTTATGAAAGTCAATGCATTGCCCATTTTTTTTCATTAAATAAATATTAATTAAGTTCCTACTATACACCCAGGACTGGAAAAAGAAGCAAACAAAGCAGACATAAAATTTATTGACTAGAGAAAATAACAGACATTAAATTAAAATTAAGTACAGAAACGTACATAAAATTAGAAATTATGACAAGAGAGAATGTACAGGGTGGTGTGGGGAAATGTGGCAGAAGGAATGGTAGAGTTCATACGGTGGTGTCTAAGAAATGCCATCTGCCGGGTAACCCTCATGCTCTGAGCCAGGAGTGGAGCAGAGGGCTAGCAGGCCGCAGGGACAGCCCATGTCAAGGCCCACAGGCTGTAAAGCAGGTAGCCTGAGTGGGGCAGCAGTTGGTGAAAGACTGAGTGGATGGGAAAGGCAGGGACCAGTTTATACAGGCCCTTCTGAGCCATGGCAAGAACTTTGAATCTTATCTAAGTGCTAAGAACATGGGAAATCATTAAAGGTTTTCAAACAGGGAAGCAATGTGATCTGATGAACTTTTTTTTTTCACTTACTACATAAATGACATAAAATAAATTGGACGAATATGGGAAATTGTTGCCAAATTTCTTTCAAAAAAGTAGATGACCCAAACCCACAAGGGACAGTTTATAAAAATTCATTAACTTATGATTTGTAATCTTAAAAAATGGAGGGTTGCTTTTAGGGTAGTGCAATTTCTGGATAGTGTTCCTGGCCATCTTTTCCTACTTCCTTGGTTCTCCCAGAATGATGGTCAAAATTGGGGAGTAAATATGTAGGTCGTTTGCATCCGACTCTCCTGCACAGCCTTAACCTCATTACACAGCAGCAGCAACAAATGTCAGTGGCAGGAAGTGCACAACAAGAAGAATCAACCACAGTATATATATTTTTTTTCACCCAAATTTACACACAAAGTCACACACACATACAGTTGGTTTGAAGTGGGTGAGGGGAGATAGCTGGTCTGTTCACATTTTTAACCAATGAGATCTCATGGTCCTCATCAAAACAACATGCTTTCAACAGTTGACCTTTCACAATAGAGGGTTTTGAGGGGAGAAGAGAGAGAAAGAAAAGAAAGAGAACTTGGGCTTTGCATCATTTGTCATTCTGATAGTTGAACGCAAAATCAGTCTTATGTTGCAGACACATTAATTTCATTCAAGCATATAAAGTACTCTTGCTTAATTGCAGAATTAACAATAGAACAGGATAAATCATTACAAAACTGGAGGTTATTCTGGGACTCACGGATTTTTTCATTCCCTACTCAATTCATTTTTTTCTATCTAAAGTTGTTTTTCACACTTAAAAGAAAATGTCTGGGCTAACACAACAGCGCAGGAAGGCCAGTGCTCAACTCTCCAGGTATGAGTTAAAGGAGCTCACACTCAGAACAGGAAACGCTGGGTGACCCATCTGACAAACAGGTTCCTAGAGTCCCTGTGCCCCCAAAGAATTTGTGATCATCATGTGATTCACGGTGCTCAGGAAACTTTCCATAGCCTCAAGAAATCTACACTGAAATCTGAAGACTGAAAACCTAGTTTCCATTTTTATTATATTACTCCTTGCCTATCACCTTATTTTTTTTTTTAGGAATAGCCTAATTTTCAGGTTCTGGGCATCTTTTAGTCAAATATCTATGAAATATGTACTGTGTGCCAGGCACTGTGTTAAATGATGAACGTATAAAAACAAAGGCCGCTGTGGATCTCAACAAGCTTGCATTCAAATTGGTCATTGGGTTCCTTCCTTCTGTGGCCCCCATGAGAACCACCTAGATATGGGCTAGTGCCTCTGATGTGCCGTAGCAGAGGCATGCAAAACACTGTGGAGACATATGGAAAAGAAAATCAATCAATTTGAGAGCAAATGTGATTTGAGTTGGCCTTCAACTAGAGAAGGAGCAGCTGGCCATTTGGAGAAACCATGGATACGTACAAAGTATGTGGTCATTACTGTGGTGTGGCAAGTAGCAGCCAGGTGTTTTTCTTACCTTGAAAAGATTATCAGTGACCAAATACATATACTCAAAATCAGGAGAGTTAAGAACTTATGCAATTTAAAAAGGAAAGAATTCTAGATTGAAATTGAGGAAACCTATTGTTCCTCTACCTGGCACACCATGTTACCTTGTGCTGGCCACTTCACCTGCCTGTGCCTCAGATTCCTCCTCTGCATGAGGAGAATAAATGTCCCTTTGCCATCTACTTCATAGGTTCTTTGAGGTTCAAGCGGAATAAGATACTTGATAATTATCACTCAAATTATTCAGAAAATGCCCACCCTCAAATCTTTTTTTTTTTTTTTTTTTGTAAGTGTAAAGCCCTGGTATCACATTGAAAAAGTTATTAATATTAAGTGGGAATTGGTATGATCGATCCAGGGACTTACAAGCCATCCACACAGGCCAACAATAGAGCCATTATTTAATTCACTTAATACATAAATAAACCTGGTTCACAAAGAGTACTGAAGGTGAAAAACAGACCTAAGCGTCTAAACCACCTACTCTGTGCCCTTGCAAAGGATCTTGATCATCAGTACATCAGCAGGCTTACCACTTGAGAATTTCTCTGGACCAATGGTCAAATGAAAAGCAGTTAATGTTTCAGTCAAAAAATAGGAGTTTGAAGTAGTTTCCACCATCCCTTTCAGCCCTAATGTCTCTTCAACATCCTATGCAAGGTTCTGCGGGGGTTCTGCGGTCAGAACATAGAGCCATTTCTGGTTTCTAATATGCCAGAGTCAAACCAATCCTGCATGTGGCTTAAAGAGACTGCTGTTTATGTCATGGCTGTGAATTTAGACTATACACTCCCAAGAAAGTTGTCAAATAAGATACAACTATTTCTAGAGGAGCTTTCCCCTGGAACCCCAAACAGTTTAGAGAAAATCAAGAAATGAGATGGGTGACTTCCATTATTTCGAGGAGAAGATTTAGCACTGTCTGACACCTAAGATCACAAGATGATGAAATTCAAAACATTTCACTCTCCTCCTGCACCTTTCTTCTGCGGGCCTTAAGACATGTCACAGACATAGATGTCCATTTTTATCACTGGCAATTTATCTACAGAAGTTCAAAGCTTCCCCTTCCCTCATTTTTTAAGGGATGTTGGACAGACCAAATGAGAAGTCCTTTGAAAACTTCCATGTCTGTAGTAATCTGCTTCCAGCCAGAGCCCGAGCAGACCGTGACATTTGTTCCATCCACCCCAGATGGCAATTTCATCTCTTTGTTCTCCTGCTGCTACATGGAGAGGAAAAAGCTGGTCCACATGGAAGGAAAAGCCCAGAGGCCTGGGTGGATGTGTCAGCTCCTCTGTGGGTCCCTGAGCAAATTAATTTACATTTCCAACTTTGAATATCTTTTTACCATTATCCTCAAAAGGTAGAGATGACCTCTAGTACCCCTTCCAGTTCTGATTAGTCTGCAAATTTCGATTTCCTCCTACTGCACATTAGCTTCACTAGGGCCAGAGTGGTGAAGAAGAAGATGATGGCTGGAGCCTCTGCTTTGACACCTTTAAAATAAGATTGCCACCTACATTGCAGGGTCCTTAGAAGCATTACATATGTGCCAAGCTGCCAGCACAGTTCTTGGCATCACAGTGAGCCTTATAAAGGATTTTCAATCAAAAGTCAAGGATTCCAGTCTAAGCCTCTGCTGACCTGATTTGTGTGTGTGTGTGTGTTACCAATTCTTGGCATCTTCATGACTTGAACATATGGCCCCTGACTTACCACTGGCCACCGTCAACTCCAAGTTCAAAAAAACATTAGAATATTTTAGGGTTTTTATTCCATCCAGAGGCTACGTGGGAAGTCTGTGAAATTTTGTTTCTTTTGACCTGGAACCTTGTGGCCATGAGTTCCAGTTCACTCCAAGTGCCTGTGAAGGAGTCCACGGGAAGTCCTTCCTAAGAACAACCCCTTGCTCCACCTGCTGTGACTGCAGAGGAGGGGGTGCGGAAGATGGGGCATCTGAAATTGCGAGTCAACAGTATGGTGTCCTTCTGTAGTGTGGTGCAGTGTTGCCAGTCTCCCAGGGTGATGAGCATTCAAGAAGGGTGAATCTTCACTGGCAACCACCATGTCATTGCAGGCTGTTTGGGCTGGGAGCCCTAGAAACATGTCTCACTCTCTCAAAGTCCCCATCCCCAGCAGAAACTGAAAAAAAAAAAAAATCCAAAATTTCCATTTGTTTTTTCCTATTTAATGAGGTCGAACATTCTTAAGGAATGAAAAGTGCAGCTCCAGCCTAGCTTTTAATTAGCTTCAGGAGCCCTTGTTTCAAACTAGCCTCATTCCCAAAGCTATTCTCTCTCTGCTCTGAATGAAATGGAAATTCAATGCATTTGCCTTGTCAAGTCACAATAAGATGCTCTCCCCACCCCCAAGGTCACATGGGAAAGACAATCAGTAGCTAGACAAGCAGTGCACTTTTTGACCCTAGCAGAACACCAGAACCTAAGAAGGGTCATTAAAAGAACTATAATTTAGAACAAATTTGGTACAGGTTTTTCCATCACCCCTGCCCCCACTGCCTCTACAAAAACTCCAATCCAAGTACTGTGGATTGAACCAGTAGTGCTCTACCACTGAGCTATATCCTCAGATTTTTTTTTTTCAACTGAGACAGGGCTTTGCTAAGCAGGCCAGGCTGGTCTTAAATATACCATCCTCCTGCCTCAGCCTCCTAAGCAGTTGGGATTATAGGCGGTTGTTATTGTTTTGATAACCCACTTTGTGAACCTGGGCCAGGTTTTCTACATGGCTGTAGAAAAAATATGGACTTTAGAGTCAAACAGACCAGAAAACGAATTCTGCTTTCTCATCTGAGTGCATGTACAAGTTAAAAAAGCACCCACATCTCCTGTTCCCTCATTTGTAATAGAGATATCCATGTCTACCTTGGATGACATGGTGACTGGAGACCAGGTATGTTCTGAGTGAAGAATAAAGAAAGTACTGGGCATCCTATGTACTCACTAAACACTGTTCCTCCACTTGCCTCTCATCTGTAGGACAGAGCTAATCTTTTTCACTTTGCTTGTTTTACTGGGTTGAACTAATGGTACAAAAGGATAAAGTGATCCTAGATTAGAGCATTGGTTTTATAGTTCAAGGCCAAGGCTCAAATCCCAGTGCTACTCCCTCGTGCTGTGTGATCATGGGCAAGTTCCAGAACCTCTCAATTTCTTTGCATCAAAAGTGGGAGTAATATCAGTAGCTCCTCCATTGGATTACTGTAAGACTCAGTAAGACAAAGTACTTACAAAGAGCCCTTGCCTAGAGCCTGGCACATGGTAAGTACACAATAAATTATTAGCTAATAACAGCAGCAATGGCATCTGAGAGTACGTTGTAAAATTTAAAAATCCTCTATGATGTCCATCTTAAATCCTTTTTCAAAAGAATGGGCCAATATTACTGGTGCTTATGTGAATGTAAGTGGTTATTATTTATGTAGGAGAACATTATTCGGAGTATTATGCAGGAAGAGGGGAAGAACAATGTAGAGGAAGAAAAAAAATTATGATAGGCTTCAAAGGGGAAAGAGGAGAAAATAACTTCTCACCCAGCAATATAGAAGCAGTCCCATATAACAACTCTAAGTTGTTCAGACTGCAGAAGGATTCTATCAATACAGTCTTTTCTTAAAAAAAATGGAGGGGGGGAGGGGAGTGGGGGGGGAGGAAAGGAGAGTGTTGGAAAAGAAAGGGAAAGAAAAACTTTATTCTGTTTCCTCTAAAACTGATCCTAAGGTTGTATTTATCCAACAGAATTTTACTAAACACCCAACCCATGGGAGATGCAGGGACATATCAAGCCCAGCGCTACCCTAAGGGAATTTGCAGTCTAACAAATAGATAAATAACTAATTAAAAGTCAAAAGTGAAGTGTCAGGAATCATTATCATCGCCATTATTAGAAGTCATTTTTATGGAGTTCCCTTTCCATGTTTTTCCAAAAAGTATTTTAGGCAATTTTTAATATGAAACAAATTACACACTGAGTTTAAAAAAAAAAAGAACTAGAAATTTAGATTAAAGCCAAAAGAAATGTCAAAAGTTAATATCGTTGTTGGAGAGAGCATCAGATTCAACTCTGAGCCTCCTGGAATTTCAGGGAAAAATGGGAAACATACTATTACAGTTTAATACTTTCTAAATGTTGATAATCTCTTAAGCAACATACAAAAAAAAAAAAAAAACAAAAAAAAAACAGATGAGGCCAAATCTAGCAATCTTGCATTTTCTGTTCCACTAACAAATGCAGAAGGCATGCAGGTCTGTGGAATTTTAAGACAGTCAGGTAGGCAGGATGATTGTCAAAATTTAAGACCATATTTTACAAGAATCATCTGTATGAATTGCTGCACTTTCGTTGTTATTGTTGCTTTTCTTTTCTGTTGGGGCTGTTTCTTATGTGGCAGTTTTGCAGAACACAAGCTGTTTCACTTCTTGTGTTTATAAGAAAAAAAATATAATTTAAAACTTGAACAATCTTCATATCATTATGCTGGATCTGCTACTTTTATTTTCAATGAGACTTCAATGCTCCAGAGGGCTTTGATCTGTCACAGGGCTCTCTTGGGTTAATTGCTGCTATTCTCAACTCATCCCCACTTAGACAGGTAGGTGGGAGTGAGTAGAATTAGCCAATTGTACAGAAAATCAAAGATGCTTGCTTGCAAGTGTACCTGCTTCTGAGAATTACCATGAATTTTGCATGCCACTAAGAAAGGAAGGAAGTGACATGGTTAAGATCCTGGGCTTGGGCAGGCTGTGGTGAAGAAGACCAGCTGTTTTTATTCTTCTGGCTCGTTTCTGGCCTATTGTGATTTTTTTTTTTTTTTTTTTACAAATCTGGAAGAACTTGATTTTTAAAGCCCATATTTTCAAGAATAATTTTTGCCTTTTTAAAATGTAATCCTTAAAATGCTCATGAGTTGCATTAATGAGAAAGAGTTACACATAAATAAAAATTAGAGAGTAGCTACCAAAGTCAAAGAAGAGGTGCTGAACTAAAAGAGTTCAAGAAAACTGCAAGCTAAGGAGGAAGGAGACTGTCAGGCCATGGCACCTGACAGTGCCCCTGAAAGGGGGTTCCCAGCCTTTGGTCAGTTGAGAGAGAGAGCCCTCCTCCGGCAGGGGCTACAGGGGGAGCCTGAGAGCACGTGCCGGCCAGTATTGCTCACATCTATTTGATTTGGCATTACTCACTGGCCAGCTGTTGGCATAGAACCAGAAGGGGCAGGTGGGAGTGTTGGGGAAGGGCGAAGGAAGGGGAGAGGGGATTATGCACAGTTGTTCCAAAAAGGAGAAAGAAGAGGAGGCCAGGAGGGAAGAGGGGAGAGAGGCCCCAAGGGTAGGCAGAGCAGGAAGCTCACAGGTTGCGGGCCTTGGTGCAAGCGCCCTCTGCAGCAGGTGAAGGCCCTGAGTCAGTGCAGAGGCAGCTGGAGGCTGCTTCAGAGACACAGGGACTGGGCCAGGTTGGACAAAGTGTCAAGGGGCTTCCTTTCCCTTTGGGCCCACCTATCATCCCCCCACAGAGAGCCTCTGAAGAACTCCCAACTAGCCACAGTGTTGCTTCCCTCTTATTCCTACAAGATTAAGCATCTTATTTCCTACCTCCAGTAATGGCTTTGCTTTGGTTTTTCTCTTTCTAAGCTCATGAAGATCTCTAAGCTCTTAGGATTCTCCCAGCTTTCTAGAGAGAATGTTGGAAAGAATACTCCTGCCCACCTCACAGAGGCCCTAGGGGGAGTAAGCAATATTCCTAAAGTCACCTGGCTCAGCCAGTGGAAGAACAATTTGAGCAAGTGCTGACTCTTCCACCCAGCACCATTTGCTCTGCCAAAATTTGCTCTGGTCCAACATTTCCACCATGGGCCAAGACATTGTGAGTATGCTCACTAGGGAGAGCAGGATTTTGATGTCTGCTGAGTATGAAGCCTTACACAGCTCCGTGTTCCCCTTACTCTACAGAAACCACGCTTGATCTTCTGGGAGCCCACTGTCTGGGTGGGTCGTCACTTTCTAGGTCTCTGTCCTATCGTTGATTCCCAGAGGGAATTTATTCAAATCACTTCTGCTTGTTTGACAGTCTCACAAGTGCGTGGTCTTCTGAAAAGAGCTCTTTTCCTACTGCTGGCATCACATGTGACAGAACTAGCAAGACTCCACCTTGAAGCTGAGATTGGTTTTAGTTCTGCCCAGGCAACTACAAGATCTGTTTTCTAGGACTTTCAATAACCATAGGGTCAATATGGAATGAGGATCATATGGCATGATCAACATTTTATCTCAAAAAAAAAAAAGACAATTACATATTGTGTGCCCTGATGATATATAGGCTCAGCCTCTGAAGAGAGTCCGAGGTTTAAATGTTACCTCTGCCATGCAACAGCAGGGCAATCTTCCACCTCTAAGTTGAGGATACTAACCGCACCTACATCATAATGCTGTAGCCAATGAAATCCCCATGTGATGTAATTGGCACTGATTTTGATGCCTAGCACCAAATGAAAAGGGAGATTCGTCTTTCATAGACCAGGCATCTATAATCACAGCATCTGGGCTTCAACTTTCCTCTAGTTTTTTTTTTTTTAATAATGTCCCAACTTTTCCCTTTGTGCCACTGCAATTCAAACCCAAAATATTAAAAATTAAGAAACATAATTAACTTCTTATGTTTAGGAAGAGAACTACAGAACATGAACTACCTCCAGAGAAGAAAAACCAGAGAGGTTAAGCCTGATGTCTTAGCAACTTGTTACCATCCAGCTTCCCTCTCCAGCCAGCTTCACACTAAGTCCCCGAGGGCTTCCTGTTTCTTCACGGTGCTGGATCTGCTTGATCAACCTCCACCTGGGAAGTAGCCTTCCTCTGATTTTCTTTAACGTGATCTCCAGCCTTCCCTCCTCCCCTTCTTGTTCTCATTCTTTGGTTTTTAGCTCTCTCCAATTTCTGAGCACTTTGGTGCATCTCTCTTCCCATACCTAAGGCAGCTGGGTCTTCTACCCAGCTCCGCCTTCATTCAGCCTGCATACCTTACAAGGTACACAGCTGCCACCAGCCTCAGTTCTGACTCAGAATGATGTTTGGTCATAAGCAATGTATTAATTAGGTACAAGTGTGTATTTTCCCAAAGTAGATTTCACGGACTATGTGTTTTAAATCACTATAGATACCATATTCATATAAAGCACAGAGAACCGGGCTCAGTGGAGCACCCTTATAATCCCAGTGGCTCAGGAGGCTGAGGCAGGAGGATCTCGAGTTCGAAGTTAACTCAGCAACTCAGGCGAGATCCTGTCTCTAAATAAAATACAAGAAAGGGCTGAGGATGCTGCTCAGTGGTTAAGCACCCCTGGTTTCAGTCCCCATTACCAAAAATATATATTTAATGATAACAAACAAACAAAGGCACAGATCACCATAGTCATCCAGACAGTCATCCTACCTAGGTCTTTCCTAAAAAGTCCCAAAAAGGAGTTCATCGTTGATATCCTGACTGACAGACATCTAAGAAAATCCCCACTTCATACTCTGCTCCAGGCATGGTATCTGTGACTTTGTCTTTAGTTGGAGGGCAAAGAGTCAGGGGAACCAACATCAAGTTCATCATTTTCTGACTTAAACTCTGCATTCAGTACCTTGTCTCATTCCCGATCCAGAATCCCTGATTTCATAATCTACCCAATGACCTCATTCCTACAAAGCTGTGGGTCCTCCCAGGAATGAAAATCTACTACCAGTCTGGCCCATCTAGGAAAATGACTCACACCAGGCTCCCCTTGACCTGACCGTAGAATGGATCAGACTCCGGGTCTGTATTCTCACTGTGATTTCTTATATGACCAATCACTTTTTCTTTCTTAATTTCATCTGTAAAACTGGAATAAAAAAAAATGCCAATATAGAGATGCCCTGAGAGTCACTGGTAACACAGTGTTTGTCACATCAGTGAACAACAGCTGTTATCTTAGGATGACCATTAATTATAGCCAGGTTGATGCTGGTTTCCGCCTGCCCTGTCCCGGTTTGGCTGTTGACACTTCCCACACCCACACACACACTTACCTATCTCCTCATCTGAGTTCCAACTCCTTCTGCTCCTCTAAGTGAGTTCCAGTGTGTGTGCCTATTTTGACTGCTGGCTGGTGGTGTGCTGTAGCCTTTGTGTCCTCACCAGAGCTGATCCTGGGCACCTTCTCCCAGTTCATTCAGTGCCATTATGTTGGTAGCTTGCAAACAGCCACAGTGGGAGTATTTTTACCACAGAACTCGGCAAACACTAAGAATTAGGGTTCTCTGTCCAGAGAATGGTTTGTTCAGCATTTCCAGGCACACAATCAAGGACTCTTCATTTTTGTTCTGTACTTCCTCTGGGCCTGGTCATCTGACCCAAACTCTGAACAAAACTCTTTCCAGGGGAGAACTCAGAATTTGGTACATAAACTGGCCCTGCTTTTCAATGGGAATACAGCTAAATCCATGCCCAATCTACAGAGCAGCACTCAGTTTAAGAATGAAAAGAAGGGTTGGGGATGAAGCTCAGTGGTAGAGCAAGTGCTTGGCATGCATAAGTCCCTGTGTTCAATCCCCAGCAATGGAGAAGGAAAAAAGAAAAAAAGAAAAAAAAAAAACAGGAAGAAGCAATACGCCAGGAAACATAAAAGTCTCACGAATATATATTAACCTCAGGATTAACCTAGCACTAATGAGATCAGCTCAGCCCAGCCCAGGGTTCCCTCCCTGCCAGCTCCCTCTTGGTAATGCAATCTCCAAGGCCAAGGCCCTCACCTGAGCTTTTGGATGGAAATCTCCCAGGCCCTCAGGGACATGCCCCCCTTCCACTCCCAGAATGCCTCTGCTCTGGCTTGGAAACATCCTGAAGCAGAGTACACAAGAATGAAATCTTTACAGGCGGAAAAAGACGCCCTGGTTTTCCTTCTTGGTTGGGAAGGTTCTGAGCTCCACACCTTTGCTGAGGTGGAAGCATTGTGACAGTTTGCACCCTGTTTGTGATCCCAGGTGACCAGCACCAGAGCTTGCTGTGCTGAGGATACATGGAGTGTGTAATGCTTACTTGGTGCCAGCCATGCTTGCCTTTCTAATCCCCTTGAAGAAAGACTTTGGTAAGCAAATAAATAGGTGTGCATGGTGAGGTGGGAGGAGGGGTGTTCTTCCTCTGGAGGAAACTTATTCTCAGGGATTTTAGAGAACAAACCATCATCTACTGTCACAGAAACCTGTCTGCAGTGTCTCAAGTATCCTTTTACCAGTCCTATGCATGAAAGGACTTCCCACAGACCAATCCAGGGATATTCCCCATCTTTCTGCCTGTTAAGCCTTAAATCCTGCCCCCCTGCTCCACAGGACCCACAAGTTCTATTCATTTTTCTCTTTTCATAACTGCAGACCACCTCAGAATGCAAAGCCCTTCTCTGTGTCCCGATCCTCCCACATGCCCACCCCTTGACAGGCCTCCCCTAAAATTGGCACATGGGAAAAGTTTCTCCTTTAATTCTTTTTTTTTTTTTTTTTTTGCTAATCTCCACAGGGGTAAAAATAGAAGATGATGGATGTGGGGAAGGGACAAAAGTTCCAGGAGTCTCCCCAGCTTTCTCCTTACCCAGGTCTCTGGACATAAAATGTGAACTGCAAACCCCTCGTGTTAACAATCCTTTGCCTCCTATCTTATTCTCCCCTCCTGTCATCAGGTTCCCGTAGTATGTTCCTAATAATAAGGACAGAGGTAAAGCAATCTGGATTTAAGGAGGCACTTCACAGGCTGCAAAGCACTCTCCCGTCCATCCCTTTGGTGAAGCTCAGACCCTCCCTGTGACTCGGGTGTTGAGTGGCCACCAATCTGTAAATGAGATGAGGAACAGGGGCTGGCAGAGTGCCTGGCAGAGACCTGCTCACAGCCCACTCCTTTTTTTTTTTTTTTAAATTGTGTTTTCACTCCAATTTAAGAGGAAAAGCCACATAAGCCTTCCATCCTCCCCACCCCCACTTCACACTGGTAACAGCTTTAGTTCTTGGCTGATGACCAGACCCTCCCTCCCACAGTGATATGGTAAGATCAAGGCACCTCAGACTACCTCCAGATGACCCTGGCTGTGCCTCAAAGGTATAGGGTTGAGCTGAGTCTGGATCGAGATGAAACACTGCCATTCTCCCAGGACAGGCTTTTTATTTCTTGCTTTGTCTTCCAACCTTCTCCTCTACTTTCCCTCTTCCCAAGCCATCCAATGCACAGTCAATTCCAGACACAGGACTTCAGACTCCCTTAATTTCCCTTCTCACCTTCTAGTAAAATTTAACTCCAGAGCGTTTAGATCCATCAATGTAGAATACCTACCCTCTACTCTTTATTAATATCAATAACAGGAATTGTTTGAGAATGTTTATCCATTGAAACTTTTTATGATGATCTTTGTAATGAGATGTGATCACATTACAAAGATCTCACACTGATGTTTGTAATGAGATGACTTTTTTCTCCATATAAATCAGATGTCTTCTTCTTCAGCATGTGGATGCCAGATAAGACGGCATACAAGACCAGCAGACTGCTCAGTGCCAAACTAAAGGAGTCCTCTTACTAACCAATTGGATAGAAGATTAATTTATCCGTTCAACACCACTTCCTAACCATTTAACCTGAACTCCTGGAGTACCTGACATCCAGCATCCCATTCCTGTTACGTGTATATTATCCACCCCTTCTCATCGGACTGGGAGGCCTTTCAGAAAAATGGGACCTCAGTTTGCCACTGCCCTGTGAAATGCTCACTGCAATTCTTGAGCCTCAGAGAGGAGGATAGAGAGAGCACCCTATATCCACTGATTACATTCTTCTCATCGAATTCAGCCAAAATGGCTTAAGCACCGAACATGTGTGTTAGCAGAGGAGCTCAGAGAAGGAGGGATCGAGGATTATTTAAGGATCATTGTTGAAGCTGGATGAGGATCCATGGAAGTTTATCAGATAATTTGGTCTACTTTTATAAATACTGGAAAATGCCCCGACTAAGAAGAATATGAAGAAATAGAAGGAAACTGAGCAGGCTTCACATAGCAAGTAGCAGCTGCGCAAAACCAAAGCCCGGGTAGGATTTCAACAAGCCGACACTGGGTCGGGGGCCAGGCCAGGCAGGGAACATCACGAGCCAAGACACAGAGACTGGAAAATACAAAGTGTTCATGAAGAATTGGGAGTAGTCAAGTGTCCGCTGTAGTAGAGGGGGCAAGAAGGGGACAGGGGGAGATGGGCTAGAAAGGTATCCTGGGGTCAGAGCTGGGCCCTAGAGAGGCCCCATGAGGAGCTGAGCTTATTCAGTTCATGGGGGAAAGTGACCTCACTGGTTAAGCTTGAGTTGGCCCTACCCCTTCAGTCAGTCTGGGTGCAGGCCCAGAAGCAGGGCATGTGGCAGAACCTGGCAGAGGAGGATGCTGGCAGTACTGGCAGGCTTGTTTCTTCACCAGGAAACAAGGTTTCCTGTAACTCAGACCCATGAATCAGCATTTCCTCTGTCAATAATACACAGCAAGAAATGCACCAGAGCCTGGGCGAATGGAAGAAAGGAAGGAATATTCCATGACATAGCTGGCCTCTGCTCTCCTTTCCCCTCATGAAACACTCCTGATAAGCTCCAAAGAGCACTCAGGTTTCATTAGATAAGTTTCTCAGAGGACCTCCCAGTATCTCACAGGGATTAAGGCCTACAGAATGCTGGCCTCTCTTGTATATTGTGTATTTCTGTCACCATGAGGAAAGTAGAATCACTTTCTGAATTCTTTCACCCTGTGAGAATCAGACATTAATAACAGTGTTCCTTCCTGACAGAGATTTGAGTGATTTGCCTTTGAGTTTTCACACTTACATATCCAATGTTTTATTTAATTCTCATGATAATCCTGTGAGGAACACGGGGAACATTATATCCATTTAATAAACACAGGTTTCAAAACAGGAAGACGAAATGCTTCTTCCCTGTCAGAGGTATTTCGAAGAAGCCAGAACTGACCCCAG
Source organism: Spermophilus citellus (assembly GCF_964194105.1). Lineage (NCBI taxonomy): Eukaryota > Metazoa > Chordata > Mammalia > Rodentia > Sciuridae > Spermophilus > Spermophilus citellus. The sequence goes on along the minus strand of NC_138188.1, from coordinate 119,319,516 downwards.
CTCTTCAAACTGCAGTCCAGAAATCTTTTCAAAGCTATAGACTTTGAAAAGCATAGATATCTTCAAATATATTGAACAATATTAATGAATCAGTAAAACAAGATATTTAATTTATAGGACTCTGATATGTATTATACGTGCATATACCTTATCTAGCCCCAGAAAGAATTTTATTCACTGTCCTAGTTCATTCATTCATTTATCAAAAATGTATTAACTGCCTACCATACACCAGGCTCTGTTCTAGATACATTCAGTGGTGAATGAAACAGATAAAAAGTCCTGCCTTCATATTCTCGTTGAGGAGCTCAGACAATAAATGGGGGAAAGAGTAAAATAGAGATTGTGTTAGAGAGTTGCATGTGCTTTGAAAAATAGAGAAACGGATAAGAGTATTGAAGGGGTGCAATTTACATAGGAAGTTCCAGGACAACTTGATTTAAAATGTGACATATGGAGAGAGAAACTATGTGGCTAAAAGGGATGGGGGTAGTCAGCAGAAGAAACAGCATGGGCAAAGGCCTTGAAGTGGAACTTTCTGGCAAGTTCAAGGAACAGTAGTCAGGTATGGTTGAAAGATAAAAAAATGAAGTCACCATATTCTCTATTCTACCCCCACACACTCCCTCTCTCTACCTCTTCCCCGTCTCTCCCTCTTTCTCTTGCCTAGGTTTTCAATAATGGTCCAGGATTAAAAAGCTGCAAGCCAATTCCCATGGCCCCTGGTTGCAGAAGCTATGCAGGGCAAGGTCAGGCAGAGGAGCAACTTAGTGCCTGGGCTTGGGCCCTGGCCCCACACCTCCATCAAATTCTTATTTAATGGGACCACAAGAACACATTGACCTCCTCTTGCCTGGGCAATAGGCTGAAAGCAGAACCAATCCTTCTTGATTCCCCCTATTCTAGGCCTTCCCAGGGATGCTCATCTTCCAATACAGCCTGCTCCTAAGCATCAGGATAAGAAACCCCAGGAGAAGGAGGAAAAGGATGACATCAAAGCTATCATCTCTGCAAAACCTCACTCCCCAATTCAGGGGACTGAGGGAGTGTGGGTGTGGGTGTGGGTGTGGGCATGCACATGGACATGAAGGAAGAGAAAAGAAAAAGAGCCAACCTGCCTTCCCTCTGGAATCCCGGCATCGCCTCCCTTCTTATTCCTTCTCTTATTAATCCTATAGGCTTTAACGGGAAAGCTCATATCTAATTCATGCCCCTTCTGCCTCCACTTTGCCTCCTTCGCATCTTGGAGGGTTTTTGAAAATTCCTTTGTGTAGCTTCAGCAAACTTTGACACTACCACCAATGAGAAGACGGTTCAATCCCTCCAGGTCTTTGATGAATGTCTCTTTGCTTTGCCTGCAGAAGTCACTAAAATAGATAAGAACAGCACAGTACTCCAGGTCAACAGTGGACACTAGGTGGAGAAGTCCCTCACCTCATTTATCAGAGCAAATGAGCAAAGAAGAGAGATACTGTCATCCAGAGCCTATTAACAACTCCAATCAGCCACAGGTATCCGGACCCAAGTGGAGGAGTAAAAGTCACACAAACAGCTCTTGCACTTCTTTCTCTCCTCGGGGCCTTTCTCCATCACTGCCTCCTCGGGAGCACTTGCCCAGATCTGTCGTCACCATCCTCGTTTGAGTCTCTTTGGAACTACTATTTAAATCAAAACTTCTCATTTTGAGGTCATTTTCATAGATTTATATGTGGTTGCAAGAAATAATACAAAGAGATCCCTTGTAGCCTTTACCAAATTTCTCCCGATGTTAACATCTTACAAAACTGTAAACAATATATTGTCAATAATGTAATCAGGATGAGAAGATCTCCATCACCAGGAGCCTCCAGTGGGACCCCCTTGTGGCCACATCCACTTATCTCCTGTCCCTTACCCTCCTTTATCCTGGCAACCACTATTCTGCACTTCCTATAATTTTAGCGATTCAAAAATATAAGTGGAATTATATCAGAAAAAAAAAATTGGGGAATTGGCTTTTTCCCATCAGGATAAAGTTTCATCTAGAATATGTATCAATAGGTGGTTCCTTTTTATTGCTGAGTACTATTTCATGAATGAAAGTACCACAGTTTATTCACCCCTTGAAGACACCTGAGTTGTTTTCAGTTTGGGGCTACTGTGAATTTCCTGACACCATATGAGGCTGCTATGAACATTCATGTTCTCTGGAATAAATGCTCAGGGGTACATGCTTGCATGTAAGGTAGGTGCATATTTCCTTCTTCTACTTTTGCTTTTAAAGATACTGTCACACTGTGTTCCAGGGAGGCTGTACTATTTACATCTCATCAGCAATGTAAGACTGATTCAGTTTCTCTGCATATATGGCAGCACATGGGGTTGCCACTTTTTTTCAGCCATTCTGATAGGTATGTATAGAGTGATATCTCACATTTTTAATTTACATTTCTCTAACCATTGATGATGTTGAACATTTTTCCCATGTGTTTATTTGCCATCCACACATAACTTTTTGTGGAATTTCTGTTCCATGTCTTTTGTTGATTTCAAATTGGATTATTTGCTTTTTAAGTGTTGAGTTTTAAATGTTCTCCATATATTATAGACATGAGTTCCTTGTTAGATATGTGATTTGCAAATGTTTTCTTCCCATTCATTTCAGTTTTGTCTTTTAATCTTGCCTTTCACCAAGAACTTTTTTTAAATTTTAAAATCATGATACAGTTCTTATTTATCATGGCAAATGGAGGAACTATTTGCTTAACCTTAGTTCCTGAAGATTCCCTCCCTATAATTTTTTCTGGAAGTATTTTCATTTTTTATTTTACATTTAAGTTCTTTGTCCATTTTGAGTCAATTTTTGTATAACGTATAAAACTTAGATGGAGGTTGTGGTACTTATGTGTTTGGTTTTTGCCTATGAATGTCCAGTTACTCCAGAACCAAAGGCTATCTTTATCCCATTGAATTGTGTTTGCTACTTTGTAAAGAATAGATAGGCATATATGTTTGAGTTTCTGTGCTTTCTATTCTGTTCCGTTAATTTATATGTGTATCTCTCTACAAATACTACACAGTCTAGATTATTATGGCTATATTGTGGACTCAGGTGGACAGGTTCCTCCTACTTTATTCTTCTTTTTCAAAATTCTAGCTCTTCAAGTTTCATTGTGTTCCCATACGAATTTTAGAATTATTTTGTTTGATACTTACTAAAAATAATTGCATGTAATTGGATCTTGAGAGAATATATGATAAATTTAGATATCAGTTTGGGGGAAATTGATATCTTCAACATAGTGGTGGGCAGAATAATGGCACTTCAAAAATTTCCACAGCCTTTTCCCTGGAACCAGAGACTATGGGTTTATAGGGTAAAAGAGACTATAGACAGGGAATATTATTCTCTTCTCACAGCAATCAGAAAAAAATCCTGACCTGCCAATACCTTGATTTGAGCCCTGTCATACTCAATACCAGACTCAATACCAGAAATTAAATTGATTTGTGTGTGTTTATTTTGAATACTGAAAACTTGCTGCACTCAATTATTAGTTCTAAGAGGTTATTTGGTAAATTACTGGTGATTTTCTATATAGCAAGCATATTGTCTACAATCAAGGCAATTTTATTTGCCACTTTTTGATCTTTTTGCCTTATATTCCCTTTTCTTCCCTAATTGCACTGGCTAGAACTCCTAATTCTGTGTCAATTAGAATGGCGACAGTGAACATTCTTGCAACCTTCCTGATCTTAGGAAGAAAGGACTCAGTCTTTCATGATTAAACATAATCTTAGCTGTAGGGTTTTTGTAAAAATACTGTTTATCAAGTTGAGAGTTCTCTTAGGTTTCCTGAGAATTTTTATTATGAATGAATGTTGAATTTTGTCCAATGCTTTTTCTACATTCACCCATGTGAGTATGTGTTTTTCTTCCTTATACTGTTACTATAGTGGATTAACACTGATTTTTTAAAATCAGCACATGAATATTAAACTAGCCTTGCATCCTTAAAATAAAATCTATTTGGTCATTGTGCAGAATTTCATTTATAATTGCTGAATTCTATTTGATAATTTCTTCTATTTGGTTACATTCTGGTTTTTAAGTGATTTGCATCTATCTGCATGAGGAATATTTACAGTTTTCTTTACTTGTACTCTCTTTCTCTGGTTTTAGAATCAGGGCAGTATTACTTTCATAAAATGAACTGGGTATTGTTCCCACCTCTTCTATTTTCTAGGGGATATATAGTCTTGATGTTAATTCTTCTTTAAATGTTTGGTAGAATTCTTCAGTGAATTCTTTCAGGGGAGCTTTTAAATTATTAATTTATTAATAATTAATTATTAATTCAATTTCCTTAATGATTATAGGGCTCTTCAAATTACCTATTTTACTTGGAGTAAGTTGCTGTAGTTTATGTTTTTTGAGGGGTTGATAAATTTCATCTAAGCTGACAAATTTTTGTGTTTACAGTTATACATAGTGTCCCTTTATTATCCTTTAAATAATGGAGGGTCTGTAGTGATATTGTTGGCTTCATTTTTGATATTGATCAGTTGTTTGTCCTTCTCCTTTTATCATCTTGATAGAAATTGGTTAATTATTTTGACCTTTTTAAAGAAGCATTTCCTTGTTGCATTGATTTTTTTTTTCTATTGTGTTTTGGTTTTCTTTGTAACCAGTTTCTGTTATCTTTTTTGTTTCTTTCCTTTAGCTTACTTTGAATTTGTTTTTACTTTTCTGTGTTTTATTTGTTTTTTGATGTAGGAACTTACAAGATTAACAGGAGATTTTTTACTAATGTAAGCATTTAGTACTGTAAATCACCCCCTGCATCTTGCTATGTCCCACAAGATTGAAATGTTTACTCAATTTCATGCAGTTCACGGCATTTCACTCACTTCAATTAATTTATTCATTCACTTCAGTTTGATCTCCCTTTAGACTTATTCCTGGACCCATGGATTATTTAAATTATATTGTTTGGTTTCTTAATGTTTGAAGATTTTCCTATTGTCCTTCTGTTATTAATTTCTAGTTTGATTTCATTGTGGTCAGAGAATACAACCTATATAATTTCAACTATTTAAATTTTTTGTTGTTGTTGTTCTAGGGATTGAACCAGGGGAATTTAACCACTGAGCCATATCTTCACCTCTTTTTATTTTTTATTTCAAGACAGGGTCTCACCAAATTTCTTAGAGCCTCACCAAGTTGCTGATGCTGGCCTTGAACTTGTGATCTTCCTGTTTCAGCCTTTGAAACTTCTGGGATTACCATGCATCACTGCATCTGGCCAACTATGTTAATTTTTGAGGTTAGCTTTATGGCCCAGGATATGGTCAATCTTGACTTATATTCTGTGGTGCTTGAAGAGAATATGTATGTAGTTTTGTTGGGTATAGTATTCAATAAATGTGAATTGTATTCTGTTGATTGGTAATGAGATTGAGTCCCTTTATACTTTATTTTCTGTCTAGTTTAAATTGTATGTAAAAAATACATCTACAAATATAAATATAGATTTGTCTATTTCTTCTATCAGTTCTATCAGTTCTTATTCAGCATAATTTGCATCATTGTTTTGTAGTAAATTCACACTTTGAATTGCTTTATTTTCTTGATAGTTACCCCTTGTTATGGTTTGGATGTGAGATGTCACCCAAAAGTCATGTGTGAGACAATGCAAAAGGGTTTAGGGGAGAAGTGATCAGGTTATGAGAGCCTTAAGAAAATCAGTGAATTAATCCCCTTGTGGGATTAGCTGAGTGGGATTGAAAACAGGTAGAGTGTGTGGCTGGAGCCTTTGGGGTATATATTTTATATTAGAGAGAGTAAAGTCTGCTTCCTTCTGCCACACTCTTCCCCATGATGTCCTCCCTCACCTTGAGCCCCAGGAAATAGAGCTGGCTATCTATGGACTGAGACCTCTGAAGCTGTGTGTCCCCCAAATAAACTTTTCCTCCTCTAAAATTGTTCTTGTCAAGATTTTCAGTCACAGCAAAAAAAAAAAAAAAAAAAAAGGCTGACTAATAAAATATTCCTTTATCATGATATAATGTCCTTCACTGTTTTGGTAATTTTCTTTGCTCTGAAATCTATTTTATTGGATATTAAGATAGCCATTTGTGCTTTCTTTATATGCATCTGCAAGATGAGCCTTTTTCTATCCCTTTACTTTCAAATCCTTATATTTGAGGTGAATTTCTTTCAGACAGCGTATGTAGAGTCATATTTTTAAATCTATTTTGTCAATCTCTTTTAATTGGTATATTTAGATTATTAATATTTAATGTAATTTTGATATGCTAGGATTTGTCTGACATTTTTTTATTTCTTGATTTCCTTTTTCTTTTTTTTTTACTATTTTTTTTCCTTTCAAAAATACTACTTGAACATTTTGAAGAATTTCATTTAAATTTATCTATAGTGTTTTTTTTTTTTTAAAGAGAGAGTGAGAGGGAGAGAGAGAAAGAGAGAGAGAGAATTTTTTTTTCTTAATATTTATTTTTTAGTTCTCGGCGGACACAACATCTTTGTTGGTATGTGGTGCTGAGAATCAAACCCGGGCCGCACGCATTCGAGGCGAGCGCGCTGCCGCTTGAGCCACATCCCCAGCCCTATCTATAGTGTTCTTGAGTGTATCACTTTGAAAGTTTTTTAGTTGGTTGTTGTAGGAATTATATTACATATACCTGTCACAATCGACTGGTATCATCATATTACCAATTTGTGTGAAATACAGAAAACCTACCTACCTTTTCTTTATCCTCCCCCATTTTAATATAATTGCCTTAGATGTATTCTCTACATATGTTCAGGATCAAATTAGAAAGTGTTGTGCTTTGTTACAACCATCAAGCACAATCTAGAAGACACAAAAGTAAAAGGAAAGATATTTTTGTTTTTTCCTATTTTTGCTTAATGTGTTTTTTTTTCTTCCATCTCCATTTTGCAATTTCTTCATTTATCCTTCCTTTCTATTTACAGAATATCTCTTGGAAATTCTTGTAAGGGTAGCCTGGCCTGCTGGTGACAACCCCTCTTGGTTTCCTACATCTGAGAATGTCCCAATCTCCCTTCACTTCTGAGGATAGTTAACTGGATATAGGATTCTTGATTGATTCTAGTTCTTTGCTGTCAGAACTTGAAAAACATTGTGCCACTTTCTTCTGGCCTACATGGTTTCTGGTGAGAAATCTGCTGTAATTTATACTATTCTTCTTCTATAGGAAGGATATAATTTCTTTCTGGTAGCTTTCAAATGATTTTGTCTCTAGTTGTTAGGAATTTGGCTATGATATGTCATGTCATGAATTTCTTTGAGTTTATCCTGTGTGAGGTTTACTCAGGTTTGTGGCTCTGTCTTACCAAGTTTGGAAAGTTTTCAGCTAAAAGTTTTTGACACTGTTTTGTTAGGGGAAAAAAAAGGTGAACCTCATTATTTCCAGATAGAAGTAAGAAATCCAGGTTCTACACTCAGTTTTTGTTGACAGTTGAAGGGTGACTCCTCAGTATTACTGGGCAGGAGTGGGAGTTCTTGCTCGCCAGTAGGCCTACACAAATACCTCCTGTCTAGTAGGATGGGAACATTTCATTGCTTGCCCCCATTGCTAATAGGAAAATATGGCCTTATTACCACATAGTGATAAAATTCTGACTCTCTTGTGGAGTGGGGTATAAGTGCTTCATTACTTCAAGGTAGAAATGGAATTCCATGCTGTCCATATGGTCTTCACTTATCATAGCTGCAGGGAAGCATGCTTCATTACAACCCTGCAGAAATGAAAATACCAGCCCCCTCCTCAACTTTCTCTGACACCATGCCAGTAAATGGAAAGATCTGGGGGCACATAATGACACCATGCAGAGAGTAGAAGTCTAGACTTTGTAGTTGACTTTTGCTGGCATGTGCAGGGAAAGGTTTGTGTATTTTGTAGTGTTTAGCTGAGATAGAATGGTTGCAACCTAAAAGTTTTCTGTTTGGACTTGCTACTCATTTCCTGACCTTCTGATAAGATTTTTGTTGTTGTTGTTGTTTTGTTTGCTTGTTTGTCCATCTGTTGTTTTGTTTGCTTGTTTGTCCTTCTGATAAGATTTTTGTTGTTGTTATTGTTGTTTTGTTTGCTTGTTTGTCCATCTGTACACATACACAGTTCTAGTTGTTACCATTCTTCTAAGGGAGGTCTACTGAGAAAAAAATTGAGAGAATTCTTAATTAATTAAGTTGTTACTTGTGTCATGAGGTTAGGGACCTAGCTAGTCTTCCCCCTTCCCTTGACCTGTCAAAATATCCTTATATTTGTCTTATACCTGATATCTAGGGGTTTTATTTATACTTGGCAGGAAGAATAGAGAAAACTGTGTATATTTCATCTTTATAGAAGCATAAGTTTCCACTGAACCTTTGAAATGGTATTATGACCAAACTTCTTACACCAGGTGTCCTCTCCTTGCAGATAAAATAGTATTCCACTTTAAAATACTGAAAGACCACATTATTTTCTTTTCTGTAGAATTCTTGTGAGGTTTGACTGATGCTAGAATAATATGAAATACATCTGCCTGGTATTTAATGTCTCCACTATCTAACTATAACTCTCCTCTTCATTTTCTTTCTCCTCCTTTCCACAGAACCCTGGAGTCTCGGTGAACTGCACTTGTTCCTTTCTAGAATGCTCTGGAAACTCTCTGGGCTTTCCTGCTACCTCATTTTGCTTTTGTCATTTTTATACCTGGAATACCTCATAATTTCAATTTTTTCTTTCCATCCAAGAACCACTCAAATACTGCAACCTATCTTTTCTACTTCTCCTTGAACTCTCCTGACCTCTATTATCTGTAGCACTTCTGTGGTATGGGCTGCATACTGTGTGTGTGTAGAAGTTATTTATTAACAGAAATTTATCTACACAACTAGGTTATGAGCTCCTTGATGAATAAAGCCCAGGATGATTCTTCTCGGCCTCCTCAATAGACCCTGGTGCAGGAAATGATACACAATATGTGCATAAAAAAACATGTAAAGAATTAATTCACATGATTCCTACATGATAGTCCATCCAAAAAAGTCTCTTTGACTTCCCATCTTTAGGTATTTCAGGAGACATTTTTCAGGACTTTCCATTTGAAGTCAAATTCTGCGAGTGGAATTTGACTTAGCATCTAAAGAGATCTGGATCCTTGAGTAGTTGAAGGGAAACACTACTCTCAGCACTAAGCCAGATCTCAAGGGAAAGTCTTTCTTTGGCTTTCAAAGTCATGAAGATTGTCTCAGAAAACTACGGATTAATTATGCAGAGATGGGACACAGCCAGAGAAACAAAAATCCACTGATTTACAGAAATAACACCTTTTCTCACCATCTAAATTAGTAGTTCAGAGTCTCCTAAATGGAGATATATTAAGGAAGCAGAATGCAAAAGTGATCTCTATCTATTCCCAGCTCAGCAGGCATCGGTATCTAACAACATCATTAAGGCTGTCTTTGCATAGACAGGCCCAGGCAGGGAATGGCTACTCTCCAGGGACTCTTCCCACCATCACTGAACAGGAAAAAGTAAAGTGGCAAGCAAAGGGAGCAGAGGTGAAGACAAGAAATAGTGAGGAGGAAGGGGCAGGCTTTCCATTCTGACCGTCAAGAGCCACTTCCTGGTGATTCCAATGTCCTCTCTTTAGCTGATTCTCTTTTCTTCCCACCATTACTGCTTCTGTATTCTTTTATATGGTTTTCCAGCCTGCTTGCTTCCCTGAATCAACTCACCTTAAACACACACACCAAAGTGATTTCCCCTAAAACTCAATTATGATTATACCATCTTCACTTTCAAATGAACTTCATCATTTCAGTCTTACAACTGTCGTGTCCACATCTCTACACCAGGTGTTCAAGAGTCTCTGTGTGCTATAACTTTACCTTACACCAATCCAGTTACACCCAAGCAGGCAAAAGCAGAGTAGAAAGAATGCAGAATATAAATCAGACGAGGTCAAATCTAGCTCACTCTCATAATAGCCGCATGATTTCAGGTACCTTACTCAACTTTGATATAGCCTCAGTTTCCTTTCTTAAAAAAAGTTGAAAAATAATAATAACTCAAAGGGTTGATGTTAGGAATAAATGATGTAGTAAGTAAATCATGTAGCACATAATAGGTGCTCAATAAATGGTAGCTATTTTTACTATGCTGAATCACACCAAACAATTTTCTCTATTCCCAAAGCACCACCAAGTCTTTTCTCAGGCTCAGTAGCCCTGGCAAGGTTGCAATGTGGCCTTGAAAAAGGAACAGATTATGCCAAGAGGAGAGGGGACTACTTAAGGATGAAGGGTGGTGGTGAGGAGCACCCACATAAGGATGAAGTAAATAGAATTCTGAGAGGCGCAGTTGTGAGAGGAGTGCTACAAACTCAGAGTGGCCAGGCAGGGTTTGGTAGTTTCAGTGTCTGATATTCTTTCCTGAGCCTCAGAGCAAGCCCAGGCTTGTCCTTCCACAACTAAGAAGAACATTCTCCCACCTCTTCATGCAGATGAACTGTCTGCTTCTCTAGTAGACAGATGTATTCAAATGCCACAGGCAGCATAGAGGAGAGGTTGGCAAGTAGTCAACTCAGTTTGGGGTTTAAATCTGAAGTATATTCACTCTGGTTTTCACAGCTATCATACCTGGTGTGCATGTGTGTTGTTAGAAGGGGCTCAGAGAAATTGTGTCGGGAGACCCACTTCAAAAGTACATTTATTATTATCTCCGCTGTTCAAGCCACACAAAATAAATGTCTGGCATTTCCAGAAATTGCTATCGATTCAGCAGCAGATTTTACAAGGCCAATCAATAACAGTTTCCTCCTTCCCCTTCTCCCCAAGTGTATATTTATTTGTGATCAAGCTTTCTGTTCCTCCTGTGCTTTCTAGTGCTTATAATTGGTCCAAAATAAATGGATGATTTCATCTTTTTCCAGGAAAAAAGAGAGAGTAGAAAACCTGCTATTAAAAATATCTCCCTCCCCCATGAAAAAGCAAAGCTGTGTGTGTGTGTGTGTGTGTGTGTGTGTGTGTGTATAAGAGAATGAGATAGATGATAGGTAGGTAGGTAGGTAGGTAGGTAGGTAGATAGATAGAGGATAGAGAGAGAGAGAGACTGAAGTCAAGCTGTTTTCCAGGGTCAGAGCCTCAGTTCATACAGGGCCATATCTGTGCCCTTGTTTCCCTACACCAACATCATTCTGCAATAGATTAAGAACCCAAAAAATCATATAGATTAATTGTCTAACAGAGGCTCAAACCAGAATAGAATTTCAAATTTCACCAGTCCAACCTCCTGAGAAGCTCAAAAAGGAAATGCAGATCTAAACCCAGGTCTCTTGCCTCTCTGACCAAGACATCCCCTTGATGTCCCATACACCCACCAACGTGTCTAACTACATTCCTGTCACCAGAGAAAACAGATCCTCATAAGCAATTGTCATGAGGAAATCCACTGTGGCAGGCAAAGGGGATGTGGGACTTTTCCCCATGGCAACTCACCATGCAAACAACTACTCACTTGTTCCCTGGCCTTTGGAGTCAGAACAGGAGCTGGACTTGTCTCTTAGGGTCTATTGACTGCCTGCCTCATCACCTCTGCCTCCTTCTCACTGACTAGACATGGCCCTGATCCACATTCAAAGCAGAATGTCACTGGTTAGCAAATAATGTGGGAGCATTTGGGAGTTAAGCCCAGCCTGAGCTGCTGGTCATTGTAGGTTGAATTGTGTTCTCCTAAAAAAATATACTAAAATCTAACCCTTAGTGCTTCAGAATGTGGCCTTATTTGGGGATAGGATCAATACTGAGTTATCAAGTTAATTAGAGTGGCCTCTCATCTGATATATGGTATCTTTATAAAAAGGAAAGATTTGAACACTGAGAGAGAAACATACAGAAAATACTTCACGTGAACATAAAGGCAGAGATCAGAGAGATTTTTCAAGCTGAGGGACATCAAAGATTGTCATCAAACCACTACAAGCTAGGGAAAAAAGCCTGGAACCAATTATCCCCTTCAGAGCTCTTTGAAGGACTCAACCCTGCTAACACTTCAATTTCATGGTTCTGGCCTCCAGAACTATGAGATGACACATTTATGGTACTTAGTAGCAACATCCCTAGTTGACCAATGTTAAGTGGGCCTGGACTAAAGAATCTAGAGCTGAAAGTCAGAAAAATGTTATAACTAGACTTGAGGCTTAGAAATCACTTTTTTTTTTTTTTTTTTTTTTTTTGCAGTGCAGGAGGTTGAACTCAGGGCATCACTCATGCTTGGCCAGTGCTTTACCACTGAGCCACATCCACAGCCCTGAAATCACCTTTCTTAAACCTGTCCCCCCCAAAAAAATGTAGCATCAAGAGACAGAGTATAGAGGAACAAGGAGACATATACCCTGACTTTCCAGACAAAACAAACTTTTTGCAACTGATGGTGCAATTTATTCTGTAATAGGGTAGAAAACATATGAGCCCTTGGACAAAAATAATCCTCTGGGTTTGTAGATAAACAGGAAGACTACATTTCCCACTGTCCTTTGCAATCAGAGTGGAGCATATGACTAATTCTAGCCAATAGGCATAGATTGAAGTGGCATAAGTGGAAGCATAGAAAAGTGGATGTGAATTTTCCAAATTCTGTCTTCTCCAGTCATGGAGACCCTAGAAGTCAAGTTATAACAGTGAGGTGCAAATTAAAGTACACTGGATCTTTACGTCACTGATTGAAAGGAAGCTGACCTGAGGGAACTATCTGGCTCCCCATGAACTTTTTTAGAAGAAAGAAATAGATATCTATGAGACTTGGGGAGAACAATCTAACCTGACATTTTATCCTAACTCAACTGATGAGGGTCCCTCACTCCTGTGATCCATATTTGGCAATTTTAATATCCAGAAACAACTAACCCATTTGGAAAACAATAACTTGGGATTTTCTCTGGCTCTTGATTGCTTCACTCCATTGGTGGCACATCCTACCACAACTCTGTCCATGTGATCTCCCATGAAATCACAGACTCTGGACCTCAAGATAAAGGAAATGTCTCCTCAAAATTCCTAACAGGGTCTCCAGGGATAGCTTGAACCCTTATTAGAAAAGCAGTTCTTTCTACCACAACTATGATTATTAGAAATGTGTTCCTTTAGACTATCTAAAATCAGACTTTTTGCTATTTCTACCCACTGACCTTCGCAATTCTACCCTCCAAAGTTCTGGAATAATAAAGACAAGTCCATACTTATTGTAAACTTCTTTCCTCCTGGCTAATGTTTTAATCAAAGAAGATTTCTTTCTGGTAGCTTTGTTAATCAAGCCACCACAAATAAGTCAAATCTCAACAGTATGTAGGCCAAAGCTTTGTACCAATTATTTGGTTTTGTTAGGATTTTATAAAAATCTTTGTACCAATTATTTTGTTTTGTTAGGATTTTATAATTTAAAAAAGTGTTTTTTTCAAATAAATGTAAGTCCACCAGGGTCCTACTATTCTTTCAGTCACAGAAAGATTTGCATGATAGCAATATTTGTTTTATTGAGATTTAACCTCTCCATTGAGCTGCTAAGTGCTGAGCATGAATGTGGGAAATGGCTTTCTATCACCATAACCTCAGGAAAAAAAAATGTCAGAGAAATGCAGGCAAATAGATTATGATTGCATCGGACAGCCTTTTCATAAGCTAATGGGCTGTCTAACCTTTTCATGATGGCTGTCCCTCATAGGGTCTTGTAAGTAGATTGCCAAGGAGTTTGTTGAATTGGGCAAATTGATACACTGAGCTTGTTTGACTTTCCATCTCTTTATGAATGATTGTTAGGTACTTTAACAATACACGAATGTGCTTAGAACACCTAATGGGGCATTAGTTAAGGAAAATAAGTAATTCCATTGAGAACTGTAGTGTTAACACAGACAAAATCTATTCTCTTCCCTTTGAATAGTGGATTTCCTTCATGTTTTAAGTGAAAATTTTTAAACATGTGCACACATGTGAGACTTCTACACCCTCCAACTCATGTTTGAATCATGGAGATTCCTGGAGGAGAGATAATACACAATTTTACTTGAAGAATGAAAGGACTTTTACTTGAAGGACTAAAGGTTAAAATAAAAAAAATCTGTAATATTTTATATTTAAATTAGAATATCTCATATTAGCATGGCTGGGGAAACACACAAATTGAGAAAATCTCTGAAAGACAATTTGACAGATATTATCAAGCCTTTCCAGTTTACATACCCTTTGACACAGATCCAATGATTTGGCTTCTAGGAATTTATTCAAAGGAGAAAATAATGGGTGTACATAGAGATTAATTTACAAAGATGTTTATAATAGCAGCATACAGGAAAAAGAAAAACTGCCAACAAAAGGAAATTGGCTTAAAAAATGATACATTCTCTATACCATGTTATATGTACTTTATAAATTGTGTTATGAAGAATTAATGTTAAGTTTAAAAAGTAAGTTTCAAAATAGCATTTTCAGAATGTCGATTTTGTAAACACCTATACAAACAGATTAAAGACATTGAAATGTTACAGTGCTTATACTTTAAGGTTAGAAAATGGGTGATTTTATTTCTGTAACTCTTTGAAAATTTTTAAAATGTTTCACAGTGAACACAATGTATTTGTCATACAAAAATATTACAATGGAATTTCATCCTCTATCTAAAAGATTCTAATTTGTCAAGGTGTTTTTGTTGCTAGAAAATCAGGGACATCTTTCCCAATGGCTTAAATGACAATACTAAGTAAATCCAGCCTTTTTTAAAACTATTACAGAGCCATTTTTAATCAAGCTTAAAAATTAACAGACAGTTCCATAATTAGCAAAGATAACCAATTCAGTTCCACTTGAAATAAAGACATGCATGCAGGTTTTAAAGCTGAGAAAGAAACATTGGTATCACTACTCAAGAGCTTTTGATATGGAGTCAGAAAAGTTACAGTCAAGTTCTGACATTAACTGTCAGATGCATTGAGTAAATCTCTCGGTTTTTTCAGACTGGAATTGTATAGGTACATAGATCTCTTCAAACATAAATGATATGAAAATCAATGCATAATTACCTAAAATACCATCAAAGAAGTCACACATTATATATTGCATAGCTCTGAGTCATCTCTACCCTAGAATTGTAATAACTAATAACCAATACTGGTTGTAATAACATAAAGTAACTTAATTCCTTTTCTTTTCTTGGCTCTTTGTTGTGTGTGTGAAAAAAAAAAAACATGTACTCATGTACAAAATTATCATAAATGTACAGCTTATTGCAAATGAAACCCATGTAAGCCCCACTGACACTAAGAAATGGAACACACCCAGACCCCAGAAGGCCTGCATGTGCCCTTTCCCAAAGAGACCTCCTTTCTCTCTTACCATCTTTCTTTTTTTCCAAGTTTTTTTTTTTTTGGTGAATTATAGTTGTACATAACAGTGGAATTTGTTGTTACATATTTATGCATGCACATAATATAACAATAGAATTTGGCCAGGATCACTCCCCCACCCCAGTCTCCCCTCCTCTCGACCACTGGTTCTTTTCCTCTAGGCATCACCATTCTCTTGACACTATTGTGATTGTTTCCTTGACTTGTTTTATAGTTTACCACTCAAATATGCATTTCTGAACAATACAGATTACTTGTATTTATGTTTGAATCTCATATAAATGGAATCATATAGAAAAAACTGTCATGATTATGGATGTAAAAAAACCACTTTGTAATTCCAAACAACACCACAATCCCAATGACTCAGGAGACTGAGGCAGGAGATCACCAGTTTCAGGCCAGTCTGGACAATTTAGCGAGATCCCATATCAAAATAAAAAATAACAAAGCTCTGAGGGTAGTGTTCAGTGGCAGTGTGCCCCAGTATTGCCATGCCTACTACCACAAAACAAAACAAAAAAATTTTTTCGTAAATACCATTATTCATATTATAATCCTATTATATGGGTATGTAGATTCTGAATTTCAATCCTTCAAAGCAAGTAGCTGATTTCACAATTTTGATGTTGAGTTAATTTCCACTCAGGTCTGGACCATCTCATGCTTCTAGGTGGTCAGCACAATTTTATGTTCAGGGGTCCTCTGGAGATCTGTGTTTGAGACTTCTTGTGTCACCTGGATGGAAAAATACTTGCCTGAGGCCAAAGGGGTCCAGAAATACCTGCTTTGTTCAACAACTAGCAGGCTTCTCTCTGTTGAGTGAGTTCCCCAGCTATGATCAAGGCTCTAAAGTCACATCTGGTTAATCATTGGCTAGAAATCAATACACAGAGAGTGATGGTTTCTGATAAGAAATTATAATAAGCAAATTCAAGTTCAAAAGATTGGCTGTCATTTTGATCATTTTTGCTAAAAAAAAAAAAAAAGGTGTTAAGCCCCCATTTGTTGGAAAATAATATAACCCCACTCATGCTGCTAACTAAATACAGAACTACTTTTTTCTTTTTTTTTTTTTTTAAATAGGTCTCTTTCCCCTCTCTGGTCAATTCACTGTGTTCCTAGGTTCTGCTTTACAAATGCCACCTAATTTTTTTTTCAATTCTAAGAAAATGCATCAATTTTATTCTGGTTTCACAAGGCCTCAGGGTTCAGATACCCTTTGTCCCAGTTCTGGAATAATTCTGCTGGTCTTTGATGTTTGCGGCTACCATGTGAACCGATCCATGGGGCTCCCAGTGCCCAAGGTGCAGTGTCACTGTGGGTTTCCCAGCTGGCATGTGGCCAGTGCTTACCATTCCTCCAGTGCAACCAACCATGCTTGTGCACATGAGCACATGCGTGTGTGAATGGGTGGGTGTGTTCAAGCGTGTGTCAGCATACTCCCTGGCTCATTTGGGGACTATAGCAATAATAGGAATAATGCCTTTCATGTGTAAATGTTGGGTAAATAAATGAACAAATGAGCAATGCTTCACCTGGCTCTTACCCCAACATTCCTTCTCTTCTCACAACTGAGGCCATTTGAATTCCACCTTCAGGCTCATTACTGTGCCATTCCTAGGACCAATACAGGACTTAGTTAAGTAGGATTTCAGAGGTTTAGATCTAGAGTCTCCAAAAAAAACAGAATTTAGTGTACCTCCATTATGAGGCTCTTGCTATCTGTACTACCTAAGAGACTGGCTGTATCCCTCTAGGTTAGTTAGCTTTTCATTGCTGTGACCAAAAAACCTAACCAGAACAATGTAAAGGAGGAAAAAATTATTTTGGCCAACAGTTTCAGAGGTTCATTCCATAGTCAGTCAACTCTATCATTCTGGGTCCAAGGTGAGGCAGAATATCATGGTGGAAGGGCATGGCTAAGGAGTGCTGCTCACCTCATGGTAGCCAGGTAGCAGAGAGAGAGAGAGAGATCAAGGTGCCAGGGATAAAATATAAATCCCAAGGTATGCCTGCAGTGATCCAATTCCTCTAGCCATGCCCCATCTTCCCATAGTTACCACCCAGGAATCCATGCAAATTGCTGAGAGCTGCTGAGGGCCATTGCCAAGTAGGAATGACGCATTGAAATTTCCTTGCCAGCGTACCCCATGTTAAATGGCCTTGCCTTGGAAATTCGCTGTGACATTGCATGTGTGTTTGAGAAAGGTGACCCTGCTCAAGGACCAGGGTGGATCCAGGATTAGGGTGTATCCTGCAGGTTTGAGGAAGTATCCCGCTCCTTGGGTTTAGGGCGTTCCCAGTTTAAGACAATATGGGTTTTAGGGAAGTTGGATGTTGAAGATTATTGCTGCTGGGAATAGGGCGTTCCTGCTGCTTGAGTTCCCGTTGAGTTCTCGTGAGATTCAGAAAGTATTTGGAGAAGAAAGCCTCGTGGAGTAGGTGAATTGGGCGGTGGCAGAACTGGGATTTCCCCAGAACGTGTGTGTAGAGGCCGGTGTGAGTTCGGGAATAAAGAATTGCTGTTTGAATCTACAAGGTGTGTGGTGGCTCGTGATTCTGTGCCCAGCCAAGACATTGGCAGAGAGCCATAACTAAGTAAGCATGACGCATGGCAATTTCCTTATCAGCCTACCCCATGTTGCTTAGAGGGAGGACTCTCCATTGTGGAAATGGGCTTGCCTTGGACCCAGGTCATTTGCAGTGACATTGCATGAAAGGTGACCTTGCTCAAGGACCACGGTGGATCCCGGTTTAGGGCGGATCAGAGTTTAGGGCAGATGGGGTTTAGGGTGGACCCTGCTGGGAATAGGGTGTATCCTGCTGCCTCAGGCGCCTGCCTGCTCCTTGAGTTCCCCTTGAGTTCTCACGGGATTCAGAGAGTATTTTGGGATGCAGAGCCCAGTGGAAGTGTGGATTTTCCCCAGAACGTGCGTGTAGAGTGCCAGTGAAAGTTGGGAATAAAGAGTTGCTGTTGGAATCTACAAGTTTTTGTGGTGGCTCGTGATTTTGTGCCCAGCCAGACTGCGGCAGCAAATTATTATTTCATCAAGTGGATTAATCCACTGATAGGGCACAGCTCTCATAATCTAATCATTTTTACTTCGGCATTAACACAGGAGCTTTTAAGAAATAACTCATATTCATACATAATGTTTAATCCAAGTAGTTAGGATCCTGCTTATTGCCCAAATCAACATGTGACATTATCTCATCATTGAAAGATTTTCCACTGGAACCACTATCTTTCCCTGGTCCTTCCTGATCTTGACCATCTGTCATTGATTACCATACTCTTCACATGCATCATCTAGAATTCTTCACCCCACTTGCAACTGGGTCTGCCCCTATATCACCAGGATGGGTATCTCTAATTCAATTCTTCAACTCTACTCTTCCCACACCGTTGTCTACTTCAACTTTTAAAGTAAAGACAGCAATATGTTTTAAAAATAGAAAACATTCAAAATGAGTAAATAACTTAAAAAATTTTTGTTAAAATAAGTATAAATGGATAGACATACCATATTTATGGATTAGAAGACTTGGGCTAGTTAAGATGGCAATTCTTTACAAATTGACACATAGAATTAATGAGATTCTAATCAAAATCCTCAAACTATATGAAGTTGATTATGAAGTTTTTATGGAAAGGCAAAGAAACTAAAATAGTCAAAACAAATTTGTAGAAGAATAAAGGTTAAAGATTCATCCTACCTGGTTCAAGACCTACTCTAAAGTATGAAGACTGTTTAGTATTGGCAAATAGATAAACACTGAAATCACTGGAACTGAATAGAGAGCTCAGAAGTAGATTCACATATGCCGGGTCAATTGATTTTTTTTTTAACAGAGATACAAAAGCAACTCTTTATTTTCAAAGACATGTAGTGGGGCCATTGGATAGCTATATGAAAATATATGAGTCACTTCAACCTAAGCCTCACATTAAAAAATTAACTCAAAATAGGTCATTGAGCCAGGTACAATGATGCACACCTGTAATCCCAGGAGCTTGAGAGGCTGAGCCAGGATGTGAGTTCAAAGCCAGCCTCAGCAACTTAGCTGGATCCTAAGCAACCTAGCAAGACGCTGACTCTAATATATATATATATATATTTTTTTTTCATTGATTTAAATGTAATATGAAAAGTTTTAAAACTTTTGGATGAAGAAATAAGATAAATTTTTATAACCTAGGTTTAGGCAAAGATTTCTTAGATATAAGACTAAAGACACAATGCATAAAAGACAAAAATAATCAATCAAATTTCATCAAAATTAAAATTATTTTCTTTATGAAAGATACTATTAAGAGAATGAAACTATAAGTTAAAGATCAGGAGAATATAGTGGCAAATGAGGTATCAGACAACTTTCTTATGTGTAGAACATATAAAGAACTCTCAAAACTTAACAGGAAAAAAAACTAATTTTTTTTTAAATGTACAAAGACATGGGCTGAGGATATAGCTCAGTTGGTAGAGTGCTTGCCTCACATGCACAAGGCCCTGGGTTCAATCCCCAGCACCATGTGCCCATGTGCGCATGCGCGCGTGCACACACACACACACACACACACACACAAAATGTACAAAAACATGAATGAACACTTGATTATAGAGGATCTACAGATGGAAAAAAAAGTATAACAATAGATGTTCAATATCATTAATCTCTAGGAAATGAAATTGAAAAACACAATGAGATCCCACTACATACATATTTGATTGGTTAAAATAAAATTATTTTAAAATATTGACAATATCGAATGCTGGCAAGAATACAGAGCAACTGGCACTCTCTCCTGCATTGCTGGTAGGAAAACAAGAAGGAAAAATATTCTGCAAAATAGTCTGATAGATTCTTATATAGTGAAACATACACTTTCCATTCGACCCACATATCTATTATAAATGTTGATAATAGTTCTGTTTATAGTACCCC
Organism: Spermophilus citellus; assembly: GCF_964194105.1. NCBI lineage: Eukaryota > Metazoa > Chordata > Mammalia > Rodentia > Sciuridae > Spermophilus > Spermophilus citellus. Next base: position 119,299,154 of record NC_138188.1, on the reverse strand, counting down.
CAAAGTGAAACATCTCAAATTTTCTTCTACAGAGAATGATTGAACAGCCACGGTGCAGCCATATGAGGGGATATATCTATTGGACTTGTTACTGGACCTTTCTCAAAGACACAAAGCTGCGTGAAAGAAGTTAGCTTTTAAAAGTTACATATTGTATGTTCCCGCTTATATGACATTCTAGAAAGGGCAAAACAATAGCAACAGAGAGCTTATCAGGACTGATTTGGACTAGGAGTAGAAAGACAATTCCATCACCTCTGTTTTTTTAGTTTTTTGGTGATGGAACTGTCTCAGTGTTGTGGTGGTTGCAGGAATACATGCATTTCTAAAATTACTGTACAGTATAGCATTTTTTTAAAAAAAAAGAGAGAGTGAGAGAGAAAGAGAGAGAGAGAATTTTTTTAAATATTTATTTTTTAGTTTTAGGTGGACACAACATCTTTGTTTGTATGTGGTGCTGAGGATCGAACCCTGGCCCCACGCATGCCCGGCGAGCGCGCTACCGCTTGAGCCACATCCCCAGCCCCAGTATAGCAATTTAAAAACTGAAAAGTAAAAAAAAAATCTTAGCATACAGTACCCCAATATTTTTCCATATGGATAAATGTAAATAGAATCATTCTATATTATGTAATAATATATAACCCATTTTAATTTAACATGTTTTAAATATCTTTCAATGTAACTAAACATACATCTACATATCAAGTTTTAATGTTTGGCTTGTTATAATACATAGATGTAACACATTATATAAGGACTCCCACGTTATTGGGTATTTGGTTGTTTCAGATTTTTCAGTATTAATAATGATGTGATAATCATTCTTATAGTTAATTATCTGCACAAATCTTTAATTAACCTTTTAAAATGTTTAGAAGTAGACTTGCTAGATCAAAGATATAAATAGTTTTAAAGGTCTTTGACATGTTTGTCTAAATGTCCCTCAGAAAAGTGGTACCCAAATTTCATTCCCAGAAGACACAAAGAATAGCCGTTTCATGCAAATTATAACTACACTGAGAGTTCACCTTACTCTAGCCAGAATGGCAATTATCAAAAATACAAGAAACAGTAAATATTGGTGAGGATGAGAGGGAAAGGTACAATCATACCTTGTTGATAAGACTGCAAATTAGTACAATCACTCTAGAAAGCAGTATGGAGATTTCTCAAAAACTAGGAAAAGAACCACCATTTGACCCAGTTATCCTACTCCTCAGTATATATCCAAAGGAGTTAAAATCAGCACACTACAGTGACACAGCCACATCAATGTTTATAGCAGTACAATTCATAATAGCTAAGCTATGGAACCTACCTAGATGCCCATCAACAGATGATTGTGGTATGTATACACAATGGAATATTAATTACTCAGCCATAAAGAAGAATGATTTTATGACATTCACAGATAAATGGATGGATCTGGGAACTATTACGTTAAGTGAAATAAGCCAATCCCCAAAAAACAATGGTCAAATGTTTTCTCTGATATATTAGATGCTAACCCACAATAAGATGGAAGGTAGGAGAAATAGAAATTCAGTGGATTAAACAAAGGAGAATAAAGAGGAAGGGATGGGGAGATAAGAATAGGAAAGACAGTGGAATGCATCTGAGCTAACCTTCTTATGTACATAAATGGAGACACCACAGTGAATCTCACCATCATATCTGTCCATGATGGGATCCTAATTAGAATAAGATATATTCCATGCTCATATAAATATATCAAAAGAGATTCTGCTGTCATGTATAACTAAGAAGAACAAATTTTTAAAATTTGCATATTAAGGGCTGGGGTTGTGGCTCGGTGGTAGAGTGCTTGCTTCACACATGTGAGGCCATGGGTTAGATCCTCAGCACCATATAAAAATAAATAAATGAAATAGAGGTATTGTGCCCAACTACAACTAAAAATTAAATATTAAAAAAGAAAAAAAATTGCATAATAAAGAAAAGAGTATCCACTTTACCATATGCTCCTTGCTCAAATTCTGCTGTTGTATCATGTGATCGTGTAGGGTTAAAACTTCTTAAGAGTCCTATATCAATATATGTGGAATCATCTTTGACCAAGAAAACAACCCACAGAGCCTCACACACAGCCTTGCACACAGAAGTCAATGTTGGTATTTGTATATTTTTTTTTAGTAAGAATAAACAAAAACCCTAAATTTTTCTCAGGCAACTAATTCTATTTAAAGCTAAACTCTTTAGAGCTATTTAGCTTTTTAAGCAATGATCACTAATACAACTGTAAAGCAGTGGTCCCCAAATATTTTCTTATCAAATCCCACCAATAAAAGAATTTTGAGCATTCACTCAGTATACTTATTTTTTTAATACTTTCTAAGTATATATATACCTGTTAATCAACACTTGAAAGAATAACAAAGCTTATTTTTTTAAATATTTGGGGTTCAAAGTAAGCATAAATTGAAATTCCAATATTTTCTTCACACTCTCAAACCATTGCTCTTTCCATCCTCCCAGGCTGGGCACATCTTGCGGATGACTGCCCTGAGGAACTAGACACCCAAGGTTCTGTGCTGTGCACCATGAAAAGAACCATGAAAGAGCACAGCCTCTGCCCTGGGGATTTCACAGGCCGCCTGGAGAAGACGATGAGCAATTCATAGATATTTGAGTTGTGAACACAAGGGAGAGAGCAATGGAAAGAGGGGTCCCTGGAACAGGTCATGAAGTACAGAAGGAATTTTGAATTCTATACCCTGAGGAAACCCCTCACTATATGTTCTAGTCCAGCTTCAGCAACGTTCCAGGAAGTGGGGCTGGGGAGGCCTTTGGAGTGGGAACAAGCTGTACACCTGCCATATGACTGTTGGTGGGTTTTACTTTGTGTTGTGTGTGTGTGTGTGTGTGGTGTGTGTGTTTTTCCTGTTTGTTTAATGTATTTTTTTTTTCCTTCTGTTTCAAGACACTGTGACATACATTTCAGTTTTAGCAAAGGACAGTGCCAGAGGGTGTGGAGACTCCTCTGTTGAGATGGCTGAACTCTGGCAGGTTAGTGCCCAGTGTGGCTTCATAGTTTTCTTATTTTTAAGCATAAGAATCATATCTTCCAGACAGGCGATCTCCTAAGGACAGCTATTGGCATGCAGGCACTAGGCACACAGGACTCCTGAAGTGTTCTTAAAATTCGGCTTTGCACCCTGTCAGTACCCTGATTTACTGCCCCACAGAGTTTTACCTGTCTACAAAATAAATCTCAAATTCCCCCTTATGACATTTAAGACACTTCAAATTCTGGCCTCCACCTCAACACCTGTTATTTTCCTCATCTCCCACCAGACATGCCAAACCATGTGCTCCTCCCTACACACTGGCTCTATCTCCCATAACAGTTCAGCCAACTCTCTGACACCCTACCCCACTTTTCTAAGTCCCACTCACCTTTCTGCAGCAGTTCTGAGGTCAAGATCTCTATGAAGTATCCACACTCCCACTTGCTTCCTTCCCTGACAGAATCAAGCTTATCTTCCCTTGGATTTTAATGTGCCCCTCCTCCCCCTCCCCTCCTCCTCCCATCCCCTTCCCCTCCCCCACCCTTCCTCCTGCCCTCCCCCTCCCTTCCCCTTCCCCTCCTCCTTCTCCTTCTTCCTCTTCCTCTTCTTCTTCTTTTTTTCTCTCTCTCTACCCACTTCTTTCTCTCTTTCTTTTGTTGTACTTTCCTTAACCTGCCTTGGAATATATTCAGCTATGTCCAGTCTTATCTCTTCCTGAAGAATAAAATCTCTCTTCCCATGAGGTAAAATGAGTTATCATTTTCTGCTACCCTGCATCTTATTTCAATGAAAATACAGAACTGCCAAACTTTCTTAATAAGGTGAGGCAATTCTCACCTCATCTAGGAAGCTGTTTACATTTTTCTAATTTTCAAAGATTTGCATCAAGCTGGAGAAAGAACCAACTTGCAGGATAAGGAACTTCAAAGTTTTGTTTTGACATCTTGTATTTGAGAAGCCTATGGGATTTTCAAGTAGTAAGGTCCAGGAGGCGGTTGGATATACCTGGTTGGATATGATAAAAGGCAACAGATTAGTACTCCTCAGCATACAGGGGGTAGTAAAAACTATAAGAGACCATGACATTTCCCAGACAGCATAGAATAAGAGAAGTACACCAAAGATAGAATCTTAAAAGGACACCAGTATTTAACAGCAAGGGAAAAAATATCCTTAAAGGAGAATAGTAAACTATAATTTAAAAAGACATAAAGAAAACTAGAGATTTGGGTGTTTCAAAGAGGAAGGAAGTGGTAAACTAGAATGCTACAAAAAGCCAATAAAGAAAGGGCTAAAAAGTATCCATGGACTTTGACAGTTGGAAAATCCTTCAGATATCAGCCAAAGCAGCTTCCATTTGTTAAGTGATTAATTGATATTAGGGTAAAAAGAGGGCAAACCTTTCCATAGCTTAAATACAAATGGAAGAAGAAAGAGAAGTTGCTTAGTCCAAGTTGTTTCTCTGGGACTATGAAAGAAAGCATGTTTACAAGCTAAAGAAAATAAATTAGCCAAGAAAGTGGGGGCTTCAAAAACATACAGAAAAGATCATACATCATCCCGGTGTGGTAGCACACGCCTGTAGTCCCTTGGGAGGCTGAGCCAGCCTTAGCAAAAGCAAGGTTCTAAGCAACTCAGTGAGACCCTGTCTCTAAATGAAATACAAAATAGGGCTGGGGAATGTGGCTCAGTGGCCGAATGCCCCTGAGTTCAATTCTCAGCATCCCACCCCCCAAAAAGATTATACATCAAGACCAAGTGGAATTTGTTCCAGGGATGCAGAGTGGTTTCAACATTTGAAAATCATGTTAATAGAATAAAGGGAAAATGATCGTTTTAATATAGACAGAAAAGATTTTTACAAAATTCAACTTTATTCCATGATTTTAAAAATCCAAAAATAAAAACATTCAAAAAGCCATGAATAGAAGAGAACCTCCTCACCCTAATAAAAGGCATGAAAAGATCATGTCATCTGTAAGTGTCTCTGCTTATAGATGACATGATCTTGTATATAGAAACTATCCTAAATAATTCACCAAAAACCTATTAGGATTAATAATAAATTCAGCAAGTTTGTAAGGCTAAAAAAAATCAACATAAAAATCAGTTGTATTTCTATATACCAATAATGAACAATCCAAAATATAATTAAGAAAAGAATTTAATTTATGATAACATCAAGAAGAGTAAAATACTTAGGAATATTTAAATAGAATTAAATATTAATATTTAAAACGAATTTAAAAATTATTTTTAAAAAGAAGTACAAGACTTGTACACAGAAATCTACAAACATTGTAAAAGAAATCAAAGAAATGGACAGAGATTCCACGAACATAGGTTGAAAGACTAAGTATGAAAATGGTAATATTCCCCAAACTGATGTATAGGTCCCTTGCAATCTCCAAATCTCAGTCAGCTTTTTCACAGAAATTGGCATTTGATCATAAAATTCATATGAAATTCAAGGGGCCTGGAATAAGCAAAACTATCTTGAAAAAAACAAAGTTGGAGGACTCGCAATGTACTGACCTCAAAACTTGCTTCAAAGTCACAGTGATCAAGACTGTATGTACTGGCATAAATAGACAAATAGATCAATGGAGTAAAATTGAAAATCCAGAAATAAATCTCTGCACTTATGGCCAGTGGACTTTTGACCAGGATGTCAGGATAACACAACAGGGAAAAAAAATAGATTTTTCAACAGTTGACACAGGGACAACTTGATATCCACATATGAAGAAATGAATTTGAACTCCTTATTGATATCATATACAAAAATCATCTCAAAATGGATTGCAAGCCTAAATTTAAGAGCAATACCCTAGGAAGAAAACAGAGTGATCTTCATGATCTCAGATTAGGCATTGGTTTTCTTGACAGGATCCCAAAATCATAAGCAACAAGAAAGCAAATAAGTAAATTGAACTTTATCAAAACTGAAACACCTCTGTGCTTTTAGAAGCACAAGAAAATTGAAGTGAAAATAAAGTAAACTAAAATAATAATTGTGAAAGTGAAAAAGACAATCCACAGACTAGGAAAAAAACATTTGCAAATTATAAATCTGGTAAGGCACTAGTATCCAGAATATAGAATATATATTTTTAAAACTACAACTCAATAATAAAAAAGACAAATGAACCAATTTTTAAATGGGCAAAGCATCTGAATAGGTATTTCTCTAAAAAAGACATACAGATAGCTAATAACCATATGAAAAGATGTTCAGCATCATTGGTCATTAGGAAAATGCAAATCAGAAACACAGTGTTATATCATCTCAAACCTACTAGAATGGGTACAATGAAAAAATACAGGTAATAATAAATATTGGTGAGAATGTAGAGAAATTAGGACCCCCCATGCATTGCCAGTAGGTCCATAAAATGAAAACACTTGGGGAAACAGTTTGATGGTTTTTCAAAATGGTAAATATAATTTCCATATAACCCAGCAATTCCAATCCTACATCTATATCCATATATATCCAAGAAAATAGAAGATACGCTACAATACAAATAAACCTTGAAAACATCATGTTAAGGGAAAGAAGCCAGCCACAAAGACCTCTTATTATATGAGTCCTTTTGTAAGAAATGTTCAGAATAGGAAAAACCACAGAGATAGAAGGCAGGTAAATGGTTTTTGTAAAGCAGATGGTGGAGGTGGGAAAGGAGAAGGAAAGAGTGTTGGGGCTTTTTTTTGTTATGATGAAAATACTCCATTCTATAGTGGTAATCAAGGCAAACATTACTGATATATTAAAAATCCTAGTTTACATCTCAAGGGATGAGTTTTATGCTGGTCAATGATATCTCAATAGAACTACTATGAAAAGTGGGGGAGGTGAATGACTGATAAGGACATGAGAAAGACTAACCTCCAAGCCAACAATGTCTTATCTCTGAATAAGCCAAGAAGGAGGGAAAAGGGTGGTGGGTATTCAGGAAGGGAGCAGGACTGGGGTGAGGCCTGGACTGAGTGGATTTTCTAAAGGGCCTCAATGGTAGAGAAATTAGAAGTGATATTAACTGCTGGAAGCAAGAGGTTGGGAATTGGGTGGGGAATTTGAGGGAAAGATGCTAATTAATATAAATAAGTGTAGCCCCTGAGGAAATGCAGAAGCAGCAGCCTAAGAATAAATAAAAGAAGGAACCTGGTATTTGCTAAGACTTTCTTTGCATGGTGTCTGGCCCTCAGGCACATCTTGTTCTCTTTTCTCTTTCAGCACCTCAGTAATCTCCACAAGAGGCCTAGGAGACAGTATTGCCGGTGAACTGTTCAAACAGGCCTGACAACAGCGGACCTCAGTGCTGCACGTGACTGTTTTCAACATCATTGGCCAAAGTGCAACCAGGTCAAGTACTGCAAATATTTGTGATTAGGAGGATTCTTTCCTCTAAAACTTGCCATGAGATAGTTTTGCAAAATATAAATCCTGGATCAGGGTGATTGTCAAGAGCAGACAGCCTGGGATCCTCTGTGGCCCCAGAAGTAGGGGAATCATGTCACCGGCTAAGACAACAATCAGAGAGACCCTCTCTCTGCCTAGGGATGGAGGATAAGGCAGGGCCAGTTCTGCTCAGGTGCCCTGTTAGCTCATGGCTGCTTAAGCAGAAAGTTAGCTTCAACTGCCTCAGCAAGCAGGCTGCTCCTCCTCTTCACCAGGGAGTAAGACAAATGATCTAACATCAAGGAACACTCTTAAGCATGCTGAAGGACACAATTACATCTCTAGGCATGGCCCTTATTATAGTGTAGTAGGTTGAATAATAGCCACCCAAATATACCCAGTCTCAGTGCCTGGAATTTTTATGTTACCTTTTTGGAAAAAGGACTTGTATAGCTGTAATTAAGCTATGCATCTTGATATAATAGAGGCCTCCCTAAATGAAACGAGGAGGCCCTAACACCATTACAAGTATTCCTACAGGAGAAAAGCAAGGAGAGAGAATGCCCCCCCCGAGAAGGAGGCCATGCAAAGTCTTCACATACAGAGGCGGCCAGTCAATCAAGGGTCGCCCACAACCACCAAAAGCTGGGAAAAGCAAGGAAGAGAGCCTCCCCTAGAGCCTCTGGGGGAAGCATGGCTACCCACACCTGATGTAAGACTTCTAGCCTCCAGAACTATGAGAAAACCTATCTTTGTTGTCTTAAGCCACTCTGTTTGTCGTGATTTGTTATGGCTGACCTCGGAAACCACGGCATATGATGGCATTCTCTTTACTTTCACCAATACTCAAAGCACATGTTTGTGAACGTATGGAAAGTGAATTGGGGGAAAGGAGGGCTCCAGAAGAGTCAATGGTGCTGTCATCTCAATTCCTCTTCCTCTTTTCAGGAGCTTTTTCAGTTTCCTTTCTAGTAATTACTGTGCGCCACCCTTACCCCCAAATGCTACCTTTACAGGGAAAGAGTTAACTAGTTCTTGCTGTTACCTCTTTATGGACACATACATTGAAGGATAAGGAAAATATACAATGTAGAGCAGAACACACGGACTGAGCCCTGATCTATCACTTAACTATGCAGCTTTGGCCTTGGGTAGTTTATTTTTCCTCTGGTTGAATTAATTACAAAATGACAGTAATAATTATTGCTTCCACTCGCCCCCCCCACACACACACACTCACCCAGTAATATGATGTTTTGTGAATACCAATCAAATAAGTTAATGTCTGTGTCCTCACCTGGGTTATTTAGGGGACATTTTTTGAAGAAAAGCTTCCATGCCAATGTTTTCTTTCTGGAGTCATAAGCCAGGACAGCAGGAAAGAGAGTAAAAGGGAAAAAAAATGTAAAAGGTAAATGCCATACTGTCCCCAGCACCACTAGAAACTGTGACTGGTTGCAGAGGTCTGAGGGAGCCTCTGCTGTGTAGAATAACCTATTGTTGGGAACAGAAGGGGCCAGAGAGAAACTGAGGCTAAAATATCACCATCCTGTGTCTCCCATTGTTTAGATTTCACCCTGGAAAGAATTCACTTGACTAAATTTCTAGGTGGCATCACCTGGCTCCTCAGGGCAACTACTGGGGAAGGAGGATTTGAGTCATCACCTGGTGATAGGAGAAAGGCTGACATGTCTTACCAATCAGTCCCAGGCCTGGGAGCTGCTCCAGTACAGCTTCCCTGCAGTGGGTATGGTGGCTCCCAATACCACAACCTTGCCCTTTTGTGATGGAGAGGGGGTTTCTGAGAAAGCTAGAAGTAGTAGGAGCTACCTAAATGTAGCATCTGCCAGCGATCTGTCCTGAGCAAGCTGAAGGTCCAATGGGACAGGAGAAAATGAAGCCACATGTGCACAGGGTCCAGTGCTTTATATGGAACAGAATGGGGAGATATCAACCACTTTCCAAATATTACTTTACTTTAGCTATTTGTATTGCCTTCTTTTAATTTTAACCTTAATTTTTCGGAGTAGTTTTGGTTTTGGTTTTGGTTTAATAGGGTCTACATTGCCTTGAACTCCTGGTCTCAAGCAATCCTCCTGTCTCAGCCTCCTGAATAGCTGGGACTACAGGCACATGCCACTGTGCACAGCTATCTATCTTGAGTAGTTTTCAGGAAACGATCCACCATACTTTCATGAGCACCAGCAATCATTTATATGAATATGATTTGTCTCAACTTCAAGTTCAAGAATCAAATCTAGGAAAATGCTTTGGTGAGATATTGACTCTCTCTTAGGCAATATGGCAATGGGTTATGGAGGACATAACCCCAGCCAATTGGGGTTTAACACATGTTGTCTTAGGACCTCCTGGGAAATAGACTCTGGGATGGTGCTCTGTAAGCATGGAGTTTGGGGAATCATGAAGAAAGCAGGTTTGGGCAGCAGGAGTGATTGACACAATGTAGGTGGTCTGGAGCTGGTTTAGCCCTTCAGAATTGTTCTGGATTGAGGTAGAAGGATCAAGCCTTTGCACCCCCTCCTTTAGTCATCTAATGTGAACTGTCTCCAGAGTGAGTATGGCAGCCTAGGACAATTTCTGGGAAGAATCTAACTTAGTTATGAGTGGCAGGAATGAATTCCTTGGTTCTGAAGGAGGTCAGGAGGTTTATCACAGAATCCATGACAAACGTGTTTCTGGAGAGAGGGGTTTAGGGGATGTTGGCTTCTTCTATCATCTTAAATTTCTTTTGTGGACAGATATTTATAAAAGAAAAATCTATGTCTACCCATCTTCATAGTTCCATAAGTAAGAGGACTTCCAACTTCCTTCTTATTTCCCATTTTCTGCTGTGGATTGGATTTTCAATACCTTTTAATTTTATCCCATCCCAAAGAGGAAGAAAAGGAGCCAATCTGACTGGTGGAAGTGGATGGCCTCTGGACCTCATGCTCCCTTTAGGTGAGCTCTTTGGGCTTCTGAGGCTGCTTGTGACCCCATGCTGGATGAGTGGGTCCTGGCCTCTCTGCTCCTTCCCTGTTACTTCTTTGCTGTAAGTGGCCCCAATGTCTGTTCCACAGGTAGGTCTGGCCTGTCATTTTATCTTGTCCAACTATTCCCTCTATGGCTGGGTATGTAAGTCAGGAAACCTGTGCATTGCAGGACAAGAGGCTAATAATTCAGGGGTGGAGTTGAGACCCCAGAGTGGTCTCACCTCCAGGTTGCCTTCTCCAACAATTTATCAAATGCATATTAAGAAATACCAAGCAGCTAATAAAATTTTATTTTAATCCTTGTTTGAGTAGTATCCTATGTGTCTTTTTAAAACTTTATCTATTTATTTTAATTATATTCACTTAGTATATATTTATGGAGGTTGGATTCTGTGCCAGGCCCTGGGCTAATCACTAGGTCAATGGAGGTAAATAGGATAGGTAAGATCTCTGCTTTTAGGAAATTTATGGTCTACTAAAGGTAAGAGGAACAATGGATAAATCAGTAGATAAACCATGTTAAATCTTATAAAGTACTTAAAGAGGCTGAAACAAGGAGGGACTCAGGAGAGCAGGGTGGAGTGGGGTGTGACTGATTGGTTCCCTTAGGAGGAAATATCTAAGACTTTAATGTCCAGAAAGATAGGAGAGAAGACTGGGGGAAAGTGTTCCTGGCAGAGGTGACATCCAGAGCAAAGGCCTTGATGTAAGAAAGAGATTGGCAGGTTTGAAAACAAAACAAAACAAAAAAATCAATGATTAATGAACCTGGAAAATCTTATTCCAGGGGCAGAAAAGGAGTTCAGACAAAGGCAGGGGCAGAAGCATAGAGGGATTGCTCTACTCCATCAGTATTTCCCCCAATATGCAGTATATGATGACATGCAAATATTTGGGGTGGCAAGTGTGCAAATATTTTTATTGAAATAGCTATATGTTTATTTTAGAGTACATTAGGAAAAATATAATTATCATATCAAAATCATGATTTCCCAGATACTATTATTCAGGTAAAACTAAATTAAAAAGGGAATCAATTTAAAGAGAATATTAAGTCAATTACAGTCCAGGTGTTATGCAGATCCAGCAAAGATCTCAAAAGTGGTGTTTGCAGCACTGAAATGTAGGGAAACATTGCTCAAATGATGCTAAAAACAAGAAGGGAGAAAGGTGGCCATCTGCCCCTAAGGCACCTGGCCCACTCGCCTGGGAGATGCCCCAAGAGCTCAGGCCAGCTGAGCTGGCTCATGCTGAAAACCCTGGCTTCACAGGTCATAGGTTATGGGTCCTGAAGCTGTTTCTTCCCAAAAGAGCATGATCAGAGCATGCGGTAGCCCAGCAGACACTGGAGCCCCGGATTTATCCCTGAAAACCCAGCTTTAGTGTCACCTTCCTTGATCCTCCCTGACCTTCTCTGTTCACTCCCAGAGTCAGTGGTTCTCCACTTACTGCCCATTTTCCTACCTTATCCTTTCATTTTACTGCCTTGTAATACTACCTTCAGTTTCTATCTGAGGCTGCCTCTCCCAGTGGAAAGTGAATTCCTCTAACATATGTCTTCCTAAAGCGTAGCACGGTCCCTGGGATCTAACAGCACAGGAAAGACATAAGTGAATGAATGAGCACACCTTGATCTCTTTTTAAAATTGATTTAGGCATGAAGGGCTTCTAAGTCACAACCTGACTAAAAGCTGCAATGTTTAAAATGTTGCTTCAGGTCAAGTCACAACCATCTGGCTGGAGTGTCTCTCCCTCCAGGGATGCCACAGGAAGGTGTTTGGGTGGTATTGAAATGACTCACTGCCCCAGCAGCTTAACAGGATTACCAAGGGTCTTACATTGCTCATTGAGGTGTGGTGGGAGCCCCTGCGGTGCCAGCCAGGGCAAGAGCTATTATCTGTGTGAATACCTGGTGCCTGGGGACAGAAATACCTGGTACCTGGGGACAGAAAATTAAAAGTCACTACTGTCCATTAGTTGAGAAGAGAAAGTTTCAAAAGAAGCAAAGAGAGTGCCTTCCTTCCCTCACTAGATCCATCCCTCCTTCTGCTCTCAAGATCCCAGAAGATTTCCTAGAAGGGACTTTGGACAAAATCAGGACAATCTCCTCTTCTTGCAGATCAGGAGGCTGAGTCCACAGAGAGGCATAAATGGTCCAAGGTCACACAGCTAGCAGGTGATAGAACAAAGAATGGCACTTGTTCATTCTCTGTCCAATGAGGGAGCATCATGACTTGTAGCCATGCAAGCCAGTACAGAGCAGAGGGTCAGAAGAGTAAAGTCACACCTTTTGTTTCTTTTCCTTTAAATTAAAATGAAATTCAGGGGCTGGGGATGTGGCTCAAGCGGTAGCGCGCTCGCCTGGCATGCGTGCGGCCCGGGTTCGATCCTCAGCACCACATACCAACAAAGATGTTGTGTCCACCGAGAACTAAAAAATAAAATATTAAAAATTCTCTCTCTCTCTCTCTCTCTCTCTCTCTCTCTCTCTCTCTCTCTCTCTTTAAAAAAAATGAAATTCACATAATGTAAAATTAATATATATACATATATGGAGATATATATGCACATACATATATATACACACAGATATTTACATATATGTGTTGTATACGCACACATACACACACACAACACACACACACACACTAAGGATTGAACTCAGGGTGGCTTTACCCCTAAATTATATCCCCAGCCCATTTTATTTTTTGAGACAGTCTTACTAAGTTGCCCATGCTGGCCTCAAATTTATAATCCTCCTGCCTCAGCCTCAGGAGTCTCTGGAATTACAGGTATGCATCACTATACCTGAAAAATTAACCCTTTCAAGGTAGAGAGTTTAGTGAGACTCCCAAAGCTGGCCTGGCAGGGTCACGTGCAATAGGATCATGCACTCTGTGGAGTAGAGATCTAAGTAGCAATTCCAGCTCATCAGTAATTAGCTAAGCAGGTTCTTCCCCTTCTCTGGGCCTCAGTTTCCTCAATACTAAACTGGTATATTATTGTCTTAATCCATTCTGACAGCTATAGCAAACTTCCGTATGTTATAAATACATTAAGTTGTGCTGCTCACAGATCTGGAGGCTGAAGTCCAAGATCAGGATCCTAGAACACTCAGAATCTGATGAGGGTCATCCCAGGTTGAAAGTGCCAACTTCTCATTGTATCCTCATGTGGCAGAAAGAGGGTGAGAGAGTCTCTGGGGCCTCTTTGATAAGGACATTATCTGTATTCATAAGAGCTCTGTCCCAGTGACCAAATCATGACGAGTCTCAAGGTCATGACCTCCCAGTGCCCTCAGGCCAGGGAGTGGGTTTCAAGAGATGAATTTTGAAGGACAAAAATATCCAAATCACAGCACCTTCCAACTAACTACCTGTTAGGGCTCCTAGAGACCTGAATAAAATATTACCTCTGAAAGTACCATGTAAACAGCTCTTCATCCTAAGAACTTCATCTCATTAAAAAAAAAAAAAAGAAGAAAAGAAAAATTAACCCTTTCAAGGTACAGAGTTTAGTGAGGCCCCCAGAGCTGGCCTAGCAGGGTCAACTGCTTGCTTACGTACCTGTAATGACATGGTTATTGATAGAGAAGGGCAAGAACAAGAGAGAGGGAAGAAAAAGAAAGGGGTAGAAATACGGAATGAGTTAAACAGTAGCCGGTTATACACATATTTAAATTTACCCAAAATAATTTCACCTGTATGTATACCTAAAAAATACTAATCAAAAATAAATAGTCAGGGAAAGTAGCACACACCTGTAATCCCAGTGACTTGGGAGGCTGAGGCAAGAGGATTGCAAGTTTAAGGCCAGCCTCAGAAACTTAGCAAGGCCCTAAACAACTTAGCAAGATCCTGTCTCAAAATAAAAAATAAAAAAAAGGTAAAAAGGGGCTGGGGATATGGCTCAGTGGTTAATCTCTCCAGTAGGAGGAAGACAGAGAGAGAGAGAGAGAGAGAGAGAGAGAGAGAGAGAGAGAAGGAAGGAAGGAAGGGAGGGAGGGAGGAAGAAAGGAAAGAGAGAGAGAGAGAAAGGGGGACTGGGATTGTGGTTTCATGGTGGAGTGCTCGCCTAGCACATGTGAGGCACTGGGTTGGATCTTCAGTCTCACTATATAAATAAATAAAATGTTATTGTTTCCACCTACAACTAAAAACAATTTTTTAAAAAAGAAATAAAGAAAGGAAGAAGGAAGTGAAAGGAAGATCAATAGAAGAAAGGAGAGAGAATAGGGAGAGAGAGGAGGCAAGGGAAAGGGGGATGGGAATTGAAATAAAATTCCTTGTATGTGTTATTGCATGTCAAAATGAACCCAAATACTGTGCATAATTATAATGCTCTAGTAAAAAATTACTAATAAAAAGGGAAATGAAAAAAGATTATCCATTAAAATTCTTTTCAGGGGGTAATTTGTATTCCCCTGGAAGAAATACGTGGATGGGCCCAGAAAAGGCCTGGAGTTGGGAGAACTGTTCTGAGGAGGGCAGGGGACATTGGTTACCTGTTGCTTAGGGAACAGATGGAGAGATGAGAAAAGAGAGAAAAGGCTGCCCGGTCTATGGTGAGACTCCTGCTTGTGGCCCCCAGTTTTTGGCAAAGTTACCAAACTCACAAAGGTCTGAGTACATGGGGATTTGGGGAAAGATCAGGGAAGCAACTGGGCTTTGTCCTTCAAATGGGTGTGGGACAGAAGAGTGAGACTCTGATGACATGTGGTTCATGGTAATTGTGCTGTGGATTCAAGGCTCTCACAAGTCTTGGCACTGGATTGGGTCAAGTTTAATCAGATCTCCAAGGGCCTCGCTGACATCTGTGCTGCACATAATTAGACATCTGCACAAAGGCTGTGCCCATGTGTAGTGTCACTGAGGAAGGCCATGGCACTCCACACTGAGTACAGTGACTCACACCATTCCACCCCATGTAAGCTTCACCCCTACAGCCACAACACAAAAACTGGGACCTCAACCTGGGTCTGCTTTTGCTCCTGGTTTTTGGTTCAGAAGCCCTTACATGTAGTCACAAATTAATCTCTGCAAACTGGGCAGATCCCTGGAATGCCCCACCGCACCCCGTGTACATTCTGCTGTCACCAGCGGAGAACTTGTACAAGAACAGCTTCCATCAAAACCTAGAAAACCTCTGCTTTTCTGCTCAGTTGCCAGGTGACATTCTAGTTACTGGCTTAGAGTCACCAAGCCAATAAGATCAGTATGAGGCTTGGTCTCTGCCCAACACAGTTGGCTTTATACCAGAGAAAATGTTGCTCCCCATAAAGAGGTCCCTACTCTTTGGCCAAGTCAGTTCCCTCCATGAATTTGATCCTAAAAAAATCAACAAATGCATGAAGTTAAATATCCTAAGATGTTCTTTACAAAATTATCCAAAATGCTAAGCAGCTGGAGACATAAAATTCCAGCAATAGGTAGAAGGCAAAAAACTTATTGTGAATCACCACAATGGTATTTCTGCAGTCATAAAATAAAGATTGGAGCAATATGGCAAATGCATATAATATTAAGTGAAAACACAGAACCCTAAATAATATTTGTGATATGATCACAGCTATGTAAAAATGTGCATTGTCTATGGACAAATATGTATGGATAAGAATATAAAAGGAACCATGGAGAATTTTTACAAATGTTAAAGATACAAGGTCCATCGGTAACTTTTTCTTATTATAATTTTTTTGGTACTAAGGATTGAACTCAGGGTTGTGCTATCCCTGAGTTATATCCCCAGCCTTTTTTTATTTTTTGAGACATGGTCTTGCTAAGTTGTTGAGGGTCTTGCTAAGTTATCCAGACTGGCCTCCCACTTGCAATCCTCCTGCCTCAGCCTCTAGAGTCACTGGGATTACAGGCGTGGCACCACCATGTCCAGATACTATAATCTTTTATATCATCCTTCTGTATTTTGGTAGGTTCTATCCTATTTTCTCATCCAGCTGCTTATCTGCATTTGTCTTCTCTACCCAACTACATTTTATATATTTGACACTATTGAGATGTTTCTGGTTCTGTTTATACTGAGTTGTTCCTCTCTCACTTACCATGTAGATTCTTCTGTAAGTAAAACCTACCTAATACTGGGGAAGGGGTGACTAAACAACAATGTTCCAAGCTGCTGTTACTTGTGAGATATTTGATAATGACACCATGCTGGATCTGTCATGGTACTCACAAATGGAAGATAGCTTTTCAGTTTGGACTCTAATCAGAAAGAGACTCTTCCCACTAAAGAAGTTTTCAAATACTTCCCAGCAACCAGCATGTGGAGACCAGAACTGCCAGAACTGATAAATTCTGATCCTCACTGAGAAAATGCAGCTTCAACATGATCAGTGGGCAGGAGTGCACCAGCACCATCCGTGAGCAAGGCAGAGGTCCAGTATTATCAGTGAGGGAGGAGGGCATGGTGAGAAGTGGCTGCAGTAGTCATGGGACTGCCCATCACAGATGAGCAAGCACAGACTAAATATCTCCCTGGTCAGTAAGTTAGAGTCTAGAAGAACTAATGGACAGTACAGTCCAAATCAGTCCGTGAGGAATCAAAGAAATCTGATTGGAAGGACAGGATGCAAATACTTCTGGGACTTTCCCTCTAGCTACCTACATGCAAACCTCCCCACCAAAAAAAAAAAATTCTTCATAACTGTCACTGGAACTCACAGTACAGTCCCTGTTTGATTCATTTTCTATGAGATTATACAAGGTATAGTGTTCAGGTCTCGTTCCAAAGAATGAGCTCAGGCCTCCTCAGGCAATATTCATAAAGGGTCAGGCTAAAGAGGTCATGTATTGTTTTATGGACACCTGGACCAAGTGAGGTCTTTCTGACATCTAGAGTAGGTAAGCTGGGAGAGCAACCACCTCTAGACAATTCTGCTTGGACAGCTCTGCTTCTTTCTGTGTGAGCTCTGTCTGCTAAATGAGGAAAGTCCATAATAATTGTTTTCCATAAAATCATCACAGAGAAGGGTACATGAGGAAATGGCAACATGGGCTACTTTTGGGAGGACATCAAGATAGTTAGGAAAGGGGTAAGACACATTGGAGTCTCTTTATGCTTTTTGAGTTTTTAAGCTACTCACTACCAAACTATATAATGGGAGAATAATAAATGAAAGGTGAAATTAATAAAATTAAAAACTGTAGAAGACATTTATTGATGACATTTTCCTGAATGGAAGACTGTGGCTAGCTAGCTGACAGTGTAGGTAGCGGTGATAAAATTAAAAGAGTATCACAAAGACATTTGCTTCACATAATGGGATCCTAGCCATCGTATAAGTGGTTGTTTAAAATTCACTCTTTAGAATTAAGATAACATCTCATTGTAAAATGCTCACATATTCCTTTAAAATAAATTCATTGCTATATAACACAAATTCAAAATGAACTATAATCATAACCTAATAGAGGGACAGGGACCAGTTCCTCCAGGACTGGAACTGTATCTCTGTGGCCCAAAAGTCCATATCTGCATTGTGGAGGAAGAAAAGGTTGGTGGCAAGCAATGTTTGCCACTAAGATTCACAGTATTGCCTCCTCAAGTGCACCCTCTGTGGCCATGAAGCAGGGGGAAGATATCAGGATCAAGCTCAGGTCCTTCACAATCCTGCTGCCAAGCTGACTGTGCTGGGAGATGGGAGAGGTCCAGAACACTGAGGGGACTTCACTGTTATACTCTGGAACATCTTGGATTTTCCTTAAGGGCAAGAAGTTAACCTGCCAAAGGGTATCCAAAAGGTATCCAAAGGGAAGTGCAGGAAGTCTATTGCTCTGTTATCAGTGGGCGTGAGACAAGTGCAGTTGTCTGGTCAGAGGACATTTCACAAAGCTCAGGCTCTCTTAGATGAGATGGCATCAAAGGGTCTTTACTTTCAATCCTGAGTGCTGTTTGGTAACCTCCCATCAAAAAGAGACAAAAGATTCAGTTTCTTAATCGCATCTGAACAAAATAACTTAATAACTTGTGTTAAAAAAAAAAAAAGCCTCAAAGTGAAAAGAGAAATGAACCAAAGTGGTTAGTCCTTGTCCTCTCCAGCAGTGCCACTAGTTGTTCCAACAGCACCTTAAAGACCCAGCAAGTGTTTGAACACCCAGGTTCTTAGGGACCAGCTGGAGAGCCAGATCTCCAGACCTGGAGCTGTCTTGACTTCACAGAAATGAAGAAGAGGACCTCACTCCTTATGATTCTTCCTGTACCTGCCACCAGATCACACTGCCCCAATCCCAACACTGGTCAGACGTCTCTCATACTCAAAAGCTTGTAGTGGTTCCCAGCTACCTATCTCTTGAAACTTCTCTTCCCTTGGGTATTCAGCACCCTAAAATATAGACTCACCCATTTTCCAACCCTGATTTCCTCACCTCCTCCCACAGTTGCACATACCCAGCCATGCCCATCTCCCTGCAGGCACCAAGCAAGCTCCCCCAATTTTTTTTTTTTTTACCAGCACAACTTGCTCATGCTACTCTTTTCCCTTAAAACTCATCTCCCACTTCTCCCCCACCCCTCTCTCTTTTCTTCACCCTCAAAGTCATCTCTTCTTCTACGAAAACCTTTACTCACCTATTGCACTGGACACCTAGTCAAGAGGAATTTCTGCCTCCTCTCAGCTCAGAGAGTATTTCCTCTGTGTTTTTCTTAGGGCTCATAACCTTCTTTGCATTTCAATCTCTGTGTGCTGCTCATATCTTTGCTCTGGATGGTGAACTTCTTTGCCAACAGGAGTTTCCTCCTGTTCCCATGACAACCTCCTTTCTGTACCCTCAGGGTGCTCCATATTGACTAACACACTGGGGTGACCTGTTGATATGTGATGAACTGACTTAAGGGACGAAGATTTCAGTCACTGGAGTTGCACAGGCAGGCTGAAGTTCTACCAAGCTCATTGGAAGATTTCGGCTTTAAGTGAAGAGCTACACAGGTTGTTCTGTTTCCTTGCAGCTCCAAAGGTTTCATGTGTCTTTGAGTCTATGAACAATCAAAGCAAAAGGACACACTAAGTATCTTTTCTGCTTCTTTCCCATCTCAAGTTCAGGGAGTTAGGTGTCAATACTTGAAATCACCCCTCATTGTACACTGCCGAAAGGCCCTCCTTCCAGGAGCTGACTAATGCTTACTGTTCTTTCCCAAGGAGCTTGCTCTGTCGCTTTCTGGGCAGGCAGTGTTTTTCCTCTGCATGCTTCTCAGTCTCACAGACCCTCTGGCCTTCCTGGCACAGGTGAGGAATCTGAGGAGCGTTACCCTTCTCCTGTGAGTGTTCCAATGGCTCATGCTCTCCCTCTGGGAGGTGGAAAAAGCTACAGGCACGAGTCCTCTCCTTCCCACTGTTGTCTCAGCATCCTGCCTTTGTACACTAGTCAGGCCAGGGGCTGTGAGTTCTGTGGTGCCAAGGAGGGAAGATGAGCGTACAGCATAGGGAAAAAGGCCAGAGGAATCCCCTTACTCATGCATCCTCCAGAGAGAAGAGAAAGAATTTGATTGAATCTGTTTTCTGGGCAATTCGGCATCAGACAGCAATGAGGCCTGGGACCTGGCCAAGTCTTTGTTTTGTTTTGTTTTTTTATTTTCCTCCAATCACCCCAGGGCACTGGGGAGTGGGCAGGCATGGAGGGGTAGGGGCTGCATGCACAAGGGCTGAGAAGGAATGCTGAGCCTGCAGAAGTGGCCCATTGAGAGCTCCTGCTCACAGTGGAGGGGCGGGTGGCACCCCCAAGCCTACCGCCACAAGGGCAGCTCTGTCCTGTGGGCACAGGGCTCCATCCCAGCCCCACTGGCTGGGAGAGAACAACATTTCCTTATAAGGCCCCGGATGACTTGCCAAGGCTGGACGGCTCCAACAGACTGTAGCTTTCCATTCTCCTCACCCGGCTCCAGTGCAGGCCTTGAATGTAGCCCTTGTTGTCAGGCCCCTCCTCCCCTCCGCAGCCCCCACCCCACCCACTTCCACTCCCTGCCAGAGCCAGCCCCACAGGAGCAGGATAAACAGCCCAGAGGCCTTTCCCACGCAAGGCCTGCTGTAGCTCAGGCCTGCTGGAGGCAGCACAGGGTAGCAAAAAGAGCACCACCCATCTCTGGATTCGGGCTGGCCCTGCGGTTATCTTATCCCTGTGTGTGGCTTCAGCAAAGGTCCAGACTTCTCTGAGCCTGTTTCCTCATCTGGAAGATGGAGATCTAATTGCCTGGAGTCCAGATTCTTTTCATTGTATTCAAAGCCTTTCCCAGTTAGGCGGTAGCCTAACTTCTCAGCTGAGCCCTATTCAGTACCTCCCAAGACCAGATTCTCACAAGTTCTTCCCCTCTCTCCCAAATGCACCAAGCCCACTTAGGCATCTACTTTTTCCGTAGTACGGTTCCTCCTCCTAGATAGTTCCTTTCCTGTGAAGAGAACTCATCCTGCAGGGTCCCATCCTAAGTAGGCTTTCCTCCCCTCCTTAAGGGGAAAAATGAATCACCATTTCTTCCTCCTCTCCTCAACATTTGTATGCGCCTCTCTTACAGCCTCCCTATTTTGCAATTTCAATGATTTGTTTACCTGCCTGTTTCCTCGAGCAGATGATGAGCTCCTTGAGATGCACAAGGTCTTCCCTTTCTCTTTATATCCTCCTGAGTTCTACCATAGTATAATCAGTGCTTCCTGAAAGATCCTTGTGTAAATGCCTGAATGTACAATGTTGAGTGAGCTCAAAAGAGACAACTGTCCTGCAAATATTTTGTAAACTGTAAAGTGCTATGCATCTATGAAGGGTCCAACTGTATCACGATGCCCTCTGCCCCCAAATTCCATTCTTTGTTATGCCATCAAATCCCGTTTTCCTTGTCTGTCCATCTTGAGTTCCAGGCTCTCTGCAACTCCTCAGGTAGTTATCCACCACTAAGTCCTTGCTGGTCCTTGGAATCCCAGAGTTTGGGGTTGAGAGGAATTTATCCAATCCTTTCCTCACTGCAGAGCACATAGTGGCCTTTTTGGCCACACAGTGGATAAATACAGGGGCTGAGTCTCCAGCCTTATTTATTTCAATGTGTATACATGTTAGATTCCCATCACCTTCTCAGAAAGGAAAAAAAAAAACAACCATTTTAGAAGTTTAAAGCACAATAATCAATGTCACTTGAACATTTGACAATTGAAAAAGCCAAACCCCCTAAAAAAGAAAAGTGACTTTTCTATCATCATGGGAGTAGGTTACAGTCTTGGGACCCTACCCAGGGTCCCCTGCCTCTTGCCCACTAAAGCCTTTGCCCTGTATAGTTGCAGGGCTGAGCGCAGACCAATGATGGATGGAACTGTGTATCTTGTTGAGCCTCGAATTCCAAATGAAGAATTTCGATCTCAGACAATGCAGATCTTTCTGAAATGGCAATTCTGCAAATGATCAGGCCAGCACAGCACAGTCAAATACTGTAGTGAAGCTGCCCCTTGTTCCCCAAGACCCCAGCAACTATTTTAAAGAAAAAAAAACTATTATTTCCTGATAAGATACCCTATTCTCTATCCACGCACTCCTTCATTCATTCAAGGATGATGTTTGTAGAACAAAGCCCACAGTTGATCATGAACTGTGTTCTAACACTACTTACCACAGAGCCAAATTCAGGATATTAAGGTAGACCAGCTTTGGGTTCTATCCAAGAGGATTTAGTTACTTGAATACCAAAAATACCTTATTATAATGAGGTTTCTGCCCTGAGGATGCCTAAGGGCAGATCCTGTAGGAAGCAAGAAGTATAAGGAGGCTGGGGAAGAAGCCCTGAGATGAAGCTCTAACCCCACCCTGGACACTAGGAGAGAAGCTTAAAGCAGGTGAGCTGCCCAGACAGCTCAGTCCTCTCATCTCTGAAATGGAAATGACCGGGCTTCCACAGTCACTTCCAAAAGCAGGGAGAGTTCATGGCTGTGAAGGCGCTTTATGAACAGCAACAACAAACTGTCTCTAAATAAGGGCTAGTTATTAATAGGCAGTATTTCTCCCTCTGGGCTTATTCTTCTGGGTACAGAAGAGAAAAAACGCTTCCTTTTCCAGGTTCCTGTAATGCTTGCCATCCCCAGATCTCTTGAGGTCACTGGCATCCACATGATTGCTGATCATTTTCTGGGAAATGTGGACGGAGCTGGGTAGGGGGGCTCCTTTAAGAAGCCGGACAGCAAACAAAGGCAGCTATTCGCTCTCCCTGACCCTCCATAATTCCGTCTCCTTCCTTCCCAGATACAAAGAGAAGGGGCTTGCCAGTCCAGACTCTGGGCAGACTGAGAGGATTTGGAAAGTCATTTCTCTTCAATTCCCAATATGTAAAATGAAAAGTTTGGACAGAATTATCATTAAGCTTAGAGTAGCAATATAATTTATTGCCAAACAGAGATACTTTAAAGAACAAAAACATGTATTATTAATAATCACACCAAGATGGCCATTGCAGATAGGGCTATCCCAGGCAAAGGAATACACCTGAACATCTGATTAGGCTCCCTTTAAACCTGGATTATTACTAGGAAAACCAAATAATCTTGCAAAAAAAGAAATTTCTGTTCCCTCAGTGTCATCTTAGTCACTTTTGAAGGATCCCATAGACTGTTTTGACATTGATCTTGATCACTAAGGACAAACTCAATATTAAGTTACATATAGAAAAGAGTCTCCATATCACAAAGTCTTTCCATGCCTTTAGACTTCTGCAACAGCCCTATAGGCAAACATGGGCAAGTGTTAATCTCATTTTAGGTATGGTTTTTAAAAGACTTGTGCAAAATCAGACTTGCCAATGTCATAGTGCAAAAGGAAACACAAGAACATCTTGACTCTTAGGCCTGTTCTTGTTCTTTGGACCGCATAAGTAAGGGAAGTACTTAATTTGCAAAAGCATGTAGGCTTTAAAAAGGCCACCTTCCATGCAGAAAGTTCTTTCTCCTTACATAACAATAATACTCTAAGTATAGATACTTTTTAAAGACCACCCCTAAAATGTAAGACTGGCCAGAGCCTCAAGTATCAACTAAACTTATAAATGAAGAGATCAGCCCAGAGAGAATATCTTGTCTAAGATTATCCATCAAGACCCAGATCCAAGTAGAATCTAGATCCTTTAGCACTCATTTAGTGTTGCCTAAACATAAGTACTCTCAGGAGAGTGAACATAATTTATATTTTCTCATCCCTTTTAAGGACTCATAAATTAACTTTTGATTTTCTAATGCTAAGGAACCTCAGGCTATTTCTCCTTTCCTTTAGCTTGGAGAAATGAGAGTTGCAGGGTATTTAAGTCTAAGGTATTGCAACAGCCACGTCTTATTTCTCTGCTCTACACTTCCCCCAAAGATTAAATAAAATGCAGTTTCCTAATTGGAAAAGCTTCCATAATTCAAAACATTTATTAGAGTCCTTAGGGGAAAACCAATGGGGGCTTGCCACACAGGGATGAGAACCTGAAAAGTAAGGAAGGAGCAACCTTGGGTTTGAGTTCTGGTTCAATTACTTTTTTGCAGCACAAACTTAACCAAGTTCTTTGCCCTCTCTGGGTCTCAGTTTCTTCATCTGTGAACTAAAAGAACTGGATTAGGTAATGTCTAAAAATCCCTTCATCTGTAACGATCTGTGCATATCCAAACTGTAAATATAGATACTTTTGAGTGTGGGTGGTCTTTAAAAAGTGTCTATACTTAGAGTATTATTGTCATGTAAGGAGAAAGAACTTTCCAGTTCTTTAATTCCATAGGGGTCACAGCCCAAGACAGGTCTCCACATTGCAACTTGCTGGTGGATATTTCATGGCCCTTTGTCTTCTGTTCCTTTTCCTACTGCTGATTAGCACACTTTACTTCCTTTGCCAGCTAAAGGGTCTAGTCACCCTCTCCAATACAAGCCAGAGATGTTGAGTTCAATCAAAAGTTTTAACCAACTTGTTTAATTGGTTGGTTCCTCATAAATCAACACAGCTCTGGCAAACTTTTCTCAAATTGTTATTTTATTTATTACCTGTGCTGCAATCACCGCTGTAAAGAACTGTAATTAGAAGGCAAAATAATGACTCCATGACATTCAGCAATGCCATTGCTGGCGTCCAAATGTCCCTGAAGGTGAAACAAAACTTTATGTAAACATGACTTGCTTGTAATACTGAAGTCCAACAACCCAGCTTGTGATTCTGAGCTACAGATTCACACCTTAGGCGCTCCTTCTGCCAGTCTCTCTTCCAAGTAAAAGGTAAAGCTGGTTGGAGTTGGCTTCCATTGTCTGGCCTCATCTCTTTTTCTGTCATCCAGAAAGCTGCTATTCTGTGGAAAACCCATTCCTGGGTTTTGCACAAGACAAACCCTTCCCTCATTGCCAAAGAGGCACACAGATCGGCCCATCATCATACCTTTGGCTTAAAAAAGGGCTCAGGGGTAAATGTTACCAAAGTTGGACCAATTCAATTTTTTCCCAGAGATTTTCTGCTTTAAAGAAAGATGATTCTTTTTCCCCATCTAGTTTGCTTGTTTGGTGGAATGTGAGCCACATAGGTAGCTGTGCAGTTGACACAGAAGGAAACCTGATGATATTAGATGAGCCCCAGAATATAGTCAAGCCTAAAGGAAGACTCTTAGACTTTTCTTTTTACTGAGCTACAAAATCTGCTCTTTCATTTGGGCTACTTTGAGTTAGGTTGCTATCATTTGCAACCAAAAGGACTCCTGAAGTATGTTAGATTGTTAAATGTTCCACAGAACATTGGAACATCAGAACAGAACACTTGGGAGGTGTTCCCACTTATTGTATATATGGAAAGCCTGCAAGGATCTGCTCAAGCCTATCCAAAGAGGTTACAGGATTAGGAGCTAGGTCTCTGAATTAATCTTTAAGGCCCCTCAGATGTCACTTAATCTAACCCTCAAATAGATTATAATGTCAATTCTATGTTATGAAACACAGAAGAAAAGTATCCTAATAATATGATAGATTTATTCAACCTTTTATGTTTTTCAAAGGACTTATGTTACTGTTATAATTTCAGAGTAAAATGCCTATGATTCAAATTCTATTATTTACTTACAAGTTGGGTGAAGTTGGACAAGCAAGTTACATTATTGAACGTGAGTTTCTTCATCTTTGAAATGGAGGTGATACAAACAGCACACACTTCTGACAACTACTGTAAGCACTAATCACAAAATCCATGTAATGCATTTAGCCCAATGCCTGATACACGGCACTCAATAATTTTGTCTCTTGCCATAGTTTACATTATCTGAAACTCCACCAAGAGACAAGATATTTATAGATAAGAAAGCCAAGGACCAGAGTGGATAAGGCACACACTTAAGGAAACATGGCAGTGAGCAGAAGGAACCTCTTTATGGGGTACAAATGCAGTAATTTGGTACATGCCTACAATATATAATGATCAAATCAGGGTAATAAGCACATCCATCTCCTCAATCATTAATCACTTTTATGTGTTGGGAACCTTCATACTCTTCTAATTATTTTGGAATATATCATAGATTGCCATGACTAATAGTTACCCTGTTGTTCTATGGAAAACCAGAACTAATTCTTTCTATCTAACTATGCTTTGTTGCCCCTTATCAGGCTTCTTTCTGTGCATTTTCCCTCCCATCCCACACTCCAGTGACCACTGTTCCATTCCATTCTTCTATGGGATTGGCTTTTTAGTTTCCACAAATGAGGAAGAACATGCCAGCTCATAAGATTCTTGCTTTAACATGTACTCTATAAACCAAGTGGGTCATTTCAGGTTGTGTTCACTCGGTTACGCATTCATTGATTCTTCTTTCACCCTTTTATGTACTTCTTAATTTGGCAAATATTTCCTGAGCAGCAGACATCTCCTCCAGCCCTCAGATCAATCAGTTCCCATCCCAACTCTGCACTAAGTCACCCATGGAGGCCAAGGGAAAATGATTTCTCTTTCAGCATCAGCTTCTCAAGAGACTGGACAACGTCTCTAAGGCTCCTTTCATATTAGGTTCTATTTTACGTCCATCCTCTTTACTACATGCCAGGAGGATACCTAGATGCCTAGGGATGGTTCTTGCCTTAGCAAAGCCCATAGTCAAGTGAGGAAAACACAATAACTGGTGTGTATGACTCCTCCATGCTGGACTACAGCATATGTCATCTAAAAAAGTTTTATTTATCAAATAAATTTGATGTGGCTCCCATGTGCCAGGATTGGCAGGAAAGTAGTTTTTCACCACATTCTATGGGCTCAACCCCTCTCCCAAATGGTTAATCATGCACAAGAACCTTTCCATAGAGTTGGAAAGTGGTGGCCCTTGAGCCCAATGAAGCCTGTATAAATGTTTTGTTTGGCCCATGATGTTTTTCAAATTTTTTTAAGTCAACATTTAAGAGCTGGGAATTTTCTCATTAAAATTCAATTTTCTGGCTTCTCTTGGAAGAGCATAAGAACTAGCAACACTGGGCTAGAATCCGGACGATGGCAGTTAACATCTTAAAAGAGTTCTGCTTTTCTAGAGGGGAGGTGATACTTCCCTAATTAGATGTGAAAGTCTGGCTTATCTTGAGGCAGACTATCTGAATTCAAGGAAAATCTCCCTCATGGCTTCCCTGCCCCCCAGTACTGGGTATTAAACCCAGGGGGCACTTTTCTTTGGAACTATATCTCCAATCCTTTTTTTATGTTTTTATTTTGAGACAGGGTTCTCCAGGATGGCTTCCAACTTGTGATCCCCCTGCCTCAGCCTCCCAAGTAGCTGGAATTACATGTATACACTATTGTACTGGCTCCATAGTCACTTTCCAATTAAAAAAAAAAAACTTCTCAATTTTGTTGGGGGAACTGAAGATTTTGTCATATATCACATTATAAAATATAGACTATATGTAATATATATACACACACACATATATATTACATATATATGTTATTGAGAAATCTGAAATGCAAATTTAAGTACTTACTTTAACTTAGCTAGGAAACAGCATGCTTTGATATTTCTGGACCTGGGCAAATCACTTATAAATGCTGTTTTCATTTCCCCAAAGGGCATTTGAGTCAGTGACTCTAGGCCATCCTACAAGTATTCTGGTAACCTGGCTCTCTGAAGGAAAAAAAAAAATAAGCTCTGATTTTCATAGTTTGCTAAATGCTGCAGATAAGTAAGTACTTCGAATTCTAGGATGATTTAACAATCAGCTCACAACCTTTCTGAAAGTTTAACCATTATTAGGTCTTGTGAGCCAATACAGCACTTTCAACACTCCAGACCTATGTAATTCCTGAACGTGAGAATATAGAAACTGTGTTACGTGCCTCCCACCCAGAGCCCTAGAAAGGAGACCAGACATGAAACAGGCCACACCTGCCTTCTAATTCTGCTCTAGTTCAGAAGATAAAGCTAATACCTCTGCAACCACCAGGGATCTTTCAAGAAGAATCAGTGTCCCACCCGAATCTCTACTTGAAGACATAATAAGATGAAACTTACTACTTATCCAAGTTTCTTAGATTTCCTCCCAAAGCTGTACTATATTCCCCCCATCGTCCCCTCTGAATAAGTAACCTTCCACCCAGTTACTGAGCAGAAACAGAAAGAACTGCCCTTGATTCCTTCCTATATCTCAACCTTTTTGTCCAATCCACAAACAAGTATTGTATGTCCCTTTTATAAAATTTATCATGAACTGCTTCCCTGCATCACACCACAATAACCCTGCATAAAATAGTCTCTTTAACTGTCACCTAGCGCACTGTTTGATTTGGGGTGTTTGTTTTCTTGCTTTTCTGCTTCTTTGTTCATCTTCATTTCCCCAAAAAATCAGTCAAGGGTTCTTCTTAAAGATCATCTACTCCTGTTTTCTACCATCCGGTGACTTCCTTCTGAATTCAGAATGAAATCCCCATTCTGTGTTGTCTTACACCTGCACCTCCTAGCCCCTTCCTTTATCCCTCTCCCTTCCTGACATCTTTAAAGTATCCCAACTCTTCTACACCACGGAATCTCCACCAGTTATTTGTTCTCTTCACCCCTAAACAATTGCCATGACGAGTTCCTTCTCATTCTTGAGATACTGTTTTATATTTCATCTCCTCGTGGAAACCTTCTCAATTCACCCTTCTTGATGGGCATTTCCACATTCTGTCAGCCTAATGAATTATCACATAAAATGTTTGCTCCTTTATGGTCTGCCACGTAAAGTGGAAATTCCATGAGAGCAGGAACATTTTATGCCTTGTTTTTGCTATAAGTCTGTGTCCAATGCAATGCTTAACGTGTCGCCCTAACTGAACAGTTATTAAATGAATGGATTAGCAATCAAATGAATGAATGACAAAATTAAAGGTGACATGAAGAGCTTTTGACATTCAAAGTTCTCTTCTGATCTTAACATTTTGCAAGTCTGTGGATTTGAATATATTTTTAAACTAACTGATACAATTTGGTCTCTTAAAGTAGAGTGCAATTCAAAAGGGAAAGAGATGAACAAAGGTGACAGAGCCCAGCGGCAGTCATGGGAGGCTTCCTGGAAGAAGGAGAAGTTTTACACTGGAATTTGTCATCCCTCAAAAATTATTTAGCAAAAGGCACTTGTCATCTTAATAGAATCTAATCATCATTACCATTTGCAACTACTCTGCTGTGTTTAAAATGTTATTGTGTTTATGAAAACTTGGTGGGCACACTTTTCAGTAAACATCTAAGCCTGTAAATGACCCTAGTCCTTAAATGACCTTTGTGTGTGTGTGTGTGTGTGTGTGTGTGTGTGCGCGCGTGCACACACACACACATGCGTGTGCATGAGCATTTATTACCGGGTTTAATTGAAGGAGGGGGTCCTGGTAATTGAACCCAGGAGCACCTTATCACTGAGCCACATCCTAGTCCTTTTAATTTTTTTTTTTAAGTCAGGACTCACTAAGTTGCTAAGGACTTCATTAAGTCACCAAGACAGGCCTCGAACTTGCAATCCTCCTGCCTCAGCCTCCTAAGTTGCTGGGATTACAGGTGTGCACCACTGCACCCAGTTTATCATGTTTAATTTGACACAGATAAAAGAACATGAAGTATTTGCCCAGAGGCCCATTGACTCGACCCCCTTTGTTGGCTCCATATCTGAAGGAAGGATCTGTTCCACACCTCAGAGAAGACACACTTAGGACAGGAAATGAGTCATCTGCGTTCCACAGAGGACCTATCACAGGTTGGACTATACTAAATATGAAACAGATTAAACTGGAACGAAATCATGACATATCTGTTCCCTCCTACACTGTGGGACATTTCGTAACCCATTGGTGCTATACCTGGAAACTTTCAGAGATGGAGAGGTCTACAACCATCACCTGTCTTACCCTCTTATTGTACAGAGAGAGAAACTGAGGCCCAGAAGAGGCAGATGTCTTGTTCAAGTCACACAACATGTAGACAACAGAGACAGCATTGGCTCTCTGTCCTGAACCTCATCAAATGTCCTAGATAAATATATATATATATATACACACACACACACACACATACATACATATATATGCAATCTGATTGTTAAAAAATCTATTGCATTCATTTATTTAATCTTTATAAGTAATTTGGAAAACTATGGACCATTTATAAATCAAAAATAAAGTTTTAGAAAATAACCTCTGGTGATAATGGGATGTCCTAGAATATCTCAAAGGAATCAATTTAAAATGCTAAAAGAAGTCACCACAGAATGAAATACGACAATACATGCCAACTTAAATTGAGATAAATGTTATCTGAACTATCAGTAAGGCGCTATCTTATTTTAAAAACAAGCAGAAGAACTGATTCTTCTCATTTTAATATCAGTAGTAGGGATCACTGTGGTTCTTAGCAACCTACAGTTTATTTGAGATGAGAAAACTATAGAAGAAAGCTTACAATCTGTTCATCGGTTACATGAAGTCCTGGAGACTAGAGGAGAGAGGAATTGATGGAAGTGTTCTTAACCGTCAAGTGATCAGGGAATTGAGAGAGTAACACTGTTTCAAGACAGATTCATTCAAATATTATGGTGCTTGACAGGCCAGCAAGAATCATTTGCCTAGTTCCTTTACATCCAGTCCCCAAAGAGGCAACTGGGGCGGGGGGAGGGGGACTGGGTCAGTGGTAGAGCGCTTGTCTAGCATGTGGGTTTGATCCTCAGCACCACATACAAATAAATAAATAGTAAAGGTACAGCAACAACTAAAAAATATTGTAAAAAATAAATACATAAAAGAGGCAACAGGGCCCCTCAAATTGCAGGAAGAACTGAAAACAAACCCTCTCTCCTTGTACAAAAAAACTCCCCAACTCACCCTCCTGAATCTCCTGGAACATCAGAAGCTCTTGTAGCTCCTGGTGTCAGAGAGAGTGCTGGGCCTACAGTCAGGGCCTCTTCTGCAGAGCCGATCATGATGCAGCTTTGGAACCTTTGATCAGTGATCCTCAAACTTGGGAGTATCTAGGAATCACCTGAGGGCATTTGCTAAAAGGCAGATTCCTGGGCCCACTTCCAGAGCATCTAATTGCCTAAGAGAGAACTTCGAAGAATTAGCTTTTTAACAAGCTGTCCCAGCTCATCCTGACACAACTAGATAGTGGAGTAAAGGTACCCAACCCTGCAGTCCTTAGGTGGCACCTCCCAACCCACCATCTGTCCCCAGGCAGGTATAACTAGGGAGTGGCCTTGGTCTCTGGACCCCTGTTCTTACCTTAGATACAGAGTCCTTCACACAGGATGATGTTTGAGATTAATCAGAATGAACAGAAGAAACAAAACCTGAAAAGACAGAGAGTTCCTTAAAAGTTAGGGACCCAAGACAAAGGAGCTATTCATTTTTCCCTCCTTAAGGCATTTTAATGATTGCATAAAGCAGTTACAAAATTTCTCTTTGACATTTACAAATCCTCAAAATTCGAAAGTCAACTGTGATAGCTCAGCCTAACAAGGAGTTATTCCCAGACTCTGGTTCTTCTGGGCAATGGACTTTCTGGATCCTTCCAAAGCCCTAAAACTATTAGTTGCCTTGACCATGGCTTCTCCTACCTGTAATTACCCATTTACCCAGCTGGCTCAGGTGTGCTTACCTAGACCTTCCTAAGGTCCATGACTTTTACAAATGCCTAATTTCTACATCTTGACTTTGGACTCTTTCTTTGAAGGCATAGTTTTTTGCTTGAAGTTCCAGGAAGTTACTCAAATTTCTTTTTTTATCTTCCTCCAATACTTATAATTATATGCCTTTTGCAAGGTACAGAGGGCAAAGCTGTTGGCCAGAGCATAAAATATGTGCAAGAAAGAGAGGACTCACAGAGGAAAAAACACAAGTTGCCAAAGACTCTCAGTTGTCCAATGTCAGTGGAGAACTCATTGGCTGGGAGCCCTTTGCCACGAGGGCAGTCATGATCATTGGCTGACAGAAGAATAGTCAAGTTTATTCAGTTTTCATTGGCTAGAACATATACTGGCACTTTAATCCAGTACAGGAGAACTATTTAGGATATAATGATACAGTAGATGTTGTAACATATGTTGCAAGAAAAATTCCTAGAAATTAAAACGATAATGAATCAGTAGAGTTAAATGAGGTATGCTGGAAATTATTTTCCCTTTCTATCTTTTAGGATGCAAACATCTCCTGGTCAGCTGGTCAGCAAGAGATATTCAATGTTCCCAAACTGAGCTAACACAATTTCAGACAAAAGCAAAGGAACTTGGCATATTCATTAGCCATAAGAGATTTCACATTAGTAAATGGGCTATTTCCGTTAAGTTTTGTTTTTGTTTTTTGTTTGGCTTGGTACTGGAAATTGAAGAGGGATTTAACCCCTAAGCCACATCCCTAGCCCTTTTTATTTTTTATGTTGACAAGGTTCTCACTAAATTGCTGAGGCTGGCTTTGAACTTGAGATCTTCCTGCCTCATCCTCCTGAGTCGCTAGGATTACAGGCATGTGCCCCACTCCCAGCCTTCTTTCTGTTAAGCTTTTAGAAACACTGAAAATATTTGAAGACATGTCCTGTTGGTTTTGCCATGAGCACACTCCCCTTTCCCTGATGGCAGTGTCTCCTTGTCCTATTAGGAACCTCACCCCTCCCTCTAATTCCTTGACCTTACCCAGCTTTGGAAAAGAGCCTGAGACCAAGGTCAATTGGAGCAGACTTCCCTTTTGGCTACAAGGACTGTTAACTAATAATGACCTTTCAGAGATAAGCCTAGCACTCTTTTGAAAAGGTAGAGAAGATTTTTTTTTCTTTCCTTGGGGTTGTTGCCAGCCATGCTGCCACTGTGACAGGTGAGTTCAAGAGGGGGACCCACTCAGAAGGAAGCAAAACTGAGAACTGGAGAGCAGAGACTGACAAGAGCCCCAGACCCTAGACTGTCCATCCCAAACCAATTCTGCCCCAATAATACCCTCCTCTTGTTTCTTTTCTCCTATTCCAGTTGGGCTTTTGCCATTTAGGACCAAAGTCATTAGAGCTAATCCCTCCTTCACCCATTACTACCTAAACAGATTCCTAAACTCCAGGGATCCCTGGTTGGGCATCATTAATCAAGCACAAGGAGATCAAAGAAATGTATTTGTTAGATCTGTACAGTCTTAATCCATATCTACTTTAAATCTCAATCTCAAATTCCTCGGGTCACTGATTCATATTTGTTGAGTGGCTGCCATGTGAAAACCCCTTCCCAGCATCTGTGAGAAGCCCGAATCTTTGTCCTGCCCCACCCCCATCAAAGCCCAGTAAAGAAGTGAGGATATGGTGAATTGCAAGAGAGTTAAGGGCCATTAGACAGTGACAGGAAGGTGCCAGGAGAGTCCAGGGGAAAGATAGAATCTTCTGGAAGGGATTCTGGGAAGGCTTCATAAAAGAGGGTTCATTGGAGTTGGCATTGAAAGATCAGTGAGTCATGGCTGAGCTGCACAAGGACGTTCTGGTCTGGTATTCAGCAGCCTAAACCCAGCAAGGGCGGAAGCCAACACAGGGCAGGAGAAGGAGGGTAGAGTAGGTTGGCTGCTGCTGACTCCCCAGGTACTGCAAATACACAGGTAGAGCCCCATGTGAAGACAGGGCTCAGGTCATCCAGAGATACACTAGGAGCATCATGAGACAAGGGCTACCTGCTTCTAAATGAACCTTAGTGCTTCCAAAGGACATAAAACAGCAGGATACAATAGAATAAAAAAAAAAGTCAAAGTTGGCAAGAACCTTGGTAATTAATCGCCCGGCTCATTTGACAGACAAGTGCCTGAAAACCTGAAGGGGTCAATGACTTGTGCAAAGTCACATCTACAGAGTCATTCCAGTGTCCCAGGTTACAGGGCCCTGACCCACAACAGCTGAAATAAGACACCATCATTACTTCAATTTCATCCCAGCAGGAGTAAGAAGATTCTGGAATTGTGTTTTGACAGTGCTGTCTTCTATCTGAATAGCTTCCTATACTTGCCTTGCTTAAGTCTATCTCTTGATTTTAAAATGGGAATGAACTTCTCCTGGGGCTGAGTCTAACAGGCCTGGAGGACTTTCATTGACTATCAATAGTCATCAAATCACCCCCAAGGAAGCCTACACTGGGGTGCATACTTTCTTGGGCTACTCATGGGTCCTTAGTGAACTGTAGATGCTATGTTATGATAACAGTTTAGGGAGCAGGTCCCTGCGCTTTCCAATCTATCCTCCATAGTCTCTGCAACATAAAAACTATAGAATTATTCCTCATACAGAGGAAAGCAGGGCATACCTGGGTTGGAAGCCTTTTCTCAAAGTACATGAGGGGGACTGGTTGGGATGAAGAGGGAGACTTCCTATTTCCTAATGCTATTCTTCTCTTTTCTTTGGGCAGTTTTTACCATCCACACCCATTTTTATATAATTATCTCAACAACCTTGTGAGATAAGAGTTTTATTATGCCCATTTCCCAGAGGAAGTAACTGAGGCTCAGAGATAGGAAGTAACCCTGTAGAAATGGGGCATTCAGAGCCTGTCTCACTGGGGGTCAGCACTCACTTCACCACATCAAAGGGGTTTCTCTTGGCCCAAAGCCAGCCCTGAGGCACCACTAGTGTGGATGAAGGACACAAGAAACCGGTGGCCTTTGTGTGAGTGACAAGGGAGCTGAGGCAGAAGCTTCCTTTGTCCGGTTTCATGATGCATGCGCAACCCTCACAGCAAACCTCCGAAATCAGCAGCAGGCCTGATTAGAGGTAGCGTTCTACAGCAAAAATGCCACAGACATGGGGTGACAAATGAGCGAATGAAAGAATTTACTTGCACATTAATGTAGTTCACAAATATTGATTATGTTTCAACTGTGGTGAAGACAGATGTGAGGCCACATCTAAGGCCTCATCTCTGCCTAAGGGGCCAGCATGCTAATAAGGGGGACAGTTTCACAGACAGATAAATGACCACCCGCTGTGACAAGATACAGGCCAGAGTACAGATAGGCACAATGTACTCTGGAAGTCCAAAGGAGGAGGATGTGACTAAGCCTCCTTCCCTTGTGATCAAGCCTGCAACCCTCTCGGCTGTGAGCTTCCCAAGGGCAGCAGGGACTGGGGTGACTCATCTTTCCCTCCCTATCAAACACCACATGAGGAACATCAAGATCACCAGCTAGTGCTTGCCAAATAAAAAACTTTCCTGGAGTCCTCGGGAAAGGTTCTGCAGTGCAGGTGACCTGGGCCATGTGACTGAGTCTGCAAAGCTCCCCAGGCTACCTACCTGTCCTGAGACCAGGACCCCAGCCATCAAACTCTTTGTTTGCATCTGAGCTCAGGATCAGCTGGCCCTGGAGGCCTCTCTCACCAGCCTCGGTTATCTTGAAGGGCGGAGTAAGATCAAGGCTCAAGGAACATCACAGTCCCGGTAGCCCAGCTCATCCGTCAGGGCTCCAACACCTAACCTTGAACAAGAAAGATAAGGGAATAAAATAACGCCTGACAAGGCCTTATCACCTGATAATAGGACTTCAGTTTTTCCATTAAAATAACTGAGAGCCTAGCCCTGTACTTTGGCTGATAAAGAGATCACAGGAAACAAAGCTATTAATTTTTATCTCTACTGTGCAATAGCACATTTGAGTGAATACAATATATCCAAGGGGGGAAAATACTTTGGCTAACAGTGAAAGTCAGATATAATTTTTTTTCTCCTCACTTTCATTTCTCACACCTTGTTCATCACTAACCTCTAGGAATTTCTGACTAAAGATGTATTAAACCCAGTAGATCTGACTACACCATCAGGTTGTAAATCTCTCTCTTCTTATTCTAACCCCATCCTTGGAGGTTTTTTTCAGAGTACAATGTAAGGGACTCAGACAAGTTAATTGCCTCTCTAGTCCTTGATATTTCCATCTTTAAAACAAGAAGTTGAACGGGTGGTCCGTATGACCATCTCCAGCTTCTATACTAAAGAGTAGTCTATGGCAGAAGGGGACAGAGGTCAGGATAGTTCTGATAACAAGGGCAGTCTTTCTAGGCACAAGTGTTGCCAGATAACAGTAAAATCAGGCAACTGTCTCCTTCTCTGCTCTAGGCCCTGTGCCTAAGGGAGCCTAGCTCTGGCCTCTCTGCATCCGTGGGGCCACATGAACATGCACACCTTGCAAACTAAAATCTGCATACCTGAGACATTAAAATTCCCTGTGCAAATGGCACAGTGCCTGCTTCTAGACCTGGTTCATCTCCCCTGGTTCCTGATCTTCAGAACAGATCACAGCCCCTTAGCTCTCGGGGATGGTGTCAGGGTGGGAGAAGCCACAGATGCTTGCTATGGTTTGGATCTCAAAAGTGCTTCAAAGGCCATGTGTTAGAGACTTGGTCCCTATGGTGGTTGTTAGGGTTTGACATGAGGTGTCCCAAAAGATCACGTGGAAGATAATACAAGAATGCTTAGATTGAAATGATTAGATTATGATATCTGTAACCTAATCAATGGGTTAGTCCACTGATGTAAATTAACTGGGTGGAAACCGTAGGTATGTAGAGTTTGGCTGGAGATGGCTGGGGGAACATGCCTTTGGGGTTTATATTTTGTCTCTGGTGAACAGACCACACACACACACACACACACACACACACACACACACCTCCCTGACCCCCCTCTCTCTTTTTCCTTCATGTCACATCCTGAGCTGTTTTTCTCTGCCATGAAGTTCTGCCTCATCTCAGGCCCAGGGCAATGGAGTTGGTTGGCCAAGGACTGAACCTCTGAAACTATGAGCCAAAATAAACTTTTGGTCAACAACAAAACAAAGCTAACTAAAACAGTGGCGCTATTGGGAGGTGGTGAAAATTTTAGGAGGTGAGGTCTAGCAGAAAGAAATTAGATCACTAGAGGTGTGCCCTTTAAGGGTAACTGAAATCCCCACCCCTTCCTCCCTCTTTTTGCTCACCCCCTGCCAACCAACATGAGGTGAGTGAGGGGTTTTACTTCAC
The DNA here is from genome assembly GCF_964194105.1 of Spermophilus citellus. Lineage (NCBI taxonomy): Eukaryota > Metazoa > Chordata > Mammalia > Rodentia > Sciuridae > Spermophilus > Spermophilus citellus. The sequence goes on along the minus strand of NC_138188.1, from coordinate 119,262,293 downwards.
CATGCACTCTCTACCATGATGTTCTGCCTCTCCACAGGCCCAAAACAACAGGGTCAAGTGACCATAGATTTAAACCTCCAAAACTATAAGCCAAAATAAATGTTTCCTCCTTATAAGATGATTAACTCAGGTATTTCCTCACAGCAGCAGAGAGCTAACTAATACAATGCTCTCTCTACCTCCAAATCCTATACTTCCCTGGTATCATGAATATTTGAGCGAAAATATTTGACAAGTATTTGACTTCAGGAAGTGCCCACATCCATCAGTGTCAGGTTACCAATCGTGTATAGCAGAGGTGGTGATGGGAATAGGATATGACCAGTGTATTCTTACCAGGCCTGGAGTAGAGGGATGGATGCCTGTAGAATGACAGGCTGGGAAAGATATTCGTTGGAGGATGTGGTGGGAAGAACAGAGGATCCCTGAGTGGCTATAATCTTCTTAAGCAGAAGATATCTAATATGTAGCTCAAAAGCCCAAGGCAAACCCAGGATCCTTTTCAAGCTTGCCTCAGGCCTCACCTTGGAAGGAGCTTAATTTTTTATTTAGTTTTATTACTTTTTATTTGTTCAATTTAAATTGTGGTGCTAGAGCTTGAACCCAGAACCTCTCACATACTACCCAAGTACTTTGTCACTGAACTTCATACCTAGCCATTTTTATTTTATTTTGACACGGGGTCTTGCTAAATTGCCCAGGCTGGCTTCAAACTTGCTTCCTCAGTAGCTGGGATTACAGGTGTGTCCCGCCACACCCCACTCAGAATTTGTTTCCTCATAATTTATATTCTATTTATTTCTAAAAATAAACAAACAAACAAATCTGGAGATGATTGATAGTAAAAGCACTAGAGTATTTAATATACAAATCTGCCATGGTATACATAAAGGTCCAGATTTTCAGCAGTAGTTTTTCTGGTGATGCAGAATCATTCTCCACATAAACCTTTATTATATAGACACAATTATTTATAGACACTCTATAACCTGAAGATATGAAAATCTAAAAAAAAATAATGAAGCCATTGCTACAGGAATATGAGCTAATACTATGTAAATGACCAAAATTTATGCAGGATTATAACTGAAAAAAAATCAAAGGAATGGAATTTGTGTGTGTGTATGGGTGTGTTAGTGGTGATTAAACCTGAGGGTACTCTGCCACTGATATACTCCCTAGTCTTTTTTAATTTGGAGACAGGATCTTTCCTAATTACCCAGGATGGCCTCAAACTTGCAATCCTCCTGCCTCAGCCTCCTAAGTGGCTGAGATCCCAGATGTGCACCACCATGCCCAACAAGAAATGGAATAATTAGGCAAACACTTCTCACTCGTCTCCACCTAACACTTCTAATGGTACCCAAAGGTAGGAAAATGTGAAATTCTACCCAGTAGAATTTGGAAGCAGAGGATGAATCAAGTCCCCTCCCCACCGGGGTAAGGTGAAACTTCTCTTTAAAAGTTTTTTCTTTAAAAGTTATTCAATTTTAGCATGCTAGTTTATAATAAATCTGTGTTTATTTTAATATAAAGTTAATTTTTGCAAAACCTTTGCTAAAGTTGATCTCCCCAAAATATTATAGCTTTGGGTATGCCCCAGCTCTATCAAGAGTCCCAAATATTCATAAACACATGGTTCAAATAGTCTCTTATTTGTTCTACATAACAAAGTGATGAGGCTGGAATTGCCCATTTTCATGAATGGGGAAATTGAAGAAAAGAGATTAGGTAACTTTTCTAATAGCACATGGGACCAGAATACGTAATGCTTGAATGAAACCCAGGTTTCCTAACTGCAAGTACAGTCATTGTCCTGGCTTTCATAATGTTAATTTTTTCATTTAGGAAATAATCAAGGAGTGAATTGAATGGCCCAACTAAAGTCTCAGATGTTGCATTAGTGAGGCACAAAACCCACTGAGCCCATGACAGACCAGATTAATTAAGGCCACTACACTAGGCTTCCAGTGCCCCCAACACATTTCGCCCTGACATCCATAAATGTCCCTTGATTCATTGCCCGATTCCTCTATAGGATGAGTCATGCTCAAAATTTTCTCTCTAATCAGTTCATACATCAGCAACTTCGCGAGCCTGGAATAGGAGAGAGTCTCCTTTCCCAGGGCTCCCCAGCAAATGGTCTCCAGCCATTATAACAATGACAGTAAATCTTCTCATCCTCATGTGACAGATAATCGATCCTGAAAGCTGCATGAGGCAATGAGCAGGCTGGAAGGCCAGAAGTCTGGTGGCCTCGGTCCTGGTCCTGACTCTGCCACCAGATGGTTGTGGGAAAACCACTTAACCCATTGTTGTGGGGTGTGCCAGGGAATAATGAGAGCTGTCCTCAGCCACCCTCCAAAGAAGATGGTGAGAAACAGTGAGATAATGTCTGGGAAGTCCTTTGAGCTCCTCAGAAGCAAGAAGCTACACAAGCACAAGGTGTTATTACTTCCAATCCCACATCAGCCAAGGACATCATAGTCAAGGTTCCTACAAAAACCTCTTCATTCACCCCACATGAAAGGACTGGCTGATCCCAGCATCTCATCCAGTTTCCCAAGCTTTGCTGGATTAGGGGGAGTAGCTCCTTTGGTTAGAGATGATGAGTGCTGTTGAAGCGAAGACTTAGATCTTAAAATCAGAGACTCTTGGAAGCTAAAAAGCAATCAAATTTGTGTTCTTTACCTAAAGAAGGGTCAGTAGAGGCCAGGAAGTTTCATACATAGCTCACATCCCCTGAAGGCCTGATAGATTTATGAAGGACTGGGTGGAAGACAGCTGGGGTCTAGCTTTGTCCACAGAATGCTGCCTACCAGGGAAATTGGGCATGTTCACAATTTGTAAACCATGAAATATGGGCCTTATTGCAAAGTGCTGCCATGACTAGTCTCACCTATGATGTCTTGCGGCTGTTTGTCCTTGAGCAAATCACTTCAGCATTGCAAGGCTCAGAAAAAGAGAAACAAGAGCAATGACATCACCCTAGCATTTTTATCATGTTTGATAGCTCCCTGGTAATTTTATAATCACTAGCAGATTTGATTCTCATAAGAAAGCAGGAAAGGAGATATCAGGACTATGTCCCCACATAACAGACACAAAATCTGGGCACTGAGAGATGAAGTCCCAGGTATAAAGTCCTGACCTGACTCTCCACAGATTTTCTGGAAAAGAATCAGGATGTAACTAGACCCTGGTCCTCTATGGCTTCTCCGTGGGTGGATATTAATGACATCTAGATTCCTTCTGGCATTAGAGTTCTAAGGATCTACAAATTTATCAAAGTGTCAAAGGCTATCTGGTTCTGAGTAGCATTTGGTCAATATTTGTTATAATTAGAAAATTCTGAAAGGAGTCAGAATTATTTCCCCTAAACTCAGCTTCCAATAAAGAAGTCTTTTTTTTTTTTTTTTTAATACCAAGGCTTGAACCCAGTGGGGCTTAACCAATTAGCCCCATCCTGGCTCCAATAAAAAATTCCTAATTTTTAAAAATGTTTTAGTAAAAACATTGTGTTATTTTATACTCTAATATTTAAATTACATAAATAGGACATGAATACATTCTTAAAAATTCAAATGTCTAAAAGCAAACATTTGTCAGGTGTGTGTGTAATTACATACCTGTAATCCCAGCAATTTGGAAGACTGAAGCAGGAGGATCTCAAGTTCAAGTTCAGATTCAACAATTTACCAAGATCCTCAGCAAGTTTTTGAAACCCTATCTCAAATAAATAAATAAATAAATAAGACTAAAGGGATGTAGCTTAAGAGTAAAGCATCACTGGTTTCAATCCCCCATACCAAAAAAAAAAAAAAAAAAAAAAAAAAAAAAAAGCAAACAAGCAAATGTTCCTTTGTCCCATTTTTTACCCTATTCCTTATTAACTCCTCCCTACTAACTCCCAACCCTCTTAATCTTCTCTCACTCACCTTCATATTATTAGTTTGCAGGGTCATTACATACATTTACACAATTAACTCACATTCATATAGAAACATTGCACTCTGCAATTTGGAATATTATTCTGAATGACATTCTGTCATTTGCAGCAAAATGGATAGAACTAATAGACTTTGTTATTATTACTTTAATTGCTCCACCATCTGAGCTGTGCTTTTCTATCTATGGAATGGCAATACTCTGCCTTCATCCAAACTGTACTCTGCCTTCATCCAAACTGTACTCTGCCTTCATCCAAACTGTAAAATAGCTGTCATGAAAGTGCTTTAGAAATGGTTAGTTCTGTGCAAGTACTATAGATATTTCCTAATTTTTAGAAGATGATAAACTGATGCTCCTGGGAGTCACCTATTCCCAAATACCAAATCATCTCCGCATATCGCTACATGCCATGTGCTTAGTCAGACTTAGCAATCTGAATGATTAGACTGATGTGTTTTGCTTGTTTGTTTCAGTTTTAAAAAAAAAATAGAAGCACATACAGAACAAGGCCTGGGTGAGCTGAGTAGCAGTGGCAGGGGTCACGATACCTAAACTAATCTCTACTTTGCCCAGGTAAGTGCTCCAGTCTCTTCTTGGTCACTTCTCAGTTCTGGGCACAAGTAGAACTCACTAATTTGGGGAGATGGAAGATGTGACACAAAGAACTTTAGTATCAAATATAGAAGTACTGGGGAAGTACAGAGGACATTTTTAAAGTTTTTGCCCACAAAACTTCATTCTCCCTACCTAGAAACACCCACATTCAGTCCACAGAGTATGAAAGGGCCCCAGCCCCAGGCCTGAGATGGAGCACAGGGCCCAGGCCTACATCTTTCAGCACGGTGCCATCTCCAGCCTGTGATTGGCTCACAAGAGGGCACATGACACAGATACCTAATCAGAGTGGACAGTGGGTGTTTACAGAGAAGGTTGGAAGAGAGAAAACTTCCCTACTGCCCCATTGGACATAATCCTGAAAGGGCTTAGCTCTAGAAACTTCTGGAGGCCATTGTGGGAGGAAAAAAGTCTTAGAATGAGGAGATAATATTAAGGAAGAAGAACTAAAGAAGACAGAAGGAACAAAACTAAATTACAAGAACACTGCCAAAGTCAGATGTCCTCCAGAGGACTCCGTTACACAGCTAGTATATCACACTCCCCCACGTACGCACTCACTTTTTCTGGCTTAATTTGATATTCTATCACTTGCCATAATGCACACTTGTGGAAACACACACACACACACACACACACACATTCATGCTGAATGTCTCTTTCCATACACAAAAGGCAAGATGGTGTCAGGGCAGAAGCCATCAAAGGCAGAAGATCCAGATCCCTACCAGCTTTGTCTCATGGAGTTATCTGCAGTGTTAACATGAGGCAGTTGGACAAATAAGCTCCCCATGCCTTCCTGCTCTGAAGCTCTCAGAATCTGTAAATCTGCCACTCTTGGTACTCCTCTGATGGATGAGACTGCCTAATGCCCACTCTTTGAAGTATTTCATTCATTATGACAAGGAAGGATTTAAGTGGCCACCAACAGGAGGGACCTGAAGAACACGAAACAATTAGGTTCTCTGTATCTGTAGCAAAATTGGCTCCAGAAGACAGTCAGGCTCTGCAAAGACACAGATTATTCTCCCCACAGGCTCTTTGGGAAAAGGTCTCAGCATTATGGAGGGTGTCTCTTGCTATTCATGGCTTGCCAGTGGGAACAGCCAAGAGGGAGATGAGGTCACATAGCCAGGCCTGCTGTCAGCACAGAACGTTCTGTACAGCTGATGGCCGGGCAGGGACGAGGACTGCCCGGTTCCCTACTCACACTTCCTATGAAAGGTGGACCAAAGCTTTCTGCAACAGTCCCTACAGAAGCCCCTATAAAGCAAGATTCAGTTTCAACATCAATTGGTCGTGTCTTCTAAATGAAGCATTATGCTAAGCACGTTCCTCACGACAATTTTGTTGCCCCCTAACATCACCTCCAGTCTACAGTTGTAGAAGCTGAGATCCAAAGAGGTGAAGTTGCAGTGATTTGCCAAGAGTCATACAGAACCTGGGTCACAGTTAATTTCACGAGAGAGGACCAGCTGAGGGCTTACATGGCCCATTTTGCCTCACCTTCTCCCGTTTCTCCTCTGTGCCATGAACATGAGCCACAGACATGGTAGTCAGAGCATGTGCTGCAATCCCTTCTCATAGCTGCTTTGTAAACCCTCTGGGACAGAGTATTCTGGCCATTTCTGTACATGTCATTTCATTGGCAGCACTGTGAGTTCTTGCACAGTAGGGCCTTGTAGGACCCAACCATGGGATTCCCACAATTCCTTGAACAGAACATAAATTTAGAAAGCAGTCCCTATCTCTGGCCAGCTACTGACTCCAGGGGAGGACTGGACCCAATCCAGGGTCAGAAACTGGATGCACTTAGGGGCCAGGCAGGCAGTGGAAGCACAAGAAATTCCAAACCAGGTATGAGACAGTAGGGAGTGGCAGGAGACTGAGGGAACAAACTGTACGGGAGCCGCCTAAGCCTTCGGGCCAAGACGTTTCAGAATGACCACACAAACAAAACAGAAAACAAGAACTGGCAAGCTGGATTGGGCCCTGAGCCAACAGTTTATAGCCCCTACTGTGACTCTACCCCTGACCATTCAGCTTTGGTGTGAAATAGATAAGCAGCCTTCCCACACTGCAATGCCTGCCTTCCAGGGTGGAGCCTATGGCCGAGGTTCTCATTGAACACAATGTGTGGCACACCATAGACGTTGAATAGATGTTGGCTAAAAAAACTTTTAAAATTAAATTAGTGGGGGCTGGGGTTGTGGCTTAGCGGTAGAGCGCTCACCTAGCACCCATAAGGCGCTGGGTTCAATCCTCAGCACCATATAAAAATAAATAAAACAAAATAAAAGTATTGTGTTCAATATATATATGTGTGTGTGTGTGTGTGTGTGTGTGTGTGTGTGTGTGTGTGTGTATATATATATATATATATATATATATATATATATATATATATATAATGCTATAAGCCTCACTAAGACAGGATTCTATAAAGGAAGCCACAGACTCCATTTGCAGAGTAGTGGAAACAGAGTCTGTGGCTTCCTTTACAGATAAGGGATAGTCAACCTATATTATGAAATATATAGATACTTGGTGTGGGTGGATGCTCACCCAACAGTATTGTCTCACTCATACCAAGTGGAATGGGGAATGACATAGCATATGCAAGGGCCCTATGGAAGAAATGCAGCAAAGAAAGTCTAAGGCCAATGTGCTGAGCAGAGGAGCGAGCCGGCATGTGGCTTCAGAAACTGATAAAGGCAGAGCATGCCAGGCTTGTGAGTTAGGGTAAGAATTCTTGTCTTTATCCCAAGAGCCAGGTGAGTTATTTCCTCTTCTACAGAAGAAGAATGGCTCAAGGGTGCTGCAGCTCTCACTCTGTTATAGGCTGTTACTTTGTGGTGCACCTTTTGTCTGTTGCAAGTGTGGCAAGGAAAAGAGTTTAAAGCCCTTTGAGCTGGGAAAAGTTATTTCCTTCTTAAACTCTGATCTGCAAATGGCATTTCTCCTTTCAGTGTACCATGGCATTGCCACAATAACACCATTAGACTCTTCCTGGCGACAGGCGCTCAGAGCCCTACCACTAGTTACTCATGTCCAGTACCATGTGAGCTAGCTGTGTCTCATTTCTTGAATTATATGAAATACATTTTAACCCGAAAAATATCAGTGACCTTCCACTTAATACTATTCATAATTCCAATGGCCATTTACATTAGAACTCCCCTCCCAAAAAAGACAATTATAAATCTAACGAAATATATGCCCAACTTCTATGAGGAAAACTTCAGAACTGATAAAAGAAAGCAAAGTATATCTAAATAAATGGAGAGAGATTATCTGTATATAGATAGGAAAACTCAATATTGTCAAGATATCAACTCTTCCCAGCTTGATCTATAGATTCAAGAAAATCAAAATCAAAATCCCAGCAAGTTATTTTGTGGATATCAACATGATTCTAAAAAGAAATTAATAAAGGAAACAGAACACAAAGTCCAGAAATAGAACCACACTGGTGTAGGAAAAGGAGTGAAGGCAACTCATTGGAGAAAGGATTGTCTTAACAAATGGAGCCAGAACTGGATATCTGCATGAAAAAAAAAAAAAAGTGAATCTAGACACAGATCGCAGCTGCACCTACCCCCCAAAAATCAACTCAAAATGGGCCACAAACCTAAACATATAACAGAAAACTAAAACTCCTAGAAGATAACATAGGAGAACATCTTGAAGACTGTGGATTTGATGATGACTTCTTAGAAACAATGCCCAAAGCACAATCCATGAATTGATAAGTTGGATTTCATTAAAATTTGAAAACACTGTTAAAAGAATGAAAAGGCAAACCCACAGATTGGAAGAAATGCTCACAACACACACATTTAATAAAGGTTTGAAATCTAATATATAAAAAAAACTCTTAAAACTCAACAATAAAACAAAAACCACCAATTTTAAAATGGGGGGGACAATCTGAACAGACACCTCACAAAAGAAGACACTGGTTGCAAATAAGCATAGGAAAGAAACCAGGATAACATGTCACCAGGGAATAGCAAATTAAAAGAACAATGTGACATCACTACCCACTTATTAAGAGAGAAAAAACTCAAAATACAACAGCAAATGTTGATGAAAGTGTAAACCAACAGGAATTCTTGCTGGTGGGAACGCAAAGTGGAACAGACACTTTGGAAGACAGTTTAGCAAATTCTTACAACAAGAACAACTCTTACCATACTGTCCAGCAGAGATATCCCTTGGTATTTACTCAAATAACTTGAAAACTTGGATCCACACAAAACTTGCATATAGATGTTTATAGCAGCCTTGTTCGTAATGGCTTAAATTTGAAGTAAACAAGATGTCCTTCAATAGGAGAATGGACTTAAAAAATATGCCACATCCATACAATAAAATACTATGCAACAACAAAAAGAAATGGACTACCAATCCATAAAGGAACACAAAGGTACATTAAATACATATTGCTAAATGAAAAAAAAAAAAGCTAACCTGAAAATGCTACATACTACTTGATTCTGATTATATGATATTCTGGAAAAGACAAACTATGGGTACAGTAAAAGGATAAGTAATTCAGGAGAAAAGAGGGACCAATGAATTAGTGGAGCACACATTTTTAGGTCAGTGCAGGTGAGCAAAGAGGTTCACAACCTATAAACCCAGTGACTGTGGAGGCTGAGGCAGGAAGATCTCAAGCTTGAGTTTAGGCTTAGAAACTTAGTGAAATCCTGACTTCAAAAATAAAGGGGCTGTAGCTCAGTGGTAGAGAGACCCTGGTTTTAGTACCTAGTACTGGAAAAAAGTAAGACCGTGAAATTATTCTGAATGACACTGTAATAGTGGATGTAAGTCATCCCACATTTGTTAAAACATAAAGAGTAAACCGTAATGTGGACCATAGGCTCTAGTGGATAATCAATTATCAATATGGACTCTTAATCTATAACACGTACATCACACCAGCGCAAGAAGTTAATAGTGGGGTAATCAAAAAAGGGAGGACGGGAAGGTACAGGGGAACTCTCTACACTTCCTGCCCACTTTTCTCTAAACCTAAAACTATTCAAAAAGTAAAGTATAGAAATTAAAAATTCCAATGATTAATAAAATATTTGGTGACAAAAACCACCATGGTTTTAGAGCATAGTTTTTAAAATTATATTGAATTAATCACAATAGCATCCACATACACCTGAGAAATAAAAGTACAAAGGAATAAAATGTACCCATTTTGTCTATCCCCAGACACTCCTGAGTACACAGATTGTTACAGAAATATCCTGCAATAACTCCACAGATTTAGAGGAATGAGTTTAGGGTTCATGGATGAGAGTTTCATAGGCATTAAGGAATCAACCATGACTCCTTAGTTGGGTGGCATACGCCTTTAATCTCAGCAACTTTGGAGGCTGAGAGAAGAATCACAAGTTCAAAGCCAGCCTCAGCAAAAGCCAGATTCTAAGCAAATAAGTCAGGCCCTGTCTCTAAATAAAATACAAAATAAGGCTGGGGATGTGGCTCAGTGGTCAAGTACCCCCGAGTTCAATCCTCAGTACCCGCCCCCGGCCAGAAAAAAGTGACTCCTTGAAAGATGAGGAGAACATTAATTATTCATCAGTTTTGTGGATGTTGAGTCTCTCTCCCTTGACCCTGGGGAACTGTCATACCTTTCCCACTGTGTGGAAGAGAGTAGTATGTGAGAGTCTATGTAAAATCATCTAGTAAGTGCCTGGCACATTGCAGCTTCCCAGAAATAGTAACCAAATCAGAATATGGTGTTGAAAATATTAGTTATCAGGTGCTGGGCTAGACTGGATGACATCCCAGGTCTCTTCCACGTGGATCTGTGACTCACTCTCATTTTTTAGTTCTTTGGGACTTCACTTTTGTTTCAGGCCAGAAGTTTGTCACCAGGAGACTGGGTATGAGACAGTGTTGCAAATAGCAGTGGGAGAGACCTTAGGTGACACTATCTCACCCACATTCCAGTCCACCCTCATCTTCTACTTTGTCATGTCCACCTAAAATGAGGCAGAACCTCAGTGGAATTCAGCACATCTCAGGGTTGAAAAATAAACTAAAGACTCTCCTGACCCTCCAGAGTGATAGCGGCTGAAAAACAAAAAGTTAAAAGATATTTTCAAAACTACAATGTACTGGAGGAATAAAAAATATATATCTATTATGTATCTATTATAGATAGCAAAGCTTTTTCCGCACTATTCATTCACAATATTTATTTAACATTTAGTTCCAACTGTGTGGAGGCATAAATAGTGCTAGGCATTGGGCTGACTGGCCTGTCTGTCAAAAATGACCTTTCTATGCTGTGCTTTGTAACCTCGAGTACACAAGGATCCAATCTCTTCTGCTTGCTCTCCTGCTGGACCTAAAGCCTTTGCTTCCTCCATTAGTTAGACAAATCACTGGTTCTACTTCTGGAATCATAAAAGATCTGGAAACAGAGTGCATGAGAACCTAGGAAAGACATATTCATGATTTCACAAATGCAAAGAAGCATTATAGGGGAAGAGAATTTGATAGTTTTTTGGTGGGGAGCCAGGAACAAAAATTGCAGACTGATTCTGGAAGCTACAGAGGGACTGATACCATCTCAGCAATAGGAAGGATTTTTTTTTTTTTTACATTGAGAAGCTTCCCAACATGAAACAGACTGCATCGATGGTAGTGAGTTCCCCTCTGCTGCAGGTGTTCAGAGGCCAGATGATGGACAGACAAGAAGTTTGCAAATGAGATCCTTTCAACAACCTAGGAAATGGGGGTGGAGGCTGATGTTATGATGCAACCTCTAACACTCCAAATCTATCTATAAGCATAGAGTAGATTCATTGATTTTTGCATCATAGATCAAAGAATCTTATACTTCACAACTGTGTCTACATCATTTAGAGTTTACAAAGTGTTTTCATTAACATGACCTCATTAACTCCTCAGGATAACTTTTTGAGAAAATTAATTCAAGGATTACTACCCCTGTTTTATAGTTTGAGGAATCCAAAGAAAGGAAAAGTTAAGGAATCCTAATCAATGACAGGGCTAAAGGAAGCAATCAGATATGATGGTGTTCCACACTTCCCAGTAGAGAACTTTCATCTCACTTTCAGAATGAATTGCTGAAGAATGTCAGATTCCAGGCAAGGGAGATATGTTTTCTAAGAAGCTGAGAAGCTACGGATATGCAAGGTAGCCATGATGTTTCCTTCATAGTTCAAAGAATAAGAAGTCAAGAGACCTCTTACTAAAGGATCTGCTTCTTATCTCTCACAACATGGTCCAGGGTCAATCAGGATGGACACTAATCAGGTGTGAAAAAGACAAGTCCATTTCCTTAAAACTGGGGAAAAAAAAAACAAAGAGAGAGGAGGGTATAGGGATGATGTTGAACTGAGAAAGATCAGGAGGGTGGCTAGGAAAACAAGAACCATTTGTTTCTTCCTGTGAGAATACTTTGCACCTGGAAATGCAGTCAAGTGACCCCCAAAGAGGGTACAGGTTGAACAAACAGAGAGCCTCCCAAGGCTGATGAAGGCCTTAACTTCTAATAACCGTGTTGTGTTCTCCTCCAAGGTCTTTCATCTGTAGATCTCAGAAGGTTTTTGCAAACATCAATTAAATGTTACAAAATTCCTTTGAAGTAAGTATTATTGCATCCATTTTCCAGATGAGAAAAAGGAGAATCTAAAGGGACTGCCTAGGGGCTACCCAATAAGATTCTAGGAGGCCAAAGAGTTCAAACTTCCCCTTGCAAGGCGAAGACTGAGGCCATCCAGCAGCGTTCAAAGGTACCGAGAGGAGAGATTGCTGAAGAAACATTCTCTGCTCTGGCCCATAAGATCTGGAAGACTTGGGAGGCCTGTTTCCTTATCAAAGGGACTGAGTCCAAAAACCACAAGACCCAGAGATAGACTTCAAGAGTCTTTCCTCAGCCTCCTAGGGAGATGTCATCTCTCCTCTTGCACACTGTCAAAGACTACAGTTGTCACTTCTTTATGGTCTGCCTTGGCTTATAATTATTTGTGTTGACTCCTGATTTTTCCCACAAGTCCAGCCACTTCAGTGCCCTTTGTGCCTGGTATGTAGCATGAGGGAGGTCAGGAATTTAAAGTTAGTTTGGTGGGGAAAAGTTAGAGCAGTAGAAAACTTCTAAAAGAGGCAAAGACCAATATTGATAACCCCTGCCCCCTAGAGACAGCAATAAGGCCCTCCTATAACCCATATGTTCGGGTCAATGAAAGTACTTCCGGAGTTCTTGATTGACAAATCCTCTATTATTACCCGAGGTATCAATATTCTATTGGGAGGTTTGAGCTTGGCCAAAACTCAGTGGACAAGTTTCGTGGAAAGTCAGGTATGTGATAAATACATGTAGTAATAACAGACTTCAATGTGAGGATCATATGTTACAATTTTACAAAGCACTTTTGTAAGTGCTTTCAAATTTGATCCTATTAAGAAATCATGAGATGGGCAATAGAGATATCATTACCTTATGATGCATGAGTTTCATGAGGTTAACTGACCTTCCCTGGATTGCACCATTGCATAACAGAACTGAGGCAGAAACTTGAAAGAAGAAAATGACCTCTTTCTCTATTCCATAACCTCCTTTCCCTTTCTGGTTTTCTCAAGCTGTGATTTCCCTTGTACCTTCTTCTTCCCTCATTTCTGCTGCTTGCAATCTATGTGCCAGTGGTCACTTCAGAGGTAAATTTCTTTTGGTCTTGTTGAGCCCTCACCACCCTGTGGGCAGTACCTGTTCAGCTGGAAACTCAGAGCTCACCTGAACCTAGTTAGATTCTCAAGGAAGACTTGAGCAGCAGTGTAATTTTGTTGCTCTATAAACCCCCTTCAAGAGAAAAAGAAAAGAAGATCCCTATTAGAGCTATTAGTTGAAAACCCATTTTTATACCTTGGTGGACGTGTTTAAACCCAAGATGGAAAGAGAGAGGAGACTCTGATTTCACTCCCAGCACTACCAACAAACTCTGGGCCTTTATTTTTATTCTACAGGTATTTAGTGAGCACCTACTATATGATGAATAGTATATGATGCTAGGTGCCAGGAACACAGAAATGATTCAGATTTGCTTCTAGTTAAAGGAGCTAAGAATGTATTAGAGAAAAGAGACAAATACTCCCAAGTAAATATTACAGTGTAATGTTTATGGAGGCATTACACATGCCAGTTTTAGTGAGAACAGTACGTAGACTGAGAAGTTTTCCCAGAAGAGAAGAATAAACCAAGTGCAGGGCACTTCTGAGCAAAGGCTCTGTTTGATTGCAGTCCACTTGGTCCTGAAACTGGTCCTGCCCCAGACACCCCTGTGTCACACAGCTTCTTTTTGAACACAAGTGGGAGAAACAATATGGTAGAGACACTCAAGCCTGTGGTTGAGCTGAAGCCACCAGACAGGAGAAGCCACAGTTAGGAGAGAAGCAGAGCAAGGATGGGCGTAGCCACTTTAGGAAGAAGTGCTAGGGACAGGACACGCTGAGGCTCAGGGATGCCAGAGTGACCAGAAGAGCAGAAGCGGAGCTTCATGTGAGCCCATGGCCAGAGATCATGACATCTGTTTCCAGAACAGCAGCAAATTTCCCTGATAGCCTGGGGCCCAGCTGCACAGCAAAAGGAGGCTTTGCCTACTCCTGATTTCTCCATTATTCTCACATTCCCTACTTCGAGGTTAGCAGCATTTCTCTCTCTTACAAACTGATCAAAATCTGAATACATCAAGGTGTTTTACATACTTATGAAACATAAAGTTTTATGCCAGTGTGGCTTTCAGCCAAATGATGCCAATAACGGCAAAAACAGATAAATCAGTCCCACAGTGGATGAGGCTATGGGCATGGGCCACTCCTGAAGGTGCTGTAAGTGACTCCTCCAATCATTGCACCCTCAGACCTCTGCCTGCCTGCTCCTCAGACATTGCCTCTACTAAAACAGGAAGCTATGGCTACTTGAAAATTGTGTAGCAGTGACTTGGGGGCTGGCCCATCCACTGCCTGTTATTGTACAATGAGATTTGCATGCTAAACCTTTGGGCCAATCAACCTCATTTTCCTCAACTGATTAGCATGCCATCAATAATCACAGACGAAACATTGCAGTCTCTCTTTCCCCCCCAAAAACCTAACATTCTAGCTGTCTCTATAAATCAATAACCTTCTCAAAGAAAAGTACCCCAGGAAGCTTTCCTTGACATAACAGATAATCATCTTTGCTTAATCACTCTTTTCTTTATTTGCAGAGTGTTCATGTTCAGGTTCAGTCATCCTGGATAAGACAATGATGGCTGCTCCCTATGACACTCTCTCCAACCTCAAATCTCATATGATAGTCATTATTATCCCTGCATGATTTCAGGAAGTTGTTTTATTTTTGTGACTTGGCAGTCAATTCCAGAGACCTCCCAGGTGGCAGGCTGCTCATAAGCCTCTAAGCTAGATCATATTTGCCTGATCAGTGTAGTGACAAGGAAAGAAGGCAAATGACCTGGCCACGGTCTTAGAGAAGGTGGACAACCTCTAGAGTCTGATCCAGCCAACCATATTTGGAAACAAACCATTACTTTGCTTAATTAGTTCCCTCCAGGACACTAGCTCAGCACTGACCTTTTGCTGATCCTCTGCTTAACCCTGACCTCCATATCTGAAGAAGGAAGTCACAGCCAAGGGCCTGATTCGGCCAACCATGCTACTTGAAGGTGGTTCTTCTAACCATTCATCCAAGACATACCTCAGAGACACTAGTATCTGACTCTTAAGGACCTGCTTAAATCCCACATTTCCTAAGAGCATCCCTCTGGCCCCTCTGAAATGGGAATTAATCTCCCCCCAAAAAAGCCTCTTTGAGGGCTGGGGACATAGCTCAGTTGGTAGAATGCTTACCTTTCGTGCACAAGGCCCTGGTTCAATCCCCAACACCATTAAAAAAAAAAAAAAAAAGCCTCTTTGCATTCTGCCTTTCATCAAAACTACTTGTGTGCTCTAAGAACACTTATTATCTAATTTCCTATCCTATGTAACAGTGCATGGTGCAAAGTTGGTGCTCAGCACTTGTCTAATTAAATATATACAAGATATGTGAGGCACCTAATAGAGGCTGATTATTAACTGCAGTCATAGATAGGACATAATGACAATGACTAAAAGAGTGACAGCACAATTAACTTTTCCCACTAGCTCTTAGTGTCTATGCCTATCCTAGGTCACAAAGCAGATGTACCTCCTTGTTCTCCTGGACTCTGAAACAGAGTCATCTTCATATCTTCATGTTTGAAAAGTCTCATCTATTCCACCATCTAAGACCCTCTGCAAACTAGTAAGCCAGGCCCCAAAAGGATGCATATCCCAATTTTACCAAGGCCAACAGGGGTGGTCTCTGCTCCACATCCAAGAGCAAATCAGAGGTAGAGCTGGATTCAAATTCTGCATTCTGAGTTTGGAGATCTTGACATTAAACACACCAACAAATGGTTACAAAGCATAATAATTGTAGAAATATTAAATTACCAGAACTACAATTAAAGATGGCCTTGTTTTTAACCTTCAAAAAATTTTCATAACTCCCCAAATGTAGTTGATTTGTATAAATCTAAAATGGGCTGCATATTTGTTAATAGTCTTTTATAAACAGATGCAGTTGTACAAGCATGCAAAGGACACAGGTGAGAAGGTTTTACTGAGTCTCATTTGCATTCAGTTATCAAAATAAAATATGAAAAGTACCTCACGGGAGAAATCAGAACTTTTGAATACTGATATTTTACAGTTTAATGATTCTTAATAATTCTAGAGACACCAATGCCTTTCCATATCCATAACTGTTTTTCACACATGCTTATATTTAGTTGGAGAGGATGCTGATGGATAAATAAAAGAAAATTGCAACTGACACACAATATCGGTTCAGGTTTATGCTCTAACAACTTGAGGACAATTTGTGGTCAAGTTTCTTTTATTGATCATGCCAAGGCTGCAATCTATTTCAGTTTAGAGGAACTTTATTGCTTGGTTTTACAATATGCAAAAAAAAAAAAAAAAAAGAACTGGCCACGCAGAGATAATTTATTATATTTTAAATAAAATTAATAAATATGTTTTATATTTTTATAAGCTGAAACCAGATATACACCAGAACAATTTTTTTAATTAGTATTTGATCATTCCTTTCTCAGTAGAATATACCGAGACTGAGAAGCACGCTTCACTAACTCTGACTTTAGAGGAATGTTATCCCAGTGGAATTGGGAAAACAATTGTGAGATAGAATCAATTTCCCTACCATATGTCTATTAGGAGGTGAGGACCTCTTCCTTACTCTCCTTTCTGACAATTCCCTCTGTGTAAGATACTCCAAAGGTAGGACACCCCTGACCTTTCCCCTCCTGAGTACAGCAAACTGGGATGAGATCTTTAATGGGCCATCTGGAAGTTAGCCCATGGCCCGTGCACCTTGCAATTTCCTTTCCTTTTCTTTCCTGAGCTAGTATGCCCTCAAAGAATAGGCATCGATTGGTCCAGTGTAAAATTAGCAGACAAGACCCTGGAAATAGTGTGGTGATGTAACTCAGTGTTAGGGTATCTGTTTAGTATGTGTGGGACTCTGGTTGGATCCCCCAAATCAGAAGGAAAGACAGAAGAAAGGAAGGAAAGAAAAGAAGGAAGAGGCCTTGAACATGTGGGAAACCTTTATGGTCCAGCATGGCTGGTGACAAGGTGAATAAGTCAACCTAATCCTGGCTTCAGTATTAGGAAACCCATTTACCATAAGACACTGTGCTCTTTAGACAGGATAAACAAAACAACCATGGGACACAGTAGGTCGACCTAAAGGCTAGATTAGATCTAAAAATTCATAAGCACCTGAAATGTAGCAGACACTAATTACACAGTCAACTGAAGCAAAAAATCAGGACAAGAACATAAGATGGCTCCACTTCCGGCCTCTAACACCACGCTGCTGCTGTGGCTACCAAAAAACAAAGGTATGTTCTCATACCTTTGGCACTCAAGACTTCTGGTTCACCCTCCGATAGAGACCAAAATGGCAGGCCCTGGGGCTATCTATCACGGGAGCCTTCGTTCCCCTTAGGGATCTTGCAATAACCAAAACCTTCCTCTTTCCCCTTTCTTTCACCACCCACCAATAGGTAACTCCCCTTCAGCAATTTCTCTTTTCCAAATACAAACACATTCTCTTCCCTACCTCTTTTCCATTCCCTACAGGAAAATCTCTCATCTCCTCTTCTCTCTCATCAATTCTGACATGAGACCTCAACCACTCTCTCAGACTGACAACCCTAAGAGTGGTGCTAATGATACCTTAAGTGAAAAGCAAAGGAAGACTTTCATTTTCTAGTGAAATTAGACATTACAAAGAACTCATTTCATCAGCCACCCAAAGTCCTTGAAAACACCCAGAAGTTACTGTGAGAAGTTCTACAGAGGTCTCTTCCAACCTCTTCCATTTTCTTCAAGCACGGATATGCCATCTAAACACTGAAACAAAAGTACCACACTGTATTTTAATTATTAGAGTGTTTTGTTATTTTTAAAACACATATACCATGCTTCAGTTATATTATGGGGGAAAGCTTTATTGCTGGATAAAACATTATCCAGCAAGTGTCCCCTAAACCTCAGAGAGCCCACTCAAAAACCCCTGGACCCAACTTACAGGTAAGCTGTATATGCCCTGTGAGCCGTAGAGAAATCTTTAAGGATCTCAGTAGCTAGAGTTGAACAATGGAAATGTGCAGAGAACTCATTTTGAAAAAAGTGTGATCATATTATCAATTTTTAAAGATGGTGTTTTATTGAATTCAATCAGTTTCTTTAAGGGTGGAATGCCTCTCCTGGAGGATGGTAGGTTCTCAGGTTAGGCACTGGTTTTACTCTGATTCTGGGTATTCTCTGCCTTCCTGTTGACCCTCGGTCCAGAGTTCACCTGTCTGGTTTTCTGCACGCCTGTTCTTCAATCTCAGTAGTCTGAAGAGGGAACAACAATTCTGCACCCATGGTGGTTGTGCATGATCCGTCCTCTTGTTGTGACATGTTTCATGCAGGAAGCAACAAGGCTTAGGACACAGCATAGGTTACAGAACAGGATTTTGAAGGAAAAGTTAGAGTAAAGCTTAGCAGTAAGAGACACATGGACCAATCTCTAACTTTGCCATGAAAAGTCATACTAAAGCCAGAGCATCCTGTTGTATGCCTGTGCTCACTTTTAATTTTTTTTAATTCTATTTATTTATTTTTTTAAGGTACTGAGTCTTGAACCTAGGGTCTTGGCTTGCTAGGTAATGCTCTATCACTGAGCTACAACTCAGTCCTTTTTATTTTATTTGGAGGCAACTTCTTGCTAAGTTGCTAAGGCTAGCCTCAAATTTGCAATCTTCTTGCCTCAGCCTCCTGAGTAGGTGTGTACCATTGTGCCCAGCTCCCTTTTTCAAAGTCATGCATCAGAACTTATTTATGTATGCAATGGTATGCCCTACATGTGCTAGTGGGTTCAAATGTTTGAAAGAACTATATAGGAAAAGCAATTACATGATATGTGCAAACTTTGAGGATCATAGAAAGCTGTATCAAGGAATAACCCTCCTATCTAAGAAAGAAAGCCTCCTACCAGATCCCATCAGAAGCTAAATGTGGAGCCAGGAGAGTGGCATGTGCTTGAAGTTCCTGTACTCAGAACTGATGCAGGAGAATCATTTGAGCCAGGAGTTCAAGGCCAACCTATACAACATAGAAAGACTCTGTCTCAAAATTATAAAATGAAATAAAAAGAAAGAAAGAAGCTGAATTGGGTTGCAACTCCTTCTGCTGAGAAAAGAGGCAGTCTTTGGTCCCAAAAAGATAATTGTCCCAGTGTCCTGACAACCAGGAATGAATTCCCAGAGATATTTTCAGGTAATCGTGTCTGTTGCACCATAGTGAGACACTGAATGAAAGTAGTCAAAAGTGTGTCTGCAGATCAATCTAATTGTTTTCCAGTCCTATATTGCCTCCTTTTCTGAAGTTCCTTTGGAAGTCAGTGCATTTGTATCTCCAGCTCTATCTTCCTGGTCACTGCCCTATCTCATTTACTCATTGTCTCTTGGGTTCCCTTTTTCTAACTGTTCTTCCTGCCTCTAATTTTTCCTAAAGAAACCTTTCTTTGCAAACCAATACAACCTTAACAACCCTAAAGTAGAACCCTAACCCTGTTTTTTAAATCAGTTAGAACAGGTTAAGTTATGCTGCTATAACACACAAACCCAATGTTACAGTACCTTAAAATAACAGAGGCTTACTCCTAACTCATTACACATATACTGTTTGGCAGTTGGGAATTCAGCTTCACATCATGATGGCCATCAATTTGAGACTTGATTTGATGGATCAGCCACAAGATGAAACACTGAGGAGAACGAGAAGAGAGAAGAGAGAGCTCCAGAGGATTTTACAATGATAATAAAATGTTAGCCTAGAAATGGCAGATGTCACTCTGCTCACAGTTCATTGGCCCCATCCACAGGTGGCCAGGAAATGAACTCCTATAATGTGTCCAGGAGATGCAGGCCCAGAATATTCAATGAACTGTATTAATGCCTATTAAGTAACACTTTTGTTTAAAAAGTATAGAAGCATGCTAGCAAGCAAACAGATACTTCCCGTGTTTTCCAAGTAAAGATTCAAGTGTCATTTCTCCCATGAAGCTCCATATAATCCCCCTACCAGAAGCAACTTCTTCTCTACTTCATTCCTTTAGCATGGCCCAACCACACAACCTATCTTCTCAACACATTTGTCTTCTTTTTCAGGGAAGAATATTTATAATTTAGTCACAAGGCTAAAATGTACTTAAGAGATCATCTAATTCTTAAATCTTCCATATATTCTGCCAAGTCTTTCGTCATCTGTTTAAAATCCACAGTTTGGGAGAGCTCGCTATATCCCAGGTAACACATTCTACCCTTCCAAACTTGAACAACTGTCATTATTTAAAAAGCATTAATAATAACACACTTAAAAAGCCTTCATCAGATGAAGCTATTACCTCATGCCGTTTTTCCAAACAAGGAAACCAAGGCCCAATTTAGAGAGTAAGAAACTTTAGCAAGGAAATTAACAAAGAAGAGTTCTGGCTTAATTTATCTCACTGTGTTGCTTGGAGGCTTCTCAGCTCTGGACTGTGATAATCTCCTAAGAGACTGAGAGGGATGGAAAGACACCAAGGCAACCATCCTGCCTTGTTTACTGGAGAACTCAAGGGTGCCTTTCGCACAGCTGTGCCGAGTGGAAGTGTTTAGACAGAAGGTTGTGTGGTCCCGGACAGATGTGGCTGTGCCGTGACTCACTGTCAGATTGTCAACCTGCACCTCTGTGAATACCATACGACGTGTTCTGGGTGGCCCTTGAGCAGAGCAGTGGAGGAAACCTGCAGAAAACTCTCCATGTTACCAGCAAACAGGAGAAGGAAAGCCTACTACTGCGTGTGCTACGTGGCTTGACGGACTGCCAAGGGCAAGTAGCACCACCTCTGGGCAGAAGCATCCTTGGCATTTTCTGGTGCTTTCCCAGTTGTCCTGAAGAACAGCTTTTGCAAAGACTACAAACTTTAGAATCACTACCACTTACTCACTGTGACAGGTCACTTCAGTTTCATGAATCTTACCTGTAATATGGGGCAAGTAATACTTTCTCAGACTGTAATCAGGATTAGATGGTAAACAGTGCCATGAAATGGCCTGGCACAATAAATCACTGCCCCTTCTAGTTTTTTATTTTTATTTTTTCAGACTATAATAGCTCAGGCCCTTGTACACTGGAGGCCCCACAGTCTCCTCCAGGTGTTCCCTTCCCACAGGGCAAGGAATCCACTGGGCCTAGGGGGAACACACCCCATGCAGAGCCAAGTTCAGCTTCAAGGTCACATCACCCAGGATTCCAGAATGATCTGCCCACATGAGTACTAGATCCACTCCAAGGACCTTGCTTTACCGAGTCTGGCCTGTAGAAGACAAAATATGATGCCAGTGTGTGAATAACTGGGTCAAGGGGCAGCTATGTCCAAGAAGCAGGGAGGGGTGGCAGAGGACTGGGCTGTGGTTGGATCATGGTCATGAGGCTGGTGCCCACAGGTGTTCTGGTGAGGCCCTTACAAGACAGGAGCAACCAGGAGTGGGAAGAATGGGTGAGCTCCAGGTCAAGGGACCTCATTTTATACACTTGCCCTGAACTTTAACTATATTATGGGCAGAACTTGTACCCTGTCTCTTCCTTATTTCTAATTCCAGTCATCTAATCGAAAACATGATTCTGAAGTGACTACTTCTTTTCATTTTTAATAGCTGAATAATTTTCTGTTGTATGTATATACCACAATTTGCCTACTCATTCATTGATGGGCATTTGGTTTCTTCCATCTTTTGACTTGTGAATAACATTGCCATGAATATTGGTGTACAATTATCTATTTGGTTCCTCGTTTTCAGTTCTTTGGGGTACCCATTTAGGGGTGGAATTGCTGGGTCATACAGTAATTCTATATTTAACTTTTTGAGGAACTACAAAAAGTTTTCTGCGTGGCTGAATAATTTTACATTCCTACTACCAATATATGAAGTTCCATTTTCTCCACATCTTTGCCCACACTTGGTATTTTCTGGTGTTTGTTTATTTGTTGTTTTTCATTATAGCCATTCTAGTGAGTGGAATGTTGCATCACATTATGGTTTTGATTTGCATTTCCTTAGTGACTAGTAAGCATCTTTTCATGTGCTTATCGGCCATTTGTGTATCTTCCTTAGAGCAATGTCAGGGACAACTTTCAATGAGGTATGTTAAGAAAATGAAAGGTAAATAAAGCAAAAATAGTTTAAAACTATCACTAACACTCAAGTTATTCTAGGATCCCTAACAGAGTCAGGCCCTCATCTTTCTTCTACCATGCCTCCATGAGGTCACTATAGCACAGTCACTCCAGCATCCCCCTGGCCTGAAGCTCAGGCCCATTACACACCATTCAACACATACAACCCCCTGCACACCCCTCCTCCCACACCCACATAAACATACCCACCTATTCTCATTTTCAGCCCCAGGATTACATAGCAGTTGGAACTTGGATTTCTCTATGGAAACAGAGAAATATCCCCAACTTTTGGTATTTATTCTGACCAAGACTCTCAACAAAACTATCACTTAAGGATGCCCAGTGCACACTCCCCAAAGGCTGAAATGAGGGTAGGCAACTCCACTCAGCTGGGCTGCTCTGGGATCAGCCCTGCTCCTTTCAATCTTGTCACCCATCACTTCCAGTACAGAGAAAGGAGCTGTAGAGAGAAAATGACCAGCACCCCTCCTCTATCTAGTTACCATGTGGGGAAACTGAGTCTCAGAGGATGAAGCATTTACCCAAGAGTGCAGTCTGACGCAAGTCTAGAGCTTCTGTTCTCAACTTCCAAGGTCTTGCTCCTGAAGCAAAATTTAATGCAAAAACTCTAATGCCAAAGCCATTGACTGGGGCCATGAGTTGAGTCAGAATGAGTTTATTCTGTGTCTTGATTTTCTCATATAAAATGAGTCCACCTAAGAGGACTAATAAAATTACACACACACACACACATACACACACACACACACACATATATATATATATAATTATATATGCGTGCTTTGAGCTCACTGGAAGGCAGGAAGCTATATATATACCTGTGTATGTTTTTACTTATACTTTTCTTCATGACCTAGTTGAGGTGGAGAACTGTTTTGGGACTAGGTGAAAATGGCACATACTAATTCTACTCATTTCTCTCTGCCTTGCCTGGTCTAGTCAAATGTTTCCAGGTAATATGAGTCTCCCACCTCTAAAAAGGAAAGACTACTCTGTCTTATCAGGTGTATTACAGCCCCCCTCCCAGCATGAGCCCATGGCTGTGCATCTGCCTTTGGGACTTACATTTTTAAAGTGACATCTAAGAGAAAAGCAACCCAGTGGTTGCTGAGAGCCCTGGACTGGCACCTGGAGTCTACAGTTCAAGGAGAGATGGGACACCCCAAAGCAGGTGCATATAAATAATAAAGATCTATTGATAACTAAAAATATATATATATATTTTAAAATATATGTGTGTGTGTGTGTGTGTGTGTGTGTGTGTGTATTCATTCTGTGATTCTATATCATGAGACTAACCAGTTATATCTATAAAAAATAAGAAGCTAAGGAGGGTAGCAGGAAAACAGTGGCAGGAATGGGGGTGGGAGGACCAACAGAGATGCTACCTACATTGTCTTCTGACACTGATTCCCCAAAAGGAAACTGAGGCCAGACTGTTAAGATCTAAACTTTGTAACTTTTTGACCCAGGAAGTTTTGAGAATCATAATAAGGAAATGATTATAGAGTGCTTTGAGCTCTTCAAAGACAAGCAGTATTTAAAATACAAGGTATTATTACCTCCATAGAGCTCTCTTTTGATTACCACTGTGCTTGAAAATGTGGGCAGACCACTTTTATTTTTCAAAAATCAGGTGTTTAAAAAAATATTCACATGTACAATACCTACACTCAACCCTTATAAGCTAATTATCAGCTTCCTTGTCACTGGATAAATTAAATGTTCAAAGAGATATTATATTAGCTTTATCAGCTAACTTGGCAGAGCTCCCATTAAAGACATCTATCCCCTCCAGCTCACTCTCAGCTCCCGTTATTTGAAGGACTGATAGGTTAACAGTGAAACGATATTATATTGAGGGTTTTAAGTGCAAGTACCAAATATTATTCTATAGATGTACAAGGTAAGAACTTGTTTCTAAAAGACCCTGAATAAACCAGAGTAGTTCTGGGGCTAGTTGGTTCCTTGATTCAGGGTCTGCTGTTGAATCCCAGAAATCAATTTAAAAAAAGAAAAAAATCAGCATGTTCTTTCACAGCTCAATTGTCTGAGCACTCAGCTTATCCTGGAAGAGCACAGAACCAAAAGTCAGAAGACCCAGTTCAAGTCCATTTCTGGTGTTTGTGGTCTAGTTGAACTTGGAGAATCATTGCAGTTTTCTGATTCTCTGTTTTCTCATCTATAAACTGGGGTAGCCTCCCTACCTGGTAGCCTTCACTGAATCACTCTGAGGGTCAGAATTATGCAGAAAACTCTGTGTGATCTTGCAATGAATGGAGGCTAAGGAAACAGGCTGTCCTGGGAATCAGACAGACCTTGGTTCAAATCCCTAGGCTGCTACTTACTAGCTATGTGACATCAAAGAAGTTGTTTATCTGCTCTGACTCTTTGGTTCCTCGCCAGAGATATAAGGTTATTAATAGTATTTTTCTCATAGGGTTGTTTTGAGAATTTAAAGCACAGGGGTTGGGCCATAGTAAAGGCTCATGGTGTTAGCATTTATTGAAGAGCTGTAACACTCCACGTGCCCAAGGGGTTACTGATGTTTCCTCCAAGTTCCGCTTTCAGGGCACAACAGAACTAAAGATAACTGAATATCTATTGTCTCTGAAGCGCCTGGGTGATCTTGCTAGAATGAAGGGAAAAAGGAAATACATTGTGCCCCAGAATGGGGCTCCAGAGAAATCCAAAATGAGCTGCGGTCTAAAAGCGACTTCTCTCCAAGCCTATTTTTAACTGGCTGTGAACTTCTCTAATACGCAAAGAGTGATGCTGGGCTCCCTGAATAGCTCCACTGACGAGCGCCTGCCCGTGTCTGCTACTATGTGAATTTATGGAGCTCTGGTCTCACACTTCATTAAAGAAATATATGATGGTGCTGAGACAGGGGGCCAGACACCTATAACTCTTGTCCCAGTCTCCCAGTTATAAATCTTAGTGCCTCATTCATTGAGTGAAGAGGAGTAACTGAAGAGATTTTTATCACCTGTCCCTTTGTAGTGAGTTTTTCTTTTTTAAATTATTTGCAACAGACAACTTTATTAAGAGATCACTAAACAAAAGCCCCGGCCCAAAGCACACTTCCAAATTTGTTCTTTCAGTTGCAAGTCATAGAAACCTGCACTAGAGTGGCTTCATAAATGGGAGTTTTTATTTTTTCACATAAAATATTCAAAAGTGGACAGTTGATGGTACCAGTTCAGAGACTCCATACAACCACTGAAAATCTATTAAGTCAAAATTATTGGGGCTTTTTCTTCCTGGGTACATTCGGGCTGCTCCAGCTCCAACCATCCTATGCACAATCTAGTGAAAAGGAACAAGGAAGGAAAATGGTGGCATCTCTGGCAGAAAAATCAAAATGTTTTTGAGGCTCCCCAGATCCGTTTTACCCTTTTATCTTCTCAGCTAGGTTTAGTTCAGATGGCCACCCGTGTTTTGAAGGAATAAGGAATAAGAAGAATTAGTATAAAAGTTGGATCAACCAAAAATGTCTATTGCAGTTCTTAGCAAAAATCTGCTACATGAAGAAACAACGGTGAGTGGTTCAATAATGGGTCAAGAAACAGATGCATGAATATTTGGCATGAGAATTCTCTTTGGCTCAGCCCACCTGTCAGTCTTTCCTAAGCCCTGTCCAGGTGTCACTCCCCATCCCTTTGCTCACCCACTTAGTCCTGTGGTACATGTTGCCCTCTTGCACTTGACTTCTACTCATGCATCTGTTTTCCTGGCCAGTGTAAGCTCACTGGCGACAATCCATGCACCTTATGCATCATTCTCTGTGCTACACAATGTCTGCAGTACACTGGTCAATCTGTATAATCATTGAAGCTGTTCCCAAGAAAACGTCCAGAAAATATAAGTCACTTATTTCCCAGGATGTAAAGCCTTTCAAATCTATCTTTTGAGCTGGTCTATTGAGAAAACTAGAACCACAGTCATTTAGATGACAAAGCCTACTGAATACAAAAACTTAGTAATGTGGTTTCCTTAATGTAAATTACAGTATTCACAAGAATTATTTTTATTAGGTTTAGTCTGAAATAGTACACATTAATTTCTAGCATATTAACTCTGTTCTTGGTTCTGTGTCTTTGACCTAAACAAAGAATGAGGAACAAGACCGAGAAGTGTGCTTAAAAAAAACGAGGGGGAAGATAAGAAGCTGGGTTGGGTAGGAAGCATGCTACTAGGTGACAAGGTAAGAGGGTCTTGAAGTAGCTATTGAGTAAACTCTCTGTCTGCCTTGGGATGGCCCCAGCACTCTCTCTCTTGGATTTCCTACTGACTCTACCCTTCAAGCTCCAGTTGAATGTGGTCATTGTGTTGGGCCTTGGAAGATGAACAAGGTTTTGATATGCACACCTATGTGCCGCAGTCTGGCTGGGCACAAAATCACGAGCCACTCACAGCCTTGTAGATTCAAACAGCAATTCTTTATTCCCGAACTCTCACCGGCACTCTACACACACGTTCTGGGAAAATCCACAGTCTCCACAGGGCTCTACATCCCAAAATACTCTCTGAATCCCAGGAGAACTCAACGGGAACTCAAGGAGTGGGTGGGCGCCTGAGGCAGCAGGATACGCCCTATTCCCAGCAGGATACACCCTAAACCTGGACCCACCCTAATCCAGCAGGATCCTCCCTAAACCCGGATCCACCCTGGTCCTTGAGCAAGGTCACCTTTCTCAAACATTCATGCAATGTCACTGCAAATGACCTGGGTCCAAGGCAAGCCCATTTCCACAATGGAGAGTCCTTCCTCTAAGCAACATGGGGTAGGCTGACAAGGAAATTGTCATGCGTCATTCCTACTTGGCTATGGCTCTCAGCACCTATGACAGGCATAAAACAAGTTCCAATGTCAGGAATGCCTAGGATACTAAGTGCTCACTGGGATCCAAATGCATGAGGATTGCAGGAGTGTGCCAGAGGGTGTCATGCTGGTAAAGCAAGTAAGGATTCCATCATAGCTAACAAGGGCCTTGAACTTGAGGCTAAGCAGTTTGGAGGTCATTGCACCAGTGATGGATGGCCATTATTGGGTGGAGAATCACAGACACCAAGCTGTTGTCTTACAAACTCCCTCTGGTAACAGCCACAAGGATGGAATGGAAAGAGAACTTGGGCATCTGTAAGGCTATTGTAATCGTCCTGTAAGGGTAAAATTTCTAAGCTGATTCTAAGCTGCAAAAGTCTGAGTTAAAGTGTAAAAGACTAGGGCATTGTAAAGCTTCTAGATTGCAAGGCCTGGGCTAAAAAGTAAACAATTCCCCTGCTATCCCCGGAACCTGTAATGTCTGTAAAGTTGTTAGGACAATGCGGGAGCTGCTCAGTAAATATCTCCATTGATTCCCTGGTTGTTTAATAGCTAAGGGTTCCAGGTAACATGGCACGTACGCATATAGGCCCCAGGACCAATCAGTTTGAATGTGTGCCCCACTTGGAAGTGACCAATCGCCCCTGCCCAAACTGTTCCCTCCAATGAATGGACTAATCATGTATCAGAATTGTTGTTCAGGGTTGGGGATGTGGCTCAAGCGGTAGCGCGCTCACCTGGCATGCGTGCGGCCCGGGTTCGATCCTCAGCACCACATACCAACAAAGATGTTGTGTCCGCCGAGAACTAAAAAATAAATATTAAAATTCTCTCTCTCTCTTTCTTTCTCTCCCTCTCTCACTCTCTCTTTAAAAAAAAAAAAAAAAAAAAAAGAATTGTTCAATTTCCCCGTGCCTCATGATGATTTGTTCTGATGTATGCAAAGCCCCCCACCCTCTCCAAAAAGTGTACTTAAGCTCTGCTTGACCTCTGCTCTGGGCTCTGGGCTGCTCTCCCTTCTTGAGTGAGCACGGAGCCCTAGCGCGCTGGAACGGATCCCCAATAAATCCCCCTTGCCGTTGCATGGAGCTAGTCTCGTGTGGTCTCTTTCTCCGACGCTTCGCTGGACCCTTACAGTCCAGGCCAGAAACAAGATAGACCTGTGTGAAGGTGATGGTAGCATGTGGCAGAGGCCACTGGTGAAGGGCACTTTGTGACACTGAAGCCAGATACTGGAAATCAGTTTCACTTAACAAGGACCAACTTACTAACAAGTTTTAGACTGACATTCCCTCCTTCAATGCTTTGTTTACTCCTATTGCCTGAAATGGGATTCTCTAGTAAAATACGGTAATAAATTCCTGCACCTCAGCTCTGACCTCTGAGAAGCTGAGGCTAGGCTAATGGACAACAGTAAAACCACCATTTGCACAGTCCATGGGAGACACAGGCAGGAAAGTTTGCTGTGGGACTAGTTGTAGCAGAAGATAAAAGGGAGGAAAAGAAGATTATCGAAAGTGACCAGCAATGATTTCAATAACTGCACATCCATGCAAAGGAATACCATTCAACTATTAAAAACAACTAAGCGTGTCTGTAGCTGTAAGGTAGTTTGGCAAGAATGCAGAGGATCTAGCAGGTGATCTCATTTATTTCAATGAAATGAGGACCTACACTTTAAATAAATATGGCACTGGTTATGTATTTCTTGTGATTTTGGCTGACTACACAATATATTTGGCCAGTAGAGTATAAGCAGAAGTGTGTGCAGCAGCTCCTGGTAAAACCCTACTGAAAGATAAGGCATGTTGTTGAGCACAGTGGCACACGCCTGTAATCCCAGGGACTCCAAAGGCCAAGGCAGGAGAATCCCAAGTTTGAGGCCAACTTGGGCAACTTGGTAAGATTGCATCTCAAAATGAAAAAATAAAAATAAAAAGGGCCAGGGATGTAGTTCAGTGTAATATACCCAAGGGGTCAATCCCCAGTACAAAAGGGGAAAAAAAAGTTAATGAATGTAATCTTTTGTCTCTTCTATTACCATCTTCTCTGGAATGCTCTCATGATGGTGAGAAGTTTAGTTACCATCTTGGACAAGACAGTAAGGCCCATACACCAGGGATAGCAGAGAAACAAGATTTACAGGAATCTGTTTCTTGAGTCTTTTGTAGAATAGGACACCACATTAACTCTGGACTATGTTCCTTAGGACATTTTCAAAAAATAGAAAGATGCTTCTATCTTTATTCAAACATGTTTTATTTGGGGTCTCTGATTATCAATCTTATACTAACTGATATAGTATTATGTGCTTTTGAGAAAAAGGTCTAGGAGGAAAGAAAAATTCCTTTTTTCCTTTCCCTTTTATACTGCTTAAATTATTTTAAACTTCACACAATTATTACTTTTATTTATTTATTGTCATTTTTATTTTGTCTTGTTTCTTCCCATGGGGAATTGAACCCAGGGAAGCTTTTACCACTGAGCTGCATTACCAGTGTGTTTGTTTGTTGTTTTGAGATGGTGTCTCTCTGTAAGTTGATGAGGCTGGCTTTAAACTTGTCATCTTCCTTCTGCAATCTCCCAAATTGCTGGGATTGCAGGTGTGTACCACCATGCCCAGCTATTCTTTATTTAATAGGACTTTGCTCTTGGCTAAAATTAAATAAAGATTGAGAAGGCAGAGGGAAAAGGTTTGAAGATGACATTAAGTTAAGGTGTGGCAAAGGCTACACAGTGACAATCACAGTAGCCGTATTCTGAGGATGAAAAGGCTTGGGAGAAAGCAGAAGGACACCTTTATGATTAGGTTTTCCTATGCTTTCCCCCTCTGTGGTAAGCAAAATAATGGTGCCCATAGCTGCCTGTGTTCCCATCTCCAAAATCTGTATCTGTGTTACCTTACAAAAGAGGCTGCAGATATGACTCAGCTAAAAATTCTGAGATTGGGAGGTCATCCTAAATTGGGTCCGGTGCAGCCAATGTGTTCTTACAAAAAGGAGAAAAGCAGAAAAGTAAAAAAGTTGGTGTGACTATAGCAGTAGAAGTCTGACTGAGGTGGGGCCAGAAGCCAAGGAATGGGAACAGCCTTTAGAAGTTCTAGGCAAGCAGACTCTTCCTTTGCACTCCAGAAGAAACATAGCCCTGCAAACCTACTTTAGACTTCTGACCTTCTGACAATTGAGAAAATAATTTTTGTATTGTTTTAAGCCACAAACTTTGTGGTAATTTTTTTACCACAGCAATGGGATACAGATAGACCTTCCTGACATAAGGAGGCCAAGGATCTCCATTGAGCTTGGTGGGTTCTGGCAAAAAGGAGCACCTGTAGGTACAATTCAGTTCCTTCTGCAGCAGGGTCTGAGTGTCCTTCCCTTTCTTTTCTTAAAGTCTAGGCACCTCATGGAGCTCACCTCTAGGCACCTCACTGGGTGCTGAGCAGACAGAGTCCACAGAGCCTTCTTCATATCCCAGAATGACATTACCAGGGCTCCAGGTACGCTTGAGACCATGCACACATACATGCACAATACAACTTCCTTCATGTTACCAAACCACTGTATTGGTTAAAAAAATATCCTGGGTAATAATTTCAATGAAAGAAATGACTAACTTCTTTAAAATAAAATTACACATTTAAATGAAAAAAGCATCCCCTTAGAACAACACCTAAGTGAGAGGTGGAATGTACACTTTGTGTTTGTGTGCAAGTGTGTGTATGTGTGTGTGTGTGTGTATGTGTGTGTGTGTGTGTGTGTGTATGTGTGTATCCACCATCCACTGATCTATAAAGACCATATGAAGCTGTCAATGTGAAACTCACATAACACAGAATTAGCTGCTTTACCATGAACAACCTAGTGGGGTCTAGGTGCATTCATGACATTGCACAAGAATTAGCTCTGCCTAGTTCCAAAACATTTGAAGTTTCCCAAAGGAAACCCCATACCTACTAAGTTTTACTCCCCATGAACCCACCCTGCAGCCCCTGATAATCACCAATCCATCTCTGTGATTTAACTCAGCTATTTCCTACGTATGGAATCATTCAACATGCGACCTTTTGTGTCTGGCTTCTTAGCATAGACTTTTCAAAATTTCATCATGTTCTAGTACATATCAGCACTCCATTCCCTTTTATAGCTGAAAAACATTCAATTGGATGCACGATTTGTTTAAACAATGTCCAGTGATGGACATTCAGGTTGTTTTCCACCTTTTAGCTATTATGAAAAGTGTGTGAATGTAGTTTTAAGGTGTGTTTGGGGGGGGCGGGGGAATAGACCAGTGACTCTTATTGATTGATGATCAGAAATATCCAGAAAGCTTTCAAAAGCATGTAGATTCTGGAGCCCACTGTAGACATCCTGACTCAAATCCCCACAGTAGCACCTGGGATTCAGTCTCCCTCTTCAGAGGCGCACACCAAAATCTGATGACAACAGTTATAAAACTGATGAACAAAGGGATCATTCTTTCATGTGATATTATCTGAGTGGGCAACTACGTCATATGGTGTAATGCTCAAGTTAGCATAAGCAGCCCTCCTCCTTAGTGATGGACGCCCTAATTCCTTTTACTCCAACTGAATGCTGAGTCTGAGTGGGTTAATCTTTTGGAAAAGGGTCAACAATGAAAATTAACTTGGTTTTAAATAACTGATATCAGATGGGAGTGAACTTAAAACAGAGGCTGGGACAGCCAAGTTGAGGTGGGAAGGACATTTGCTCCTGACAAACACTGAGGGGAAATGATTGGCAAGTTACATGGTACTCAGCTCCTTGTATTTGAAAAGTCTCGCACCTGAACACCTGAATCTATCCTGCTGGGTGAAGGTCAAGTGCTCAGAGAGCCAGCTTTTGTTTGGTGAAAGCAGCCTGCATCCCACTGTACCTGAGGTCATTTACCTGTGCAGGAGGTGGCTCTAGGTGCCATAGCTATATGCAAAATAACTGAATACCATGAGTGCCTGCAGACCTGGGCTCACCAATAAGCCTTTTCCAAGAATGTGCCTTCTCTGCATCTTGAACGCAGTGTATTCTCTCTTCTACTTGACAATTTTTTTTTTTTAAGTCCATGCCCAGCTCTTTTCTCTTTTCCTTATCTACATGGATATCCACAGATGAGGTAGAGGATCATCCTAAATTCTTCTGAGGGTCCTTTGTTTCCCTTAGAGCTCCTGTGTCTTCCTCAGCTGGAGGGGTGCTCCTTCAGGGTGGTACACACATGTGTGATGTATACATTTCTCCCTGACCCAGCATCTGCTATTAGAAGTCATTTCAGTGACTGGGTGGGGTTGAGGAGGGACCATGGTTTACTGAGACAGGAACTCATGCTCCTGTCCCTAGGCATCTCTCCTCAAGGAGGAGATGTCTGTTGTTAATATGACGTGATCTGTACTTCTCCACTGGCTGGAGTTTAAGCCACAGTTTTAAACAAGATGTATCCTGTCAGTGACTCAAAAGAGGAAGGTCCAGGTGGCCAGTAATTCATGGAGTCCAGTGCCAGTGCCATTGATATCAGTGCACCAACTGCCAAGCAACTCAGAATGGTGTTCTTTCAATAGTAAGAAGCAGAAAGATTACCATTATGCTTTGTCCAAGTGCATGGGATAAATTCTCACTCATCCATTTTGAGGAAAAATCAGTAACAGTGTTTCTTCCCAAACCCCAAGTTGGCACAGCACCATGGCTTCCAGAAATGTTTCTCTATGTGGATTTGGGAAGATCTACTCTTTGTTGCACTTTTTACAGTTTTCTCACCCTCTCTCCACCATCTCTCTGAGTGTAAAATGGTAGTTTAACTACAATGTGATTTCTACCTCTTTCCTGCACCCCCACAACACCAGCTCCAGACTGCCACTGAGAGCCAGAACCAGACTCTGATGCCAGAAGGCAAGGCTCAGAACTCTCTCTGTGATGCTAATTTGGGCAAAGCACTTCCCCACTCCTGCTGTAAGGCAGGTCACCTGCCCGTTCCTCCTCAGAGCAGCAGGAGGGAAGGGAGGTCACGCCCTGCTCAGCTAGTCCTAACTAAAAAGATCAAAATGCCTTTGGAAGCTTAGGGGAGAAAAAAAAAAAAAAAAGAGCAAGTTCCTTTCTTTGGAAGGATCCTAATAGGAAATGAAGCTTGATGCTTGACACTGGAGCATGGAGTAGTAATAAAGAGATGAAAGGTGATACGGATCAGTCCAGTCTCCAACTACATTCATCTTTAGACACAGCTTCCCTCCAGTGGCAACCTAGCAGCTGTCTTTTTTTTTCTCACCCCCTCATTTCTCTTTCTTCTTTCCCTGAAACACATCTTAGAAAGAGAAAGACTTTCTAATGAGGCAAGACAAGCAAGACATTAGCCCCTAGCACCAATTTTAGCTCGGGCACTTGAAAGCATCCTAGTTAGTCAGTGAATGCTACCTGCAGGGCCCTTCTGCTTGCCTTTTGAAATGTTTGGCCCTTACTTTGAAACTTTTTTTTTTTTTTTAATAACTAAGCATTCTCTTTACTAAAAGAACTTTTTCTAACAGGCAAAGGGTGGGACCGCCTAAATATTCCAAAGCCAAGTTTGCTCTAAGGCAAAGGAAGACAGCAATGTTTCCTAAATTTACAGAGTATAATTCTCCATATCATTTAGTTCATTTGTTGTGTACTTCCTGAAAGGTCAGGGGTGTGAGTAGGGATGGAGACATGAATTTTATAAAGTCCAGACCTTTAAGAGTTGAGTCTGGATGGGCAGAGAAACATTTGCCCACTAATAACTTTAATACAAGACAGAAAGTGAATGTTGCGTTCCTCATCAGGGACAGGGACAGAAGTAGTGGGATAAGAAGGCATTACTATTGGAATCCCTTAAGCAGCTTTTTCAAAACATATAGAGCATCTCTCCACACGAACTTCTTAATCAGAATGACTTTGCTTATTTATTTGTTGATTGGTTAGTTTGGGAGTGGGGGTAAGGAGATGGGAAATGAGGAACCTCAATCTCATTTTCTTTCTCCATATGTTATGTATTAAAATTAGATAAACAGATAGATATAAATATATTTCACTAGATGTATTTCTGGCTAGAGTTTGATACCCTGGGCATATCATGCATTCAGGAAATTAACAACAAGTGAACTAAATGTTATGGGGAATTACACATTATACATTTAGGAAACATTTGTCTTCCTCTGCCTAGAGCAAACTTGGCTTTGGAATATTTAGGTAGTCCAACATCTTGCCTCTGCTAGAGTGAGCGCTTTGATAAAGAGAATGCTTAGTTGTTTAAACAAATTTTTTAAAAAAAAATCAACTAAAATATTTAAGTGAAATTGAAATAATGAAGCAACCAAGAAAAGTAATCCAATTGATAATTCATTCATTTATTCAGCAAATATTTACTAAATGCCTATAATTGCACCAGGCACTCTGACCTGCTCATGCAATAGTGAGCAAAAAAGACAGTCAATGTCTTTGTGGAACTTACACCAAGAATTGGTGGAAGCAGATTTTAGCTGTAATTATGCAAACAACATTCAATTACAACAAGAATAGTAAAATTCTAGGAGGTCTTGGGGATGAGGGAGATTTTTTTCCAGCTTAGATACATCGGGGAAGGCTATCAAAGAAACATTGGTGGATAAGAACCATTGTGCTCAATACTGAAGGTCGTGGATGATTGGGATCTTGAATGGTGATAGGAGAAGGGAACTGCATCTAAAGGGCAGCGTGTACACACGGGCAGCAGGCAGGAAACGGCAGGGCATGGGCTGTGTTCCCAAGTAGTGCAGGAGCCACTAAAGCTTTCTGGGTAGTGGGATATCAGCTACATTTTAGAGAGATGAGTTAGGCAACAAGATAAGAATAAGGAAGGAAGGGTAGACAGAAGGAGGGTAGACCCTTGGACAACTATAAAAATGAAAACCAGAAAATCTATCACTGGCAGTGGGAATAGTGAGAATGAAATGGGAGAAGAGGCATTGCTGGTCCATAAACCATAGGATTTGGCAATACCTAGATTGAGAGAGAACTAATTTAAAAAATGGTGAGAGAGGGAAGAATAAAAGACAATTCTGACTTTTCTACCCTGGGGACATAGAAATGGAAAACTTGGTGATGGCATTAAGCCAGATACTAAGGTGAGGACAATCTCTTTATAGGTAGCCTTATCCTTGTTTTCTGTCTCTTCTTCTCCACCCCATCCTCTGTGCTTAGCACTCTAGATTACAGATTGTAAATAACCTCAGTTTTTTGATAAATTAGAAAACAAATCCCAGAATATGATACGAAAATTCATTTTACATCCAAAGGCCTGGCTAACAATGGACAAGGACTCTAGTGAAATTGTGCCAATAATCAGCCAAGCACCTTTTGCTACCTTGCTATTTCCCATCTGTGACCTTGAACAAGTCATCTCACTACCCTAAACTTCATTTTCCTCATCTGAAGGAAACAGGATAATTGCGCATACTCTGTCTACCTCAACAGAGCACCAAATGCCTCAGAAAGAATCCAGACAAGAGGTGATGCACTTCTGCCTGAGCAAGGACAGTACAAAAAAGCTAGAGAACATGAGCTCCCGAAGGTAGCTAAATGGAGAGGGGGCCAGAGTGTGTGAGAGGCCATGAAGAATGGGCTGGCTGATGAGCAAATGACACTGGGACTTTACTTACTTTTTCACTGCATCTAGAGCAAACTTGAAGATGACAACTCAGATCCTTAAACATCTTTTTGAGAGAAAGGAAAAGAGGAGTTTGTCCTTATTGTACCAGAGTATGCTGGTATCTATCCATTATCCAGTCTCCCCTCTTCTGCAACTGCCCTGATTTTTGGCTGTGCCCCAAATCAGTCAATAACACATAAACTTCCTATTCTTCCTTGCAGCTTGATATGCCCACACACATAAGTCCTGGCAGTCTGAAGTCAGCAGGAATTTGTGGGACTTCCAGAACTCTCTTCAGAAGGAAAGCTTCTCTTTTTCCTTTCTTTGACTCACACTGCAGAGGTAATGTCTGAAGTTCCAACAGTCTTGGTCCTTGAGGTGACCTTGTGAATGGTAACCACCCAGTAGATCAACAAAGGAGGAAAAGTCTGGGCCCCTGATCTGCAGATCTACCTCAGGCTGCCTGCCTCCCATGTCTTTCATGTGATTATATTAGTTTCTTATTGCTGCTCTGACAAATTACCACAAACGTAGAGGCTTAACACAACTCAGTGTGTTTTTAATCTTGCAGTTGTGTACAACACAGTCTGACTGGGGATCTCTCTGGGCTAAGATCAAAATTTCAGCAGGGTGCATTCTTTTCTGGAGGATGTTGAGGAAAATCTGTTTTCTTGGTTTTTCCCAGTTTCTAGAAGCTGGCTGCCCACATTCCTTGAATCTTGGCCTTCTTCTGCCATCTTCAAAGCCAATAGTGTGAAGCCAATCCTCCTGATGCTGCCACCACTCTGGTTCTCTCTTCTGATTATTTTTCACTTTTAAGGACCTTTGGGATTATATTAAGCCTACTCAATAATTTAGGATAATCTCTCTATTTTTAAAGCCAGTTTATTAGTCATTTTAAATCCATCTTCCTCCTTAATTTCACTTTTCCATATATACATATATACATATCTTTCCCATATATTACATATCTTGGGGTTTAAGACAAAGACATCTTTTTGAGACCACAGTAGTAAAGAAAGAAATTTCTGTCTTATCCAAGCCATTATTTTTAGATCTTTGGTGCTTACAGCTGAGCCTAATCTTAGCTGGTACAAGAATGCATTTCTGTAACAGACGTCTGCAGAATACCCAGGGCTGTGCCATGGTTGTCCTGAATTATTCTGAATGGCCTAATTATTCTGAAGATACAAATACCTGCAATCCTTCAGAAGCTATGAGACTCACCTTGTACAGCATCTGCTCATGTGTTCACATGTCTACCATTGCCTGATGTCATTCTCTGACACACAGTAGAAAGAGGCTGTCCACCCACAAATGGTTCTCAGTCCCTTCTCCCCAACACCTTCAGACTTGTCTCAGAAGAGAAAAGGAAACCCAGTCCCTGAGCCAGGAAGGATTTTGCCCAAGGTCCCATAGCAAGCTTGTGTTATTGCCAGGACTAGAACCTAGTTCTCTGAATACCACTTCAAGTCATTCTAGATTTTTCAAGGAAGGATGTGATAGACATATTTCTACAGCTTCATTATACCAAGTACCCAGTTCATGAACCTTGACAGAGGTTACAGGCCATGTTGACTTCTATCACAATTATTCAAATGATCTCAAATGTTTCAAGCATCACCTGGACTTTCTATGTTCTTTTTCTATCCCTGGAGTATGCACAGTAAAATTCTCAAGAGTGTACACTACTGTTTTCCCTGCCTCTTACACCCTCATGCACACCCATTTCTCATTAAGTGAAGGTGCTTGAGGACTGGATACCACTTATTTGGTAACATGGAATAAGGAAGATACAATTCCATCTCTGACTTTGCTTTTATCTGTCTAGTGTCAACATTTACATCTTAGAAATGGAGCAACAGAAAATATCCTCAAAATAATTGCAAGGAACAGTTAATAAAATGCATTTTAAAGTCCATTATCATGCAAAGCGTCATCTAACTGCTAATAGTAAAACACTGAGCAACTAGGAATCTTGCTTGCCCATTTGGCTCTGAGTCACACTCCTTTGTAATATTGAGCGAAAGTGAGAGGAAGTAGAAGCAGGCCAACATATGGAGTCAGAAAGTGCCTAAAGCCCACCATAAAGATTGTGCTGGAGAGCCAACAGGCTGGGAAGACCTTCACCAGGACATCTCCCAAGCTCTTACTCTGTTCTTAAAGATCTGATTTCCCAAGCTCTCTTTAGTAACTATTTACACAATATACATTTAGCCTTTGAAAAGACCTTCTTATGTAATTAAAGTCAGTTTGCTTTGGCGTGCTTTCAGTAGAAGTGGTAAAAAGCTATTCACACACCCCCATACACCATACGGTAATATCCTTCCTTAGGCCGGATGGCCAGTTTTGAGACAGATTTCCCATGTCACTTTCCAATGCTCATTGAATTTCTTCATAAGTATAGTGGGTTTTGCTGTTGCTTTGATGCAAGAGTATTTTATGGAGGGGGTTTTACAGTGAAACCATGTGAAGCTGACTAAAACACCAAAGTTACAACCCTCTGCTTAATTGTTCATCATCAAGATTTCCATGGTTTTTGTTAATGTCCCTAGGCTTGAACTCACTTCTTTTTTTTTTTTTTTGCCACAATAAAATCAAACTATAGATCATACTGAGTACAGTGGTTCACACCTGTAATTCTAATTACTCAGGAGGCTGAGGCAGGAGAATTGTAAATTCCAGACCAGCCTCAGCAACTTAGTGAACCTGTCTTAGAATAGAATTTAAACAAACAAACAAACAAAAAGCTGTGACTATAGATCAGAATTTTACAGCTGGATGGGATCTTTGAGATCACATCTTCCAAATTTCTATATTTTGTACACAAGATACCTGGACTCCAATACATAGTTTTGCTAATGTTACACAGTTACAGTGTGGAGACAAAGAACTGTTATGTTGGATGTGAGGTGTCCCCCAAAAACTCATGTGTGAGACAATGCAAGAAGGTTCAGAGGACAAATGAGTAGGTTGTGGAGTTTTAACCCATCAGTGAATTAATCCCCTGATAGGGATTTGTAGTAACTGAAATGGTAGGATGTGGCTGGAGGAGGTGGGGATTGGGGATGTGGCTTTGGGGTATATATCTGTTACTGACAAGTAGAGTCTCTTTGCTTCTGGATCCTCAGGTGAGCTGTTTCTCTCTGCCTTGTTGTTCAGCCTCACATTGAGCCCCAAGGAATGGAGTCATGCTGTCCAAGGACTGAGACTTCTGAAACCGCAAGCCCTTAAATAAACTTTTCCTCCTCTACAGTTGTTCTGGTTGGGTCTTTCAGTCACAGCAGTGAAAAAGCTGACTGAAACAAACTGTGAACAAGACCTGAGGAATTTTGATAATAATGTATCACTGAATATTATTGAACTTACAGTAATTTTTAATTTTTGTATTCTCCACCTAATACCTTCTGATGTTTATATGGTACTCTGATATTTACTTTGAGCATAAGTAGTCATCCCCTATCTTGTATAATAGTTATTTACTGTTCTTCTGTCAGATAACTCATTTTTTCCTCAATTAAGCATAATCCCACGCATTCATGTCAACTACTCTAATTTTAGGGGTCATTCTGAATTCTAATTCCACTTTACTTGGCTTTCTCTCACCGTTATAGAGCAGCTCCTGTGAGCCAGGCACTGACACATCAGTGTTTCATCTGACCCTCAAAAACAACCCTGTTTGGAGAATATTATTATTCTCATTTAAGAAGTAAAGCAAAATGAGGAGCAGAGAAGTTAAACAAGATTCAAAATGGTCAATCTGCTGAGCTCAGAGTCTTCTTATTTGTGCTCATGACAAGCAAATGACCTCTCATATAATATCTGCCATCCGGCCTAATTTTCTTGTAGTGGTAAGTCAGGGAATGATGTTTCTTTTCCAGTATCCCAATCATGGATATAAATATTAAGTAGAATAATTAGCCATGGCTGGAACATTGAGAATGTCATAAATTATCCAAATTGAAAGTGAGTGATAATTTCAACATACCCCAAAATGAGAAGAAAATGTGACTTTTTCTTTGATATATGGGCACAGAGACATAGGCAAGGCAGAAAAATCCTGAGGATAGAGAATGGAGGCAAATCCAGTCTTGAGTAAAGAAGGACTGATGATTCTAAATGGGGTCAGGAAAGTGTCTTGGAGAAGGGACATGTCATCCAGGTGTCCATGAATGGTAGATTCAAGTAGGAAAATGTCAGGAGAGAGGCATTTTAGCTAGATGTTATGAGAAGGGCCCCATTGGGGGGGGGGGGGATCAGGAAAAAGGATTGAACTGAGGAATGTCTGAAAAAACTGGAAATAATTAGCTGAAAAAAAGAGATAAATTTGCATTTCTGTATATCCAAAGGGTGAATAAATCAAAGGTGAGACTTGCTTGGAAGAACTAAGATTCCCGTGGGCTGGGGCTATGGCTCAGTGGTAGAGCACTTGCCTAGCATATATGAGGCACTGGGTTCAATTCCCAGCACCACATAGAAATCAATAAAGGTATTATGTCTGCCTACAACTAAAAAAAAAAAAAAAAAAAAAAGATTCCGAAAGGTCAGTTAATTGGACCAAAGATCATAGAAGGAGCCAGAAGCACAGAACTAGGACGCAACAAAGAAAGAGACACTAGACAACAAGACCTCCTCAATAATGGCACAGGCTTTCCCTTGGAGTGGTGGCAAATCCATGAGGACATATTAAGGAAAAGGACAGGAGGCTCATGTCCTTCACTGGATTGTGGGAGGTACTTCAGCACTCTCTGCGCTGGGCTCAGATGGACTCCAAGGACCCTTCTATTTCTGAATTTCTAAGGGAAAAGACTGTGAGCAAACTTTCAAACTTGTGATCTGCCTCAAGGGAGATTGGATCTCCTTGGGGGACTGACTGGCCTGGCCAATGATATTTGCTTCTACAAAGAAGGGAAAATTTCAAGACATCTTTCAACATGAGATTTCAGTGATTTGTGTTAAACTAGACCTGTACCCAGTGCCCACAGTGCCCAGCTTGTGTTTTATAGTTTTTATTCTCTAAAAAATCCTTGGAGAATTGTCTAACCTTTCTTCCAATCTTCCATTAGTGTTCATTTTCCTGCATTTTTTTTTCTGATTGTTACCCTTTTAAGTAAATTTTTGTGCTAAATATATGTGATTGGACTATACAACTTGTATTTTGACTGAATACCTTCCATCTGTATGTTTAGTAAATGTTGCAAGCAGTGCTAATTTTTCAACAATTACACATAATCACTTACATTTTTGTAGCCTTGTGAAAAGCTTTATGACATTGTTTACTTCTTGTGCAAGCCCATGATGTAGATAGCGCTATCATAGGTTTAAGAATGAGGAGGGCAGGCCTACAGGAAGACAGTCAGTCAGTCTGAGGTTTGCTCCAGTGGGCCTCACATTCCGTCTGTGACACCTCCACCCCCAGTGATTCAGGGCGCTGTAGCATTGCCACACTTTTTCTGCGGAAGCTGGGACATTATAAGGTCAACTGATTGGTCCAAAGATCACAGAGTCCTGTTTGTAAGAGAGCATGGTTAGCTTTGAATAAGTGACCACAGAATTGTGTGTGTGTATGTGTGTTGGGGATTAAACCCAGGCCTCTGTACTTGCTAGAGAAGTGTTCTACACACTCACATACTGAGCTCCAACCCCAGCCTAGAATCTTTGTTTTTGAAAATCACCTGTCAGCCACTCCAGGTCACCCACTATGTGACCCAGAAGACATCAAATAATTTGTCTGAGAATGTCCCCACACTCTGTGAGTTCCCAGTTGATTATCCTGGCAGCTATAATAGATTTCTTACAGTTAATAAGCAAAAGAATTAAAATGAAGATCCACTTCTTGGAAATATTATTATTCCCATCTGACTTTCCCGACCAGCAAATCACACCTTGCCAGACTATTAAATACTGGTGTCATCTTCTCCAGAGTCTTATTTATGGCTCTTTGTCCCTCTAATTAATATTGGGTTAAATTCTCTCATAATAATGATATGGAAATTTAATTATTATTAAAATGCCTGAAGAACAAACAAATTATACTCTTATGGTAACTTCTCTGAGCTTTCCCATGTTTCTGTGTTTCAGTTCCATGGCTTGCCCTTGTCCCCTGAAAATACCCTGGCTTTCCCACTTATAACCCTTTATTCATCTCATTATCTCAGCCTGGAATGCCCCCTTTCCCCATTCTCCATCTATCAAATCCTTACTCATCTTTTAAGGGCATCTCACATCACTCTGTGTGAAATCCTACCTAATTTGCCCAGTTGGGATGAACCTGTCCTTTCTCCAGTTCTTATTTCATTAAGTCTTGCAAAGCAGGGTATTTTTTAATCATATGCCTTTCTCCTACACTAGACTGACTTTTTGAGGGCCCAAATCAAGTAGAATTCACATGGGCCAGGTGCACAGAGTGCTTACAAAATGCACTTGACATATATTTACTGAATGAATAAAATTAGCTTCAAATGCCATTTCCCTTTTTTCCTTTTCTTATCAGACATTCAAAGATTGTCAACATCTTCCTGACAGATATTTCTGTCAGGGAGACAGGAAGATTGTGTCTTCCTGCTTACAATCTGTACCCCTTTTCTGTTCTGCAAATATTCCATAAAGGGTAAGCAAGCTGCTTCTGCAAGAAAACATTTGCCAGGAATTACTAGAAATGCTGTGCATAGCTCACCAATTCTACTAAATCATAAGGCTTCTCTCTCTCTCTCTCTCTCTTTAAATACTTATCTTTTTAGGTGTGGATGGACACAACACAATGCCTTTATTTTTATGTGGTGCTGAGGATCGAACCCGGGTCCTGCCCGTGCTAGGCGATCGCTCTACCGCTGAGCCACAATCCCAGCGCCCCCCCCCCCCTTAAATTGAAATTCAGCATAATCTTTTATTTCCTGTTAAACATTAAGGAGAATGCTCACAAATCAGAAATCACTGAATATTTTAGCCAGAGAAGGAAACCTAGCAATCTAGCCCCACTTCTTTTGTTAAGCATCAGGACAAATGAACTTTAGAGAAAGTCAATTACTCACCCACAAACGAGATCACCTATCTTTCAGACTGATGTTCTTTCTAGTCCTGGTATTTGTTATTTGGTTTCATTTCTGAACCAATGTTGGACTCCCCTCCACACTTCCAGCTGTGAATTCCTTGTCTTCATTTGACAACTGAAAATCCCAACTTTATGATAATCTCCAGGTAGCCTGATGTTCCTCAATTTCTTAGTGAGCAGGTCAGGCCAGCCTTGGCCCCTTGCTGCCCTCTTGCTCTCTGCCATAGCCACATCCAGATCAGATGCCCCATCCTCTAACTGTCCTGACACCCACACTGTCACCTAGGTCCAGCCTCCAGATCTATGTTTCAGCTCCTCTGTTCCCAGGGAAGCCATCCTACCATGCTTCAGATCCAGTAACTAATTTATTCCTTACAACCAACGTAAGGGGTATATAGCAACATCTCCCTGAGTAAGGCCACTTGTCTGTGAATAGTGGGTCCAAGAACCTATGCAGTAAGGAAAGTAAATAGGAAATGCCAGGCCTTTAGCCCAAAGAGGACCCTGATTTCACATTCATTCTGTTTTTCTCAGAAAGTGACATTACTAGTTTCCAAACTCTTTTTTCCCCCCTTGGGTACATTTGGAGAAAAAAAAAGGTTTTTAATCTCTAGAAATTCATATCCTAGGGCAAATAAATGTGAAAAGTTGGGTCTTTTAGTTTGGGAAGTTTTTCCTACTAAAAATGGCACACAGAATCATGATATATATATATAATCACACACACACACATATATGTACAAATACATATATCTTTAAATCTATAAATGGGCTATTTGTATTTTCTCACTAGGAAAATTCACCTTTTGGGTACTCTGTGGAAAATTCCAGTGGAGAAAGGAAAATTTTTCAAAGAGTGGTGAGCAATCACAAAGAAGAATTTTGAAACCGTCAGGACAGACCTTTGGTAACCTCTGGTGTTTGTTACTGCAAACGCTAGGCCTTGCAGAGATAATAACTCAGAATAAATGAATGTGTTAGTTACACTTAAGGAGGGTTTTGCGCTGGCTTTGAGTGTTGACTTTCACAAAGAAACAGTGTCTGAGGGCCCAGTTGTGTTCTGAGACAGGCAAAGAGGCTGAAAGGCGGAATAGAGCACCCTTGAAGTAGAGCTATATATCCTAGCGCCTAAAGCGAAGACATTCATTCTTCAGTTGATGGACACGTGCAGCCTTGAGTTGGAAAATTCATGAGAAAAGGAAATAATTTAAGAAGGGAAGGACTGGGGAAGAACATGAGAGAAAGAAGAGAAAAGGGAGAAAGGAGAAGAAAATCACCAAATGCCATTTGTCTTCATCACATTAGTTTTTTTTTCCCACTACTATATGGATGAATCTTATTCTACTCTAAATTATATTTTTCACCCATAAAACTAACTCTGGTCTCAAGCACACGATACATACATGAAAATAACTCAGAGTGGGATTAACATGCAGAACCACCCCCCAAATAATCTTTATTGTCTTCACTTGAAAACCTTAGTGATCTTAAGTCACAGCTTATCAGACACCTACACTGTGCTTGAGCCCACACAATTCTTTACACAGAGCCACAGAGAGCCCGGCTGCTCCCCCCCCACACACACACACTAAAGGCCCTGCTCTTGGAGAAGATGGCACTGCGCCTGACAGCTGGCCCTCTGTGAGCTCCCAAGGCAAAGGGTACTTTCCCTCGGGAACAGAAGAAGACAAACAGATGCTCAGTGGAAAACAGGAGGTGAAAGGTGTAACCCCTGGAACACAACACGGAGAGACCAGAGGCAGCCCCATCCCTTGCTCTGTGATTTTAACCAATTACTCCTCAGGAAAATGAAGTGGAG
The DNA here is from genome assembly GCF_964194105.1 of Spermophilus citellus. Lineage (NCBI taxonomy): Eukaryota > Metazoa > Chordata > Mammalia > Rodentia > Sciuridae > Spermophilus > Spermophilus citellus. The sequence goes on along the minus strand of NC_138188.1, from coordinate 119,217,499 downwards.
TGACCAGATGGACTAAGGCTTCAGATTCCCTCCCAACTTCAATATTTAATGACATGATGTTTGTCATTAAAGTCACATAGTTCATTGTCTCTCAATCTGTAATGTAGCCAGTTGGACCAAACGGCCTTTAAGTGCCCTAAAGTCTGAGAATCTGAGGTTCTACGACTAAATCAGGCTCACAAAATAAACGTAAAAGGAGCGAGGCTGTGGTTCCCAAAAGCATAAAGGCCATCAGGTTGCTCTCCATGTGCTAGCTCAGCTAGGGCATCAGGTTCTCCAGCACAGTCAGCCGGCAAAATGGTGAGACTCTTGGCTACTTGGAAACAGAGATGGAGCTTCCCCATGCCTGAGATTACCATGTTCCTCCACACTCCCTGCCTCCAGACCTGCAGTTCCAACAACCCTGACCATCAGAATATAACTTTGGTGATGTTTCACAACTCAATCCCTTCTAGGACCTTTGAGGTAACCTATCCAAAATTTCTCTGTTATGCATTCCTGGTAAATAGTTTTCCAGACTCTGCTTGAAGGCAGCTTACTTTGTAGAGAACTTTGTTAAGAAATATCTTGGACTGAGGTTGTGGCTCAATGGTAGAGCACTTGCCTAGCACTTGTAAGGTACTGGGTTCAATCCTCAGCACCACATAAAATAAATATGTAAATAAATAAAAAATTAAAAAGAAATATCTTGGGTCAAGGTGTGGGCCAAGGACTTTCACCATTGGTCACGTTCTGCCCTATGAGACCTCCCGTAACAAATCTGTTCTCTCTTCCCACAGAAAAGCCACCAGGCCTTTGGAGACAATGGGTAAGGCCTTATTAAGTCTGCTTTAGGGTAAGTGACTCTAGTTCTTCTGATGACACAGATTTCAACTATCTTACTCTGCTAGCCTATGAATTAATTCTCCAAACTACCAGACAGGACACTGGATGTGGGAAAACAGACAACCTAGGTTTGAGTTGTGGTACCTCAACAGTCTATAGCTCATCAACACAGCTGAATTGAAGTTTTTATTTAGGGAAAATAAATGTTGACTATAAAGAATTTATAAATGATAAAGTGCTACATAAAAAACGATTGCTACTACCACAGCTACTAGATATTACTACTAAAAATAATAATTGCTACTATTAAATCAAGAACAAAAACCAGTTGTCTCCTGAGTGTACAGATTAGGAAAGGCAGTTCTCTCTTGCTCTAGAAATTACATCTGTATGTATTCAACCTAATACTGCTATAGCTGTTTTGGGAGGCTGTGTCTGTGTCAGGGTTGGTACATCATGAGTTTATAGTTCACTACATACTGAAGTTTTATTACACATGCTTCTGTCAGCCTAGGTTTTCCCAATTCTTGTTCTTGTAAAGTTAAGGAATTTACATTTGTTTCTGGCATTTGATATTGTTTGTTTCACCCTTTTCAGACACTTTTGGACTATGAATCAGCCATCAAAAACAGTGCTTTCCAATCCTGGCTTCATGTCAGAATCATCTTGGAAAATTTTTGAGCATAAGTATTTCTCCCAAGCTCCAGTCTCAAGATTATGAATCATCTATTTCAGGGTAGGACTCAGAAATCAGTATCTAAAACAAGCAGCTTAGGTCATTCTTATCAATCAGTGCATCAGGTTCCAAGAGCCTGCCTTTGAATGTCCAGGCACACAACAACCTCCTCTGCTTGGCTCTACCTGCACACTTGATAAACATGCCTTTTCCAGGGAACTACCTGGAGGCTAAGTCTATATCTACAAGCAAGGTCAGGCAATGACTCACACCTTTTGCTTTCTGTTAATGTTGTTCTTTCAAAAGTCCCTTATCCTTCATTCTATGAATCAGTATAGATACAGCAATCTATAGGTGAGTAGGGCATATGGATTTTTCATATGCTCAGACACTTCAAAATGCCTAATTTATTTTCTACCAGGCAGGATCCTTCCTGTTCATACCTAAAGTGTACAATCTGGTCAAAGAGAGAATCTACATATAGAGCCCAGAAAAGTCAACCAAGTAGGTATGTAAATTGAAACCTAGTTAGCATCCCTTATCTAGCCAATGCCCTTCCCTTCATCTTACAAGGAAGCCCCAGAAAAACAAATTTATTTGCCAAGTTTATACAGCCTTGTTTAAAGCAACCTGGAAAAAATATTCCTGGACTAGAAGGGGCCCTATGTCTTCCTTATTCTGTTTCACAATTCATTCATCCAGTATGCACACAGTGAAAATATTCTATACTAGGGTTCTAGGTGGGCATTATAGGATGTGCAGGGAAGGGGGCATGAAGCACAGTCCTTTCTCTCATGCCTGAAGTCCAATAAGATAAGACCTCCATACAAGTAACTACTCCATGTGGGTGGAGATGGATACCAAAGATGGTCAAGGAATGGATCACATAATCCTCATTCTAAGGAAAAAATGTTCTTTTCATCTTTCAGATAAGAAAATAATAATGTCAAAATAGAAATAAGTTATGTTTTATTATTAAATTTGTGCCTGCACCCATGTGATCCCTTCAAATGTTATCTCCTACTGGATAGGAACCCTTCTTTACCATGTCCATAATACTTACTGTAATGCCATAATACTTAGTGTAATACCATGCATAGTAGGAAATCTGCCTCTATTCTCAGCCCAAATCTTCTGGGCAACTAAGAGCATAATTGTGTTATTGAACACCTTTTTAAAAAGTCTTATCTCTGTGACTACTGGATTTCTTCATATGTATCTATGTTACAGTGCTTTTTCCCACATATCTAAGACTGTGGTTCTTGGAATATGAACACTTAAACAAGATTCTTCTTGTTACCTAACTTCAGAGATCACTTCTCTGTTCTGCTCAGACTCTCAGAGCCCTGTTCTCAGTCCCTGGTTTCATTGTTCTCAGAACTAGGCTTTTTTTTTTTTTTTTGAAACAAGATGTAATGCCATCTTGTTTCTGGGGTCAGAGATCAAATCTTCATTGCCTCTGGTGAGATGATAGTTTGTTCACTTTCTTCCATGTAAATACGTAATATGCCCTAAAGTATGTGCTAACTAATACATCTGTTTGTCTTATGGAGCAAATGAAAAGCATCTATTTAAACTGTGATTCACATTTTCCCTTCCAGCCTGTCTGGAGATTTTTGTGCATGAATCAAATGAGGAGGCTGATTGCACTACTATTTTAAAGAGCCAATTAAAAAGTTCATTAAGTGATCCTGATATGTTTTAATGCAGGTTATAGGAGCAAAAAGCCATACATGGCATTAATAGACTGGAAGATACAACTGGATTTGATAGTAGAATTTATTTGTTCACCTTTACAAAACAGTCTTCTGGAGGATAATGATTTGTTCTGCAAGCAGGGAATGGACACTGTCTGAGCAAGGCATTATTAGAGTATAAAACTGCAAGCTACAGGTCTATACTCAAGGTGTTCATTGACAAAGTCTTTATGGTCATCCCTTTAGAAAAAGAAGGGACTTGTATTGTGAGTTCACTTAGCCTAGAGCTCACAGCTCCTTGAGCTTGCCCATTCCCATACTTGCCCCCAGGACTCTGAATCTTTAGTAGAAGAGGCATAGATGGAGAAAACATTTGCAGCTCAGAGCATAGGCCAGAGTGTTGCCGACACGGGACCTTGAATGTAGATCTTATATCTTGTCTAAACTCATCCTTTCGTTCTTCTCCGTGAGCTCCAATATCACTTTGATATAGTCTCCATTCACATGAAATAACCAGTCTGTTTTTGTTGCTTGTGCCAGCAATCCTGAAGAGAGATGCTTTCTCCCTTAGAAAGCTTGACACAAGAGAATGATCAAAAGACATTCTTTGCTCAGTTATGGAGGACAACAATCATGGTATAACTTTCTAACTAATTGCTGTCCAAGAATGAGGTCGCTGCATCAAAGCAGTAAATTTCCAGTTGCTGGAAAAGTTGAAACAAAGAGGGAGCAATCATTTTTCAGGGTTGTTGTGGAAGGGATTCCTGGCCCTGTCAAGGAGTTGAATGAAAATGCTTTCCAAGTCCTGGAGACCAGTGGTCATATCTGGATCTTTCTTTTTCTTTCTGCTGACTTTGACTCATCAAAGTCTCAGGTTGGGAGTCTCAGGTTGCAATCCGTGGGATGTTTGAGCCTAGCATTTCCTCAGCTCTCCTTGAGACTGAGTTCTAAAATCTAAATCTATTTTAGATTGTGAGGAACAATAAATCCCATTCTTGGTGATGAGCAGATAATCTTCCCATAGCCTTTTTTCGTTTTCCTGATTCATATTTTTTTCCAATTCAGAATATTCTCAAGAAATAAACTTTTGCAAAAAGCAAAGTATGTTCCTTTTCTGGGACTGCTCAACTAGGATCTTCTACAAGGTAGTTAATTCATAAGTGCATAGCCCAAAATGGATGAAACTAGTCCAAGATGATCTATAGGCAGAAAAATGGTCCAAGTTCACACCAACTAGTGAATGCAGTTTTATGATCATATGCAGGCCACCTTATGAGGTTCCTTAGCCATTGTCAACCCAAGAGCTTCTTTCTAGAGTGGAGATACCAGAGGCTGGGGAGAACCATGTCTGCCTGCCATTACACCCTGAGCTGGGATTTGTGCTAGAAAGGCATCTCAGGATATCTAACCCTGTGCCACTCCCAATTGTCTCCCATCACCTTTCTTGTCACTTCCAGCCCCACCTTGCAGGCTGCTATCTTCTCAGTAAAGGCTGAGTGGGTCTCTGCTCGCACCCTGGAGAGGTGTCTGTGACGCTCATGTGTGAGGGAAGCTCTCACAGCAGTTCCTGCTTATGCCCCAAACACCCTAGGAATAAATAAAGGTCTACATCCTAACACCTTGTACTCCTACCAAGTATGCATGTGAAAAGAAAAGAAAAACTTCAAAAATACAACTCACAGAGATAGGGATTCTCTGCTATTGAAAGAAATTCCTTAACACACATTAACCTGGCACTTAGATACTAATTTTTTGATTCCATGGAAATGGGGCCAGAGAAAGCAAGTAGCCCTAATCCCTTTATTGGCAAGTGGGAAATGGGATCTGTTCCAAATGGAGAAGTGCATTTGTCAGCCTGGTGAGTTTTGTGAGTTAGATACCATCTTCCTTTCCTCGAGGACTTCTTGAGGGATGAGAGTTTGCATGGATGACACAGACTAAGTAGTTAAAGGGTACTAAGTCATTGTCCTTTTGAACTCCAGTGAAGAAACTGAACTCTTTTCCCTCAAATCTTCTTCTGGGAAATTATACAAGAATATCAAAATATGCCATTTTCACTCTAAAAATCTCAGTTAATGGTGATAATGACAATAAATGAGCAATTGTGTATACAGTGTGTAATCTACCTGTGGCCAAACCTTAACAAAGTTACAAGTTCCCAAACATTTTTGGCAAGGAGGAAAGATCTAGGATCAGTAAGCCTGTGTGAGAGCTTTTCCAGGCTGAGTGATCCCAAGCAACTGAGCCCAGGTTCCTCATATATGAGAAATGGAGATTATAATGGAGCTGTACAACCAGTTTTGTGTGGAGCGGGTGGTGCATTAATTTACTTGAGTTTCTGTCTGTGTCATTTCACACATTTGTAGTCACTGAACCTTTTCTTCAAATGAACTCCTAATCGAGTCTTCAATATTTTAAAATAGATAACATAGAAGATTGGGGGTGACAGATCTCTGGTTGTTTTTAATTCTATGATTCTGAGTTTGAAAACCTCTGAATTCATGGCCCTGGTCAACTCTAACATTTTTTTTTATTCCAAACCATAAGAGATATTATAGTTTAAAGTATTTGGTAAAATATAAACGGGCTCTAAATGTAAATATTGTAATGAATTATATTGAAAAGCAGATTCATTACAAGTCTTGAGTATATAGTTGCCTCGCCTCCACAAAAAGTCAGTGTCTCTTCAGTGGAAACTGTCCCTTAGAACCACCTGTTACATATTTTCTCCAAATGAGCTTGTGCTCACAAACTTATGGAGTTCACTTTCATTTCAAACTCCCTTTAAAAAGGCCATAAAGCTTGTTAATAGTTCAAATACCTTCACTGAACTAAAGGACTTTCAATGACATGTACTATGTGTTTCAATCAGCCTTGGCTATGTAACAAACTGGACCAAAATTCAGGGGCCCGAAATAATCATTTTTTAGCTCACAATCCTCTAGTTTAACAATTTGGGCTGGGCTCAGCTGGGTGGTCATTCTGATAAACTTAATTTGCCTTGGAGCACTCATGCGATTACAGTCAATAGACAGGTCTGACCAGTTTAGACTGGTCTGATTGGTGATGTCATGTGACTTCAGCAAACAGCAAGCTAGCTCAGTTTTTTTCCCATGGTAGTTGGGTTACATACAAAACAAGAGACCTTAAGAGTAGAAGCTGCAAGGTTTCTTAAAATCTACACTCAGAAGTTGGGAAAATGTCAGTTCTGCCATATTCTCCTGTTGTTCAAAGCAAGTCACGAGGATGGCTCAGATTCAAAAGGTGGATAAGCAGATTCCACATCTTTATGAAAAGAAGAGCAGAATCACATTGCAAAGGTGTGTGCATTCTGTAATAGGCGAGTTTATTGTGACCATCTTTGCAAATGCACTAATGCACTCACTAATGCCACTTTTTGTTTAAAGATAACATTTGCCTTTTTTAGTCCCTCATATTTAAACAGGTTGTAGAATGTGAAAAATGCATGTTGGAAATAAAAATACATGTAAGTCATAACGAAAGAGAAGATAAATCCAAGTCCTTCCCTCAACTTTGCCCCCATAAAGCCTAATCTCCTGCTCATTGGATCCTCATCTGTTGCCTAAGCACTTGCTTGGCTGCTTGGCCTCGGTCTCTGAGGATTCCAGTTGTCCATTTCACTAGGATCCATGACAATTCTTCTTTTAGGGGTTGTTCAACTCATGCAATGACATAATTGGGACAATGAAGTCTTTAGAAATGTACTGGCCTTGCTGGGCACAGTGGCACAGGCCTGTAATTTCAGTGGCTCTGAAGGCTGAGGCAGGAGTCCAAGAGTTTAAGGCCATCCTGGGCAATATAGCAAGGACCAGTCTCAAAAAACAAAGCAAACAAACAAACAAAAATACTTTGAAAAGTTTGCCACTGAGGAAAGAAAGTGGCCAGTTTTTATAAATACATAATAATGATATAATTCATGTACTAGTACAAATACTTTGTAAAGACCACAGAGGACTTGGATTTATTAACTTAAATCATATACTAAGTGCCAGGCACTCCTAGCACTTATATATGTTGTCTCATTTAAGGTCACAATGATCCTATAAGGCAGGTACTGTTATATCCCCATTTACACATTAAGTTCACAGTGGTTAAGTGACTTGCCAAGGCCTAACTTATGAGGGCAGAGCTCAGGTGTGACCAGAACCTAAGCTTAACCTCTATGCTTTACTCTCTCTCTCAAGGGACATGTGACGTAAGCATGTAATTCTTTCCCTTGGCATAGATGTCCCTGGTTTTACATATGAACTATGAGCCTTTTTAATAATTCTAGTCTTCCCTTGAGATCCACAGAGGATTGGTTTGAAAATTCCCCCAGATATCAGAATTCATGGATGCTTAAGTCTGTTATTTAGATGTCATGAGCATATTACCTACCTATGCCTCCTACATACTGTAAATCATCTCTAAATTATTTATAATACTAATATGATGTAAATTCTATTTACTGCATTGTTTAGGAACTAATGACAAGAAAAAGTCTGTACATGTTCAGTATAGACACAATTTTTTGTTATTCAATCTGCATTTGGTTGAACCTGCAGTGGACCAACTTCATGGATGCTCCTTAGGTTCAGATTCAGTCTGCCTGGGGTCGAGATGCAAGAAACAGAAGAAATAAAACATGAACAAGAAAAAAAATCTAATAAGATTTTAAAGATAAAATCATATAAAATCTAATAAAATAGGTATAGGAAAAGTGCTATGGTCAGTTTTCAGGGGGAGGGCAGAGCAGGGAGACATTTCTGACCAAAGAGGTGGAGATTCAAAAAGGCATCACAGAGAAAGAAAACAGATTTGTCCTTGGGCAGTTGAAAAAATACATGAATACACAAAGTGATTGCCTAAAGTTAAATGAAAAATGTAGAATGACTATGCATTAGTGCTAGTTATTGAATTCAGTGGTTGCTGTGGTCAGATCTGGAATGTCCCCCGAAAGGCTCATGGGTCAAAGGTTGGTCCCCAAAGCAAAAGTGGGGCTTTTGGGAAGTGATTGGGTCATGACAGTACTAACCTCATCAGTGGATTAAACCATTGATAGATTCATAGTTTGGTGGCATTATTGTGAGGTGGTAGAAACTGTTGAAAGTGGGAACTGCTTGGAGGAAGTAGGTCACTGGGGGTGAGCTCTGTCCTCTCTCTCTTACTCTCTACTTTCCAGCTGTCATGAGCTGAGCATCTTTTCTCCATCACACCCTTCTGCTGTAATATTCTGCCTCACCTCTGGCCCAAAACAATGGAGCTGGCAGACCATGAACTGAAACCTGAAACCATGAGCCCAAATAAATCTTTCCACCTCAAAATTGTTGTGCACAGGCTTTTTGTCCCAGCAACTGAAAACTGACTAACAAAGTGTCAGGAGTAAGTCTCTTTTGAGATTTTTTAACTATAACACATTAGAAAATCAACTCAACAATCATTGATATGAATTCCATATATATATGGAAATCATCCATAAACTATAAAATTGGATATAAATGTTAGTCCTCTATGCTGTGGTAGATTATATGATATGCATTATAAACAGTTTATAAGTACAATATCATATAGCTGTTAGATTATCAATAAAATTTCCACTGAATAGATGTCTTAAAAGTTGGTGGTTTAGCTGGGTATGGTGGTGCACGCCTGTAATCACAGCAGCTCAGGAGGCTGAGGCAGGAGGAACATGAATTCAAGGTGAGCCTCAGCAACTTAGCATGTCCCTAAGCAACTCAGCGAGACACTGTCTCTAAATAAAATATATAAAAATGACTAGAGATGTGGCTCAGTGGTTCAGCACCCGTGGGTTCAATCTCCAGTACCAAAAACCAAAAAAGTTGGTTGTTTGATTGGAGCTGGAGATATGCATTGTTAAGAAAGTGGTACCTGCCTAATTTAGAACTAGTGCATGAGGTACCGTAGCTAAGAGAAAGGTTAATTGGGGACAGCTGTGGCTGTAGAAAGGCGCCCTCAACTTGAGAAGGCAAACAGATCACAGTGGAAGCCCTTGGTTTGAAGTTGTTCTAGGAAGAAAAGAAAAAAAATAACATGATAGGAGATGGATGATGTGAGAGCCAAGAATCAGATTGAGCACTCTGTAAATAGCTAAGCTTTGACAATAATTACGGTTTTTTGACATAATATTTGAAACAACAACTCAAGTCCCTGAAACCCAAAGTCCCTTGGCTTTATCATCATTTTAGAATTAGAGAGGGCTAGTTTTGGAAGGGACTTTAGAGAGTTATTAATCCAAACTCATTTCTTCTAATTTTAGAGCACACAGTTCTCTGGAGCTGAGAAAGCAAGTTGCCCAAGGTAGGATAGTAAGCTGGTTCCAATAAAGACGACATGCCCTTTGGTGTTTTGTTTATTAAAGGAATGCTTAAGTGTTTTCTCAAGATATCTATTTTCTACAAAGCTACTGATACTTAAATCACAAACTTGTCATTCTAACCAAATGCATAGCAATACTTCCCAGCTGGCAAGAGAAAAAAGAAGAAATGACATGAGGTTCCATTCTCTTTTGGATCTACCTCAAACCCTAGGGCAAATTACTAATTATCCACTTATCCATCCTTTATTGATGCTTACTATAACCAAGGTGTTTTCAAAATGCCAAAAAGCCTTGAGGTGCTTGGGATACAGTAAAGACATTAAAATAGTGAAGTATCACTGCTGCTACTACTGCTATTGTTCCTACTATTAGTAATAGTACTATTGCAATTTAAAGACTTGAAGAGACCTACAGGGAGTTGGACAGGGTTAGAATAGCAATAGTCCTAGATTTCAGGGAAGTCCTCATGGAGAATTGAGAATATATCAGCGGAGCTGGGTTTGCATCCACATTCATTTCCAGTGGCCGGGGAGGCAGATATTCTTGTAAGTAAAAACCCTGAGTGGGAAAGCAAGAGGCAGATTTCGCAGCGCACAGGGTGCAGGAAGGGGGACGGTGAGGGACAACGCTAGAAGGAAGGCTTGTTTAGGTTCTCATCATGATAGAAAACTTTTGTAAAATTTAAGTTTATCTTGATAATCTACAATAATCCACTCATTCTAGAAAACTTGAAAAACAGAGATGTCAAAAGAAATAACTTTTTTCCCTCAATAATTTTTAAAACAAATTTCTTTGCAGTATTTTTCTCCATAGACACAGATATCTTGGTTTTTCTAAAAAGCATTGTTCCAATTACACCTAATTGTTTTTTTTTTAAAAACCTATGTTACCCCTTTGTTAGTGACGAATCCTTCAGGAGAACTTGATGTCCAGTTATAAGATTATTCTTGTAAGTGACAAAAAGGCACAATGGAAGAAATTAAAGGGAGACTTTTCCCAGCTGCTGTTGTAAGGGGACCAGCCTCTTCTGTTCTTCCAGAGGCATCTCCTGCCTGTGTCCTTATGAGTGATCTTGCCTAGTGAACATGTTTTTTTTAACAGACCTCCTGACAAGTAGAGTCTTCGACAGTTCACAGAGCTATTTGCCAATCACAGATACCATCACTTCCCCTTTCCCGAGTTCTTAATTTTGATGCCAATCTTGGTTCATAAAGCATGTCTTAAACCAGGAGTCCTCATACTACAAGGCATACAAGAATCATCCGGGATTCTGGCTAACGGGTAGTTCTGATCCGGAGATCTAAGGTGGGTTGGAGGTTCTGCCTAACAAGCTCGTAGGTGGTGCTGATACTGCTAGTCCACAGAACACAAAAAGAAGAAAGGCTTTGGGATACTTTTTTTTTTTTTCATCGTAAATGATACTTTTGTGGCTTTCACATGTGTAGAACAAATTAGCTTGTTCACAACCTTTCTCCCCAAAATGTATATAGATATTGCTTTATTTACTTTTGCTGCTTTTTCATTGCTGAAAAAACTGAGGCCATAGACACAGATATCTTGATTTCTTTTGGGGTCAACTACTTTTGCCACCTGGATGCTGAAAGGATTTGTTGTGTTTTCGTTTTGCTTCATTAGTCTGCTTCAAACATTCCAACCTGAGGTGTCTAAGAGCGAATCACTCGTCTGATTTTGCCTTGAATGCAGCAGAGCGTTCTGCTTGTGCACTCAGGTAAACTCTGCAGCTCTGGAAAGTTTTCCCACAATATCTTCAAACATCACATTTATGAGCAATTATCCTGTTTTCTTACCATAGTTCTTCGGTAATTCTGAGGTTGAACCTCTGGCCCCTGTCTTACATAAATCATTTTCTCTTTTTGTTTAATCTCTCTGGACTTTACAATCTAGAAGAGATTCTAAATTTTATCTTTGATATTATAGATAAAACTTTTCCAGGTATTTTCTGCTTTTGGTTCTTGCCACCAAAGTGGATATTAATTCTGTGATTGCACATTTCATTTCCTAAAATACTTTTCCATTTAATCCATTTCCCATGTTAGAGATCCTATAGTTTTTTTTTTCATGACAGACTTTTTTTATTATTTATATTCTTATTTCTAAAAGGTAGTGCCTTTCAGCTTATTGAGAACACCAAAAAGTGCTTTATCATTTTCTTCTGGGTCCTCCAAAAAAATCCTTTAGAAGGTTTCTCTCCCTTGTTATCTCTAGGATAACATTCTCTTTTTCCTTACTCTGTAGTGTAATGGACACTTATCATTCTTTTTTATCTCAACATCTGAATTTCCTGCTCCCTCCCCATTACTGTGTTTGGAAAATCTCCCATTTTATGAGGCAAAGGGTGCCTGACACTTACAGGCAAACTTTCTCTGTGACTGCCAGAGACTTAATTTCTCAGCCTTCCTTGAAATTAGGGCACATGGAGCAGGCACTGCCAGTCAGATGTTGCTGCTTCAGGCATTAACAAAAACAAGTAGTTCCGGGAAGCCATGCAGAACTGGCCACCTCCAGCTTCCAGAGGCATCATGGTGGCAGTTTCAGAGGCAACACCCACTGTTGGGGATGTTGGAAGAACAACACTGTCACCCATGGACCAGTTAAATAGCTTCATTCCTAGTGTACAGTCCCTGAACCCATCTTTAGTCTCCAAGTAGACTTTAATAGCTACTCAACATTGTTTTAACATATTTGTTTCCGGCCTATCAAATTTGTTCTCTGTTCATGTTGTCAGAGTCCAATTAACTTCTCATAACTAAGAACCCTGCCTGGTACATTAAGTATATTTTAAATAGACCTCAGAGTGGTAATTTTCTCTGCTTACTTTTCCTCAAATAAGTGATCATCTGCTACCTTGATATGGTGAACCTTTGATTCCACCCTGTCCACTTGGACCCTGATCAAATCCATTCCCAGAGGCATATTCCATTTCTAGTTTAATTCGTGGTTTCTTTAGGCTTCCATCCTGTGCAGGTCTGTTGGCTAAAACTGGAATTTTCTAGCTCTGAGAAAGCAGAAATAGAAGTTTATGGGGAAAGAGAGGATTACACAGTGTTCTGTTGGGCATAAGCCTTGTCCAGAGACCCAGAGTTTCTTCCATCAAATCAGAGAATCTGATTCAGTAGATTTCTAAAAGTTACCAACGTGTATACACATGCAGGTTGACCATCAGGTAATGAGACAGATTAGGATAAACCAGTTGTAGGACACACTGCCAACACCATTGCTTAGGACAAATATCCTGAAAACAGGTCTCTGGGAAGACCATCCCTTGCTTGAGAGTCCTTTGTGGGCTTTGGATAAGGTCCAGTCAGGACAGATACCTGCCATACCCTAATGCTTTTCTTTGTTCCTTTCTCTAAATAATCTTCTCCTTACTACCTTGAACCAAATTTCGTCGGTTCTATTGCCTCTTCCCTGGTAAGTTCATTTTATTTTCTACACATTCTGTGCTGAAGCCACAATGAACTATTTTTAATTTCCTCATCCTACCAGTACATCACAATTCTGTCTTTGCATGTGATGCATCCTTTGCCTGGAGCACTCCTCATCGCCCTACATTTCTTTACCTAACACACACCTACTCTTCATTTAGGTCTCATTTTACCTGTTGCTTCTTTCAGTAAATCTTGTCTGCCCTCCCACTCCCTAAGACCTGGGTGCACCTCCCATAGGCTCCCAGAATGCTCTGACTCATCCTTATTTTAACAGATACCACTGTCTATAGTATTGAATATACACTTGTCTATATCCTCAACTTGTGTGTCACAAACTCCTTAGCCCTGTCTTATTCCCTGATCCATTGCTGGTCTTTAGTCAATTACCTGCTTTATGGTAGGTACTTGAAATATTGGAGAAAGAATAAAAGAAAAATTAAATGTAAATTCTTCCTCACTCTAAACACTCATAGGACTTCCTAACACAATAACTTCATACTCTGTAAATTATATGAGGTTTAATGGACCCTTCATTCTTTTAGAGCAGGATTCATGACTACTTCAAGTATCCTGTTTGGGAGGCGTCCGCATTATTAGGAACACAAATGGTCCACTTTGAGGAAGTTTTGTGCCATCAGACTTCCTAAACAAAAATGTGACCACTTAAATTGAGCCACTTTTGAGGGTGGAAGGCAAGGTTATTCATAATAAGCCTGAGGCAAAAGGCAGAAGTGGAGATCTCCAAGGAGATTTGAATGTACAGTCACCCTATTTAACACATAAAAACTCATCACCAGATTATCAATAGTGACTTTGATTTAAGATTGAAAGTACTGGGCCCTGGAGGGCGGGGGGAGGATTCCTGACTTCATACTCATTTTCTAGAAGGACAAACTGATTTTGAAAGTTTCTCACCTCATAGTCAACTCTGAAGCCATAAGTTAGTGTCAACAACAAAAAATACTAACTGCCCAAAGGTCTTGATTTTCTTTATTATTTTCCCCAGTGAGTGTTACTTGCCTTTTGATTAAGCGGGACACATGTAATGGGAGACTTGCAATTTAGATAATTTTTTGAACTGTAATAATTAGTCATCATAAAATAGAAGGAAACAAAATCAAATCTGTTTCTTCTTACATCTGCCACAGTGATCAAGTGTAATCCTTTAAATGTAATCAGAGGTAGAAATGAAATGTCAAAGCCATGTGCTTTAAAGAATTTAATTGGGGATTCAGTCATCATCCCAATGCAGCAACCACTTTTTTTCCTTAAGGAAAAGCACTCAGGGCATTTAGACAGTTAGCAATTTTAAGAGCATGACACTGGAAATGGATCCACAATCGAACTCAAGGCTCATAATATTAAATTTGGGTCACTTTGTGATTTAGTAGGTCCATTTTTTTTGAGGGGGGTATGGGGGTTGAACCCAGGAGCATTTTACCACTGATTTTTGTATTTTATTTTGAGACAGGGTCTCACTACATTGCCCAGGCTGGTCTCAAACTTGTAATCCTCTTGCTTCAGCCAACAACAGAATCACTGGGATTACAGGTGTGCACAACCATGGCTGATAGTAGTTGCATTCTTATCAATAGATTGGCAGATTAAGGGTCAGGTAGACCCAAGAGAGAATACTAGGGGTTGACTCTGAGATGAGTGGATGGTTGAATAGAAATTGGAAAAGCAACATTATAATCATGAACTTTAATACTGATTGTTCCATGCATGTGCATGTTACAGTATTCAATATATTTTTACATACATCATGATCACCACCACCACCACCACCACCACCATCATCGTCATAATTTTATGCTATACTAGGGATTGAACTAGGGCCTTGTGCCTTTTAGGCAAGAACTCTACCACTAAGCTACATCCCCAGCCCTCCATTCATCATTTGATCCCATCCATGCTCTAAAGAGAGAAAGGAAGATGGGATAGGGATTAGGATTTCCTAGTAGAAGAATGGATGAATGCAAGGTGACAGAGTAACTAATGCTCAGGAAAAAGGGATGACTTATCCAGGATCACACCTCTACCAGCAGAATCATGTTGTCCTCTGCCTCCTAGCTTGAGCATCCTCCCTATATCATCATATGGTTGAATGGCACATCTCCATCGGAAACCTAAAGAAATGTGGCCAGTCCTTCTTGGAATGTACGAATGCCACCATGCTGCTTGTATTTCTGCTTAAGAAATCCTGAAGGTTTCCAGCTCTTCCCCTGCTTTGTTGCTGCCCTCACTGTGTGTCGCAGGCAAAGAAGCGCTTAATAAACTCGTTTGCTGAGAGGAAGCTAGATCTTGTACCCAGACTCTCCTCAGTCCTCAAGTTATAGGGTGCAGCCACTTGGGGATCTGGTGTGAGAGGGCGTCCAGATGGAAAGGTGAGACATTAAGGTGATATAATGCTCCAGGAGTCAACGTGACAAATGAAGTAGTACATATACCTGACTGCTACTTTGCAGGGTTCAAATGGAAGGTGAAAATACTCGCCCTTTTGGTTCACAAAGCCATTTTAAGGATGCAAACATGAGTTGCTGTCCTACTTTTCATGATGTACCATATTTCAATTAAAGTTTGTTATTTTAGCTTTGTGCTTATATTGTATACATGAACCCCACTGGCATTTTCCTGGTGAATATACATTGCAGTGTGCAATTGAAATGAAAGCCTACAGTAGAGCTTTGTGCATGGAATCATCCTGGAAAAACACTTTGAAGACATTATTTTGGAGGCTATTGTGGTTTGGATTTGAAATGTCCCCCAAAGGCTCACTTATATGTTAAAGGCTTGGTCCCCTATGTAACAGTGTTCAGAGGTAGGTTTTTGGGAAGTGATTGGATCATGAGGACTCAGACCCTATCAATAGATTCACCTATTGATGGGTTTATAGCTGATGGTATTAGTGGGACTTGGGGAAACTTTAGGAAGTGTGGCCTAGTTGAAGGTAGTGTGTCACTAGGAGCAAGCCCTGGAAGGGTATATCTTGATTCTGCCACCTCATCCCCTGCTTCCCGTTTGCCATGAACTGAGTCTCAGGCCAAAGTTGCCATAGACTGAAACCTCTGAAACCATAATCCAATCTTTCCTCCTTTAAATTAATTTTCCCAGGCATTTTGTCACAGAAATTAAAAATTGACTAACACAGAGAGCAACATAACCCCATTTTCCTTCACTTTTGAGATTAATTGTTGTTCATTGGATGAGGAATGGAAGCTGGCTTTTTAAAAACTATTTTTAAAAAATTTTTTTAGATGTTGATGAATCTTTATTTTATTTATTTATATATGGTACTGAGAATCAAACCCAGTGCCTCACACATGCTAGGTAAGCGCTCTGCCACTGAGCCACAGCTCCAGCCCATCAGCTGTCTTTTAACTGGTGGCATATCAAATAAAATGTGAGTGCCCTTAAACATCAGCTATGTGAGAAAATACACTGTGAACAGATTGTGAAAACTAAAGCAGATCTCTACTCACAACAGCCTTGGTGGAAACCATGTGGTGGTAAATCCAGCTACTCAGAAGGTTGACATAGGAGGATTGCAAGTTCAAGGTCAACCTGGGCAAAGGAGCTTAGTGGTAGAATGCCCCTGAATTCAATACCCAGTATTGCAAAAATAAAAATAAATACACAAATAAATAAATGAACCTTGGTAGAGAGGACCACCAGTTGCATTTAAAGTATTACTTCTTTCTTCTCACAATTTAATTTGTGAATGTTAAATACAAAAATGTTGGGACTCCATTGTACTGAGAACCTACCCTCAAAGCAGCAGACAGAGGGGAGAGAGGTTTTTAGGGTAGAATTGGGCAGACTGGACAACAGATTAGAGAGAGGAGATAGGAAGATAGAGACGTCAAAGAGTAGCCCTAGGTGGTGACTGCGTAGACTAGTGTCCCACAAGTAGAAACAGAGGTGTGGACAAAGGACTTCAGTGAATTCAACTTTGAGCCACACTCAGATTGATGATTCTTAACTAAAGGCTGCTCTGCAGACCCAAAAGAAATAAATGAAAAATTTAGAAATTACCCTCAATTGGGAACTTGTAAGAAAATTAAGTGTGTTCTGCAAAGTAAAAGAAAGCTAATATCATTCAATTTGAGGTCTGCCCCATCACTTCTGGGAATGCATTAACAAAGACTGTCTTAGCTAACTAGGTGAGTGAAGGGTCAGAGTTAGAAAGAAGGGTAAAAATCTCATTAAATACTTAAAGATAATATCCCACTCCAAACCATCTGTCATGGATTACTGAGAAGATTCAAGTAGCAAGTGAGGGATTATATCTTCCAAATACTTGGGGGTTATTTTGGTTTAATTTATTGTCTTTGTCTTATTAGAGATAAAAAGCAAACAAAAATGATGCATTAATTTTTTTAATTAGATAAACAAAAATAAATAAATAATCTTACCACTTAAAGACAACTCCTTTTATGTCTTAGAACTCCCTAATTCAACTGCAATTTTTTTGGTACCAGGAATTGAACCTAGGGGTACTTAATAACTGAGCCACATCCCCACCCCTTTTTATTTTTTATTTTGAGATAGGGTCTCACTAAATTGCTTAGGGCCTTGCTAAATTGCTGAAGCTGACTTTGAACTTGTGACTGTCTTGCCTTAGATTCAAAGACACTGGAATTGCAAGCATGAGCCACAGAACCTGGCTTTAGCTTCATTTTTTTTTTTTTTGGTACCGGGTATTGAACTAAGGGGGCACTGGAGCACTGAGCCACACCCCCAGCCCTATTTTGTATATTATTTAGAAATTTATATATTCTTCTCACAATTTAATTTGTGAATGTTAAATACAAAAATGTTGGGACTCCACTGAGTTGCTTAGTGCCTCACCATTGCTAAGGCTGGCTTTGAACTCTCAATCCTCTTGCTTCAATCTCCCAAACCACTGGGATTACAGGCTTGCGCCACTGCACCCAGTTCAGCTTCATTTTATACAGCTATTTTTCTGATTTTAAATATCATAAAATATCATATAATAAGAAAATAATATATGAGTGTTCGTAGCAGCAACATCCATAATAGCCCCCAAATGAAAATAATCCAAATATCCAATAGATGATGAATGAACAGAATATGGCATATTGACACAATGGAATATTATTTGATCAAAAAAATATAAAAAAAGTATGAATATATCATGCTCCAACATAGATGAACCCTGAAAACTTGCTAAGTAAAAGAAACCAGACAGGTAAATCCACACATTGAATTCTTTATTTGTATGAAATGTCAAGGATAGACATATCTACAGGTAGGACTTTTTAGGTGGAGATGGGAATGACTATAAATGGTTGCAAGGTTTCTTTTTGGGTTTATAGGACTGCACTAGTATTAGAATGCAGTGGTGATTACACAATTCAATAATTATACTACGTTTACTAAAACTGTGTGTGATTAAAATGAATGAATTTTATGTTATGTAAATTATACTTAACTGGGCGTGGTGGCACCCATTTGCAATCCCAGAGAACTAGGAGGCTGAGGCAACAGGATTGCAAGTTCAAGGCCAGCCTTTGTCTCATAGTGAAGCCCTGAGCAACTCAGCAAGACCCTGTTTCAAAATAAAAATTAAAAAGGGCTGGGGATTTGACTCAGTGGTAAAGCACCTCTGTTTTTTTTTATACCTCCCCCAAAAAACTACAAATAATTATACTGCAGTTAAACTCTATTTGTGTGTGTAGTGTGTAGAATATATATCTACAGTTTAGTTGTACTTTAATTTATATGTATATAAATGTTAAGAGAGAAAGAGATCTATCTATCTATCTATCTATCTATCTATCTATTATGAACTTCTCTCCATATATCTAAAACTGCCCTGAGATCTGCTGTGATGTCTAATGAGTAGATGACACTGGATTCCAGCCACGAATGAGGCAGAGTACATCCAAAGCCTATTCATAGATCCCCAAGAACTAGCAGACACTCTTTAGCAACAATACAATTTTGTGCAGTTCCTAGAGGGACCAGTGGGGCCAGTAAGTGAGGCTTGGCTGCATCCATCAAATCCTTGGACATCATCCTGCTGATGTTGTGTGAAAATAAAACTGTAAGCCCCAGGTCTGTGTTCTCCAATGGGCCTTACGTTGCTCATCACCATCAAAGGAGGCTTGTAGCCGAAGCAGTGGATTCAGTCCACCCACAGTTGATTGGGAAGTCTCAGCTAACTTATCTCAACAGACCTCACCCTCCCAAGCTGGTATTATGTATCTTTGTGTTAGCATGTAAAATGAGGACTACTTCTATTTTCTCAACACTATACACGAGCCTAGTACAGTTAATAGGTTCATGGTAGATACTTGTGAGAACAAAAAGGTGATATGGACTGTCAGTCTTCACAGTGATCATGAAACAAGTAAGATTAAAGTTCTTCTAGCATCCTTGCTTCCACAGACTGGACTCCACTGTCACCCTGTACTGTGTGACCTCTGAAGGTTCATTAGTTCCCAGGTTGTATTTCTTCTAGGTCCTCGGTTTACTTGAACTCACAAGTCAGCAGACTGGAAGCACGAGCTATGTCGGAATGGGCAAAAATATATGTGGATAACTGATCCTGCAAAATTTGCAAAATGTAAATAGTGATATCTCTGTAGCCAGTCAGTGGAAACTAGGTAAAACTGTGCAGAAACCCATGGGGCAGATAAAAGTAATCATTTGTGCACGTTGGCTTGAATCTGCTATGCCAATGATAAAAGTAGGTTGTGATAATTTTTTTTCCCCTTTAGAAAAGATCTAGTACCATTAAAGGAAGAAAAAATTTACTTAGGAAGTCTGATGATGTATTCTGTTTTTACATTGAGATTATTCCCCCCCCCATTGTATTGTGAGGTATGAAGAATGGAGAGTAAACAAACTTTTTGTAAACTTCTTCATTTTCTTTAATGCTGCATTTACACAAAGCCTACCATTGCTGTTTACCATATCAAGTTTTTACCTCTTTCTGAAGGGCTGATGCTTATCCAGCTGGGCTAGAGTCAGCATCATCCATGGCTTTGGTGCTATTATCTTGAAAAGAGAACTACACTTGACTACACAACAGGACATAAAATATTAAAACTGTCTTGTGTGCTTAGTTATTCCTAGAAAAAATATGACTGTATTAGTCAGCTTTTTGACACTATAATGAAATACCTAACATATGCTACCTGTAAAGAGAAGAGGTTTATTTAGCTCCTAGGTTTGGAAGTTCAAATTTGGGGGGTGGGGAGCCCACTGGTTCAGCTTCTGGTGTGGGTGGGAGTTACTGTCTAATTATGGATAAAGCATATGTGGGAGCAATGGGTAAGTGAGGAACCAGGCTACCTGGGCTCAGGGTGGACTCCCAGCTTACCCAAGTATTAGCTTTGTATTAACAGTAAGTTACTTAGCCTCCCCAGGCTTTAGTTTCATCATGGATTTAATGGAGAAATAATGCCAATTTATGAAGTGAATTGCATATGAAAAATTCCTAGAATAGCCTGGCATATTATATGCACTCAAAAAAAAAAAAAAAAAAGAGGAACTACATTATTAGGTAGGTTAGGACAGACGACAGACATTAGGCTTACGCACCAAGAAAAATCCAGGAGTTATAAAACTGAAACAGTAGAGAATCTTATCTAAACTGGCAAGCATTTGGGAATGAGAGCTAGAATGTCCAATCCTCCCCAATCTGTAGATAAATTTATAATCCCTTGAGGGAACAGTTATCTAAAATCCTGGGGACCCCTATCTGAAACAGATGAGCATCAGAAAAGTGGGGTCTGGTATGTCAAGACCTCCCCCAGCTCAAGTTGGTCATAACCCCTCAAGGGACACTACTGTTTTCAGACCAGATCCTCATTATCTCTTGCAACCAAGACACCAGAACCCTCCCTTATCACCACAACTATGCCACAGCCACCAAATCACTCTGTCAACCAGAACATTGAGATCCTCAAAAAGGAAGTTTACTGATAGGTAGCCAAAGGATAAGAAAAAATCAAGGGTTCAGGAAAATCGAGGCAAGAACAGGGGACTTCATTTCCTTAAAAACTTCAACTCTATGAGCACCATACCATCCTCTCTTCCAGGGGGTCCTTGCACTTCCTATGCTATACGTTACTCTTTCCTTTTACTCTCTTAAACTTTTCACTTACTACTGTGTTTCCCTCAAATTCTTTTGGGTGGATTCACAAGAACCAGGACCTCAGGTCTACAGTGGCTGCCCTGGATCAGGCTGGCAGGTCCCCAGCCCTGTAACTGCATGAACTGCACAAAGATCCTTGTGTGCAGAATTGTTAGTAGCTACAACAGAATGGTAGAAACACAGCCCAGCCTGCCTAAAAATCTTTTGTGCCATCAACACACTAATGAGATTGCTACTTTTGGTCTTGAAAAGAGCAGTGTTTCATCCTTGGACCATGGGACCCCACCCCACCTGAGATGGTGCATTTTTTATTCTCTGAACAGATAAACCAGCAGTACTAGAGAGTACTGAGTCTGAAAATTTACAGTCTTCCCTTCTGGTCCAAACCCCTGCATACAGCAAGTGTTAATAGGATGTTGAAAAAAAGTGACAGTGCAAAAGAAACCAGAATAGCAAACAAGAATGAGATGTTGGTTTGGGTTAGTACTACATGCGGTTCACCAAGCATCCAACTGATGATGTTGTCACTTATACGCCTGTGAAGGCCTCATAAATGGAAATTATCTTTTGTGACTAACATTATGTAATGCTCATGCTAACACCATGCCTACATAAGAAATTCATAAATATTTTAGGAGGAGAAACACAGTGATGTTCCCCAACACACCCATGCAACAGTTTCAACATAATTAGTAGCATTTCTGGGTCCAAAACAGCACTCTTATAATGTGCATGATAGAGGAAATGAATGACTAATTATACCTTATTAAATTTTATTAATCCTCATTAGAACTCTATTATTCTTTATAAGTGGGAGAAAGAGGGGTGGGTGGGTGGGGAAATGCAGGTCAAGTCCCGTTATAGCTGATGAGAATTGGGTGAATCCATTCTTACCTCCTGTGATACTGGGATTTTTTTCATACTAAATAGTAGTACTCAGGATGTGGGTTTGCTGAAATGTTTGATAGAATAAGTGAATTGTGTTGTGATAGGATTTGGTATTTTTAAAATCTCAGAACAAAATCTCTTTAAGAGCTCATCTTTCCCATTTTTAAAAATCATGTTAGAAGAAAAAGAAAAATAGTTCATTATCATGTGGAATGGGTGGGTATCTCCACTCCCAGCCTCCTGCCATAGAAAGAGGTTTATTTAGGAAAGTAGATACTCATTTAAGGAAGAAATAGGGCAATCTCAAGAGAGACCCTTTGGGGATAAAGCAGGAAATACCCATTCAAGTGAGGATGTGGGCCATCTCCGGAGTGAGAGGCTCTGGGTGGGTATTCTCAGTCATCTTTCTCTGCCTCCAGATTCACATTTTTGTATGTATAGATGAGAAAATTGAGAGGAACAAAGAGGTTAAATAATTTAAACCCAGAAATATCTGAATTCAAAGACTTCACAAAAGAAATGCTCAATAAATGAGTCCAGCAGCCTATGGTTTTTACATTTATTTCCTTAATTCTTGGTTAAAAGAATTCCATCAAAATCTAACCTCAAAAAAACCATGTTTAGGAGTTTTTGTGCATTATTAACTCAAAGTGTACTCTCATCATGTATGAGTGGAATCAGGTCCTGCTGGAGGTAAAGGCCAGGAAGATGGCATGGAAAGAGCACAGAATCAGGTGACCTGTATGGTGGGGGGGGGGGGGCAGTTGAGTTCAGGTCTTGCTTAGTTATTTTGTGCTTGGCAAATCCTTTACCTGAGTTTTTGCCTTAAAGGTAGAAGATGGACTACAATTAATCCTATCCAACTCACTTGAAGATGTAATAATTCAGATGAAAGAGTGTTTTTATGATATATTGCAGTGAGGGATTATTCATTTAGATATGAATAGGATAGAAACACAAAGAAAGGAAGTCACAGGTTTGGAGTGCTTTCCAGGAAATAACCCCTGGATACAGTAAATGGTGGTTCTTACCTTTACTCACATTTTCAAACGTCAGAGAAAAAAAAAAAATCCGACTTGAACCTTCCAAGAACAGGCTTGTCTTTATTCAAACCAGTCCACCCAGTTCGCATACTTTTTTTCCAAGCTGTAAGTACAGAGCAAGCTGTAGTTGTTTAACTCCTGGGGTTCACCTCTTTCAGCACAGTACAAGGGAAGTTACCCTGAAGCAACTGAATGTCTCTGTTCCTCAGGGCTCACTGTCAACCAGAACCTTCCCAGAACTAGCTCTGGAAGGGAAATACAAAGTCACTTCATTGGGTAGTCCTCCTGCCTAATCTGATATCTAACCTGGTTCTCAGCTCAGGGGTTAGGAGGCAGTCAGGACCCTGCCTGCCGGCTGGAATCAATCCTGAGGGGAGACAGGGACTCGGGTCCCGCTCCTGGATCTGTTGAGCGTAGGCTCTGTGCAAATCATTTCTTTTCTGCAAGTTTCAGCATTCTCACGGGTGAAGTGAATGGGTTGAAAGTTTGTCTCTGCCAGTTTGAACATCCTGTAAGTTTTGAGTCTTGCTGGGAATCCGGGGTGGGGCTTAGGAGGAGGTCTGTCGAAGGGAATACTTTAGCTCAAGCTCAGTCCCCTAATTTGGCACCGACATAGGAGACTCAAGTTGCCCCACTTCTCTAGCAGCCCCTCAACTCGGCCGCTTCCTCCTACGTCTCCTTCCTCTTCCTCCAGTGGAGGCAAGCCTCCACACCTCCCTCTTTCCCTTCCTCCTTTGCAAGTTCCCTACATTCCCACGTCTCCTCCTTTTCCTCCCAGGAAATGCAATGCCCTCTGTGCGCCCACCTTTTGGCAAAGTCACTGCCCACTGCGTGCGACCCCTCCCCCGCCAGGCGAGCGCTGCGCTGCGGCCCGCGGGCACACGCCTTCCCATACCTTACATGGACAAATGCGTGCAGGCAAAGTCAGGAATTCAGGCCCCTGACGTCAGCCTCCAGCGCTCAGGGCACCGCACGGGAGACCGAGGGGAGGGGGTGGGGACGGTGGGGAGGAAGGAGGGGGAAAGGCACCAACCAGCAGCCGCTCCAGCCCTGCCGAAGTTTCACTTTTTGTCTGTGGGTTCGCTCCCGGGCCCCGCGCGAGCTTTCCCGGGATAAGTAGCTTAGCGATCGGGGAGAGCCGAGCGCTGCAAGGTAAGGGCTGGCTGCACGGCCCGGGACGCGGGGCGCTGGGCGCGGGCGGCGCGCTCGCCCGGACCGGTGCGGGGCGTGGGGCCGGGCCTGTCCGGGGCTGGGGACAATGGGAGGGGGAGTGCCCGGGCACCTCCTCCTCCGCCTCTGCCTCCGCCTCCAGCCGCCGCTGCTGCCGCTGCCCCGTCTGCCTCCTCCCTGAGGTATTGTTGCAAATCCTCCTTCCTTCCCCCTCACCCTCCGCCCGCGGGCGCTTCAGGAACCCCCAGCCCGCCCCGGGCGAGAGCGCCTGTGGGGTGGCAGGAGCGCGGGGTGCAGAGCGCCCTTCCCCGGCCGCCAGGCCCGCGGTGCGGAAGTGCCGACCGCGGCCCAATCACCGGGTGCACGCCGTGGGGGAGGGGGACCCAGAGTTTTTGGGGAAGCCTCGATCGGGGGTTGGGCGGGGTTGGAGTCTTTGCGCGCCCCCTGCCCGGGCTTTCTGGGCGCCCAGGGGGCGGGGCCACGCCTAGCCGCTTAGAGCTTTCGCGGAATCTCAGTTGTCACAGTGGAAAGGGCCTAGAGACCCAGTCATTCAAGTCCTCCCATTTCAGAGTTAGAGCAACCGAGGCCAAGACTGGAGGGTCTTCCCCGAAGTCATTCTTTAGAGATCGAGCCATAAATAAAGTAGGTGGCTCAGGACTCCTACTTCCCGTTCTGTAAGCATTTCTAGAGTCCCCACTGTGTGTCAGGCACTTTGCTGGTGTGTTGGGCCCAGATCTTACCCTCAGGGAGCACTCAACTGAGTGGAGAAGCCAAACCTGACCCAATAGGAAATGCTAAGTGCTGAGGGGGAAATATAAGGATAAGAGTTTTAAGGAAATGGCCTTTGGAGGGGGCTGTGCTTGATTGTTGCTTTTGAAGGATGGGGAATTTTCTGAAGTCAATCAGCCATGGAGGAAGGGCATTTCAGCGAGGCAAGTGCAGATCAGAGAAGACTGAATAAAGGGTGGGAAATAAAGATGACCTGTAAATGGGGGCATAAAGTTTGGAATAGGGACGGGTATGACCTGAGGTGAACTCGTCCGTGGAATGGTACCTGGATTCTTGGGCAGAGTGGAGTCTTTGGGATTCAGGGTCCCAAGAAAACTCTACTTTCCTTTCCCTAGGAGGGTTCCACCCCTTTCCCTCCAACAGGAAAGGATTAGCAAGAACTCAGGGTTATCTCTGAGCTACTTTCCTCAGCCAAACTCACTTAACATTGTTTCAATCACCTTATTCTTTTGATCCCCCATCCCCTTTTCTGGATGTCTTGCCTCTCCAATAAAATGAATTGTCACAAATGTGTTAGTGACTTACTGCTTTTCCTCTTCCTGCATGTGTGCATTTTAAGAAAATCTCTAGAGGAAGGAAGGGAAGTGGATGGGGGTGTCTTTAGAAAGAGCTAACCTTCTCTCCCATTCTCACTTTGCCTCACTCTTACAGGTAGGGAAACATGTAGAGTTGAGTGTCAGCCCTAGAGCAGAGTAAAGGTGGACCTCGGTGGGGGTACAGAACACCCAGTAGAGTTCTCTCTATTCCATCAAGATCCTCCTCCTTGCAGAACTTCTGCCAGCACCAGGGCCAGTTAAAGAGGAGATTATGTATCTTGCTTCTGATGCTTGCAAGGCAGCCCTTAACCTCAGTGCTCAAGTTTAGAATGTAGAGTCTGTAGACAGGAGTAGCTATTGGAATGGTAGGGGTACAAATTTGGGGCCTCTGGGTCAGACAGTCCCTCAGGGTCAGGCACCCTGTAAATAGCATAGGCTTAGCCTTGGCCTTGGCGATAGGGAGGAAGGAGAAACTGAGCCTCTGAGCTGATTGTTATGGTGGGAATGAGTGGGATCCCTCTTGAAGTCACATTCTGGTGGAGAGGTGATGCCTCCAAGAGAGGGAGACAATTTCAGGAAATGATGGGTGGGAGAGGAGACTTGATTATGAAGGACTTTAAAAATGCCAAGCTATTGAGTTTGGATATGACTTGAAGCCATCATTTGAGGGTTTCCAGCAGGCTGGAACATGAATGAGAGGGGATTTCTCACATTGGGAAGCCTCCTGCTGCCCAGTTTCAGTGAGAAGTGATAATTTGGTTAAGAATATTATCATTGGGTGTTTGTTCATTTAATTGACATGTTACTGAGTACCTATTATGTGCCACTGACAATAGCAGGATCCTGTTTTTATTAAGATAAATTGTGTTAAATTAATTCTAAGACACTTTTTCAGCATTTTAATATCACTAAATCTGGTTGTCTTATAATCACGGATGTGTCATAGTTCAACAGGTTTTTTTTTTTTCACTTTAGGTTGATAATGACACATCTTACAGTCAATGATTGAAATTTGATAAAATTTGTTAATCATGTCCTTTATGGATGTATAGTACTTTGCACTTTAGAAAACACTTTAACATCATCTATTCCATTTGAATCTCCAAGATTCTGTGAGAATTAAGCCTGGTGACATAGCCACCTCCATTTTATCTCTTCTCCAGGGTTACCTAGCCAATTAGGAATGTGCTCAAAATTTCGATCTCAAACTTGTGATTCTTGTTGGTAATATGTGGCTTCATTCTGCTGCGCAATTAACATGGGTTAATTGGGAACAGGGAAAGAATGTGATTAGATTTGATTTCAGAATGAAGGCTCAGGGTGCTGGAATGTTGAGGGGGGTTTGGCCAAGGACAATGTATAACTTATAAGGGTTGGGAAGCCCTCTTCACCCAGAGATCTGCTGTAGTAAGTAGAACAAGGACAGTGAAATGGAAACTTGTAGGTAACATGGTAAGAACGAAGGCTGGAGATGCACAGATTTTACCTAGAAAGAAGAGCAGTGCACAGAGCACACACTTCCTGACTTTGCTTACTGTATACCAGAACTGGGTAGGCCCTGGGTATAGAGATGAGGAGGGCATGGTCCTTGACCTTGAGGAGCACAGGGGAGGGCATATGTGGTGGAGTGGGGGATCTCAGTGTATCAGGTGCTGTCAGTGTGTTTTGGCTGCTCTGCACCAAACTCAGGGAAGCCTTCATAGAGGGGGAACTGTCTGAACCAAATCTCTAGGACTCAGTGGGAACTGTCAAAGTGGAAGAATGGCAGGTGAGATTCCTGTGAGGCAAAGGTAGCATGGTTAATTTTCTAGGCTGTGTTTTAATGGCCAGCATGAAGAGCTGTGGGAAACGGAGAAAAAGGAGGACTCTTAATTTTTGCTAAAAAGAAATGTTTACATTTATCTCATAGGCGGTAGGAGCCATTAGCTGATTCTCTAAAGGCTTGTGATTCACAGAATAAGGCTAGACAGGGCCTCTGGAACTATTGATGTGGGATTAAGTATTTGATGGTAATGTAGGAGGCATAGTAACACTTGCTGGATCCAGTAACATTGCTGGATGAATGAACTTGAGACTTTGACCCAGGGTATAATTAGGCCCTCATTCAGGGATGTGCATTAGTGGGTGGGGACTTTTCCTGGAATATGGTTTTGGAATGCTACGCTTTGGTGGAAGAAACTTTCTCGAAGAAACTTGCCAGAGGTGAGGAAGCGAAAGGTAAAATCATGGTGTAGTAAGCTAGGACCTGGGTAGAAACCCATTGACGTGAAGGTGCCTATGAGGCAGAGAATGTGAGGGGGCATGGGAGGGTAGAGGAATGGAAGTGTGTAGTGGGAATTGCCCTGCCTGCCCGGCGGCCCAGAGGACATGACTGATGCATTACTAATGCAGGTCACTGAGATGAGATTGGAGGGTGGACAGGTGGCTGGGGCATTAATGTGTTGAAGCAGGTTAACTGTAAAATTAAAGTTGGAAAATGTTTATCTTCTTATTATGTTTAATGATAGTATATAATTTTAGACATTTTGAGTGCTTGCTGTGTGATTATTAGTTACCATATTGATTCATTGAGGTAGGTTTTATGAGTGTTATGCTTTGGATGTGGTTTGTCCCCCAAGAGTTCATGTGATGGAGGTGGGAGGTCCTCAGGTCATTAAAGGTATACCTTGGGAAAGATTAAGGTGGTCCTTTGGAATCCTGTTAGTTTTCCTAAGAACATGTGGAAGAGCCAGCCTGATTTGAATCACTCTTTGGTTTCCTGTTTGCTGATGTCATCTCTGTCCCCCCATATGTTCTCATTATTTCGGTATCATTTTCCATGAGACCTTTACCAGAGCTGAGCTGATGCTTGTACTATGCACTTGAGCTTCCAGAACTGTGAGCTAAGTAAACCTGTTTTCTTTATCAACTGTACCAGCTTCAGGTATTAAGTTATAGTAACAAAAAATGGACTTCTATGATGATTATCAATCTCATTTTGCTGGTGAGAAAATGAATTTGGTAAGATAAGGTTGCACAACTAAGTAACACTGCTAAGTTTCCAACTCGTGCTTGGTCGCTAGCTTCTTCGCCACTCCTTTCTGTGCCCACAGCAGGAAAAGTTCAAATTGATAATGTTTTTCAGTGTTCTCCGGGACTTAATTCAGCACACACTCCTTGGGGCTTGGTGGGATCACAGTTGAGGATTTCTCTGTATGAGTGGCTTCTTTGTCCCACCTCCTTTTCTCTTAAGCTGCCACCATGCCCTCTATCTTTGGGTCTTCTCTCTCTTCAAACCTAATTGGGAGGACTGAGCCTCTGCAGCAAATCATCTGCTCCTCTCAAAAGTGCCTACTTTCCCACCCAGTCCAATGTGGGGATAAGGATTTGATGTATCCAATAGAGAGACAGTTGGGGCTATAAAAAAAGTGGTGGGGAGTCTCCATCTATGTCATTACCTTTGGTTTATGGCTCCTGCAACAACTCTGGAGTTGAACCAAATCCCTCCTTTTGGATCCCTTCCTCCAAGAAAGCTTTCTGGCTCTGGACTCAAGGGATCAGCTCTAGTTCTTCTTTTTACCTACCTGCCTCAGGTGGGTCATTTACATTTTGGTGACTCATTGATAAATGGATGAATGAGTTACTTATTCTCTGGGGGAGAGGAGGTAGATCCTAGGAATGGCAACTGGTGATATGAATAATACTTTGTCTTTCTTATCTTTGAATCCCTCTCATCTCTGATGCCTTGAAGATGTTTAGTAGCTATTTGTTAATGAATGAACAATGTCTGTTGATATTATATAAACATGAGTCACCACTTCACCTTAAATATTTGCTTTTCTAACTCCCCTCTACTTTTAGATAAGTTTCTTGAGGATTGCAAAGATGTCTGCTTTATTACTGGTGATATCCCAGTGCCCAGAAGAGTGCCTGGCATGTGATAAGTGCTCTGGAAGTATTTGCTATGGGAAGAGAGGGAGTGGCCTAATGGTTCACTGCCACCACAGGATAGCAATCATGGCAAAGGGGACCATGATTTTACTGCCTAGAACCCTGAGCCTACAGAGATCCAGGACTGGATGGAGAATCACCGGTGCTGTAGCTGCCACAGGCGGCATTGGGCAGTGCTACCAGTGGGATGAAAACTGGGGGACTGGGAGTGTGGTGTTGAGGGTGTGAGATCAGCTATGTTAAGAAAAACTGAATGTGCAACTGGCCTTTTGCTTTTCCTTCCTTCAGCCAGGCAGTTTTATTATTCTGTTTTCATAATCCAGGTCTTTGATTGTGCTGTTCTCCCTTCCTGGATCTTCAGCCTGTTGTAAACCTATGATCTTTTGATATCAAGATCAAAATCCTCTCTGTGCCATGAAGCGATTTCCAGAGTCCTTGCCTCTTTTACTCCACCTATGAGTGTGATCACACACAGCTCCATCTCTTGTATGAAATTCATTACATGTGTACTGAGTGACTACCGTATGTCAGGCAGAAGTGCTGGTTCCTGGCTTATAAGGAAAACAAAGACAGGCTTTGTCTTCAAGGATCTTTATTCTAACAGGAGAGAGACTGAAATAGACTGTGCTAAGGCCTTAGTAATGAGCAAAGGGCTAATGGGCACATTAGGAAAGGAGTGACTGACCATCTGGAAGATTTGGTGAATACTTATGGAAAAGAAGACATTTGGGTTGGATTTTGAGGAGTGGGTATGGGTTCTCATGATAGATAGGGTTGGAAGAGCTTTCCAGGCAGGGGAAAACTTGATATATATGCATAGGCTTGAGGACTAGAATTTTTTAGGGAATAAAAAACCGTTTGGAGATCATGTGAAGGGTGTGGCTGGCTAGGGAGGGTTAGATGGTCAAGGGCTTGTAGGCTGAAGTTAAGATCATGACAGAGGTGGGGTGGGGAAGAGCTTTTATTACTTTTTGAGCAAAGGAAGACTTTGTTGGATCTGTGTTTCAGAGAGCTCTGGGAACAGAATGATAGCAGGTCAAGGCAAGAGGCAGTTTAGAGATTGCTGAAATCTCCAGGACAGGGAGATAGTCCTGTACCACATCAGCAGAGTAGAGAGAAGGAAAAACAGATTCCAGAAACTGTTTGTTATTATAATAATAGGAACTAGCTTAGTTCTACTATTATCTTTTTTTTCTCCAGTTTGTCAGACCTGGCTACAAAAAAAAACTATTTTATGGACATCAAAGCTTGTAGTCAGTAGGAGGAGCCCCAAATAGGTAACCAGTTCCTGCTTTACAAGTATGGCCTGGTTCCTTGGTGGTTACAGTGACCCAATCCCTTATTATACAGAGAAGGAAACTGAGACCTAAAGAAAGAAACAGATTTAGTTAGTCACATTTGGTCCTCATTCCCAGACCAGCCCTATTTCCAAGGTGCTTTTCATTCTCAGTTTCTGTTGTACTTGACATAACCCCTACCTTCCAAGAGCTTTGCTTTGGAGAATTCGGGGAGGGGGTATAACTGGGAGACCATTGTGTCTCAGGCTTGGGCCTTTCACTTTACACTTTGAAAACAATGTGATTAAGATGGTTCTGGCTATTTGTGTTATTGCCTGGTTATTATCTGTGTTATCTGGTTATTGTGTCATTGACATTGATGCCTGCCACTTGCTTGCAGGAACCAAGGTACTGGATCTGTGCTAGCTCCATCGTTTCTTATAGGTGATGCTCCCTGCCCACTTCCCACCATTCTCTCTTTATTTTTGCTGGCCTGAAAATTTTTAGGATGACAGTCTTAGATGCATTACAGGCAGAGCCTCCTATCTTTTTCTCTTAAACCTGCTCATCACAACCCATCTTGCAGAGCCCATTAGTATTTCATAGCCTTCATAGCACTTTTTATGTGGCAAATGCATTTTACGATCATTTTTATTACTTAATTCCCAATTGCAACTCATTGTGTTGGCAAGATCAGTCTTGCTTCACAGAGAGTGGGCAAGTATTCAGGGGTGAAGAAACCTTCCCACGAAGCCTTCAGTGGCAGAATGAGACTCGGACTCCTGTCTTTAAAACTCCTGTCCTGCTTCCTCTGCAAATGAGCAAGAAATAATTGATATGTACATCTTCAGTAAGCCCTATGCAGAGGTGTGAGATTTTTTTTTTTTTTTTTTTTTTTTTTTTTTAGTACTGGGGATTGAACCCAGGTGTTCTTCACCACTGAGCTATATCCTCAGCCCTTTTTAGTTTTTATTTTGAGGCAGGGTCTCTCTAAGTTTCTGAGACTGGCTTTGAATTTGTGATTCTCCTGCCTCAGCCTCCTAAGTGGTGAGACCACAGGTGTATGCCACCACACCCTGCAAGAAAGAGTTCTTATTTCATTAGCACTAATTAGTAGAACTAGCTGCCTGTGAACAAGGCTTTTGAAAGTGTTTTAGTCAACTTTTTTTTTTTGTTGCTGTGAATAAAATATCTGACCAGAACAATTGTAGACAAGGAAAAGATTATTTTGGGGCTCACAGTTTCAGAGGTCTCAATCCATAGACGGTCGGCTCCATTCCTTGTGGCTCAAGGTGAGGTAGAACATCATGGTGGAAGAGTGTAGTGGAGGGAAGCTGTTCACATGATGATCAGAAAGCAAAGAGAGAGGCTCCATTTCCCAGATACAAAATATATACCCCTAAGGCACACCCCCCAAAGACCCATCTCCTCTAGCCACACCCACCCACCCTCAGCCGCCACCCAGTTAATCCCATCAGAGGATTAATCCAGTGATTGGGTTAAGGCTCTCATAACCCAATCATTTGTCCTCTAAATCTTTTTGCATAGTCTCACACATGAGCTTTTGGGGGACACCTAATATCTAAACCATAACATAAGGCAAAACTGAGAACCAGGTGTTGACGCAGAGTCTGAAGGTGTGGGTTTCACCTTACTGTCATTTTTGCAGTACCAGATAGTTTTTGGTCTATGGAAAACCAAGTCCTGTGTTTGAGTCACTCATGAGCTCTGTGATCTTAAGTTCTGGAACATCCCTAAGCCTTAGTTGCCTTCAAAGAGAGATCATATGATCTCTCTTTGAGATCACAACACACTTGTGAAAACCAGAGAAATTCCCCTTGATGGAGCTTTATAAATGGTAGTGTAGTGTGTACTTGTGGCCCCTCCTGGGTGTTCAGTATGACATCTGGCACACAATGATGACTCCTTTTTCTACTGATGGAGGTCATGGGATTTAGATCCGGACAACTCCAAGTTCAAATCTTAGCTGTGCCATGTAGCAGAGGGGTCACTATTTGGTTTTCTGATTTACTCCTTTTAATGCCTCATTAAGGAGGGCACCATGGTTGAAAATAGTTTGCTCCAGAACATGGGATGAGAGCCACACACATTCACAGGCATTTCCAGGCTGTGCAAGAGTTCGTTTGTCACCAGTGAATGGCTGTGCAGTGTCCCTCTTTCTACCATGACCATCCCATTCTCTCTTAGGTTTATTTGTGTTGTATTTGCATTTTTTGGTCCTATGGGATTTCCTTCTATTCTCCTCTGCTGCAGGAGTTGCTTGTGCAGTAGACTCACATGATGGCAGTAAAACCCCCAGTAGCTCAAATGGAAAGCTAGTGCTGAAGGATGAGCCAGGTCTTCCACAGATATGTGTGTGGGAACTTTTCTTGAGGCAGGTAAGCAAGGGGATTGGGACAAGCCCGGGTCACTGACCTCATAGAAGTGTGCTTTGGCCTCTACTACTCTTGCTGTGGACACTTGCTATAGCTATTGTCAGTGCTGCTGGGGATTGAATCCAGGGGCACTCTATCACTGAGGTACATCCCCAGCCCCTTTTATTTTTAATGTTGAGACAGGGTGTTGCTAAGATGCTGAGGCTGGCTTTGAAGCTGCGATCCTCCTACCTCAGTCTCTTGAGTTGGGATTACAGGCCAGCACCAGTATACATGCCATTCCTTGGCATTTTTAAGAGAACATTTAGTATGTTAAAGGATTTTTATCCTCAATTTCCTTACATATAAAAATGTCTGAAGCAACAATACTTGCTTCATGGCTAGAGTGGCCTTACTTTCTGGTTGGCTCAGTGGAACCTCTGTTTATGTCTGTATTCTAGCTTATTTAACTAGTATCCATACTGTCCCCTTCCTTTTTCAGAGGTGTTTTGGTTTGGAGGATAAACTGTATGGCCACCCTATTCATTTGTGAATATTGAGTGAGACATTTTAAGAGAGCCCAAGGCTATGCCTAAATTAAGGACTTCAAAAGTGACCTCAAGAAATGTCTATTGAATGAACTACATTTATAAAAGTAAAAGGTCTAGGATGTTTGAAGGCAGTGCAAGATTGTAGGCATTTACTAGGGCAGGTAAAACATGTTAATATGTATGCAGAATGTAATGAAATACCATGGGAGAGGTGCACATGAAGCCCTGGTGGCCTGTGTGTACCTACCAGATCGTGTGCAGAAGAAGCTCATTGGAATTGCTTAGTCTCAGCTGAGACCTCAAAGGATGGGAGGCTTAGACCAAGGAGCCATAGGGCAGCCCTGTCTACTAATAGATAAAAAATGAGATTGATTCTCTGTCCTTGTGTGTATTGTAGCTGTGTTTCTGTATTATTTTCCCTACAGTGGTCCATCTTGATAACAACTTCTTAACAATAGCTGTGGAAGTCCAGTGCTATTCTATATTCAGTGCCAGCATGTCCCCAGAGTCACCTACACTTATTCTTTCTAATGAATTTCCACTGAAGACAGGTTTTGTTTAGTTCCCAGGAAGAACAACTCAGTTGCCATTTGGATCTTCTGTTTTGTTTGGTATGAAAACTAATCATTTTCAGGAACTATGGTAAGGAGTTTCCACCCAGAGGGTGGGTATTCCATCACTTATGGGAAAGGTAAACTTTGCAGTGTCCAGGCAGGTAAGTGGCACCTTTTCATAGACTAAGGTGAAAGGTAGGTCGGCATTCCAATAGCTGCTCATTTCCACCCTGGAAATCTTTCTCCTTGACCATAGCTTAGCAGCCTCACTTGGAGAATTATTAGTATTGACAGTTGGACAGAACCCTAAAGATACATTTGTCTATCACTGTGCACACTTTTGTATTCATTCATTGGATAGCATATCTCAGGTGCACCTGTGAATGAACGAGTGCAGACTCCAGCATGAATCTTGGGAATAGAAATTTGAATGCAGTGTGGTTCCTGCCTCTGGGAGGTCAGATAAGTAATCAAGCCAGTATGTACAAGTATGTGCAAAACCATCTGTTGGCTCTGAATGGATGGTGAGTAACTCAGGGATCTGGAGAAACTGCAGAGATAAAGCCATTGTTATTTGATTGGGCATTGAAGGATGAGTGGGCATTTGGTGGGCTAGAGGAGGAGAGGGTATTTATGTTGGGGAAATGACTTGAACAGAGACATGGAAGTAAGAAGTGCATGGTGCCTTGGAAAATTGGAATTATGGGGGATGCATTGCAGAGCAGAGAGGAGATGGGTGGAAAAAGGCCTTGATTGAGGCTTCACACCGAAAGTAGCATCACTAGGGCAGTGAGAGGACTGAACCTATGTTTCAGGAGAACATCTGAGTAGTGTGGTGTGCTGGGTGGATTGACCCCACCAATATAGTATGGCACTTTTTTCCCAGTCTCCACTTTTTTTGAGGGACTGTAATAAGCCCAGGCCAAAGATAAAGCAAAGCTGAATTAGGGCTGAGGCAATGGATCTGAGAGATAATTCATAGATAGAATAGAAGTCACTCAATATTCTCATTTTACATAAGAGGAAACTGAGGCCTCTAGAAGGTGACACATGCAGAGTCTGCAGCCTGGTCCTGGCATAACCCTGATGTGATCCCATTCTCTGCTCGGAGTCTTAGAGGGGTGACAGAAGGCATGGCTTTTGAGAGAACTTATCACCCTTTTTATCCTACACAGATTTCACGAAACCTCTTATTCTGCACAGGATGGGCTCTTATTGGAGATATGGAACCTCTGATCACTAGGGATAGTCAAGCAGTGACTGATTGGAATGTTACAGTGAAAATTCAGGCTTTTGTTGAAGACTGATCTAGAAGGTCTTTGAGGCCTATTAACCCTGACCTTTTATTTCAAATTTATTTTTAATTCCTGTGAAAATATATTTATAGCGGTCTTATCTGGGGCCACCTGTTCTTTTGGCTTATCGAGGTTATTTGAGCCAAACTGGACTACAGGCAAAGTGGATGATTGGGTTCTGGGAATGGTAGGTTGTGTCATGCGGTAGCGTGAGGGAACAACTGTTTGGTGACAGGTAGATCTCACCAGGGAGATCTCTGACCTAGAATAGCTTCCATGATCCTGATCAAAATGGAACCTACCATTACATTATGGCCCTTTCTTCCAGTCACCATTTTTTATAGTTAACCTTGTGTTTTCCCCACATTGGTGCTGTGAGGTATATTTTGTTATTATTTTGAGGTATATTTTGTTATTATTTTGTCCAGACCTTGAGGCTGAGAGGTGGTGAAAGCCTTGCCCAGGACCCAAGGTAAACACTGAGCCAGGACTTAAGTTTTCTGTTGGTGCAATGCCAGATTCTTCCTGTTCCTGGCCTGTGCAGGTCTCCAAGTCACTCTAGCTTTTTGTTCATATTCATATCTTCAGCCTCCATTGCAGTTCCTGACATGTGGTAAGAATTTAATTAATGTTTATTGAGTGGACATGTGAATGAATGAATAATAAAAATGTAAAAATGACTACTCGGGTTTGAAGAACATATTTAGTAATAAAAAGATCGAACACTTCCAAACATTAATTAGACTGTTACCAAAAGACAATGAAAAAGAATTAATTTAGAATACATTTATTCAACTTCATTAAAAAGAAAAGTCAAAACCCTTTTACCCAAATACCTCTTCTGATATTTTATATGGCCATGACTCTAGTCTTTTTTCCACATTTTGTATTGGTGCATTATTATTGTACATAATGGTGGGATTTGTTATATATTCTTACACGCACATAGTATAACAATATAATTTGGCCATTATCATTGCCCAGTATTTCCCCTCTCCATCCCCTCCTCTCTTCCCCTCCTTCTCCTAGTCTATTTAATCTCCCTTCAATTTTCAGGAGATCCCCACACCTTTCTTTTCCTTTTTCCTCTCTAGCTTCCACATATGAGAGAAAACCCATGACCCTTGACCTTCTGAATTTGGCTTATTTTTGCTTAATATAGTGTTCTCAAGTTCCATCTCTTTTCCTACCAATGACATAATTTTATTTTTTTATTTTTATTTGGATAAAACTATTATGTACATATACCACATTTTCTTCATTTCTTTGTCCCTTGATGAACACTTAAGGCATCACTCTGATCTTAACTCCCTAAAAATGTATGTTCATTTTTTTTGACATGTGAATGATGTTTGTGTATATTTAATGTTATTACAAAAAATTCTTCCCTGTTTTTGTCTTATGTTTTTATTTTATGTGACTAAAGATTTGTTAAAATCAATAGCCCTAGTGTAGGCATTATCCTTATAGGCACTAGGATAGTTCCACTTTTAAAAAGATCAAATGCAATTCAATATGTTTAAAAATGCAGTAACAAACATCCGTGGGCCATAACTTTTATTCCCTTCTAAATTATTTCCTACAGGCAGTTATTTCTTTGGCACTTCACTTTCCCCCAACCATTTTGTCTCATGTATTATGTGTTTATCTCCCAGGGATGTAGTAGAACTGCACGGATGCTTTGGGAGTCAGGTTTAGATTCAAACCATAGCTTTTCCACACATCAGCTCTATAACCTTGTACCGGTGATTAACCCTTGTGAACTTCCCGTTCCTCATCTGTAAAAGGGGAGAAGTGTGCCTTTCATGTGACACGACCATGGGAGGAATTCTGCGGTCAGTGTAGTAAAACACCAGAGCCTGCCATGTGGGGTCACCGAAATACGTTATTCCTGTTCTCTTTGAGGGGGTTCTCTGTCTCAACCCACCATTTAGTTAGATGCCTGAGCTTTTTTAACTTTCATTTCTCTATTGAGTGTGATCCATAGTAGACCTTAAATAAGTGCTGATAGACTGGTTATGTTTTCAGATTTTTTTTTTTAAGAGGAGAATTACAGGCACAGAAGTCCCACATATTTCTGTTGCTTTTCATGTCAGTTGCCATTCAGCCTCGAGAAACTAGACTACTAATTTGCAGAGTCATTTGCAGTGTATGAATCAACTTGTTTCTCTGTATCTTCACCACGATTTAATTTTATAACTTGCATTTGTCTTAGCAATTAAATTAAATTAATATGTAAGAAGTGATATTTCATTATTGCTTTCATCTGCATTTCTTTAGAAAATGAAAAAAAAATCCCAAGTAGTGGCTTAGGGCTTGTATTTCTTCTTGTGTCATTTGTTAAATGACAATATTTAGAAATGTTCTAGGCTGGAGAAGCTTGGTAAGAAAGGTCTAAAAATGGTGTTTTGAGTTGCCTGCATGTTATTCATGGCATTCATCAGTTCACTCAGTGGTTATTGAGCACCTACTGTATGCAGGCAGTACTCTAGGGGCTGTACATATATGATGAAGAACAATATAATGAATGGAGTCAGGATCTCTAATCCAATCTCATTTTACACCTGAGGCCTAGAAAAGTCAGGTTAATTACCTGGGGTCATACAGCCTATTTAGCAGCTGAGCTGTTTATTCCAACAGTAATGATTTCATGGAGACATCCTGGAAGTTTCAGTTTTGTGATGTTAAACAAATCCTCAAACTGCGTCCATGCTGAGTTCTGATTTTTGGTTTAGAAAATATGGTCATAGGTCTTCTGAAGTGTATCCCTTCTTAGTTCTCTCTGGTGCTTTAATGTTCATTCATTCTTCAATAAACAAAGAATACTAAAACAGGACCAGAAAACAAAAGAACCCCAATCCAAGTAGCTTGGACCAATTATGAACTTTTTTGAATATGTTTTGGTAGATGGGGGACAGATGACATACTTCCCTACAACATAAAATAGTCAATTTAGATTTAATAAGGCAGTTATCTTCAGGTAATAAAAATTCAACTAACTTGCCATAACTATCTTGTTTAAAGTCAATTAAGAGCCTCATATTCCTCACTTGCTGGGTAAAATTTAATAGAACTTCAGTTAAGCATTTATTGCTTATTTAATTCAAAATTAAGTTAATCACCACAGTTAGTAACAACCACTGAGTATTTAATTAACATTCAGCAAACTATCTTATTAAGTCTAAATTAGATACAGACAGGTCTTGTTTATCCCCATTCATTTGCGCACACACTTCCCCCATCTTACCCCAAAGGGCCTTTGGTTTTCCCATGACTTTCCTTTTCTGACTTGTTTCATTTTCTTCTTGTTGACATCCAACTTGGATGAAAGAAGAGGAGAAGAGGGAGGAGTTGTCATGCTATGGGAACTTTAGGGTTGAGGTAGAGCTGAGAATCTTCTCTGTTCGGTTCTGTTTCATTCCATTCCATTCCATTCTGTTCCATTTCATTCTGTTCTGTTCCATTCCATTCCATTCCATTCCATTTTTCAAGATAAATGAGCACTTTCTCTGTGTGAGGCATTCTTTTAAGCACTGAGGAAGAAATACAGGTCATCTTGACATGTTTGGTTTCATTGTCTTGTCTAAATGAGATGATTGGTTTTATTTTCTTCATACAACACCTGTGGCCCACGGTGTAGAGGGCCCTTGGCTGGGTGTGGTGAATGCCAGTGATTCTGATAAAACTCAGGGTCTCCCATAGGAGGTGCTGTCTGGAAGCATGATATTCCTTTAGAATACTGTGATTCCATGAGACAGTGTTTCCCAGAGTTTAAGGCTTTCCTTTAGTGATCAAACATGCTTTGGGAAAATTGCTGTGGCCCATGGATTCTGCGAATCAGCCTCTCACAGCTAAGGAAGGGTGTGTGGACATTAACCCTTGTAACAGTGACACAGGGTCAGAAGTTCTTTTTTGCTTGAAAGGCAGGCAAAGTGGGAGACTTGAGATACAAGGACACATGGCTGGTGCAGCTAGGAAGTCTGGGCAGGCCTTCCTCTTGGAGAAGAGGTGACCTTGTGTGACAGAGCAGCATGGAGGGTGGCCACAGCGTCACCGGGAGTGAACAACAGTAAAATTCTGACAAGGCTGATTGGGTGGACACACCCTGACACATTGCTGTAACTTAAACCTGTTTTGTTACAGCCTGAATCTGAAGAGGTGGGAGGCAGCAGACTTTTTGTTGTGGAACTCTAGGTTTTAGGTTTTGTTCACCTGAGCGACTGCCCATCTGTAGAAGCCATCACTGATATTCTTCCAGAGGGCCTTCTGATTCCTCTGCTTGTGAACCACAAAATCTTTTAGGAGTCTTGGCTCCTTCGTGGACAGCTTCTTTTGTGTACCCTGCCATTCACCATGTACTCTGCCTTTTCTTCCTCCCTAGCTTCCCATATTGTCTTGAATCTCCCCGTGTCTCTATTTTTTATTCTTATCCATCTGTATCATCATTTTCACCCAAGCCAGGCTACTCTTTTATATTTTTCATTTTTATGCTTCATTTAAAATAATGTGGCTAGTATTCTCTCCAGTTGCAAAAAGATGGGATGTGTTAGACAAGACAGAGGATAATGTATAAATTTGGCCCACCATACCCCAGGGACTGGGCATCAAGCTGTGTTCTTTCAGAGTCTCAGCCATACGTGCCTGCTTCCTGTGTCTGAAAAGGGGCACAGGCAAAGGAGTAAAGAGCCCTGGTTTTATTTCTGATTCCATTTTGGGTATGAGTTTTCCCGTCTGAGTAGCAGTTTATCCATCAAAATGTTACTATTAGGCTGGTGTACTCTCAGGGCCTTTCAACTAGAAATTGTTGAGTTTAAATATTTACTAAGTCAACAGACGCTGAAGAGAGCCTGGCTTGTTGAACAGACATACGTTTTAGTACCTAACAACATGAGGAAACTCGTACAATGAGCTTAGCTCCATGCCCACACCAGGTAGGCAGGCATTCCATGAATGCTGTTTCTCTGACAGCGTGACTCCTTCTGGGTTCATGTTCTTCATATTGCCTTTTGCTTTGTAGTCACATCTTCTCTTCGGCCACCCAAGCTTACCTCTCTTTTAACTCTACTCTTACTGCTGTGAGTTTTCCTGTCCCATTTCCCAGCTGGATAGCTCATTATGCCTTATCTCATGTCCCTTTCTGGCTCTGCCCATGGATGGTGTCCACTGGGCACCTTCTCAAAACAAACGACTCCAATGGTGGGCAGATGGTGGGGGTTGTTGATCTGTCCAGCAGCAGATCTTTCCAAGGGACCATCTGTACTTCAGAACACTTTTTTTATTGAATAAATATTCAAAAAAATATTATTCACTGGGTGAGACCAAATCTTGCCCTCAGTGTGCCCCATGGTGGAGGCAAAAAGCTAACTGAAATGCTTTCTTTTTGACACTTGGTGAAACCATAGTTCATGAGGTACTTTATAGTTCAGAGAGGAACATTTTTTCCCCCCAAATAAGACAAGACACTGTTGGGTTGTTGGTATGGATGCTTGAGTGTCTGGCACAACAGGTCCAGTGCAAAGCATAAGCTTATTTCTTATTTCATGGGCCTTGAAAAAAATCAGCCTCTATGTTTAATTTCACCATCCACCTGAACTGATGCTTTAGGGATGAAGAGCTGACTGGAAAGTTGTCAAGGGGCAGACCGGGGCCATGAGGTAGGCTAGTAGTGCATGTCTTGAGGATTGGTGTGCTGGAGACATGCAGAGGACAAGTTCAGCGTTGCTCAGATGCAGATGGGCTATTGGCAATGGCAGTGAGGTTTGGTTCTGCGGTAGAGATATTCAGAATTTAGGAATTTGCCTTAGAATCCTTTTGCTTCCTCTTTTTATTAAAGTAATATTTGTCTTTCAGTCTTTCTGGTTAACTTTTAAGGTATCTCCATAGACAGGCCTACTTAGAAATTTCCAGAAATATTTTGAAAGCTTTGGTCTGAATATGCAGTGCTTAAGGGCATGGACTCTGGAGCTACAGTGCCTGGATTTATTTGTACCCTAATTCTGCATTAATATTTAACGCAGGGCTGGGGCTTGGGCTCAGTGGAAGAGTACTTGCCTAGCATGTGTGAGGCACTGGGTTCTATTCTTTGTACCACATACAAATAAAATAAATAAAGGTCTATGACAACTAAAAAAAATTCAAAAAAATTTAATGCAGATATTACTTGCACTTGTTACTAAGTCTCTTTAGGCCTCTGTTAACTCATCCACAAAATGTGGATAAGAAAATTATGTATCTCATTGTGAGGAATATGTGAATTCATATGTGCAAAGCCTCACGCATGATACGTGTTCATAAAATACTAGTGACTGTTGTCATGTGTTATCCTCATTGAGTCTAAAGTGGTGGGTTTTTGGTTATTTTTGTCTTTTCTAATAAACTTTTATTTTTGGAATAATTTTAGGTGTACAGAAAAGTTGTAAAGATTACCCAGAGAATTTCCATAAACCCCTCACCCAGTGTCCCTCATTTTGGATGTCTTATGTCACCATGGCACATTTATCAAAACTAAGAAACCAACATTGGAACATTCCTGTGAATTCCCTCCAGTGTCTGTTTAGATGCCACCAGTTTTTCCATCAACTTCTTCTTTCTGTTCCAGGATCCAGTACAGGGTACCACATTGCATTTAGTCCTCATAGCTCCCCGCTGAAGAGTGGTTCTAGTACTTTCATTTTTCTCATTGTTCAGAGAAGGATTCTTTGTAGGAAAGTCTATTACTACCTGTAATGCAGAATGATTAAACGAGAGACTGCAATATGGAGTGGAATGAATGGGACCCACTTTTCTTTCTGTCCTTGTTTTTCTTCCCCAAAGGATCTTTTGCAAAGCAGGACTTAAAAATTGCTACAGTCCACCCTCCTTGTTTTCAAGGGAGGAAACTGTCTCCCCTGCCCCTTGCAAAGTGTAATGACAATGCCGAAGTCCTAGAGAAGGCCAGCAACAGATCTTGGAGATCCTTGATATTGTCTCTGTTGAATCAGCAAGTAATAGTCAAGAACTTTCAGAAATCGGGGTTTGGATCCAAGGTCTTCCACAATTTCCCTCAGTTTTCATTATCTATATAGTGGCTCATTGATCAGCAATACCTTAGAGGATTAGCCCTCACACAGTGCACAGTTTTACCTCCTGAACTTTAAGTGAGCTGAAATGTTCATGTTTAACACAGTCAGGAACATAGTAGGTTCTCAATAAATGTTTAAAAGAGAAGCCTTGAAAGTTAGGAAAATTTCCTTAGGGCTTACTTTAGGAAGTCTGGGACATGTCAATGCAAAACTAAAATGAGACATTGATGAGAAAATGTGTGATCTTTAGAAGGGGAACTAGTGTCTGAGTTTCTGATAAGCAGGATATATACTGTTTATATTCTTGGACGCTTTTATCATACAATACAACATTATGTTGTATTCTGACTTTCACACAAATTGGATCCTGAAACTTCTTACAGGAATTAAAAATACAAACTCGTGGGCAGCATGTGTTTTATAAATTACAGAAAACAGAAGTGTAAAGACATGGCACAGCAAGTACAATGAAGCCTGAGACAGGCACTGGTACCCAGAGGGATGTGTGGATGAAGGAGCCAGGATGGCACGGGAGCCAGGAGCGGATGAGCCACAGGTACCCAGCTCCATTCTCAGTATGTGGAGGGAGCAAGACAGATGGGATGTCCCCAGCAGGGAGCCTGCCTCAAGGAGCTGAGGGTCAGGCAGAGGCTGAAAGTCCTGTGCATGGCTTTCTTTCTTTTCTTTTTCTTTTTAAAGTTTATTTAATTTTTATCCCAATTTGTTATATATGACAGCAAAATACATTACAATACATAGTACACATGTAGAGCACAATTTTTCACTTCTCTGGTTGTATATGAAGTAGAGTCACATCACTCGTGTTCATACATGTGCTTAGGGTAATGATGTCCATCTCATTCCATCATCTTTTTTACCCCCTTGTCCCCTCCCTTCCCCTCCCTCCCTTTTGCCCTATCTAGAGTTCATCTATTCCTCCCATGCTTCCCCTTCCAACCCCGCTATGAATCAGCCTCCTTAAATCAGAGAAAACATCGGCATTTGTTTTTCTTGGGGATTGGCTAACTTCACTTAGCATTATTTTCTCCAGCTCTCTCCATTTACCTGCTGTGCATGGCTTTCTTATCCTGCACTTTCCGGTCCTGTCCAGCAGGGCC
This sequence comes from Spermophilus citellus, assembly GCF_964194105.1. Taxonomy (NCBI): domain Eukaryota; kingdom Metazoa; phylum Chordata; class Mammalia; order Rodentia; family Sciuridae; genus Spermophilus; species Spermophilus citellus. The sequence continues at coordinate 119,173,800 of NC_138188.1, read as the reverse complement.
AAGCTGACTTTTGGAAGCTCATCTCCATCCCTTTCCTTCACTCTCACCATTGTCCCAGCATTTCCTCCATTTGGATTCCTCATCACCTGTTTGAATCCAAGCCGACCTTCAAGGTACAGCATTATAATACATCTCCTCCATGAAGCAAGCTTGGCTTTCTGTCCACCCACGTTAAGCAGGGAGCCATGGCTTCCTCTTTAAGTGCCTCCCTGCCCTTTATCTGTACTGCACGCTTGGCCCTGAGCGCTGTACTTCTTCTTTTGTAGTTACCAATTTGCCTGTCTTAGTTTTGGCTTTTGATTTTTTTTTAGAACATTCATTCCTGCCTGGAATTTAGCAGACATGTAGCATACAGTGGTTGACTGGATGGATGCGCAGATTGGACATGCCTCTCTTCAACCTTCATTCTTTTAGAGTAGGAGTTTAACTTGTTCAGCTCTGCATCTCCCAGCCCCAGCCCTGCATGCACTCACTCATCCATTCATTCAGACTCCATGTCTGAGTTGCAGCAGTGAACACAAAGAAAATAGTACCTTTGGGATGTGGTTTTATACTTATTAGGTTTAACTTTTTTTTTTTTTTTTTTTAAAACAGATGAGGACCAAGCAAGGAATGTTTGCTTTGTTTACAAGTTTCTCTGCCTGGCATACAAAGCAAATGTTCTCTTATTCACTCAGATGGGTTTGTACTATAAAGAGATCACTGGGCTTAGAAAGACCCTGTTCTCAGATGTTAGGGCAGTTCCTCACTGACTTGTCTCAGCGATAAACCACCTTTCCAACATTTTACAAAATAGTGCTAGAATGTTAAACAACTACCCTCTCTGGTACCAGGAACTCCATAGTCCCTCCTATCTGGTTTAGAACAGAATATGTGTTTTCTATCTGGAAAGTAAGAAAGTCTAACGAAAAGGTAGTTAATGTTTAGTTGAGATTTGTAAAACATCATCTAATAAAATTAATTTGTTTTAAAAAAAGGTAGTGCCAGGATGCCAACATGTTCTTGTTTGATCGTCCTTGCTAATGTTTTAACTTTTTTTTTTTAATACAGTGACAAAATGTGTACTGCAGAGATGGTAGATGGAGAAAAGAAGTGCAGGGCCGGAAACTGCCTATGTCTAGGGCCCCCTGTATTAGTCACAGGAGGAAGCGTCAGACATGACCACATGAGCTGGCCAGCTGACTTAGGTTCATGCCAGATCCAAGTCAGAGTGCCAAGATAGGGAGGGGTTCCTGGATGCTGAATTACAGAAGCTTAAGGTGCTCAGAGTGGTAGAGCCAGAAACATCATAGAGGTGGTCCAGCCGAGTGGTTCTCAAACTTGATGGAGCATCAGGCTCATTTTGGTGGGGTTGCTGGGCTCTGTCCTGATGGCTCTAGTACAGTAGATCAGGTGGGGACCATGGACTTGCGTTTCTAACCACCTCACAGGCACTGCCATTGCTGAGATCCACTGATAATGTCCAGCTGTTTTCCCCGCCCCTCTCTTTTTCCCTTTTTTAAAAAGAAAGAAATGGGAAGATGAGATGCAGCAGATTGGTGGGGAGGACTTGCCTAGAGTCACACAGCCTGTCAGATTAGCCAGAGTCCAAAGTTCTGACTTGCAGACTGCAAGTCAATTGCCACCATTCAGAACAGTACTTTTAGTTCTACTTGAGAGTGTAACTAGGTGGTACTAGCTTGGCCCAATCTGGTTGAAGTCTTATTTTTCAGGTTCAATTATATTGTTTTGCCCAACTAACCCACATTTATTGACCAGTGCTTTGCACTCAGGTCTTGTTTGGACCAGAGGTGGCCTTCTGTTGTAGTGGTCTCAGAGTATGGGCTTCAGCTGGTCAGATTGCCAGTCGTTACTTTTTTAGTTTCTCATCTGGCAGCAAAGACAGTCTTACCTCCTAGGGCTACAGGTAAAAGGCTGGGAAGGCACCTGCCCTCAGTGTGCATTCTATGAGAGGGGCTCTTCTCACAATCACTATAAAAGAAGTGGTTCCACCCTCTTATGCATGAGCAGCTTCCAAGGTGATAGAACAGAAGGAGAAGGTTAGTGTGTATTGGAACAAATAGAAGGCTTGGGAAATTTGTGTGGAAAACAAACAAACAAACAAACAAACAAAAAAGAACTTGGACTCTAAGGGCACTGGATATGATTGCTATGTTTTCCATGATGGGTTTAGGAGCTGGAGAAGGCCTGGCTAGAAGTTGGAGGCTCTGTGGAAAATAAACATGAGATCTCACTTGAGCCTGTGCTTCTTCATCTTTAAAATGGGTTGATGATGTATGATTAAATGATGTTATCTACTCTGTCTGGATTGAGGATTAAAGAATTTGGCTGTGGGAAGGTACTTCATGGTATAAAGTACTAGAGAAGTTCACAGTGTTCATACGACAGGAATGCACTGAAGAACTGGAGAGGAATGAGGGATGGAGAGATGGAGCTGCCCAGAGAATTGTGGAAGGCCTTCCTTGGGGAGGACTTTGATGGCTGCTGCCACGGCTGGGACAGGGACACTGGTAGTATGTGACTACCAGTGTGTGGTGTGCTTTCCCAAGGTCTTGGAATCCTCCTCTCTTCAGATCACACCTCAAGAAAATACCATCTCATTCCTCCGGTATCTGTCTTCTGCCCACTGTATCCAATCCTTCTTCCTCAGTTGGAATTAAACCCCTAGCAATCATTTTCCTCTGGTTCCTCTAACCTTGGGTCACATTGGTGGTTAGTCAGAGTGAGATTCTAAGAGATGTTCTGCTTTTTACAAAAGCAGATCCACAGCCACCTTGTGGAGCAACGGAGGGTACTTGTGACTCCATACTTGTTCTCTGCCATTCCAAGGAATGGAGACAAATGAAGAAAGCATTGTTCGGGCTGTCTAGGAGGTTGTGGTCAGCACCAGAAACTGACAGGCAAACCAAATGAGGCAATAGGAGGAGGTGAAGTATGGTAGGATGGTATCTGTGGACGATGTGTGGAGAGAAGTGTCCCATAGCAGAGCAGTATAGAGAGCCCATCAATGTTGCAGATTGATGGTGCTGTGGACATGCAGGCATGCTAGGAGGGGGGAGGGGAGGGAGAGAGAGAGAGAGAGAGAGAGAGAGAGAGAGAGAGAGAGAGAGAGAGAGAGAGAGAGAGAGATTGATTTTGAAAGCATAGAAGTAGCGTTGACATAGCCACCATCCTCCCCATTCTCTATTAGTCATAGAAGCATGCCACCCCAAGGGGTTTTGAATTTGCCACCCCTGAAGACCAAGCACTGAATCTTGCCTGATGGTCTCTTTTTGTGTTGAATCCTGACTTTTTGATGGAGCATCTCTGACTGCCTCATGTGCACACCTCTGGGGCAGACTCCATCATAGCTCTGTGGCCTCCTTCCAGACCCCTGTGCTCAGCTGTGCAGTTCATTTCCTGCCTTGGACCCACCCAGGGGACTTGGGAGGCTGGCCAGACCTTCTCTCCCTTGGTTTCCTGTGATTCTGGAGCCCCTCCCCTTCAGGGTGTCTGTATCTGGGACACACTTTTTTGGCCAGTACATTTTCTGCACTTAGAGTTTCTTCTCTTGCTCTCATATTTCCATTTAAAGCCCTCTTGAGAGATCTGAATGTCTCCTGCCAACAGCATTCCTTATAGTTTACTGGAACCCCTTTTCTTGTCCTGCTAGGAATCCAGCCACGAGTGGACTTTAGTACAGTCTCTCTGTTGCCTCTTGTCTCCTCCAAGATTGTGACCGCTGGCTGTGAGAAGTGACAGCGTGGTCCCTTCTTAACTCATAGCTAGTGAGACCACACTAGTTTTCAGCATCTTGCTTCTGCTCCCTTGGGTGACACTTTCTTCTTCCTCCTCCTCCTCCTCTTCAACTCAGGGTCATCCTGCCTGGGGTCCATGAGTGACAATGGCATCTTTGGTCTCATCTTTGCGTGACATCTGGGCTTCACAATCAGAAGTTACTTGTGAAGTAACCCAGAGGGTTGGTTGAGTCTGCTTTTAGGAGGAAGTCAGATTGGTTTGTTAGTGATCCTCGGGACGATAAGAATATGTTGGTTTGATTTATCAACTAATTTTATTTCCAGACACAAAATATACATACAGCCTTGTCAGAAGAAAATAACAGAGAACCATTTTATGAATGGACATAGGTGGAAGACTCTTAATTACCAGTTATTTTCTGGCTCTGCCCCACAAGGGTTCTGTGCCTGTGCTCCCATCTACATCTGGGGAAGCTCTTCTTCGCTTCTCAGCTGGTCTCCTGCCTTCTCACTCCATCTCCTGCGGGCTGTGGATCAGGTGCTTCATGGTGTACACCTTAGCCCCACCATTGTCTGACCTTGACCTTGCCTTGGTTTTCAGGATTTTCTCCTCTTCCCCTGCCAGTCACATCCCTGCTTCAGCTCCCCAGAGTGAGTTGCTGGTCCCGCTATCCCGCATGACTTTATGTCTTAGCACATACTCCTTTGCTGGTCCCAGGGCCCTTCCTCTTCGTTCTTGTCAAAGTACAACATAGACGTCTTCCCTGACTTGAGTCTCCTCTGACTTCCTCAGGAAGAACTGCAGGCCAAAAACAAACCCTAGTTTTATGATGTGTGGTGTTTTCTGTAATAAGAGTAAGCACATGCTTATAATAGAAAATTTCAAAAATACAGAGCCATATAAAGAAGAAAATGAGAGTCACTCATAAGTTCACTTTTTAGAGACGAGCACTGTTATGTTTTTAATACTCTAGTGAGTAGTTCCTCTTTATTTTTTATGCATTTACATTGTGCTGTCTTGAAGTCTTACTGTTAGTATAGTTTTATATCTTGTCATGGTACTAAGAAGTCTTCCTACATGTAATTTTTGATGATTAGTATATTATTTCTTCTTAAGAATACACCATGATTCTATTTTTCACCACTTTAAAGAGCACTGTGTTGAACACCCATTTTATACATTTCTTTTTCAGTGACTCATTATTTTCTAAGATAGAGTATGAGGATTTAAACTGCACAAAGGTCAAGAACTATTTTTACTTTTAATTTCAAGAGTAACTTGTGGTCATTGGAGAAAGTTGGGAACATCTGGAAATACACAAGGAAGGAAATAAAAACCACCTGTAGCCACTTGCAATAACCAATGTGAAATTTAGTGTTAATTGTATGTGTATCTCTGTCTTTCCACCCCAGGGGTTGGCAAACATCTTCTGTAAATGACCAATTAGTAAATATTTTAGGCATATAAGGTTTCAAGGTCTCTGTTTCTTCTTATTCTTCCTTGTCTTTCTTCTTCTGCCTTAAAATTAAAAAAAATAAAATAAAAAGATTCCTTTTGGCTAGTAGATTGTACAAATAGAGTTTTGCTGACCTGGTTCTAGCCTCTTGCACATACTATTTTGTAATTGTTCTCTGTAATTTATCTACCTCATTACAGTTCCTCATGGTTTTCTCTTTTAGGCTACTGAATTATAATTAATAGCTTCCTGGGATGGCCATGGCACCTTGGCTAAGATATTGACTCTAAACATGTTTTATTGTGAATATTTGCTGAGACATCTCTCTCTCTCTTTCTTTCTTTCTTTTTCTTTTTTCTTTTCTTTCTTTCTCTTTTTTTGCTCCTCCTCCTCCTCCCTCATCTCTTTCTAGCCCAATACATTTCCCTGAGTGATGCTTAGTAGGTTCTCAGCTTTTGTTCTCAGGCTCCAAGTTGACTCCTACAAAATGCCTACAGTATTCAGAATTTAGGCACTTTAGGTTTGTCTCTTGGACCAGCAACATTAGTATCACCTGGGACTTATAAAAATGCAGAATTATAGCCCCACACCAAAATCTGCATCTTGGTTTCTTTTTCTTTTTTGGTACTGGGGATTGCACTCAGGGGTACTTGACCACTGAGCCCCATCCCCAGCCCTTTTTTGTATTTTATTTAGAGACAGGGTCTCACTGAGTTGCTTAGCACCTTGCTTTTGCTGAGGCTGGCTGCCTTTGAACTCATAATCCTTCTGCCTCAGTCTCCTGAGCTGCTGGGAGTACAGGTGTGCGCCACTGTGCCTGGCTTAAAATCTGCATCTCAACACATTCTTCAGGTGGTTTTCCTGCACATTATATTTTGGGGAAGCAGTACTCTACAGTTCATCTCTCTATTGCGCATACACTTATTTATGGGTATCACGACTCTGTCTTTCCATTGCTGGGAGCTTCCTGTGAATGGACTGGGTATTCGTTTAGGAATCGATCTGAGAAGCTGGCACAATATGTTTCACGTGTGGTACCAGCTGCCATCTTGCCTAGTGGAACCTGTTTGGCTACCATTGCTTTTGTCTGGGTGTGGATGTGATGGTGGAAGGAGCAAACATTTAATTAGCACCTGCTGTGTGTTAGGCCCTGTGCCAAGCTCTTGGCACATGTTCTCCCATATGAGGCATGATAATATTGACTGAAAGGGACATAGGGATGTATAAGGACAGCAATTGTTAACCACCAGAATTAGAGAAATTTTAAAAAAAGTATATATATATAATGGTTTGGATGTGAAGTGTCCCCCAAAAGCTCACGTGCGAGACAGTGCAAGAAGGTTCAGAGGAGAAATGATTGAGTTGTGAGAATCTTAACCCAATCGGTGATTTAATTTCCTGATAAGGATTAGTTGAGTGGTAACTTAAGTGGTAGGGTGTGGCTGGAGGAGGTGGGAGCTGGGGGCGTGGCTTTGGGGTATATATTTGTATCTGGTAAGTGGAGACCACTCTCTTTGCTTTCTGATCACCGTGTGAGTTTCTCCGTATACTTTTCCACCATGATGTTATGCCTGACCTGAGGAATGGAGCCAGCCTTCTATGGACTGAGACCCCTGAAACTGTGAGCCCTCAAATAAACTTTTCCTCCTTAAATTGTTCTGGTCAGATCTTTTAGTCACAGCAGTGAAAAAGCTGACTAAAACTATATATACTGGCTCAGTCCCAACCCTTGTTTTGAGTTGGAATCTCTGAGAAATAGGGTTTGTCATGAATTTAGAAAAATATCCCTCAGCGTTTCTATTGGGCCATGACTGGTTAAAGAACCAATAGTCTAGGCTGATATCCTGTTTTACAGATTTTTTTTTTTTTTTTAAAATGAGGACCAAAGAGGTCAGTGAGCCACCCAAGATCACATTGATTTAAATAGCAAAGTCAGGACTAGGTCGTATGCCATCTGCCTGAGTATACAGTTCACACCTGAGCTGCTCTCAGCCTGCATGGTCAGATTAGAAGTAGAACTGTGATGATGTGGCATCCTTGTCCTTGGTACTTTGAGCCTGACATATCAAAATACTTCCAGTGACCTGGTAGCTAGCGTTTTAGAGGACAGACATCAAATCCAAGGTGTCATGGCATTTGGTATCTTCCTTCACCTTTGCAGAGTGGTAGACAGCACCCTTAGAGACAGTGGAAAAAGCTGTGTTCTCCCTATTACTTTCTTACTGTCTCCTCAGTGTTAGGATTATAACTGGGAACCTTCTTGCTTCCAGCTGTGCCCAGTCAGTGGCAAGAGAATGAGATGTTGACTGAGGCTTTTCAAAGACAACCTATGGATGGGCTTACAGAGAGGCCAAGGACGTGATTAGCACTCTAGTTACGTGGCAGACTGGGATGGGAAACAGGAATTGAACTCATTACCATGATGTCTGCCATTTCTTGAGTGCTTACTGTGCCAGGCATTCTGCCTGCGTGATTTCCCTTTATCCTGAAACGCTGAGGGACATTTCTCTAAATATCCAAGGCTGTGTGGTCATGAGGCAGGAAGTTGGGGAGGTTTAGTGACTTCAATTGGCGAGCCGGGATGTGAACTCAGTTTTGCTTGATTCCAATAGTCAGGAGACCATGCTTCTCTGGCTGGTTTTGTGCTTATCCCTCTCACCTGCTTCACCCGCCACTTCTAGGTATTTAACCAAAAAGCCCATGGAAACAAATCGAACCCAATACATAAGGACGTGTGGTGAGAGATGCCAAAATATGGAGTAACTGCACCAAGTGGTGAAAGGTTGATTGCCAATGCCAATCATTGGCAGGATTGTGGCACCTCTTGATAGGAAACTCAGGTGGCACATGTGATTGGCCATTATAGTTTCTCTGGGATTCTAATATATCAGGGATCCCAGAATGTTGTGAATCTAATTGGATGATCCAGGAATGGAGCAATAAAATGTATGTTAGGTAAAAATGTATAGAAGGGCATTCATAAGGCAATGAAATATTTGATTTTTTATGACTTCCCCATCCCCTTCTCCCAGAGCTGAGCTGTTATGGCTTCTTTAGTGCCTGCCATGCACTGTGCTGTTTTCTGTGGGGTGTCCCAAACATGAGAACTTTCCCACAGGGAAAGTCCAGTAGGGGACATGCTCCTGATGAAAGAGAATAAACTATCCAGTGCCAGAGAGTATCAGGGAAAGGGGAACCATATGTGCCTCGGAAGCTTGTACGAGGTCTCTGTTCTATGAGACCTTTTTAATATTAGGTTTGAACTGGGCTTTGAGGGCTGTGTGGCACTTCTTTAAGTTGTTGGAGGGTGTCATCAGATCATACACTGAATGGGCCTCCAGGTGCAGACCCTTAAATGATAAGGAGTTGAAGAGTGAGTCTCTTGGCTTCTTCAAGTTAATAGTGGGTCTGTTATACCACTTTTCTTTTTTTTTTTTTTTTCCTGATGGTAAGAGAAGGAGCAGCAGTGACTTTTCTAATTCAATAAACATTTGCAGTGTCGTCACTGCGTTGAAGGAGAGTCGACCTCCAAGGATGAGGAGGAGTTAGCCTGAAGGAGAGGCTGGACAGGGCTAACTTGAATGTGGATCCACCTAGATAAAGGGGAACACAGTGTCAGCACTGGGGTCTTAAAAGGCTTCAGATGTTAACATGGTGACAACTAGGGTGTTGGGGGTTATGAGAGAGAGCTATTCAACATAGCTACACATGTAGCGGGAAATTATGGAAATCCCTAAAAATGAAGTCCTTGAGAGTGCTGCTCTCAGCTTTGAGAAATGCTCACATATGGCCTTTGACTCATCATTTTAGCTCTGTTTGCAAAGACGCCTGCCTTTCCCACTCCTTCAGGTGGCAGAGGAGTAAAATGACTTCCGTTTTAGAGCCAAAGGGGCCTGGTTTTACACTTGTGCTCTGTTCTTTTATAGTTCTTGACCTTCAGGAAGTCAAGTTTCTTCTCCCTTAGTTGTAGATTTTTCATCTGTAAAATGGAGGGGAAATATTCTTACCCTGTAGAACAAGGGTTATAGGATGGGAGAATCCATTCAGGGGCTGGGCATGGTGGTGCATGCCTGAAGTCCCAGGGACTCCAGAGGCTGAGCCAGGAGGATCACAAATTCAAGGTCAGCCTGCGCAACTTAGATTCTGCCTCAAAGTAAAAGGCTGGGAATAGAGCTCAATGGTAAAGCACCCCTGAGTTCAATCCCCAGTACAAAAAAAAAAAAAAAAAATCCATACTTTGGCTTGGAAGGCACCCAGTGAGAGAGAGTTGTAATCTGGGTTTTCTCTGCCTGTCTCTATTTCATCTACAGTGGATACTCTTCTCTTCTGTTGGCTGACTTTGTGGCTTTGCTCATGTAATTTCTACCTTTTAGAAAGCCACCTTCCTTCACATCCCAGGTACTCCAGCAGGCAGCAATTCCCTGCCCCTGCCTATGATGCACATCACGTTTTATATCGTGCTATGTGTTAGTTTACACCCATCTCCACCATGGGCTTCTTGAGGTCAGATTCAGGTTACCTCTACCCTTGCAATAACACTGAGCACAGTGCCTGGTACATTGTGGGTGTTCTGTATATGGATCTTAAGTGACTGAAAAAAAAAGGGATCAGTCTGATAACTGGCATTTGCCTGGCTTTAGAAACCTGAGAGGAGAAGGAAGGGTGGCATAGGAATAGATGCCAGGCTGTGGCTGCCTGACTCCTCATTCAGGTGCAGGTTGGGATTACTGGAGCCACAGATCATGGAGACTTCACTACCTCAGGCCTGAATCTGCCTCCTGTAATTACCTCCTTTCCGGGGAACTGGAGTCCTTGTTGTCTGCTAAATATAGCTCTAACCCTTAGGCCTTGGTGCTTCTGGGCCACAGCCCTGTGCCAACTATGTTGTCTGTTGATTTTGGGCTTTCCTCTGGGATTCTTTGCATTTTCAAGTTTTTATTAGGGACTGCTGGTTGTTTTGCAGCCAGCAAATAGAGTTGAAGGGCAGTGTGTTCAAAATTTTATAGGAGGATGTATGGAGAGAGTTAAAGAGCTTGGGAAGAGGGGAAGGGGGAAGTTCTTAAACCAGGGCCAAGTGACTTAAAAGGGGACTTTGATGTCATTTGGTTATCTCCAAGAGAGTGACATTTTGTAATGGTTTTCCCAAGAAAACCCCTTCACATTTGACTTTTCTGGGTCATGCTATTTGTAGTTATTCCTATAGCTTGAAATAATTACTCCTTTTAAAATTTTAGATAATGCTATGATACTGCTCATAGTAGAAAATAAAATAATATGATAAAGTGTTTATAATAAGGATTTCTTGTTCCCTCTCTTCCCATTGTGCTCCCATTCTCAACAATCAATCCCTTGTACCATTTTTGTTTTTTTTGTTCTTCTGGTGGTTACTGTCACATCTCTAAATAATATGCTCCTATCTGTACTTCTTGAGTTATTAGTTTTAGATGTGTGTGTTGACTTAGTTTTATGATAGGCAAGGAGTAGTTTGTTTGTATTCCATTTGTCTTTGAGTGTTAAATCACTATATTTATGCTCTTTGTCTGTTTCCTTTTTAAGTTTATTATTTGCATAGATTTCAGTTTCATGCCATATCAGCTTTTGACGGTATCTTCATCCTCCCCTCCCTGTTTGGTGTTTGCTTCCACTTATTCCCCCCTCCACCTTATCCTTCAACTTGTCAGCAATATTTTAGGTTCCCTTTCGCATCTCCAGGACTTAAATGGACACATGCATTTATGTATATGTAGATAGTTTTATAATTCTAGCTCAATCATCTCTGTGGTTTGATTGCAAAAGTTGGAAACAATCAATAACATTTACACTATGATTTCTAGGTAAATATTGCTCAATAAAAGGCCCAGAGCAGGGCTAAGTCATGTGCTGTGGTTTCATTTCCTTTTCTAGGGTTCTGAGGTCACCACCTTTAAGCCACTCACAGGGGACAAAACTTTCCCTTCCCATCGAGATCTAATTTTCCTTTAGAGCTTCAGGATGATTGCAGGTTTTCATTTGTTTCATTTCTTCAATGAGCTTCTTGTTGACTGCTATTTATTTTCATTTTTGGTAGGGGAGTTTGAGGTTCTATTTCTTTTTTTGGGAGAAGAAGATAAAGCCTTTTCTATCATATTCCTCTGTCTTTTATTTTCTTGTCTGCTTGGAGTTGATTGTGTTTCTTCAAGTGCCATCCACCTTTTCTATTGTTTTGGACTAGTTTTTTTTTTTTTTGTACTTGGGCCATGATATCTTGTGCAGGCTTTCCCCCATGGAGTTTTGGATTATTTTCTTTTATTTAACCCTCTGTCTCCATATTTTCAGGCTGTTATGGAAGAGAACTTCTGGAGCTCTTGAGTGATGATGCCATTATTATTATTCCAAGAAAGACAATAATATATTATTAAAATATTATCCACCAATTTCCTTTTACACTTGTCCTCATAGGCTATTTTGTTTGCTTTTTTTCTTCCACTGAATATTCATGAACATTTCTAAGATTATTTTATTTAAAAATTTTTTTTTATTGGTTTTATTTTTTAAATACATGAGAGTGGGATGCATCACAGTTCTTATTACACATATAGAACAATTTTTCATATCTGTATATAAAGTATGTTCACATCAATTCATGTCTTCATATATGTACTTTGGAAAATGTCCATCACATTCCTCCATCATTGCTAATCCCCTGCCCCCTCCCTTGCCCTCCCACCCCTCTGCCCTATCTAGAGTTCATCATTTCCTCCCATGCTCCCTCTCCCTACCCAATTATGAGTCGGTCACCTTATATCAGAGAAAACATTCGCACTTTTTTTTTGGGGGGGGGAGTTACACAATGGAATATTACTCAGCAATAAAAGAGAATAAAATCATGGCATTTGCAGGTAAATGGATGCAGCTGGAGAAGATAATGCTAAGTGAAGTTAGCCGATCTCTAGATTATTTTATAATTCCCATGTATTTAATGGCCACTCTTCCTATTCCACGGAGTTTATGTACTATATTTAAAAGTTTAGCTATTTATATATTGTTGGTAAGGGTTGTTGTGAATTGTCTCCTCTTATAAATAACATTGCTTTGAATGTCTTCATGCCTAAAGCCTTTGTCATTACAGTATTTCATGTGAGTACTTTGTAGGGGAACAAAACTTGGATGCCTGTGTCATCATCTTTGAGATTTATTTCACTGAATACACTTGTGTTGGGTTTTAGTAAGAATCATCTGGCATTTCTCATTTAAAAACATTTTCTCAGAAACTCAGGGGGTACCTTAGTGATAGAGCACTTGCCCACCATGAGCAAGGCTCTGGGTTCCATCTCCAGGACCATAAAAGGAAAAAAAAATATTTATTTTTTTCTTTTTGAAAGGAACAGCAGGAGTGGGGAGGAGAGTCCCACCTCTGAATCAGCACAATGAGTTTTCTTGGCAGCAGAGACATTGTGACTTATTGCAAACCTGGGTCTGCCTAGAAATCCACCTCTACTTTAAAGGAGGGTTCAGCTGAGACTCTGACTTAGGCCCACGATGCTCTTATCACCACAAACTTTATGTAATGATTTTTTTTTTTGGCTGAGAATTATTCAGCTTGATTGCCTCCACCTGAATCACCATCTTTATTCACTGGAATTGTTTTCAATGACTTTTGGAAAAATCAAATTCATCTTTAAAAAGCAAAAAGGTATTCCCATTTGCAATATTCCACAAGATCTACAACTACTACACAGGATATATCAGGAGTAGATTTAAGGAATGGCAGGCTATTAGAATAAATGGACTGCTCTGAAGAAATCTATAGCCATGGGAAGCATAAGTTTTGATACATTGAAGAGGCTGTTGTAGTGGTTTATTGACACCCTACAGCATTGCATTATGAAACTTTACCAGTTTAGCAACTCTTAATATGTGGCTACTTATGAGATCTACATGACATAATTATGGGAAAATGGGATCCTTGTCTTTGAAAAGGTTAACCATTCATTGATGAACACTGGTCACACTAAGGTGTGTGTGTGTGTGTGTGTGTGTGTATGAGCCCTCAACACACACCTGGTTTTCCCTCTCTCCACCAGTTGCACACCCTCACCCAGTTGCACTGTGGAAATATCCTGAGCTTATTCATTCACGGTCTCATTTTTATTTTGGATAATGTGTTATAATATTGCATTGAAGTGATGATGAGATACACAGATCCAGAATATAAAGCTCTGAGGTGTTGTGGTCTAATAGTCCAATTTTAACCTGAGAAGTAGGGGTCCTGAATGGGAGAAGGGCTCACTCAAGGTCATAGAATCAGTTAATAGCAGAATTAAATCTAGAATCCATACCTCCCTGCTTGTCCATTATTCTCTGCTTATATGGTTTCTTATAATTCAGAGTGTTTGCAATTTTATTTCACTGTGTGTAAACTGAACCTCATGAGGATGGAAATTAGAGAAAATTTTCATCATATGAGAGATGTGTGGTACATTTAATGATGGAGAGAAAAAGTTTGCCTGAAATGGGGTCAGGAAGAGTTTAGATTCTGAAACATAAGGAACAATTTCTGAGATGAGAGAGAGTGGTTGGAAGGGTATAATTGGGGCCATGCTGTTGTTTCTGATGTTTGGGGAGTTTGGGAGTTAATTTTGGCCTAAGATGTTTCCATTATCTGGAACACAGATTCCATATCTATAAAATCAAAGGGTTACATCTGATGGGCTGGGCTTTGTGGACACTTTTGCTCTGAGTTTCACAACTCCAAGATTAGGTGTTATGTCCTATGTCCAAGATGACTTGGGAATAAAATAATAATAATAAAAAAGGACCTGCTGAATCAGTACCAGCATCACCTGCTTCAGTCTGCTGGGAAGTAGGTCAGAGCTTGGCAGACATGAGATTGTGGTTGGTTCCAGCTGTGAGCTCTGCTCTTTGTAGACATCTGCCTCTGAAATGTGTGTGTGTGGGGGGACTGATACTCAGAGGTGAAGAAGGGCATATTTGTGGCCTTAGGAGCTGCAGACAAGGAGAGATGATTGATAGGAGAAGGAGCTATCTGGGGTGGTAGGAGATAAAGGAAACCCAGCTGGGGACTGGTGGAGAGAGGGAAAACCAGGTGTGTGTTGAGGGCTCATTGTGTAGACCACTGGTTTATACTCTTAGTGCTCCAGAATGCATTAGGAGAGGTGGGTATCATCCTTTGGGTTTTAAGGATGGGAGATTGAAGCTTAGAGAGGTTTAATTACTTGTCTGTGATTAGGCTGCTGGGAACTGAGAGTGGAGGGGGTTAGTGTTGGCTTGGGTCAGTCATACCATGCTCTTTTCTAGGTGCTGGGGATAGTGTGGAAGGAGACAGGCAAGGTCTGTGACTTCATGCTTTTTCAAGTCTAGGAGGCAAGATAAACAAGAAACAAGTTAACATATACATATTTCAAAGTGAATCATGTTAAGCAAGAGAACACAATAGCTTTGGAGATAGAGAGTGACAATGTTGCACAGTTTCTTTACAACCTTGTCCGTAAGAATGTGCATTGAACTGAGCTGAAACTAAACAGCTCCAGATTGAATTCTTGGGGTTAGAATTTAGCTAGGGCCATAATATGAACTAAGCAGTGGCTTGAGCAAGTCACCTCCCTATCATTATTAACATGGAAGAAAGTAATCCCTGTTCTTCCCATTTCACTAGCTGATGAAGGAAGATGAAGCAGATCAATTTGATGTTCAACCATTTTTAAACCCCAGTCAGTTATAAAGATACTGTTTTCTTCAGCTTTGATTAACTTTTGAAGAAGAAACTTTTTATATATATCTGCTCTCTTTTGTGCTTTGAGCAAATAGTAGTTTGCTTTGGTTATTTCCTTATTCTTTGAATGAGGTCAAGAATGAAGACCCCTGATGCCAGTCTAGAGAGAGCTTGGCTTTGATTGTGTGCATAAGAGGATCTTTGGAATTGTGGAGCAGAGAGCTAGCCATTAGGTTGTGTCTTCAGGGTTGAGGGCAGCAGCCAGGAGTCGGGGAGATCAACAGAGTGACTGGGAGACATGGGAATCAAACTGGGTCTGATGCAGTTTTACACAATGGGGCAGCCAGGTCAGTGGTGAGTAAACGCTTTTGCAGGCCCATGGTGTGTCAGGCTGTGACTGCGGAGGAATAGGCAGAGGTGGCACCCAATCCATTTAGCATTTTCTAGGACCTTCTGTGTGCTGAGTGGTCTGGAACTGGAGAGTCACATGCTTCTGGATCTCAAGGAGCATCCTGCTCAGTAATTAACGTTTAGTTTAATAGATGAGTTGTCTCTCTAGGCAGAGATGATATTTAAATGTTTATAACATCCTGGACAGAAAGGGCACCAGCTCTGCCAGGGAGAACCTTTTCATTCCTGGATTGTGGGGAGGCTCAAGGGGTCCTAAGGGAAGGGCTGAGAAAGTTGGGATGGTTTTAGGACACTTGGGTGTCCCAAAACAGAAACATTTACAATGGGCAAGGAAAAACGGACAGGTCTTGATGACCAGCGTTGCCATATCTTTGTGTTCTGGTGAGTGTCATTCTTGCCTGTGGTTATTCAACTGTCTTATAATGTCATCGTTGCGATAATTATTGTGCACATAAAGCACAAAAGGACATGTTTGAAAAGGTTTCATGGGGTTGATGATGTTGGAGTTAGCTTTTGTAATATGAATAAGAGGTTGATGGCAAAAAAAAAAAGACTTCTAGGAAGCAGGGGAGTTGCAGGCAAGAGCATCAATGTGTGAAATAGCACAGGACATATGGCTGAGAGGTTGGGGCTTTTAGGATTTTGTCCTCAAATGACTGTAAGCTCAGTCGTAACCCCTACCAGAGCAGGGGAGAAGGAGGAAGAGCGGTGCATCCATTTGTACCTTCCCTCAGGGTAGGGAAAAGATCCAAGGAGGAGGGTGAGGCCGTTTTTATTTTTATTTTAAATAATGGTTACCATGCACCAGTGTTTGGCAATTTGTAAAAATTTTCTCTAATCTTCCAGCAACTGCACGAAGTAGGAATTTTTATCCTTCATTCGTTTTATGGATTAGAAAAGCAGAACTGTGCATGTTTAAGTGACACAAGTGATCACAAAGTCACACAAGTGGCAGGAATAGGATTTGAGCTCAGATGTCAGACTCTAAAGATTGAATGTTCCACACTAAACCACTTCACCTTTTCATCCTATCCATTTACAAGGTATCTGTGAGGAACAAGGTCTTTTTCCTGCATAGCAATTCAACTGGTAACACACACTGGAGGTGTCAGTAGCCATTTCTGCAAAGTGGGATCAGAAGTTTATGTTCCAAGCATTGCCAGTGCTTAGGGAAGAGGGAACCTCGCTTGGTTCCAGGGCTTTCCAACACTTCGTGCAA
Source organism: Spermophilus citellus (assembly GCF_964194105.1). Classification (NCBI taxonomy): domain Eukaryota; kingdom Metazoa; phylum Chordata; class Mammalia; order Rodentia; family Sciuridae; genus Spermophilus; species Spermophilus citellus. The sequence goes on along the minus strand of NC_138188.1, from coordinate 119,157,264 downwards.
GACGGTTCTTGGGAAGATGGATGTTTCAGTCTCCTCTGTCCCTGAGACTTGACTTTCACTCTCTTGATACAGCCTCATAGTGATGGTGGAGACAATCTGCTGATCACATGGATCTGCATCTTGCCAGTCTTGTGACAGGGCTTTTTTGGAGTAAATCAGTAACACGGTTCCTGGTTAAGATTTGGCCTCTCCTGTGACTATTTTAGGGAAAGAATGTGCTGATTGTGCAGGGGATAGTTGTTGGTCTGTGTGCCCTTCATATTTCTTACTGTACATTAATACTTTGGTGTTCTGCTCATCCTACCTCCCCACAAATAAAACCCAGGAAAACAATACCAGCTGAGAGGCAGCAGAGCATGGTATGAACACAGATCTTGAGAATGAATCCTGGAGTCAATTCCTGGTGATGAACTATCTAGCTGAAACCAGAGTTTTGAGATGATCCAGGGCTTCTGCTGGCAGTGGGGTCTGCATAAGCTGCCAGTCTCTGCAGCCAAGAAGTGTTATAGCTCTTAATGATGGTCTGTGCCCTCCAGGGTTGCTGCAGACCTCAGCAGCTCACCACTGATTTCTTCTTTCTGGTTGTTTTTTTTTTTTGGTACTGGGGATTGAACCCAAGGGCTCTTAACCACTGAGCCACATTCCCAGCCCCTTTTTGTATTTTATTTAGGGGCAGGGTCTTTCTGAGGTACTTAGGGTCTTGCTAAGTTGCTGAGGCTGGCTTTGAACTCATGATCCTCCTCCCTCAGCCTCCCATGCTGCTGGGATTACAGGTGTGCACCACTGTACCTGGCATTCTTTCTGGGTTCTTGTGAATTCAAAGAATGAAATCCAGAGACCAGGATTGACTATATAAGAGTAGGATTTATTCAAATGAATTGAGAAAGAACTCCCCCAGGGCAAGAGGAAAACTAATGGATTGTGCTAGTCTAGGGAATTTATATAGCACTTGGGTCAAAGCTATTGGTCCAAACTTATGCTCATTAGGGTTTGGAAAAGTACTAATGCTGTTGGTCCAAACTTATGTAAATTAGGGTTTGGAAAAATAATAATGTAATTGGTTAGCGCCAATCCCTTTCAAGTTTGGTTTACTTCCATTTCCTCCCCATTTCTGGGGAAGCCAGAGTTTGAAGTTGGTGAATTGAGCATGCTCACAGGGGTTCTGGAGCTACACCTTGGGCAAGCCCACACAACCTCAGGCCTGCCATGCCCCAGGTCCATGCCAGCACCTGTATTCCATTCAATCTGCTGTTCTGTTGTGGCTTCTTAGCAGAGCCCAAGAGGCCAGCTGCACAGCTTGGCAGCTGGGGAGCTATGTCACAGCTGTGTCTACCTGTGCCTCGGGTTCCTCATCTATAAAATGGAAATGGTGATAATGGTAGCTGCTTTACAGGGTTGTTGGGAAGGTGAAATGAATTACTATTTATAAAGTGTGTAGAAAATTGCCTTTTAGGGGCTGGGGTTGTGGCTCAGTGGTAGAGTGCTTGCCTAGCATGCACAAGGCACTGGGTTCGATCCTCAGCACCACATAAATGTAAAATAAAGATATTGTGTCCATCTAATTGCTAGAGGTGTTGAACATTAAAAAAAAAAAAAGAAAATTGCCTGTATAGAAAATGTAATGTTTGTTAAACAACAACAAATTTTTGTAAACTGGCCCTGTCTGCCGTTGCCCTTACATGACATGATATGTCAGTGCATTCAGTTTTTCTTATAGACCTGGCAGGTTAGAGCTCTGACCTCTCTCCTATGTAAGCAGGTACAGAGGGTGACATGAGCATATGAGCAGCCTGGTAGAGACTGAATGTGCATGACTGCTCTGCCACAAGCCTCACCAACTGTGGAAAATATGCGGCTGAGGAATACCAAGTGGAACAATAACCTTTCTTTTGCTAGTAGAATAGAACTTGGGTTAAATGACACTTGCAGCTGAGTTTATTTTTAAGGTTTTCCTGGCATTATACTCCACAACCTTTGCATTTATAGTTTTATCTGGCTGGATTGGTCTGTGGGTAGTTTTTAAAAACAGCTGGAGTCACAAACAAGGGAACAGGAAAAGATTTGGATTCTGATCAATGGGGTTCGAAACTTAGCTCTGCAGACCTGATTAAAGTTTATAATATCATAAGCTGTATGGTGTATATTTATTGTAAGGGAATATGTCTGGGTCCTTATTTCTGCAAAGTGCTTTTGTTTTTTCACTATTTGAGTTTTGCAGTGAGCCTATGAGACATGCAGAGTTGGAGTTGTATACCATTTTATGGAAGGAGAACTGAGGCTCAGAAGTAAAAGATCCTGTTTGAGATCTATTTGAGTGGTAGTTCTTCTGATTAGTGTTTGACAGAATTATTTTGCCCTAAAAAAATTTATAAATTGACATTTTGTGATTTTTGAAGGGGAAGAATTGAAGTTATACTATTAATATTGAGCTACATTAATATTTGGCTTATAACTCAACATTAGAAGCTTAAAATATAGTTGGTAGAAGGAAAGGAGCTACAGAGAATTCACCAAGTTTCTTGATGAAGTGACAGTGTATCCATCCAGTCTTGCACTCATTCTTTATTGCACAATTTCATCAGTCATTTTATCACATTAAAAATATATATAGCATGCTATGCACCATGATGAGCCCTGAGTCATCAATGTTAAATCAGAACAATACGGGACAGTTGAATTTAAACTGTGGCTAGTTCAAGTTGATGTGTACTTTCAGTGTAAAATTCTCACAACCTTTCAAAAAGGCATAGTGCAAAAAAAGATCATTAATTTTCTTATGTTAATAACTTATTGACATGATATTTTGGATATATTGGGTTAAAATAAAATATGATATTAAAAAGAATTTCTTGGATTCCAACATGGCGGTGGGCGGGGAGAGATCAAGTCTCTGACCTCTTCAGCTGTGCAGGCATAGGGAGTCCTAAACAACCTAAATCTGTTTGCTCAGGATCACTAGGCAATGCTGAGCTGACGTGGATCTGGGGCCAACAGTCTGGGCCTCTCAGAACACACTCTGAGCCCGGATCGGCTGAATTCAAGCTCCCGTTCACCTGCTTCCCGCCGACAAACAGCTGTGACTCAGCACTAATCCATCCGGCTGAAACAACTGATCGGCCCTTCTCATCCTACGGAGGTAAATGCCCACCGAGCCTTCATAGGTAGTGGCCACAGGTTTGAAACGGGGCTTGGGAGAGACAGTAAGGACCCACCCGTTGCATTGGTCGCCCGGCAAAGGGAAACCAACTGTCGCCATTTGCAAGAGACACCACTATGGCAGAGAACTGACGTTATCAGACTGCGGCGGAGGAGATAACTTCATTGAAACCTGCGGCTACAGTGACTTCTTCCCTTCCCTTCTAATACCTTTCCTCTCAAGCATCAAATAAATTTATAGGAGTAAACAGTAACTCAGCAGTCAAACAGAACAAGAAGTAACATGAGCAGCTTCAAAAAGCAAGGAAGAAAAGGAGTACAAACAATGCAGGACAGCCTAAATATTCAGGAGGACCTAGAGTCATCAGAAAAATGGTCATATAAAGAACTCAAGGAACACCTTAGACAGATGGAATGGAACCTTAAAGAGGATACGAGACAGCAAATTCAAGCAGCGAAAGAACACATTGAGAATGAATTACATAAACAGATAAAAGAAGAAGTTAAGCATCTCTATCAGGAGATAGAGATTATAAAAAATAATCAAACAATAATTCTAGAAATGAAGGAAACGATAAACCAAATTAAAAACTCAATTGAGAGTATCACTAACAGAGTGGAGCAAGTAGAAGCCAGAACATCAGATAATGAAGACAAAATATATCATCTTGAAAAGAGTCTAGCCAACTCAGAAAGGCTGGTAAAAAATCACGAGAAAAACATCCAAGAGTTATGGGATAACATAAAAAAACCAAACTTACGAGTCATTGGGATAGAAGAAGGTACAGAGATTCAAACCAAGGGAATGAGTAACCTGCTGAATGAAATAATTACAGAAAACTTTCCAGAAATAAAAAAGGAAACAGATATACAAATTGAAGATGCATACAGGACACTGAGCACACAAAATCACAGTAGACCAACGCCAAGACACATTGTTATGAAGATATCCAATATACAGAACAAAGAGAAAATATTAAAAGCTACAAGAGAAAGGAGACAGATTACATTCAGGGGTAAACCAATAAGGTTAACAATGGATTTTTCATCACAGACACTGAAAGCAAGAAGGTCATGGAACAACGTATTTCAAACACTGAAAGACAATGGATGCCAACCAAGAATTCTGTATCCAGCAAAATTAAGCTTCAGGTATGACAACGAAATAAAAATCTTTCATGATAAACAAAAGTTAAAAGAATTTGCAGCCAGAAAACCAGCATTGCAAAGCATTTTGAGCAAAACACTACACAAGGAAGAAATGAAAAACAATAACCAAAACCATCAGTGGGAAGTGCCTCAGTAAAGACAGAGGGCGAGGGGAAAGATAATCATGGAGAAACAAACTAAATTTTTTTTTAAAAAAAGGATAAACAATCAAACATGGATGGAAGTACAAACCATATATCAATAGTAACTCTGAATATTAATGGCTTAAACTCTCCAATAAAGCGACATAGGCTGGTATCATGGATTAAAAAAACAAATCCAACAATATGCTGCCTCCAGGAGACACATCTGATTGGAAAAGACATACACAGGCTGAAGGTGAAAGGATGGGAAAAAATATACCACGCACATGGCCCTCGTAAGCAAGCAGGGGTGGCCATCCTCATAGCAAATAAAATCGACTTCAAGACTAAGTTAATCAAAAGGGATAAAGAAGGTCATTATATACTGTTAAAAGGAACCATTCACCAACAAGACATAACAATTATCAATATTTATGCACCAAATAATGGTGCTGCGACATTCATAAAACAAATTCTCCTCAAGTTCAAGAATCAAATAGACCACAACACAATAATTATGGGTGACTTCAACACACCTCTCTCACCATTGGACAGATCCTCCAAACAAAAGTTGAATAAAGAAACTATAGAACTCAATATCACAATCAATAACCTAGACTTAACTGACATATATAGAATATATCAACCATCATCAAATGGATATACTTTTTTCTCAGCAGCACATGGATCCTTCTCAAAAATAGACCATATATTATGCCATAGGGCAACCCTCTGTAAATATAAAGGGGTGGAGATAATACCATGCATTTTATCTGATCATAATGGAATGAAACTGGAAATCAATGATAAAAGAAGGAAGGAAAAATCCTACATCACTTGGAAAATGAACAATATGTTACTGAATGATCAGTGGGTTACAGAAGACATAAAGGAGGAAATCAAAAAATTCTTAGAGATAAATGAAAATACAGACACAACATATCGGAATCTATGGGACACAATGAAAGCAGTTTTAAGAGGAAAATTCATCGCCTGGTGGTCATTCCTCAAAAAAAGAAAAAACCAACAAATAAATGAGCTCACACTTCATCTCAAAGCCCTAGAAAAGGAAGAGCAAAACAACAGCAAATGTAGCAGAAGACAAGAAATAATTAAAATCACAGCGGAAATCAATGAAATTGAAACAAAAGAAACTATTGAAAAAATTAACAAAACTAAAAGTTGGTTCTTCGAAAAAATAAATAAGATTGACAGACCTTTAGCCATGCTAACGAAGAGAAGAAGAGAGAGAACTCAAATTACTAACATACGGGATGAAAAAGGCAATATCACAACAGATGCTACAGAAATACAGAAGACAATTAGAAATTATTTTGAAAACCTATATTCCAATAAAATAGAGGATAGTGAAGACATCGATAAATTTCTTAAGTCATATGATTTGCCCAGACTGAGTCAGGAGGATACACACAATCTGAACAGACCAATATCAATGGATGAAATTGAAGAAGCCAACAAAAGACTACCAACCAAGAAAAGCCCAGGACCGGATGGGTATACAGCGGAGTTTTACAAAACCTTTAAAGAAGAATTAATACCAATACTTTTGAAGTTATTTCAGGAAATAGAAAAAGAGGGAGCTCTTCCAAATTCATTCTATGAGGCCAACATCACCCTGATTCCGAAACCAGACAAAGACACCTCAAAGAAAGAAAACTACCGACCAATATCTCTAATGAACCTAGATGCAAAAGTCCTCAATAAAATTCTGGCAAATCGAATACAAAAACATATCAAAAAAATAGTGCACCATGATCAAGTAGGATTCATCCCTGGGATGCAAGGATGGTTCAATATACGGAAATCAATAAATGTTATTCACCACATCAATAGACTTAAAGATAAGAACCATATGATCATCTCGATAGACGCAGAAAAAGCATTTGACAAAGTACAGCATCCCTTTATGTTCAAAACATTAGAAAAACTAGGGATAACAGGAACTTACCTTGACATTGTAAAAGCTATCTATGCTAAGCCTCAGGCTAGCATTATTCTGAATGGACAAAAGTTGAAGGCATTCCCTCTAAAATGCGGAACAAGACAGGGATGCCCTCTATCACCACTTCTATTCAATATAGTTCTCGAAACACTGGCCAGAGCAATTAGACAGACGAAAGAAATTAAAGGCATAAAAATTGGAAAAGAAGAACTTAAATTATCACTATTTGCAGATGACATGATTCTATACCTAGAAGACCCAAAAGGTTCTACAAAGAAACTACTAGAACTAATAAATGAATTCAGCAAAGTGGCAGGATATAAAATCAACACGCATAAATCAAAGGCATTTCTGTATATCGGCGACAAAACTTCTGAAATGGAAATGAGGAAAAACACTCCATTCACAATATCCTCAAAAAAAAAATAAAATACTTGGGAATCAACCTAACAAAAGAGGTGAAAGATTTATAGAATGAAAACTACAGAACCCTAAAGAGAGAAGTAGAAGAAGATCTTAGAAGATGGAAAAATATACCCTGTTCATGGATAGGCAGAACTAACATTATCAAAATGGCGATATTACCAAAAGTTCTCTATAGGTTTAATGCAATGCCAATCAAAATCCCAACGGCATTTCTTGTAGAAATAGATAAAGCAATCATGAAATTCATATGGAAAAATAAAAGACCCAGAATAGCAAAAGCAATTCTAAGCAGGAAGTGTGAATCAGGCGGTATAGCGATACCAGATTTCAAACTATATTACAGAGCAATAGTGACAAAAACAGCATGGTACTGGTACCAAAACAGGCGGGTGGACCAATGGTATAGAATAGAGGACACAGAGACTAATCCACAAAGTTACAACTGTCTTATATTTGATAAAGGGGCTAAAAGCATGCAATGGAGGAAGGATAGCATCTTCAACAAATGGTGTTGGGAAAACTGGAAATCCATATGCAACAAAATGAAACTGAACCCCTTTCTCTCGCCATGCACAAAAGTTAACTCAAAATGGATCAAGGAACTTGATATCAAACCAGAGACTCTGCGTCTGATAGAAGACAAAGTTGGATCCGATCTACAAATTGTGGGGTCGGGCTCCAAATTCCTCAATAGGACACCCATAGCACAAGAGTTAACAACAAGAATCAACAAATGGGACTTAATTAAACTAAAAAGTTTTTTCTCAGCAAGAGAAACAATAAGAGAGGTAAACAGGGAGCCTACATCCTGGGAACAAATTTTTACTCCTCACACTTCAGATAGAGCCCTAATATCCAGAGTATACAAAGAACTCAAAAAATTAGACAATAAGATAACAAACAACCCAAACAACAAATGGGCCAAGGACCTGAACAGACATTTCTCAGAGGAGGACATACAATCAATCAACAAGTACATGAAAAAATGCTCACCATCTCTAGCAGTCAGAGAAATGCAAATCAAAACCACCCTAAGATACCATCTCACTCCAGTAAGATTGGCAGCCACTATGAAGTCACAACAAGTGCTGGCGAGGATGTGGAGAAAAGGGTACACTTGTACATTGCTGGTGGGACTGCAAATTGGTGCGGCCAATTTGGAAAGCAGTTTGGAGATTCCTGGGAAAGCTGGGAATGGAACCACCATTTGACCCTGCTATTGCCCTTCTGGGACTATTCCCTGAAGACCTTAAAAGAGCATGCTACAGGGATACTGCCACATCGATGTTCATAGCAGCATAATTCACAATAGCTAGACTGTGGAACCAACCCAGATGCCCTTCAATAGATGAATGGATAAAAAAAAAATGTGGCATCTATACACAATGGAGTACTATGCAGCAATAAAAAATGACAAAATCATAGAATTTGCAAGGAAATGGATGGCACTAGAGCAGATTATGCTTAGTGAAGCTAGCCAATCCCTAAAAAACAAATACCAAATGTCTTCTTTGATATAATGAGAGCAACTATGAACAGAGCAGGGAGGAAGAGCAGGAAGAAAAGATTAACATTAAACAGAGACATGAGATGGGAGGGAAAGGGAGAGAAAAGGGAAATTGCATGGAAATGAAGGGAGACCCTCATTGTTATACAAAATTACATATAAGCGGTCGTGAGGGGAATGGGAAAATAAACAAGGAGAGAAATGAATTACAGTAGATGGGGTAGAGAGGGAAGATGGGAGGGGAGAGAAGGGGGGATAGTAGGGGATAGGAAAGGTAGCAGAATACAACAATTACTAATAGGGCACTATGTAAAATTGTGGATGTGTAACCGACATGATTCTGCAATCTGCATTTGGGGTAAAATTGGTGGTTCATAACCCACTTCAATCTAATGTATGAAATATGATATGTCAAGAGCTTTGTAATGTTGTGAACAACCAATAAAAAAATAAATAAAAAAAAGAATTTCTTCCCTTTCTTCCTTTTTTAAAAATGTGATTTCTAGGAAATTAACAGTTATGGGCATGGCTTATGTTGTCCCTCTCGTGGACAGACTGGTGGAGAAGCTCTGAGTGGTAGAGGAAGTAAGAGCCATGTGGATTTGCCCTGCTCTGATGAGGCGTCATCCCTCTTTGCTCCTATGCTTTGCTTTCGATCTTGGGTCCTCATTTTCTTTTTTTTTTTTTGGCAGTGGGGTTTGAACCCAGGGGTGCTTAGCCACATCCCTAACCCTTTTAATTTTATTTAGAGACAGGGTCTTGCTGCATTGCTTAGTGCCTTGATAAGTTGCTGAGGCTGGCTTTGAACTCACGATCCTGCTGCCTCAGCCTCTCGTGCCACTGGGATCATAGGTGTGCACCACCACCCCAGCTCTTTTGGCTTCTTAACCCCTTTCAGTGGGAGGGAACCTGCTCTCAGCAGGTCTGTGAGGCCACAGCTTTTCTCCCTAGCCCTGCCCCTTTTGGCCTGTGTGATAGTATTGCTCTTCACCACCCTGGCTTCTTGGGCATCCTTCATTTGTCCCTTTCCTTTCTGGCCTCTCCTGGAGATCTCTTTGCTGGCTCTTGCTCATTGTGGATGAAGGAAGGCAGAGCTGTATCTTCAGTCATCTTTATGTGTTTGAGCTCTTCTCATGGTTTCTGACTTCCTGGATTGGAGCTCCGGACTCATATTTGTATAACTGCATTTTAGATACTCCTGCTTACCTGAGACCAGCATGCCTTTGGGCATTGTCACATGCCTAGTCACCAAAGCCTGAAAATGGAGTCTTTTTCCCTCACCTTTGCATCCCTCAGAAACTCCTGAGTCAACCATGGCAATGGCTCCTGCTCATCCTTCCTTGACCATTACCACCCCTCCTCAGTTCAGACCCTCTGCATCTCTTTCCTGAAAGGTCCCCACAATTCTCAGCCACCTTTTCCCTCTAGTCTTTCCCTATCTTTTGCATTCTCTATTCTTCCAAACTGAGATTCCAAATGTGCAAATCTGTTTGTCACGTGCATATCTTTGAAACCCTTCAGTGATTTCTTTGTTAAGGGTAAAATCCAAAATCTTTTGTATGAACTAAAAGACAGAGATGGGACGAGGCAGGGGGTGATCTGGCCTCTGCATTTTCCCATTCTCATCTCACTAATCCATGTGCCCCTGGAATGTATCTGGATTCTCCATAGCCTCCACGACTTAATACTTTTTCCTCATCTGGAGCACCGCCCCCTGCCCTCCCAATCAGGGTCCCATGTACCGTTCAAGACTTTGTTCTCATACCCCCTCTAACCGCTGTTACCTCCACTTCTTCCATGTTAGGCTGTTTGTTGAACTTGGCTGCCTTTCTTAGAGGGCAGGAATTATTCTTTTTATTTTTATGTCCTCAAGCGCAAAATAGGCATTTGGGAGTTATTTGTTGAACAAATAAATGTGAAACAATAAAGAGTAAAGAGAAAGCATTGTGGGAGCTGTGATGGAAATTCTAGCCTGACGGGGTGGGAACAGGGAGGGTCCTGGAGAGGTGGCCCTTGAGCCTGGCCTTCTAGACTGGTGGTATTGAGGTGGGAGGGAACAGAGGAGTCTTTAGTGGCCATCCTCAGTGTGCTGGGTTCTACGGGACACGAGGATATCAAGTAGGCCTGCCCCTCTGCTCAATGCCATCATCACCAGAGTAAAATGAGGGTAATGTCACATGTCCCTTTGGGGTAGTGTCTGTCGTTTGTTCCTAAGCTGGGTTATATAACTCAGGAAAGCCTCGTTCCCCCAGCATACCGCTGGCACAGCAGGCAGGCACCCTAGTCCCTGCTTGAGCCACCTTGGAGGAGAGGAATGCAGAATGGTTGCTTGTGTTTGCTTCTTTCCCTCTCCTTCGGAGCTGGTGCAGCCTTTGTGGATAACAGAGAGGTGACCTCAGTAGCCTGAGAAGGAAGAAGCGCAATGAGTCATCTCAGGTCCTAATGAGGTACATGGGGGACCCTTCCTGAGAATGAGGGTCAAGTGAGGTCGTGCTTTGCCCGGGGTGAGTTTTGCCTTGGGGCTTCAGGCAGCACTGGAGCAGAGCTGAGCTAATTTTACCCACAGGAGCTGACTGTGCTGAAAGGCAGGGCTTATGACATTGGCCTTATCATCCTTTGATGCCCAGAAATCTCCCAAGGTACAACCCCGTTATGTCTGGGCTGCTTTTTTCCCCCCTTCCAGTTAAATACATTTTTCCATTAGATGTGCATATGGGGAAGAGGAATGCTGAAGTGCAGAGAGTTCCAGATTTGGGGAGAAGGCCGTGGAGTTGCATTTTGGCTCTGCCTCTTCCCCTTCCTTAAGAGACATCTGACTATGGGCCAGTTTTCTAATCTCTCTACATTTCCTCATTTGCAAAATAGGACCTAAACCTATGTCCTAAGATTGCTCCCAGCTTGACACTCTTGGTGATGCTTAGCTAATACTGCATGTATTCACTGTCTCAGCTGCCTATTCCTAGTGTTTCCTAGGAGGAAGGTGTTATTGCTGTCCGTATCCTACATGTAAGGAAACATGCACAAGGAGATTAGGTAACTTGCCTCAGGCCACCAGTGAGCACTGACGGAGTTGGGGAAATGGACCCAGGCCAGAGATTCCAGGGACCACACTCTTAACCACAGTACTTTGCACCCTGAGATGATAAAGCTTTTGGCCTCTGCTTAGTATTTTCTAACTACCTCCTGTGTATGAGGCCTTGGGCTCCACACGTTGAGTAAGAAAGCAGAGAAACTGTGTTCTTTACAGAATTGAGCTTGCAGTTGGAAGCCCCCAGGTCAGCCCCGGAGTTCAATGGTGGATGTAGTTTAGTATCTGATGTTGCAGGCACCAGATGTAGTGACCCTTGGCCATTCTCTCATCTCATCTTCACAAGCCCTTCAACAATCAGTCATTATCATACCTATCTTACAGATGAGCAAACAGAGACCTATAACATTCCTCCTCACACTTTCTGAGTAGACACAGACCAAGGCTGTTTGGTCTGTTTATATTTATCTCTTTGTTTTTTTCCATTAACTGTGCTGCCTCCCAAGTTGTTATTGTCACAGAATCCGCAACGCCTTTCTGCCTGCCCCTGGCAGCCTGGAGGAACTAGAGTCCATGAAGAACATGGTCATCAGTTAAGGAAGGTAGGTCTGTGTGATAACAGAAAGGTAGAAACAAAGGGATGGACTTGTTCCAGTTTTTCTTTGCTGTGTAACAAATTACCCCCAAACTCTCTAGCATATAACAACCATTTATTACGGTCACGCATTTTCTGGGTCAGAAGTTTGAACAGAGCTAAGCAAGATGACTTCTCTCTATAAGGCTGGAAGACTTGAAAATGGGTGCTAGAGGCATCTGAATGCTCACTTGCACATCAGCTGAGATGTTATCCACGTCAGAACATCTCTGTGTGGTCTCTCCAAGTGGCTCAGAGTTCAACGTAACTTTCTCATTGCATGGTGGCTAGTTTCCAAGAGCAAACCTTAAAAGGGTGGGAGAGAGGGAGAGAGATAGACAGAGGCAGAGAGAACGGGAAAGAAAGTGCAAGAGTGAGTGCTAGAAGATGTCAGGTAGAAGCTGGATCTCTGCGTTGTACTTCATTGTTTCCAGGGAAGGGGAAATAGAGTCCACATCTCACTGCAGCGGCAGAATTCCATAAGAGCATGTCAGGCTGGACATACTGCTGGGGTATGTTTAAAATCCACAGTGTGCCAAGGCCCCTTTTGGCTAAGGAGAACAGAGAGGGGAACAGACTTTTCTGGAGTCCTATGTTGTGGGCTATGCAGAGTGAGATGGGTCAAACATGAAGCAAGCAATGCCTTCGAGGTGCAAATCTGGAAAACAAAGACGCCAAGCTAGGAATTCTCAGGAAAATGTCAGTCCTTAGGCTATAAGGTGCTTCATTATATGTGGATTAGAGTTTCCGCTGACTATAAACTAGTTTGTGCAATTAGGATTAGCTTAGTAACCTATTAATTATTTCACTTTGAGAGTTCTAGGTCCGTTTGTCTCATTATAGTCAAGTGAGTTTTTTTTTCCCCCACAGAAGCAGGAGAGGTCTTAAATAGGTATAGACAGACATGGGTTTGGGGCAGATGAAAAATAGAGGAATGGATGGATGATTATTAATGGGTTCATTTTTTTTTCTCCTCCTGTATCAGGAATAAGTCTAGGAAAGGCAGTCCATGTAATTTAAGTGGAAAGGGAATGATTCAGGGAAAGAGGTGCTAACAAAATAGGCTGGAGCAGTGGGAGTCAGGATTTAGTCCATAGCCTTGATCCAGGCAGAAGGAAGATAGGATTAGGAAGCCCCTGCTGAAACCTCTGCTGCTTGCCTCATCAACCCGAGTTGGGGACTGGGCACTGGACTGCCACATGGAGTGGCTTTTTGACTCTTACCACTCCATGCTGTAGATTGCTAGTAGAAATAGTAGCAGGACGATTTAGCTTCATCTCCACCTTCTTCTAACCAGGCTGAGAATCGGGGCATTTCATGTAGGTGTCTGTGTTCTAGTGAATCTCCATTAGAGGTAACCATCCTTTTAAGGGCATTTGAAAGTGTGACAGATAATTTTTTGTTGTCTCAGTCCCTGGAAGCCAGGCCACCACATTGGCATTTAGAGGTTGTGGCCAGGGATACATGAGACATAGAGAAAAATAGCTGCTTTTCTACAAAGGGCAATTTCTCTCCTGCTAAGAACTACTAATAGGCCTTGGAATATGTTTGCAATATGGATATTTGTTTTTGGGGGTGGAGAAGTAGCAGGTTAAACAAAGGGGACAGCATGAACTAAGAGTTCAGTCTGAATAAAGCAGACAATGTGTGCTGAGTGGTAGAGGAAGGGGTTTATGATGGGAATAAGTTGGGTGTGGGTTGTGAAGAAACCTGAACTATTAAATAAAGTCCCTGGATTTACTTTGTTGCCATTGGTAAGCCACTTCAGAACTGGAGCAGGGTCCTGGAGATACAAACCTAGCCTTATGTAATCGCCACGTACCATCAATTATGAGTTCTCCTTCTCCCTTCAATTATGTTTTTGAATGAGTGAATGCTCCAGTTAATCTGTGGTTTATAGGAGTTGGACTGCTTGATACCTGGGTTTTGTAAGATCTAGGATCCTGTGGTCTTGAAAGTCCTGGCAGTCAGCTTTTGGACTTTTGAAGAATACACAGAGAGGGCATGGTGGCAGATACTGTCTGCATATCCCATTAGGATTATTGTAGTTAGGTGTCAGCTGTAGAGAAGCAATGTCCTAAGAATCTTGAAGGACAGAGGATTCTTCCATGGACCTTCCTTGTGGAGCTCCTGGGCCAGGAAGCATGCAGGGGAAAACTGTGTTCACATTAGTGCTCTTACATCTTGAGCTTATTATTAATTGCCAATCAAACCAGCAATTTGCTGACAAGGTTCATGCGCTGTGACCATGATTGCAGTTGTTCTTGGGAGCGGCTTGCTGGTCTGCATGGAGATGGCTGCTGCACAGTGTTCCTGGTGCTGTCCTGTAGGGTCGTGGTGGCCTTTTGACATCAGGGTCAGTTCTTCTTCCTTCTTTTCACATGGGCTTTGGAGGTTGGAAGGGGAAGCTCAGTGATGAACTGGGCAATCATATATAGCATGTGAGACATTTCCTTGTTAGTTTCTCTCTAGGGTGGCATTTCTCAAGTCTTTGAGGTGGGAGAGAAAGGGTATATGAATGTGCAGAGTGACTTGAGAACTTACTTTCTGTGGATGGAGAAACTGGTTCAGAGAAGGAAAGTGATTTGCCCAGGGTCATGTGGTGAGCTTGCCTCTGGCCAGCACGGCACCTTTAGAACAAGCTTAAATTATACCCTGCTAAGGGGGAGAGCGTGCAGAGGCTCTGGAGCCAAAGGTTGGCATGTGGCTTCCAGCTCAGCCACTTACTATAAAATTTGTAAAATGAGTACCTTGATTATATCTGATAATAAACATTCAAATAGGTAAGGCATAGGAAAAGCATCGTTAACTACAAAGAAATGTACAAATTTCTTATGGTGATCTGGATGTTTATGGCTGATAAATGGTGGGACCATCTTCAGAGAAAGGATAGGTCAGTGAGAACACCACTGACCACACCCCAATCACAGAGCACCCCCAAGGGGTGCAGAGCTCATTGTACCAGCAAGAGATTTTGTACCTGTGAAATCTGTTCTGTACAAAATTTTGGTGAGATGGAAGATGGGATTGTTCTCATCCTGATTTTACAGATAAGGAAATTGAAGGTCAGAGAACAGAAGGGATTTCTGAAGCCACCCAGCTAGCTGCGTGGAAGCTGGGAGTGGGGATGCTGATGACCTCGAGCAGTGATTTTTTTTTTTTTTCTCAAACTCCTTTTTCACCTTCCTCTGTTCCTCCATTTGTTGTTATTCCAGAGATTCCAGACACAAACTGTAAGACTTTGGGATGCAAAATGTGTTGCTTTCAGTAATTCTTTGTGGCTGGTCGTGCTGTTTGTTCAGGTTGAACATGTCCAGAAGAGCAAGGGAACAAAGAAATGGGCCCCTGTTGCTAGCTGAGCATCTTTGCCCTACCTGCCTTTCCATATGCAAGCTAAAATATATTTATAGATGGGTGATCATAATGTAGCATTTATTGTAGCAATCTGCTAATCAGTTTACTAAACTGGTTAATTCCCATAGAAGCCTTTTGGGGTAGATACCAATAATATTTTCTCTTTTACAAGTGAGAAAACGGGTTTAGAGAGATTAAATAAATTGCTTGAGAGAACCTAGGTCATAAATAGACTGTAATCTAGATTTTCTAATTGGAGACCTGCCTCTTCTCTGCTACAACCTATCCACATTGCCTGTCTCACAGGTAACAGTGTAGAGTGGCTGTTAAGCAGGTACGTTGCAGACCTTGGAGTTACTGGAATTGGAGCCCAAGGTACTTTGAAGAGCATAGAAGGCTGATGGTTTTCAAGTCATGCTACCCTGAGCCTGAGACTCCAGGAGTAGCCTTGGGGTTGGGGTGCCAAAAGAGGTGAGAAGTGGAGGGGAGAGGGGAACACTAAACAGCTGAGAAGGAAAAATTTTGCTGGTAGGAAAAAAAATTTCAAAACCATTGTGGTAGCCCATACCTCTTTTTATTAAGGTAGAGTCACTTGGCACAAGCCACAGGCTGTGCCTGGTCCTCGGGCTGAGATCCCCCAGCCTAGAATTCCTCCTTTAACTCTGTGGCATTTTGTTAGAAGCATCCCCTTTATCTCAAGTTTCCATCTTTTTTTCTTTTCTAAGGAAAAGTTTGTTCTGTCAGAGTTCCATCTGAGACCATTGGTGGACCAGTGGGAGGTTCAGGTTCTGAGTAGCTGCACAACCTGCAGGCTACCCCATGTGCAAGGTCATTGACCTGCATCTGTCAACCTGGCTGTGTCTTCCATTTGGACCCTGGGAACCTTGCTGAGATTGGTTCTATTTCTGTGCAAAGATGTGTTGAGATTATAGTCGGTATTGCGTTATTTTACTGCCCTAATTTCCAAAGACATTGTCCATGTAAATATGTGCAACTATTACGTGTCCACTGTGTGCATGTTGCTGAGAACCAAGTCAGAGTTCCTGATGACAAGGACCTGGAGGGAAGACATCAGCAAATAAGTTTTGCCAATTATTTTTGGAGACAGTTATGTTTGTTATATATGTTTATTATGCATGTTAGTTATGGGAAGAGGATTTCATCTCATACAAATAAAATGGGCAGAATCTGATCAAGGGGAAGAAGACAGATAATAGTCTAGAATTGTAAGGGGTTGAGTTTGTACTGTGGGTTAGTTAGTTCTGGGCTCTCGCATTACTGTTTTTGGAACTTATATACTTTTCCTTTTCTTTAAGCTTCATCCTTATCTGTGATATGGTTATCAGACTGCACAGCTCAGAGGGGATTAAATGAGATAGTATATGTTGAGTAAACATTCATTAAATTGTAGTTATTAGTTGGCAGTGAGTAGTTCATTATTTTTTAACTTCATCAGTGGTGTGATCAGAGTTTTGATTCTCAATACTCTGCTTTTAGAGATAGAGTACAGTCACCTCAGCCCACAATATTAAACTTCAGTTCATGTTTCTAGCATCCTCTGTTTCGACACCCATCTGCACCTCTCTCACTAGTGGCCCACCATCCTCAGAACTTGGCTCGAGCCTTTTTTTTTTTTTTTTTCATGGACATAGCTTCTCACTGCCTGGATTCCCTCTGATCCTTTCTCTCTGTCCCTGCCCTGCCCTCTTTTAATACCTATCCCCATAGTAACCGGCCACTGGGAGGGAAGTCACAGAACTCGAGGGGTTCTCCACATCTTGTCCTCCATCACAGTCAGTCTCCATCTTGCAGGAGGTCTGTGAGCTCTTTGAAGTTATGTGCATCTCACAGACCTTTTTGCTGTAGTATCCCTGGGCATCCAAGTGCATACACAT
Source organism: Spermophilus citellus (assembly GCF_964194105.1). Taxonomy (NCBI): domain Eukaryota; kingdom Metazoa; phylum Chordata; class Mammalia; order Rodentia; family Sciuridae; genus Spermophilus; species Spermophilus citellus. The sequence goes on along the minus strand of NC_138188.1, from coordinate 119,140,009 downwards.
AGTAGGCACATGTCTCTGCAATAAATTAATGTAGTGCTTTTCTTGTATGTTCAGCACATGGAAGCAAATGATAAAATGCAAACCAGAAAACAGTCATCATTGAGCTGTGTGCTCCTCAGCCTTGGGAATGAATTTCTGGGGAAGATCTGGCCTTCCATAAATGACAGCAGTAACTTGGCTCTTTGCAGGGATTGAAGAGATTCTTGACAACTAGCTCTTTAGGAGAGGCCTGAAGGAATCCAGAACAGCCTTTTTGTACTCTCAGGTCTCCTAGGGAACCCCTGGCCCAGGTGATCTCCCGCAAGACCTCTGGTACGTAAATGAGTCTCATCTGCGGCCCAGCCTGCTGCCTGGGATGCCAAAATTCTAGATTGAACCTCCATGAACTGGGCTGGGAAGCTTAATGGATTGGAGATTATTATCATTTTGGTATCTGCAGCTTGAAATATCTTGTGCCCTTGATTAATTCATGCTTGGGCGCTTCCTCATGTTCTCTGGTAAATAGCTATTTACTGTACATTTATTTCCCCATGGGCTTATTTCAGCGAGACTGGAGCCTGTGTTTCTAACAGCTTCTCCAAGGAAAACATGGAAGGCCACGGTTCCGGAATTGAGAATCTCAGGGGGTCTTCCAAATGTCCATCTCTATTACCTCTTTTTGGCCCAGCGTTTGCTTTTAGCTGAAAGGGGAGATTTTTGTCTTGAGCTGTCCTGTAGCCATATGTGACTTGGAGTTTGAAAATCTGACAGCTGCTGCTGAGCTTTGAAGTGCAAGAGTGAGCATCATGTAGACATAACCCTGGCGAACTTCAGATCCTTCTCCTGTAATTCCCAGAGCCTTCATGTTTCTTTGTCTTGTGAATGACCTCACTGTTTTTTGTATTTGTAATGGAATGCACAGTCATTTACAAGTAATCACACAATAATCCCTTACACTTTTATAATGCCTTACCCTTTTCCACAGGGCTTTCTCTCTCATTATCTCATTTGATCCTTATAACCACTCTGAGGGGGAGGAAGAGTCGCTCTTTTAATCTCTAATTTTCAGGTGTACAAACTGAGGTTGAGAAAAGTTAAACAGTTAGCCAGAGGTCAAATGGTGTGGAGCAGATTTGGAACTTGAATCTCAAGTAGTCCAGCTGGTAAACCCAAGCTCTTTTTTTGTGTGTGTTCTTTTCATCTCTTCCTGTTGGTGTGACCTTGAGAGTATACTTAACTTCTCTGATCCTCAATGTTCCTGATACTATCCCTAAAGGGAGTTGTCAGTGAGAATTAAATGAGACTGTGTGGGAAAGCATTTAATGCAAGGGAAAGCATACTATTAGTGTCAGGCATTGTTTTTACTACATGAACGTTGAATTCAAATACTGTGTTAGAATAGTGGATGAAAGGAACGTTTCCCCCCTTTTGTTTAAAAAAAAAATACTGAGGTCCAGAATTGTGCTAGAGTCATCAGAGATCACAGGCTTCCAACCCTGTGATTAGCAAATTGACTGACCCTGCTGCTTTACTTTCGGATCCTGAGAATCATGTTGGCAAGACCTCTTTTCCTACAGGTCTCTCATTTCTCTCTTACTGTTTTGTCTTTGGAACACCTTTGTATCCTGTGGACAGTTTTAGGTCTGGCAGCTCTGGAGCGCAGTAGTGGGGAGGTGGGAATGGGATCTGCATCCCTGAGCTGCATCCACTAAAGGCGGGATCATGGTACTGTAGATGCCATGGTAGAGGTAGATGAACGACTGTTCTCGAAGGTCAGTCTTATTTAGCTTTCTCACTAGTACATGTGACTGGATTTTACAGAATATATCTCACGAGTGCACGTGGCTAGCAGGACGAATGCTGAATGGGTTGCTTAGCAGTAACACATTGGAAAACCCCAAAAAGACTGTATTTCAAGTTGGCAGCAAATGCAAGAGGAGTCAGCAGTGTGGTGTGGTCAGGAGAACAGCAGGAGTGATTGAGGGCTAAAATCTGGGAGAGCTTTGTTTCTGTATATGTATTCACCTACGAAAATTCCAAACCAATGAGACAAGCATTGGTTGACATATGGTCCTAAGAGGCAGAACGAGGAGCAGGAGGTTGAAGGCCAGGGAACCAGATTTTGACTCCATATAAGGAAGAACGTTCTGGTGGAAAGATGGAATTAGCAGCTGTAGGAGATAATGATCTCTGCCTCACAGAGACCTCAGGGATACCATGGGGGGATTCATAAACAGGCATTGGGCCAGAAGCCTTCGGCCAGGAGGAAGAGAGGCACACATATCTGAAGGAAAGTGAAGAGTCCCTTTGTAGATGTGGAAACTGAACTCCAAATGTTTGCAAAATGGAGGGTAAATGTAGAATCGTTCATTCTGGTTTTTATATCCATCCCTATGACTCACTCCTTGGATCTTGGGTTTTAGAGCTTCCAGGTGCTATGCTACTATTTTCTGTAGAATATGCTCCTTATATTGAGAGAAACTCAGGATTCCTGGGAGAACGAAGACTATTCCTTTACTGTCTTCCACCTACCTCCTAGGCCCCCTGGGAGGGTTGCAGTGTCTAGTATTTTTTCTGTACTAGTATTTGTATACTTTTGGCGTGTGGTGGAAGGTTCTTTGACCCGGTTTCCTTACCTATCTTAATGGTCACTTGTATTTGTTAATTTGTTAAACATGCAATAAGTGAGATATATTTGTGTGTGACCTACTTGTTAAAATATGAAACAAGTAATCAAATTAGTGTGCGATGACAATTTAGATAGAACAACTAGAAACTGCTTTCAGAGCACATAGTTGGATAATTTGGGGATATCTACCCAATTTGTGGATGAATACCTGTAAGCCACAAGGGAAGAACTGACTGGGACAATGTCAGGATGAGTGACTTTCTGGGGTTTAGGGCTTGGGTCCCCTCACTCCCTGCCCAGTGCTGTTTGTTGATTGAAGACTCCCTGGGGTGAGAACCCCTGTAGGTCTAAGAGCCAGGAAAAGGGAAAGGATGCTGAAAAATGGTCCATCTGAGCCCGAGAAAACCTTTACAACCAAGAGTAGATCAGGATCACCCCAAGACATAGAGCCACGGGGAAACCAAGAAATGGTGGTTGGGTTCCCCTCTCTGGGTAGACCCCTGCTTCCTCACACGTCTGTTTCTCCTCACCCCCCCCCCACCAAAAAAAAAAATCTCTCTCTCCTCCCTCCCCTCTCCCTCCTTCCCTCTTTCTCATTCTTTCTCTTCACTGGAGTCATTTTTAGATGAGATTCATTCCTGACTGGCTTCACTGGTTCAACTTGCTCCTAGAACACTTCATGGGACCTCAAGGTCAGAATTAATTTTACGAATTAAACTGGGCAACTCACAGTCCTCTGTCCAACAACAACAAAGTTCTGTTGATAGTCTGGTTTTATTCTGCAACCTCAAGCCTGCTGTCTGCTCCGTGAAGAACTCATACTCTTCTAAATTCCCGAGAGAGTCAGGGATAGGTCCTGTAACAACTCCTTTCAGTGCCCTATGTACCGTGGACTAGGTTCCTGGCAACCAGCTCAGGAGCATCACTGAAAATGCTGCCTCCTTCCCTGGATGAGTAAATTTATTTCATATTGTTGCATTTTGGATGGTCCCATTCCTAAGGTGAATTTAAAGCCCTCAAACCAGTCACTTCCTTGGAGGCTTTCTCCTGTGGCAGGACGGTATATGGAATTGAGACTCCCCTTCTGTGGGGGTTAATAATTTACTCTCAGTAAGGAATTCTGTCTTCAGTGGGGCATGTTCTTCAAATGCCAGAGGAGAGAAGGGTGATTTTTCTGACATCCTCTAGCCTGCTTCTCCATATTTGGAAATGTTTACCCACCACACTGATCTATTGGAAGAGAAGGTGGTGACTCAGGGTTTAGGAGAAGCAGGATTTGAATTCTTGTTTCCAGAAACAAAGTCGCCCCCCTCCCCCTGTCCTGCCCTGCCCCCTCCATTCCTCTGCCCCTTGTTCTGGAGGTTGAGGAGAGAATGTCTCAGTTCTGCTCCCCTTAGGCTTCGGGACCACCTCCTGGCTGTGTCCTGTTCTGGGACTGAGGGCCTGGGAGAGGGAGTGAGGGACAGCAGAAGGCAGCAGCTTGTGGGGCCTGCCCTCCTCGCGTGAGTACATCATCGTTGCCAGAGAGCATGGTGTTTCTGCCTGGGACTCAGGGCTTGCTTGCATGGTGATGGGAGATATTGCTGGGAATGCCGGCTGTTTTAATTTGGGGTGTGGACAGCTGCTTTCCCAGGAGAGTACTTCTCACAGTGGGACTAAGAAAAGGGATCTGCCTGAGGAAAAATTTGATTTATATTAAAAAAAAATTTGATTTATATTAAAAAAAAATTTCCTCCCACCTGAGGCCTGGCTTAAGTTGGATAGAAAGGTAACTTGGTAACTTGGAAGTATTGTGTGTCTGATCACCAGGGCTAGAGCATCCAGACAAGAGATGTTTATAGACACAATCAGAAGGAGTGGTTTTATGTTGAAAAAGAGTTATGGTTGGAATTAAGAGAATTCACAATGTGTGTAGCATTTGTGTGGTACCCAGGGTCTGGAATGAACACCTTGCATGTGAGACATTGTGTAGATTTGATGGGTTGTCAGAGTTGGAAGGAGGCTGAGAGGTTATTGGTCCATCTGTCTTATTTTACAATGTGATAAGGGGCGGAGCAGCCCAGGGAGCCTGGCGAACTTTCCCCAAAGACCCATGGCTAATTAGGTGGGACTGGAACCCAGACCTCCCAATTCATTGTTCTTCCACCAGACTAAGCTGTTGTCCAGACAAGGAAGAGGAGGATGCCCATTTACAGATGAGGAAATTGAGAGATGCTAGACTTATCCACACTTACTGATCTAGTTGGTGAGAAATTGAGGACTAGAGCCTACTTCTCTTAGTTCAAACCTCTTTTCATTGGTGATATGGGCTTAGATGTCTGAATTTGTTTCTGCCTCTGTTTTTTATTTTTTTAGTTATTATTATTTTAAATTTATACATGACAGCAGAATGCATTACAATTCTTATTACACATATAGAGCACAATTTTTCATATCTCTGGTTGTATACAAAGTATATTCACACCAATTCATGTCTTCATTACATGTACTTTGGATAATAATGTCCATCACATTCCACCATTAAATTTTACTCTTTTTTCTTCTTTGGTTTCTGTTTAACTTTTTCTTCTTTTGTCAGCGTTGTTTAAGGTGACCTTTTCATCTCCCTTGCTGCCTATGTCTTTTCTTTCCCCAAAGGAGATGACAGCTTGTCCAAAAGGCAGAACTGAATAGTGTAGACTTTTATTTCTGTTTCATCTGTGGCAGTGAAAATTATGCATAGGCCTTGAAAGAAATCGAGCAGGGCTTTCCAGCTAAGTCCCTACTGCTAATAAAACTTCAGATTTTGAGAATTCTGGAGTATTATTCCCTTTCAAAGATGACCCCTGATTTGGACTAGATTTTAAACACACTTGTGCAACATACACACAGAGACCACATGAGCACTAATTTAGCCTGTTCTGATGTGAACAAAGGAGGACCAAGACTAAGAAGGCACTGCCCTATGATGTCCTCTCCCACTCTGATTTTACATGATGAGCAGCTCTTTGTGGTGAGCTCAGTTTCTGATCAACTTGGTTCCTTTTTCTCCAAGGCTGAACCCAAGCAGTTTGACTTCCAAATTCATGTGCTCAGGAGCAAGCAGATATTAGATATTAGCTGTGTTGGTGGAATCACTTTGATGCCAGTGGCTTTCTGTGGCACCGGTCATAGAACAGTGGAAGTGTGCTGAGTTCTGGATTAGTTCTGGCCAATGTTGAAAGGAGGGGAAGCTGCTCTCTAGGCTGCTTTGCATCTGGAAAGAACTTGCATGGGATTCCTAAGGCCCTGTGCACAACCTGTCTCCTCCTCTGCCCATCTGAGGCTGGCATAGATATAAGCTCTGCTTATGAAGTGGAACAAAACTGCCTTGAACAATGGAGGTTTGGGGGCACTTTGTGCTGTGGTGCTGAGGACAGGGCCACTAGGAGGTCAGCGCTGGTAATACCAGTGTGTGTACTAATGCAGGTAATAGGGACAACTGGCACAATTGCTTGCTTGCTGGGTGCCCATCACTGGGCTATATACTAAATGCTTATTAAATCACCTCCATAGCTGCCTAAGAGTGGGTTCTATTATTATTTTAGTTTAGATTTTGATGAAATACACTTAAAGTAAAATTGAGCATCCTATTTCTAATATACTGTTGTGTGGTGTTAGGCACATTCACTTTGCTTGTATAATCAATTTCCAGAACTTTTCATCCTGTAAAACTGAGCCTCTGTACACACAATCAGCAAGCCCCATATCCCCGTGCCCCTGGCAACCAGAACTCTGTATTCTGTCTGTGTGACTTTTCTAAGGACCTCATCTAAGTGGAATCATACAATATTGTGTGTGTGTGTGTGTGTGTGTGTGTGTGTGTATGTGTGCATGCCTGGTTTACTTCACTAACCGTAATGTCCTCAAAGTCCATCCTGTTATAGCATGTGTCAGAATTTCTCCTTTTAATAAGGTTGAATAATTAAATATTCACTGTACGTATATGCCATACTTTGTCCATTTATGTATTATTATTGATTTTAACCTGCATCTTATAGGAGGTAAGATGTATGCATTTTATAGGAAGATAACTATGGCTTTGAGTAGTTAAGTTGCCCACAGTCACAGTCACTAGTGACTTGGCATTTGAGCCCAAGCAGTTTGACTTCCAAATGCATGTGCTCAGGAGTAAGCAGCTATTAGACCCTTGCTAGTGAGCGAGTGTCAAAACAGGGTGCTGCTCAACCGGATAGTGAGAACTCCTCACACATTGCTGTGACATTTCAATAAACTCAGTGTTCCTAAGAGCTATAAACAGGTATTTTGCTTGGTTTTGTATTGGCCTCTGGGTCGCTCAGAGCCAGATTTGAATTCTTCCTTTCACAAATGGTATGAGATTTATGTTCGTTCTTCTTGTAGCCCTCTTACTTTACCTTACTTAACTCTCTCTCTTCCCCACTTTTTTACATTAAGAAAAATTATGAACTAGATGCACCATTTGTCAGGTACTTAGTCTGCCTTCTTCCAAAAAAGGATTCAATGTAAATAAATGGCGTGGTATGCAGTTGTGTGTCCTATCCCGTCTGCAGCATGGTAGGCAGAGGCAGGCTAGGACATGTTTCGTTTGGGCAGTGCCCTGCTCTTTTCTGAGGCTCACTGATCTCACTCGGAGGATTAGGTTGCTGCTGATGACATTGAACACTCAGACTGCTCAGAGCCCTCCATTAAACACCCCTCAGGTTGACCTCTGGTTCTGCTGACACTCCTGCAAGACAGGTGCTGTTCCCCTCCTTTCATTTGTGAGAAAACCAAATCCTGGAGAAATGAGAGAACTTTCCAAGATTGTGTTCCTGCTTAATGATCCTGGTCAAGATGTCATCCCAAGATGTCAGCCACAGCATGGGCTACTTTCCTTGAGGTCATCTGTCATGTTTTTCCTGTCTGTGCCATGCATTCATCTAATTTCATTAAATCTTTATTGTGTCCCACTTCTGTGCCTCAAACCCTTCTAGGCAGTGTCCCAGAACAGGCTTTAGAGGGAAAAGTTAAATGCACAAACCAATGATCCCTTGGAACTTACACTTTAGAAAGGTGGTGGTGTGGGGAGGGCAGATAAGAAATGAAGAGAGAATTAAGAGGTTATGATCAGCAATCCGGAGGAGAATTCACAAAGGGCATAGGATGGTAAGTGTGGAGTGCTGTAGGTGGTGTTTAAGCTGAGATCTGAGTGACAAGGAGTCTGCCCTGCAAACACAGGGGGAGGCCATTCTGATGGTGGACAGTCCATCAGTGCAGATCTGTGAACTGGGAGTCAGTGTGTGGCTGTGGCAGCAGGTCAAAGGCTGCACGGGGAGAATCGGGAGAGCAGAGTCAGTAGGAGCTACTGGATGTTAATCAGGTAGAGACCTGAGTCCAGGGGGACCATCTGTATTATATTTTATAGGGGCAGTTGCATTGTAAGGAAAGGGCAAGAGCAGAAGTAAGAAGGCTAGCAGGGGGCTGGTTCAAAACCTAGTGAGAGGCGGTTTACTCTGAGGAGGGCTCTAGCAACCAGGCAGGAGAGAAGCAGATAGGTTCACGACATGTTTTGGAGTGATTGTCAATTGTGATTTTCTTCAGAGAAATGGTAAGCTGAATTGACCCAGATGGAAGTGGAAGCACGTGCAGTTGGGGTTGCTCAGATGCGCGGCTGGAATTCTGGGACCCAGGAGTGTGTGTGCTCCCTGCTTTGGTTTCTAACCCTGAGCTTCTGGCCTAGGAATAGAGGGCAGTGGCCTCTTACTTGACTTTCTGGCTAAGAGCTGTTGGAATGCCCCCAAATGAGCCCTGCAGAATGTGCTGCTTCCTTTGCTCTCCCTGGGTATTTTTATAAAGCATTCTTTCCCACCAAGAATGTGGAACTTTTTGAGTGATGTTGACTTTATGGGATTTATTTAACATATTCCTCTTTTTTTTTTTTTTTTTTTTTTTTTTTGTGCACGGCTGGGGATTGAACACAGGGACTAGTGTGTGCTAAGCACATATTTCATCCTGAGCTACATCCCCAGCTCTTATTTGTTTCTTGGCCTGTCCTCTTTTCTACAGCCCCACTCAAAGTCTCTGTAGAAATTTCTATCTCCACCCCCTGCCTCCTGGGATGGGCCAGGGAGGCTTGGTGGGAGCTCCTCAGGGCTTCAACACACTACCAAGGCTAGACGACTGTGGTTGGGTAGGGCACCTCCCGCCTCCCAGCCTTCATTTGCATTTGAATTTCTACTTGCTGGCCCTTCTCAGCTCCCTTAATTCCTTCTCTTTTGCAGTACTGGAGATTGAACCCAGGGAGGGCTCTATCAGAAGCCACTCTCAGCTCTTTTAAAAAATTTGAGAGTTTTGCCAAGTTGTCCAAGCTGGCCTCCAATTTGTGATCCTCCTGTCTCAGCCTTATAAGTTGCTGGGATTAAAGGCATGTGTCCCCATACCTGGCTTGTGATTCCTTTTAATGGGATGGGCTTTCCTGAAAATATTCCATTTTTTAATGTAGAAACTGGTCTCAGAGAAGTTTGGGAAATTAGTCACTGTAGTGACTGAGTCTGGATAGAGAATCCAGGACTCCTAAGGAGCCCTGCACTTCAGCCACCAGGACAAAGCCACCCTGCATGTGACCTCATGCCCTTGATTGTCCCTTGGTCATCTTGTACTACAATTGGCTTAAGCCTAGAGATCCTCAGAGATCATAAACAAAATAATCTAAAAATCAATCCCAAGGCTTCTTCCACACAGTCTTCAAATCGTTTACAGTGTTAAGTTACAAGGGTTTCTCCAAAAAAAAAAAAAAAAAAAAAAAAAAATCAATTTAACTTCATCTCTTTTGTTTTTGCTCACTTGAGTTTCTTTTTAAAACTTCCTTCATGTTATCCATTCAGTCAACAAACATTTATTGAGTTCTTACTGTATGCCAGGCATTGTGCTAGGTGCTGGGGATTGATTCAAAGATAATTTGGAGGCGTATGGAAGGGGAGTGGATAATTACAGCACAGTGAGATAAGTGCTATAATAGAGGGATATATAAAGAGCTAGAAATAGCACTATGAATAACATCTCTGAACAAATTGCCTTCTTTTTTCCTTTTGGATTATTCCCTTATGTATATTGCCCAAAGTGGGATTACTGGGTCATTTAAAAGATGAAAACAATTTGGCACAAAAAGATGTAATGACTTGTCTGGGGAATACAGCTCAATTTTCAACAGGGGAAAAAATTGTTGACAACTCCAGATTTAGACCACTTCTCTGGGAGAATTGGACAGTTGTTATAGTACCTCTATCAACACGGCAGCTTTCAGGAGGAGGGGCACCTATTCTAAACATACCGGCTCACATGTAGAAATCCACGTCCCCGTATTCAGTCTCGCAGCTGAGCCGTTCTCACAAGAACCTAGCGCGCTGAGTATTATTGTCTCCATTTTACAAACGAGCAGACAGTGCCCATGTTAAAAGGAAGCACTCTGCTCGAGATTCCATAGCTAATAAGTGGAAAATCCAAGAGTGGAGTGCAGTTCCTTTGATTCTGGGATTTCCATCCCATTTTCCATGCTGTGTTCACCAACTGGAGGAATTTGGGCCCCGATGGGGGCCTGGAATTTACTTAAGGAGCCCCAACAACTTTTTTCATGAAATAGGTGTTGACTTTCTTATTCAAAAAGTCAAAGCCAAGGAACAGTTTCCCTTTGTCTGACCCCCCCTCCCCCCCAAAAAAAAACAAAAACCCAGGGCCCATTATTCCTGATCCTTACCTGGGTCCTTTGAGGCTATTTTCTTAGCCCTAGCACTGGAGCAGAGATCCCAAGTAGAACTGACCATTGCCACAGATCTACTTTGAAATGTATTTTTTTTCCCTAGTATTTAATGACCTTCAGCAAAGATTCCCTGTTCCTAGTATCAAGAACCTCTCATAACTGAACACTAATACCTGTCCACCATGGACTTCATTGATAGCCCTGCTCACTCATCCTTACATCAGATACATTCCCTGCCTCTCTTAGAGAATACCCTACATTTTCTTACCTCCACGCTTTGACTCAAGATGTTCTGTTAGTCTGAGATGACCTCTCCCATCTCTACCTGCAGAACTTTGGCTCTTCCTATAGACTTCTGTGTAGATGCCATCTTCTGAAGAAAGTCAGCCCAATCCCCATCTGCTCCCACACCATCCAATCCCTTGCACTAAATGTGATTTCCCTTTCTGCTAACTCACACCACAGTTGTGAGGCAATAGAGTATAAATGTCTGGTGCATATGGACATGGGATCTAGATTTAGATCCTGTGGTGATGTTTTCTAGCTGTCAGTTAACTTATGTGAACCTGAATTTCTTCAGTCATCAAATGTGTATAAAGGATTACCCCATGTTATAGTGTGTTTTGAAAATTTGCTTTTTTATCTGTTCTTCCTTGGCATTTGTCCTCTCCAACTTTGTCTCCTCTCTCTAAAATGGGGACTTGCTTAAGGGAAGGAGAGTATCGCATCTTCCTAGGGCCTTGGACATATGGGAACTGCTATCAGGCACCTTTAAAGAGCAGAGATTCCATAAATCTAACGGTTGGCATTGCGATAGGCTCACTGCTGGGTGGGGGTGTGCGAGGCTTACTAGGAGCTCTCTAATTTGGATCTTGAGACACATACAGGACAAGTTGTACAGATGCTGGCTCCTACTTCTTGGGAGATAGAGGGAGACGGGCCCTAGACTTTTTCCTGAGTTGAGCTGGCTAGTGCTGGCAGATCCCTGAAAGCACAATTGTGTCTTAGTTGAAACAAAATTTGATTTCTTTCTAGAGTCTTCCACTTGTCTGTTCTGTGGGTGAGAGTTCCAGACTTAGAGGACAGGGTCAGTGGCAGAGTGGGTTAGGGGCAGCTCTGGGAGCCACCTTCTCTTCTGGGGAGGTGGTCCCTTCAGAAGCTCTCTCCAGACACCCCACCCTTGCTTTGCTTAGAGGCTGGCTAGGAAAGGGGGTTTATTTCTTAAGGTGATGACTCTACCATTTAACCTTCTCTTACATCATTTCCCAAAATGTGGCTCCTGAAGAGTCTCACAGTCCAAATGCTTTATCCCAGGACACGAAGTCCTCCATGTCCTGGCTACAGCATCCTTTCCAGCCTCACGCCCCGCCACATCCCTTCAGTCCTCTTCCACTGGCCTCCCCAGATTAGTCACTGTCCCTGAGAATACCCTGAACTCCTCCTCCTCAAGGCTCTTGCACATTGTGTCCCCTAAGCCCATTTTCTTCCTCTTCATATATGAAGATCCTCTTGAGTGTTCAGGCTCAGTTTAGAAGTCACATCGTCTGCCAAGAACTTCTAGACCCTGAATAAGACATGGGGTGGACCTGTACCTTTGTTGTCTTTTCATCCTGTCTCGTGGGCCAGCAATTCCCAGTGGTGTTGTGAGGTCTTGGAGAACTCTAGCCTGTCAAGCTCAACAGCTCTACCTGCTGTGGCCACACACTGCTTAATCAAGGACGGGAGGTGTTAGCACACATCTGCTGATGAGGGCAGGGAACTTGCCATCATGTCAGCTAGCAGTTACTCCAGAGGGGTTTTGGGGCCCAGTCTAGGCTTACTAACCATGATGTATTTGATCATGAGCCCAGCCATTTGAATTCTGCTTTTGAATTGGACTGAATATAGCTCATTCCTAACCTTTCCCAAGTCTGTTTCCCACATACTAGAAGTCTGCTTAATGCCAAGTCTCTGAGCTTTTAAATTCGCTTAAGAACATAACAGCAAGGTGGAATTCAGGGTGGATTTGCATGCTTCTAAGGTGAAACCTTTTACTTATTTGGAAAATGTGGCCAATATTTTTATCCCAAAGATCTTGAAATGTGAAAATGGTTTTTGTTTTTTTTTTGCGTATGTTTTTGTCTTCAGAATAACTGTCCATATCATAACTGTAACTGCAATTAATAAAACCTGTGTCATGGAGCTTGATTTTTTTTTTTTTTGAAGACCTGTGTTCAGATTTCAGCTTTATTACCAACTAGCCCCCAAACCTTGAACAGGTGCTTATCTCCCTGATCTTCACTTTGATCAGTGTGCAATTTGGGGGAAGTTTTCTCAAAGGGTTGATTGAAAGTTTAAATGAAATATTGATCAAGAAATTGAAATTTTTAGAGTGTGTGTTTCAAAAACTGGATTGGAAGCCATTTCTAAATAATGTTTTCAATAAGTTTGCATTTGAAGGAAAATACCAAGATAGAAGTTTGTCTTTGTGTATTATATTATGTTTTAAATGACAACATAAATGAATTTACTTTCAGGGGACACGTGGTATCTAATAGAACATAAATGACTTGTAATACTCAGTTTGAGAACAAATAAATCATAAGCATAAGCTTTGAGAAATTGTAGAAATCTTTGAAGGAGGCGAGCATGAATCAGTGTCTTGTGTGCAGCCTCTGTGTAGGACATTCGGAGTATGAAATTGTAGGAAATGGGCACTGCCCTCAGACTAGCAGGTGTTACGAGCCCTGTGCTACAAGTGCAGAGGCTTGGGCTCTGAGAGGTTAAAAATCATTTATGCAAGTCCAGCATTAAAGTCTTGAACTTCAAAGTGTGTTCTTGATGGCTTCTAGAAACCCCTTATATTTACAGATGTGACAAGTCCTGCCTTTACTTTGTTGATCCTTTTTCCTCTTCCTCCAGGGCAGCCACTAATTCAGGGCAGATAAGGCAGTGGAAACCTACAGTCTCATGACCCATCACTTGCTTAATAAATCTGGATAAACATCTTGACTTTTCCTGCCAAGTCTCTCTGCTCATGACATGTCTACTCTGTGCTCCTTTAGCTCTACTCATTCATCAGTCTTTACTCCTTTTTCGGAGAGAGATTTGCCCTTGCCCATCTCCACCTTAGTGGTCAAGAGTATATTTAAAAAGGGTTTCAAGTTTCTTAAAAAAAATGGTGGAAAAAGAAATTCACTGACTATTTCTTGCCATTTTCTGTGATTTATGGGCCACCATGTGGAAGAGGTAGCAGGGGGCTGGAAGTTAGTAGCCATGGATCTGACACTGACAAGAGAGAGGACTTGAGGCCAGCTCTTCCTTTTGCTTTCAGGACCTCAGTGTCTTCATTCATAAAGAGTGAGGGCCCTGCTAGGTGATTCCTAAGATTTTAAAATTCTGCATGTTTTCTGGTGTCAAAGCCATCAATTTCTGCGGAGCTGCGTAATCCTGCAGCTGTTTCTCTGATACTTTTCAATCTGTAGATTTAATCTATTCAACAATGTATAATTTTTTAAAGGGAAGCTTTTATAGACACTTCTGAAATGTAAGGGTGGGGGGGATAAATGGATGTTAAAAAATAGAAAACAACCAATTAAATAGTATATAGCATGTAATTCTCCTTGGAAACTTACCGCGAAATTGAGGAGCACTTTAACAACTGGTAATTTAAATTGCATTTGAACTCTGCTAATGGTTTGTTTGCATGGGAACTTCAATCATTTCACAGCGGTTCTTTAGCAAAGCTGCTTGTTCTCTTTATGGAAAAGAAGAAAAAAAATATTAAAAGAAGTTGACTATGGAAAAGTGAGACTGCTTTTGTTGGTACATGGAGGGAAGGCGTAGAATATGTGAATGGGACTTCCCGAGGGCCAAGGGTGGAGAGCTATTCCATTCTGTGAAGTTTAGAAATCTGGGAAGTCGGGTGTCTTTTGCTGCTATTGTAGAAACTGTTCTGATTTTATTCTTTCTCTGCAAGAAACGTTGGTTTCACGGGGCTTGGGAGAAGGGGGATTGTCTTTTTGTTTTCTATGAGATTGTACTGTCTAAGTTTGGCCTCCTAAGAATCCATTCCCCAGCAAATTCGAAATTGTGCCTCTCAGTGGAAATAATCTTGAGACTTCTGATGTTCTTGAAGACCACCAGTGTTGAGGAAAATCAACAGGGAAGATAAGGCAGTGGAAATTGATTAAACTCATCTTGATTAAACTTCATTTTCCTTATTTTATTTCTTTCTGCTCCTGGTGTGTACTGGGAGAACATTGATGCAGGTGTTCAGAGGCCTGGGTATATAAGTCTTGGTTTTGCTCCAAGACTTATTTGATCATCATATGGTCAAAGACCTGATTAATTCATGTCGTCTCTCAAAGTAAGAGGGCAGTAACCAGATCCAGTGGATCCAGCCCTAGACCACCTGCCATCCATGGTGGGCTCTGAATGGCCATCCTATCCTAGCTCCTAGGTTCTCTTCCTGGTAGTTGGAAGAGTTGAGGTGTACCATTTTTAAGCTCTTTCCCAACTTTGAATATATAACAGGGATTTGAAGACTGAATGAGATGATATACATGAAGCAATTGTAGGAGGGGGTAAATGTTTCCAATCACAGCAATAAGAATGGGGGTGATAGATTTTCTAGTATTTGAATTTCCCTTTTGAACACAAAGGAGAAGTTTTACAGCAGGTCCCTGCCCTGGAGTACTTGTGTGCTGGAATATACACTGCATAGTTCTTAGAAAAGAAGTAATAGTTCTTAATGAAATAAAACCTGTAATGAGAACTTACCAAGAGGTGTTGAGATTTTCCAGCTCTCTTTGGCTCACTAGCTCTCATTTTTCAGGCAAGAAGACTAAAGTTTAGAGATGTCATGAGGTTGCAGAGTTAGAAATTTGTTTCCAACTTATATTTCTTTCTTTTTATTTGGCATACTTAAGTTATTTTTTTTTTTCTTGTCTAAAATGTGTCTAATAGATCTGTCTCTTTCATTGCCATTATTGGGATGAAACCCTTTTTCCAAGAAATTTGAGATGTGAACGCTGAAGAACCACCCTTCTTTTTCCTCAACATTCTGAGAGAAAATAGTAAAATGGAAAGTGCTAGCAACTGATTTGGGTTTAGGAGGCGTAGAGGTAGGCCACTAGAGTTGTGCACTTCAAGCCTGGTGTTGTCGCTATGGTCAATCAGGCTTCACACACCTGGGGAATTCAGAAGCAGTAACACCCTGAGGATGTGTAAACACTCCTCTCATTTTCCACAGGTGTTACACGGAGACTCGGAGTTGGAAGTGAAGCCAGAATCCAGTCCGCCAATTCCCAGTCCAGTGCTTTTTCAACTGTGCACTCATTGGAGAGAAGATATTTTTCCTCAGTTGGTAAGTCCTACACAGAAAACAAGACATTTCTCTTTCAATGTGCATGATTTAATGAATTTTAAAATTCAGTGGTTTTCATGTAAAGCTTGGGTACCAGTAACTCGGATTCAGAAGCAGAGAAGACCAAAATGTCCTTCTGTTAAAAAATTGATTTTGTTGGCAACAGACAAGATATAATAATGCTAATAAAATGTGTGGCAAAGCAAAGGCAAGACTCAGCTCTTGGAAGGTGGCATGCGGAGAATTTGGAGGAAAATTTGGAGTAGTGGTGATTTTAGGTTGCCAGTAATTGTATTGCTTTTTTCTTTCTCTTTTGGCATGAAAAGAAGTGTTCTTGAAATTGAGAGACCAAAATGAAAATGTCAGGCAACAGTGATATGAGCATATGTGAGGAAAGAAAGCAATATTACTGTCTCTGTTTATTCCTTTATTCCTTTGTAAGGTGTGCCCTCTTTTGGGACCTCACTTTACTTTCACAACTTTTTGAGGTAGGGGAGGCTAGCTTTGCTTAGCAGAGGGGAATGAGCCTTTATGTTAATGAGCTTGGTGGAGTTCCATTGCCATGGCCCTGACTGTGACTTTTGTTGCTCACTAAGGAAGGAAAAGGGCCACCAGGTAAGGTTATCTTTCCCTTGCAACTTGGAACATCTGTGTTTAGTGGGTAGAGTAGAACATCGCATTCTTAAAAAAAAAAAAAAAAATGAACATGGCAAAGACGATCAATCACCTGAGCTGTGGTGAAAGCTGAGGGAAATAGTTGGGGAATTCTGGCTAAGGCTTCCGCTTAGGATTCTAGTTCTGTGGTTTCCATGTTGAGGGCCAAACCCTCTGTGCCCAAGCATTGGCATTATAGTGCGTAAATAATATGCTTCACCATGTTTGTGGTGTAGTTTTTCAAAACAGAGCAGATGCTGTTGTGATTGATAAAATGTAACTTCATTTAAAAGTGTGGCTGAATTTGTAGTTGGCATTTTGTCACTCTGTCTTTTTAATGAATGTGCAACTGACTTTCCATGGGCCTGCTTATCTACATAACATAAAAGGCTGGAGCTCTTTGACGTTGACTCTTTAACATTGTAGTCTGTTAAAATCTCAAACATGGTCCCGCTAGCATCGGTTTAAGCATGAAATGGGAATCTGTGTTAGCTGCTCCACCTGTTAAGTTTTCTCAGTGTTTAAAATTAAATTGTGATGTATATGAAGCCTGGCCCTTAGATTTAAAGAACTCAAGTGTGTAATGACAGACTAGGAGAGATTGCTTTAACAGAAGCAAGCCAGAAAACACCCAGAGGGGTTTTTTTTTTTTTTTTTCTTTTGGTGGTGTTTGTTTTTTTAGTTGGTAAGCTAGTTTTGGGCTTTTTGTCTTCTAAAATGCCAGTGCAGCTTCAGACTATATTAAGGGGAATAATAGAGCTAAGGTAGACTTCAGGCTCAGCTTGAGCAGGGCTGCTGTTTCTCTGCATTCTTGTTCTACTGGCTTTTTTTGTGTGTCGGCTTCATCCTCAGGATGTTGTACCTCATGGTCACGAGTTATTTGCCTGCTTTAGCCCAGGTTATCGGCATCCTCCTTCCTATCTGAGGGAAAGAGAGCCTTCTTTACCGTATTCTCACAGGATTACTGTAGAGTGCTGAACCAGTAAGAGGCCAAGCTGATGGGACTGTTTTAATTGGCATGTATGAAGTAGAGTATGAATTGAATTTTGAGACAATCCTACCTGAACCTCGTGGCCACGAAACAATGGAGAACAAGCAGCTCCTCAAGGAATATCCAGGTACTATTAAGAAGAGGAGAGGTTGTATGTGGACAACCATGGACATTCTACATCACTGTTTACCCCCCTCAGGGCCCTCCAAAGCGTATCAGGTTGTAGTTCATGCTCACCTTCTGAAAAGGACATTAGCCTGCTGAGCTCTACATGAGGATGCTGAGAGGACCAGAAATGGTATCCCACCAAATGCAGGAATGATCCCATGAAAAGGCAGGACACCGGGGTACACATGACCATGGGCTTGAAGAACCCAGGCAGTAGAGGGACGGAATTTCTTGTTCACGTGTGTATCCTTGTAATTGAATGGGGTGCTTGGTACATAACAGGTGCACATGCATCTTCATGGATAGAAGGAATAAATCCACAGGTAGAGTGTCCCTTTTCCTGAGGGTGTTCTACCAGGCATTGGCTGAGTCTCTGTTGATCAGTCATAGAAATGCTTGCACTAGTGAGGCTGGACTGCTTGGTTTTGTGAGAGTGAAATGAATGACTGAACAGGAAGAGACTTTGGGGACCGTTATGGCTTAGGAAGTCTGTGAGTGCCTCTAAGGGCAGACACTGGTGGGATCGGGTAAAGAACAATCTCTCTGCTCTCATTTTCCCTGTCTCAGAATCAGAGGCGGTAATCATTGCCTTGCCTGCTTCTCATGATGTTTAGAGCAAGTGTGTTCATAGATGCCCAACTGTCTACTAAATGACGAAGTGTTGTCTGGATGTGATATGTTATCACAGTTTTTTCTTTAAAGATTCATCTTAAATGTAAAGAAAAATAAGATGATAAGTCAACTACCCAGCATTGCTTCTGGTGCATAGCCACATGCTCCTTGTACCCTGTCTTCCCATCCCAATACCCTGTCTTCCCCAAGATTGGATGGGCAGTCTTGGGGAAGACAGGGTATTGGACAGGAAGATGGGCAATTCATCCTCAGTCTTGAAAAGCAGCTAGATCTGGAGCCTTGTGTGATAATGATAATTAAAGTTGAAGTATAATTATGTATTGTAAAGACTTTCACATTTGTTTTTGCCTGAGGGAAGAGGGAGCTTGAAGGAGGTGGATCTAGAGACCAAGGATGCACAGTGCTTGAGACCCCAGAGAAGCTATGTCTAGTTGTTTGGCTCTTGCTTCGTTTGGTTAGGTAATCACACCTTCTGCTCCAGGCATGACTGGCCCAGTGGGAGTCAGGAAGGGAATTATTTCCCTCTGTTGATCCCTAGGTACAATTGTTGACTGTTACCAAGGGCTTTCAGTTTTAATATTTTCTCTTTGGTCCTGAGAAGTATCAGGTATTAGTTTCTGCCGGAAGCAAAACATTGGTCACTTCCGACAGAGGTGAATGTCTTGGCTCTCTACAAATACTTGGTCAGGTGTTTCTGGGTATTTGTGACCATCTGTTTAGCCAGATTTTATTGCTTTTTTTCTATTTGCTTCCAAATTTATATAAGAAGACTCGCTGGGTTTGAGCAGTGACCCACCTAGTCTCCAAGAATCTGTGGCTCTTCACTAACTTTTTGCAGGAAGTGTGTTCACCATTCATGAAAGTAAATGGTAAAGCTAGTTCTTTTTTTGTCCTTCTTGTTACTTCCATATTCTTGTATTTCAGTGCAGATACCTCTATTCTACTTTGGGAATGGCCCTTGGAAATTAGAATGGTTCTCAAGTTCTCCCGCATTGGGTTACTATGTGGCAGAAGGGCTCTGATACCTAGTAGATGGAGAGTCCTTCGTAGTTTCTGCCACATATCTACCCGTGGTTCATAAAGTATGTGCTTGTTTTCTGCCCTGATTCCAGGGTTTGTCTGGAGGGTAGGAACATCAAAATCTTTTGGACACCATGGTGAATTAGGTATAGTCCCTGATCCTAAGACTCTTGTAGTTGGGGAGAAAGGAACACACACAAGAAAGTAATATACATGAGGAGGATATTGGTCACAACACACATTTATTAATCACTAGCTGTGTTTTAGGCCATATGCTAGGTACTTGGAAAGATCTAGGGAAGTGGGTCATAGCTTCAGATCTCACAAAGCCTCAATGTAAGACTGGGAGAGTAGAAAGGATTGGGGATACTTTGGAAAGTTTCTAGAATGAAGGGATCTGATCTCAGAACTGAAGCTTTATGGCTCAAGCTCAGATGGCTGGCAGGGTGGGACTGCCACTGGCCCACTGGGTCTGGACAGGTTTAAAACATGTTGGTGATATGAAAGAATGGTTAGAAAGTTCAGGAGCATCTCACCTCTGTGCGTGCTTCAATTTTTAGCTCATTGCCCACCCATGTGCTGCTATAGAAAATGTCTTGCAGACTTTTTGAGGCAGTGAAATTATATCCACGGTCATGTCCATATGGGCAGAGTATGACTGAGTATATGTCACAGTCTACATTCTTAGGGACAAGGTTTCTTTTAAGAGTTCCTGATATTGAATTTCTTATGATCTACTTAGGTCTCATGAAAAATGGTGGAGTTCGTAGGGAGCTATTAAAGGATCCCAGGACTAGATGTTTCCAACTTTGATGCTATATTAGGTCTATTGTTGTGTAAAAAAAAAATTTGCCCACACATATCTCCTTGAAACAAGGAACATTTATTGTCTCATGGTTTCTATAGGTCAGGAATGTGGGAGCAGCTTAGATGGGTGCCTCAGGGTTTCTCAGGCGGTTGCTGTCCAGGTGTTATTGGACCTGTAGTCTCATTTTAAGGCTCAAATGTGGGAACATTCACTACTAAGCTTACTTATATGATTGTTGGCAAGATTAGTTCCCTGGAGATAGTTGGGTTAAGGGCTTCAGTTCCTTGTCATGACTGTAGGGTAACTCCCATGATAGCTGGCTTCCCTTACATTAATGAGCAAGAATAGTCTGAAGTTGCGAGCCACAGACCTTTTATAACCTAATCTTGGCTACATTCTTCTCTGCCTTGTTCTCTTGGCTACAAGTGTTTCACTACATCCAGTGCATAGCCAAGGGGAGAGGTTGCAGAAGGGCATGATGACCTAGAGGTAGCATTACAGGGGGCTATCTTAGGGGCTGCCTGCCAGATAATCCATTCTGCATGGGTTGTGGTAAGGTGAGAGTAGAAGTTACCTGGAGCTACTGAATAAACTTAGCATACCTCTGTGAGTTAATGTTACTTGAACACTTTTTGTGGGGGAAAATTCCATTTAAAAATGATAATATAAATATATTTATACAATACAAAATGGGCATGACTTTTCAGAGAGAAAACACAAGTTTTCAATTAATGCTGTGCTCCCCTACCTAATATGTTTTTACTTTCCTTGGCAGTTAGAGTTGTTTGGTGGAGATACTTGAAAGTTTTTGCTTGAGCCCTTTGCTGTATAGGTGAGACACTAAGAGTTGGAGAGGCGAGGACTCTCCAGGGCCACAGAGCCAGTAGGTAGCAAAGGGAGTATTCCTCAGATCCCTCTCAGTGTTTCCCCTTCCATCCCACCACATTGCTTTGGAATGAGTCTGCCCAACCTTTAGGCATGAGTTTGCTTCCTTTCTCATTCCCTTTCCTGTCCCAGAAACAGATTAGGGAAAAATAGGTCAAACTATGCCATCTTGAGCCTCGATGTCCCTTTCATTATACTTCAGGGATCTGCTTCTCCTGTTGGGTCATGCTGTGTTCTGAAAAGTTGCATAAATCAGTGTTACTTGGCTCAGACAGTGTGTCTGCACGACTATGAATAACATTTGTATTAGGAACAGACAACTGATATACAGCATTGCTGTGAGGCTGACGGGATCAGACATAAAACCTCTGCCAATACCTTCTGTCTGCAGAAAGTTTCTGTTCCAGGTCATCCGTCTCTTCCCCCCACCAAAATAGTCTTTTTATAAAACCAGGCTCAGGAATTCATTTTATGGAAGATGACAGGTTCCCTAAGAGTCCACCTTCATATTCTTAAAAAAAAATATAATGGAAATGGGAAACTTAAAAATCATGGTCAAGCTATTAGTAGCCCTACAGCCAAAATGAAGAAAGCACAACTTTGGTCATTAAAAATCTCACTGTCCAGATACAGTACTACTCACTACTCCATGACACCTTTCAACTCTAAATACTTTTTATATTTTTGGTACATTCAAAGTGTTTTTCTTTTCTTTTCTTTTCTTGTTTTGGTACTGGGGATTTAACCCAGGTAACAACTGAGCCATATCCATAGCCCTTTTTATATTTTATTTTGAGACAGGGTCTTTCTAAGTTGCTTAGGGCCTTGCTAAGTTGCTGAAGCCAAGTTTGAACTTTTGATACTCCTGCCTCAGCATCCTGAGCTGCTGGGATTACAGGCATGTGTCACTGTGCCTAGCTCCATTATTTCATTTTCACTGAAAGTTTAGTAAGAAATGGAATCTTTGAATGAAGGCAACATGACAAACTGCATATGACAAACGGCATATTAGCTACACAATCTTAAGTCACTTAATCAGTTTTTGAACCTGTTTTTTATATCTTAAAAAAACAACACAGGGCAAAAAGTGGCTGGCTCAGTCTTTTGTGCTCACAAAGCAGCAAAACATATAGAGAGTGCCTGTTGAGCATGGGACTTCATGTGAAGAAGGTGCGTGTCCCTGGTTTCCATCTTTTTGGTTGTCTGAAAATCACCCTTTGTTCTTTTCTGTGTCAGGTTGTTGTCTCAGTACCTCCACTTTGCACTGTCCCCTTGGCTGAGTAGAGACTCGAATCATTTGCATATCACCAACCCCAGATTTCATGTTTTCTTGAATAACTAAAAGCCTTAACATTTGTAATTCAGCTCAATGACTCCCAAGGCATAAATTCAAACATCATTAGATGTTCATGTTTTCTGATATTTGGAAATAAAGTAGCTCTGGGTAAAAGAAAAAAAATATTCACAAACTGTTTCATGGAGGTCTTTTGGGCATCCCACTAAAAGAGTGTGTTGGTTTCTGTGGTCAGACAGTCTTGTCCAGGGGTCCAGCCCTACACAGGTGCTGCCAGTGACTTTTCCATCTGTAGTGGCATATTGCTGAATCTGCCGGGCTCTGACCCTCCTTGGTTTCTCCTTGGACTTCTTGAGGATGACATCACCTCGTCCTGCTTCAGTGGAGACTGGCTTGAATTATATCAGTTATTAAAAATGATCTAATATTTTCCTTTTAAATCTGGGGCCTTGGCTCGTTCTATGATGAAGCTAGTGATTTATTTATAATAAGGTATGAGACAGCTATAGCCACTCTATGATGTCATCTAAGAATGACATGAAAACAGAATAGGCTTTTACATAATGAAAGTGTTCCTGTAATCCGTTTATAGCCAAGGCTTTTTTCCACATGGAGAATGGAGATGTATTCTCTACTTTTCCTTCCACTCCTTTCTTACCCCCACCCCCATTTTGAGTCTTAAGTTCTTTAAGTTAACTTTTAAAATATTACCACTTAAAACTTCATAAAGTCCTGGGTTACCCCTTGGATCTTGTCTTTCCCATTCCTCCTCCCCCACCGCTACCTTTCATGGTCTCTTTGCAGCTATTGCACTATTTCTACTCCGCACATGATTCTTTCTTGTCCTTGGAATGCACCCCTGACTTGGCTCCTCCAGGTATTCTCCTTCTCCAGGCCCTCTCGGATGCACCTCTTCCTCACTGCCTTCTGTGAAGCTCTGCCCCTTGTTGGAAACCTTTTATTTGTCCCTCACCCAATTTAAAATGATAGCAAGCCACCACTTTATACTCCAAGGAATATTCACAGAAAATGGGAGTTAGAGGAGGGAAAGTGATTTAGGGGAACAGGGGAAGGAGCCTATGTACTTTTACATTTGCTCCTAAAGCTATAAAGTATGGATAGGTCAAGGTTTATCCTTGGGTTTCAGTTTTCTTCATCTGAGAAATACATGCTTTGAATTTCATTTCATATGGCTCAGAGGTGTACTGGCAATAGCTCCTTGTGGTACTCTGTTGAGAAGGATTCTGAGGCTACATGCTAAATTGAGTCAGGATCACTTAGAGTTGATGCCTGCTAAGTTTGTGGGTGAAGGAGTGAAATAAAGGCCCTCAAGGGGTCTTTTTAGACCAGATGATCAAAAGTTCTGTTTTCCTTCTGGGACATTTGACTTACTGACTGTCAGTGTCTTGACCATGGTTACATGGCAAGTCAGAGTCCAAAACACAATTCCTAGATACAGAGACTGGTTAAAATCTACATATTCTAATCGCACATTTACCCAAATAGGCTGGCTGTGGGAGGCAAGAAGCTGGGTAAGAAGGATAAGAAGGTTTATGACTTACTGTATTTCCTCAAATCTATATGTCTTTGAGGTACAGTGGGGTCAGGGGATGATTGTCAGCTCTTTGCCATCCAAGGAACTATCTGCCCTGTTCTAATTTATGTCAATGATGGCAGTTGAAGGTCAAGGTCAAAAAGGTAGATAACCTTGTAAGAGTTTTGCTTAGGTCAGTCTTATCCCATGAATCCATCAGACTCCTTGCACCCTTCCTTACAACCTCAGACGGAATTCTTGGCTCTCAGTAAAGAGTCAGATTGCCTATTAGGTCATGGGAAAGTGGGTGAAGGGGAGAGAAGGGGAGGCAAGAAATAATTCAGGAGGAGTATAGGCACTAGAACCCAGAGCCCTGGAGGGGTGAAGAAGGAACTAGAAGCCATTGGTATGGAAAAGAGAAAGGGCTGGAGGAGGGAGTAGAAGTGGTCTTGTGGACATGGAAGGGACATAACTCAGTTCTTTGTGACCTCAGAATGAATTCTGGGAGGAGTGGGTGGAAGCAACAGAAAGGCAGTATGAGAAACAATTTTTAAAATGAAGTAAGTCACAGATGGAATGTGCTTTTTAGGGAATCAAAGTTCTCCATCATTGCTGGTATTTAGGTAGAAGGAATATGAAGTTGGACTCCAAAGTCAGCTTTTTGCTGCTGTGGACCAAAAAATATCCCCCCCCCCAAAAAAAACTCGGAGGAGCGAAAATTTAATTTGGGGTTCACTGTTTTAGAGGTTTAGTCCATGGTTGGCTGATTCTGTTGCTCTGGGCTAAGGAGAGGAAGAGCATCATTGGTGGAAGGGCGTGGTGAAGGAAAACTACTTATCTCATGGCAGTTTGCAGCAGAGGGAGAGAGGGAGGAGCCAGGGAGACAAGGCATGCCCACAGTGATGTGCTTTCTTCAGCCATTCCCCACCTTCCCGTATTACCACCCAGCACAGTAGTCCTTGCAAATTACTGTCCAGCAAATGGATTAATTCACTAATTAGGTCACAGATCTCCTAATCTCATCATGAGCTTCTGGGGGATGCCTCATATCTAAACCATAATAGAGACCTGTATGATGTGTTCCCTGTCTTGAGGGTCTAAAATTTTCTGAAGAGAATTTTTGTATGCATTTAAATAATTTCCCTTTTAAAATGAAGACTTCATGGAGGAAAATGATTCTTCCTTTTTCCATAGACTTGGTACATAGACATGCTGACTTATCTGAGGTGATCTTCTATTGCTGTTAGCATTATTGATGCAAGAAAGAAAGGAACTTAGCTTAGAATGTCTTAGTACTTTTTTTGTATAAATATATTTTTGAAGATGATTTCTGTGTTTCTTTTCAAGAAAGTTCCATAGAATTATGTTCTTGTTCTTTTTTTTTTTGGGGGGGGGGTACAGGAGATTGAGCAGGAGCACTTAACCACTGAACCACATCCCCAAGCCCTTTTTATTTTGAGACAAGGTCTCACTAAATTGCTTCAGGCCTCCCTAAATTGTTAAGGCTAGCCCTGAACTTGCGATCCTTCTGACTTGGCCTCCTGAGACACTGGGATTACAGATGTTATCACTGTGCTTGGCTAGAATTCTGTTATTTAGGCTGTCTCTAACCCCTACCCCCATTGATTTGCTTTTTTCTGTTCTATTAGTGTGCTTTGCTTATGTATCCCCTAGAGCATTCAGGCCCCTTCCCCTCTACCATATAAACAGATTTTCAGTCTTTCTTCTTTACAGGATCATAGAAGCTCATCAAGGGTATGAATCCTGCCCTATTCCATAAGAGATCCCTGGTATAGTGGTTTGCAAATAAAAATAATGACAACTCATTAATTTATCAACTCTTTGTTGAGTACCTACTATATAGTAGACACTATTTTAGGAATAGAAGCAACTGTAAACAAGATCTGACAAATTGATGATTAAATATAAGAACTTTATTAAAAGAAGAAAAATAAAGGAAGTTAAAGGTACAAAGGTTTAAGAGGACACAGATTTTGATTCGCTGGTCTGAGAAGGTCTTGCTGATAAGAGTACATGTGAGCTAAGACCTGAATGAAGCAAGGCAGCAATTAGAGACCTGGAGTGGGGTGGGAGGAAGAGTGCTTCAGGCTGAGTAAAAGTGGTTGCAAAGACCTTGAACCTGAAGTGTGCCTGACTCATGCATGTCAGGAAGAGGAGCCTAGTGGAGCTGTAGTGAAGACTGTAGGAGAGGTCACACATGCCAATAAAACAGTTGAAACAACAAATATTGGTTAAGCATGCATTGAGGATTGAGCATGCATCAAGGATGCCTTTATGATTTAAAGAATTCACAGAAACCTAATGAACAAGATGCTAAAAAGTATTCCTGTTTTTCAGCTTTAAGATGCAAAGGGTGGTGGATCGGGAGCTGAGACCATAGCTCTAGGTGGTGCAGAACAAGTCCAGGGGCTAAGGATTTTGGCTTCCTCCCACCTGTAGCCCTCTGTGGTGGAGGCATGGAGGGCTGCTGTGCGGATGCTCTGCTCCTGCGCAGCGCGCACCTGCAGGGACACTCGGCCCGTGCAGATGGGCAATTGCATGCCTAATCACCCATTCAGGCACCCACTTATTTGTTTTCCACATGCAAATGTGGGTTTTTTGCAGACGAATTTAATATATTTGTTGCTTCCCCATTTTATTTAAAACAAAACAAACGGCCAACCATGTCAGTTGAGGGTAGCAAATAGAAACATGAATATTATGGGTCTTTGCCGTCTGTGTCGATTACACGGCTGAAAGGGATTCCAGGCAAATGAGTCTTTTTCTGGGTTAATTTTACTTTTGCTTTATATTACCCTTTCTTACTATCATTATTGGCTTTAAAGAAAGGTTTATTGGGAGATATGGTATTACTGTCCCTAAATCATTTTCTCAATATTTCAGGCTCCATATTTTTATTGTGTGGTTTCTATTTTTACCTTTTTAGTTTCTGAACTTGGGGCCTATTGTTAAAAAAAGGGCAATGGGATTTCCAAAGGCCATTGGCAGGTGATACCTGCAACTTCCTTAGCCTGAAAATAAACAAATAAACAAAACAAATTAGAAGTATTAGCCCCTATTGATGTGCTATTATTATTGATTATGCAACATCATGCAAAAAGTCACTTTTGTTTGTCAGTAGGCAAACGCCAATATCAGCTAGAGGTCTTGGGTTAGGGTTTGCATTTACATTTAATGCAATTCCAGAGCTCATGGGTGGAATGTCAAAACTGGTAGGTATTTTGGATTCATTGCATCTCAATCACCTTACCTTACAATTAGGGAAAGTGAGGCCCAGAGAAACAAAATGAGGTGTTTGAGGTCCAAGAGAGTAAGCAGTAGAGCCTGGACTTGAAGAGCAGAAACTCTGGTTGACCTTCCCCCGGGACCATGGAGATGGCAGATGGTTGCTTCTGTGGCCTGGGACTATGAAGAGACTGCTGGACCTCACAGATCTTATCTCAAGGTGGGGCTTGTTTGTCAGTGGTGTATGTCTGTATCGTTTTTCTTTCATTTAAAAATCTTTTGGGTATCAAATTTAAAGCAAAGACATAGTAAGGTGAAATGTGGGTAGGAATTACTTGCAAATTGCCTAGCAAGATTGTTGAATGGATAATAGGGGAGAGAGAAAGAGAGGAAGAAGAATGTGTGTGTGTGTGTGTGTGTGTGTGTGTGTCTGTGTGTGTCTTTTGGTGCATAAGAGATAGAGGGTGGGATGGAGGAAAATAAACTCTATGGGAGATGTCAGACCATTTGGCAGTAGCAACTTCATGTTGGGCATAGCATTTCTGAGCCAGAGGGAATCTAGTGATTACTTGGTTGGACTGCTTTATTTTGTAGAAAAGGAAACTGATGTCCACAATGATAGAGCCTTGCCCAAGATCATTCAACTTTAATTATGTGGTTAGCATATTTAGAACAACATTCTTTGATGGAACTCATTTGGTAAAGTACAGTCTTAACTATCAAATTGTATTGAGTACCCAGTGAGTAGGGCTGCTCAGGTTAGATGAAACATCTGCATTCTTTGGGCTTCTTCCCTCAGACATAGTTTTGGCAGGAGGAGAATGGCAAGGACTGAGAACTCCGTGTGCAGGCCACCTCGCCTTTGCAGACATGAGCAGCCACATAATCTGAGATCACATAAATACTTAGTGAATGAACCTCCCCAGTGGCTGTATGAAAGAGAATCCTTTGAAAGAGATTTGGAGATTGAGGTCAGTTAGGTAACACTGAATGGCTCTTTTCTATGTTCTTAAGTATAAGACCCTTTTTGTTTTTTTTTGTAAAATGTTAGGATGTTAGATTATGAGGCATATTTGCAAAGTTCAAATTGATATTTTTGGAAATCTTATGACAGCAAGAATGTCCATATGTATGAAAAGAGCCAAGTTTCATCCAGGAGGTGTTGAGAAAAGGTGAATGTTCCTTGTAGTTCCTGCAGAAACAACATAGGGTAGTGAGAAGCCTGTTGCTCTAAGAGAGGGTGGTGGTGTAGAGGGACTACTGATCTAGTGAGAATCCAGCCTGCTGTGTCTGTTCTCTATGCAGGCTTCTTTGCAGCTGACTGCCCTGATGTACATACTGTACATTTTTCCAGCTGATACTGCATGGCCTGGTATAAATGCTCTGTGGAGTGCTGGACCATCCCATGCACCAATAGCAGTCTCCTGTGACCACATCTGAATGCTGTCTTAGGGACTTAAGCCCTAAAGCACTTGCTTTTCTCTTCTCTCACTGTCTCCACCTACCTCTCCCCTTGGGAAAAAAAAAGTTATCAGAATTGTTTGAAGGTGTATTTATGTTGATTTATTTGTATTTTGAAACTCATTTGTTTCCATCTCATGTATGTAACTGATCTACTTGATGTGACACGATATTATAACATGCTTGTAATATTTTTGTGTTTTCTTTTACTTAAAGTTATCTTGGGTTTGGGGAAGTGTAGCTCAGTGGTACTAACATGCACGAGGTCCTGGATTTGATCCCATGTACCCAAACTAATAATAAAAAAGTGATCTTTCACTCCTAGCACCTTCAGCTTTTTATCTACATGGACAGCTTATTTTTGAAGAATCTTTAGAGAGTTGTTGACTTTGTTAGAATTACTACTAAAGAAGCAATTCAGATGTCAGACTCTCAAATTTAACTTGCTTTTCTAGAACCATTAATTTTCCCGACAACTTCAAGGATTAGCAGTAGGGAATAGGACATTCTGAAATGTCCTTTTGCCGAATGAGCTGCTAATTTCTAGCTAGGCACATGGAAAAAAGGTCTCCATTCCAGTGACCTCTCTGCTCACTGGAAAACTTTGGGCTGGTGGATTTCATGATCCTGACAAGGCCTCTCAAGTTACAGTGAGTGATGAGGTTAAATGGCAGGGTAGAAGATGCACTCTTATTGGGCTAATGGGTGTTACAGAGACATGCTGTCCTTTGGCATTTAGACAGATCATTTTTTCCAGCAGGATAATGTTTAAGGAATAGCTCCGCCAAATCCCCCAGTAGATGGAGCACATGAAGAATGCCAAGCATTTGGAGAGTCTGCCTTCACAGGGGTTAAGTTTTAGCATTGCCAATGGCCTAACTTGAGGATTCCTATTGGATTTCATCACCAAATTTTTTATTTCTAGTTGGGCTTGCTTCTCATTCCCTCCCCCCAACCCCCCTTTTTTATGGTGTCTCTAGTTGATTCTTTTTACATTCAGGTTAACATGATATTAAAAAAATAATAAAATAAAACAAAATGCCAACACACTGAATAGGAAGGCAGAAGAACTGAGCTCTGATCCTGGCGTGGCCACAGCCACCTGTGTAATTATCTGTGCACAAGCATTTTTGTTCATTCAACAAACATTTAATTGAGCACTTTACACATGAGGTACCAGAGATTTTTATATGTGCAAGATACAGTTTGTACCCTCCTGCTTACAGTCAGGAATAGAGAGCCAAGTACACAAAGAACATAAAATCACTTCTCCTTTCTGAGTCTCTTACTTATGTAGGAGCCAGACTTGGGGTAGGAGGCCGCCAAGGTCCCATCCGAGGCTAACATGCAATCATTCATACCAAATTCATTAAATATCCAATGATTATTTATTAAACTGAAAATTGGCAAATAGTTTCTCTTTCTCCCCAGTTTATAGGGGATAATGTTGAAGATGAATGAGGTACTGTCTACAAAATCCTTTAATAAGCAAGTTGGAGAATGATATTATATAAGTTTGAGGCATTATTATTAATGGAAAAACGAAAACAAGGGCTGGTGTTTTTGCAGACAGAACAGATGGTTCCTTTGTTTAGAATTTGAGTATAAAGGAGAGAGGGAAGAAAGATACTTGCCATATTGTTTAGGCCACGAATGTGAGTGACTTTAAAATGCCAAAACAATCTGGTTAGGAAAGTCCCATAGATTCAAAATAGCTCCTACACTGATCAGACTATAATTAATGTAACAAAAAAATGACAGTAAGAAAAATCCTAACAAGAAATGCCACAGCGACAATTGACACAGCCTAACAAAAACTCCTCCCCGTTTTTTTTTTTTTTTGCATCAACTCTAAAAACTTAATTTTTTTTCTGTCTTCATGAGTTATGCCACATTATAGAACAACTCGGTGGAAACTGGTTTAAAACTGAGGCTTTTTCCTAAAGCCACACTGCTCCTCGACCCCTGCATTATTTCAGTTTCTCATGACTCATAAAGGGAATCTTCGGGACTTGCAAGAAATCGGCCGTCTCCCATCTTTGCTGTTGGGTACCAATAGGAAAATAGCGTGATGAGGGCAGTTTAATTAGAGAGTGAACCTACAGAGTTCTGGGGGTGGTGTGGCAGAAAGTCAGATCTGAGAAGGACCTTTACAAAGTTGTAGGAAGAGTTCCTTTATGTCTGGATTTCTTATGAGCTGTCGCTTGCTGTCTTGGGGTCTATCACTGTTGAGTTTGCAAATAATGTGGGCTGTGCTAAATGAGACCACAGGCACCAGGCTGGCAGCACTGAGGCGGAGGAACTAGACCTTGAGTTCTGGTGCTGTTGAATGTGACTAGACGGGGTATGACCCAATGGAGTACTTCAGCTTCCCCACTATAGAAAGGGGCGGGGGTCAAGCAGAGTACTTATGCTGATGCTCATGTGAGTTTAGGCCCACATCTTTTTGTGTACAGCCATTGGAAGGCTGAGACTGTCTTTTGACTTGGGAGTGTTTAAAAGCAAACCTGCTGCCTCACCCAGTAATGAAAAGCCCCCTCACTGTGTGGAGGTGGGAACTTCTTCCACCTTCTCTGAGCCTTCTGCTGAACTGGCTCTAGGCAGCGTGGTTTAGCTGGGGGGTGTTCAGCACATGGATGGGCTGGGGAGAGGCAGAGGTTTAGTCCTCCGAATTTTGGGTTCCAGTCCCACTTCTGCTAACTAACCACATGTGCGACCTTCGAGTACCCATCTCTAAGGTTTCTCTCAAATCCCATTGACTGGTTGGTCTGTGATTCATCACAGCAATGAGAGGATATTATAGAATTCCCTCAGGGCCCCAGGCTTTGCTCAGAATCCTCCCGAGGGACTCTCTTCCTGTGTAGCCCGTCTCTATTAAACACTAGTTCATTCTCCTTGGGTCAGAAGCGTGGTTATTAGTTGTGCAGGTGCCCCGACCATGCCACCCTTGCTGACCACCCCTGTCTCCTCTGAGGAAACCACTCTTTGGAAGCACCTCTCCTTTGACTTAACCACACTATGAGGTGTGCCCACCATATCGTATTTATCTTATGGCCTGGGCTGTGAACTTGGCCGGGTCCTGTTCTGTTCTGAAGTCAGCGTGTGCATCAGTACCAGGAACGAAGGAAATTCTCAGTACGTGCCAGCTGAGTGAATGCAAGGTGGATGAATGACTGTACTTCCTCACTGGGCCCTGAGTGCTTTCAGGGCCTGGAACTTGCCTAATGAGTTTCTTTCTTCCTCAGAAGTTCTCACATAGGGCTTTTTTTTTTTTTCTTAATTTTTAAAAAAATTTTTAAATTGGTTCTTTTTAGTTATATGTAACAGCAGAATCCATTCTAATATAATTATACAAGCATGGAATATGTCTTATTCTAGTTACGGTCCCATTCTTAGGGATGTACATGGCAGTGGGATTCCCTGTGTTTCTTTTTTTCATATATGTACTGGGAAAATTATGTCAGATTTGTTCCACTGTCTTTCCTTTGCTTATCCCTGCTCCCTTCCCTCCATTGTCTCACCTACAAAACCCGTCTGTTCTTCCCCTCACCCACCTTGGCCAGGGCTTTGAATGCAGTATGTAATCAACTGCACTGGAGAAAGGTGGAGATGGATCCGAGCAGGGAAAGCATGTTTGGATGTATGGTGTTCAGCTTGTTCAGGAAACTCAGCTGACAGAGATCAGACAGCGTTTGTGGGCCCCTGGCTGAGCGCCCTGGGGAGGGAGGTTAATTGCTACCCCTGATTTCCTCACTGTCAGTCTGGGCTCCACTGGAAGACTGTGCTAGGGACAACTTGATCTCTCATCTTTGGGCTGTGGCTAATGATGATATTTGTCCTCTTCTTTGTACACAGCACTTAAGGCTTGAATTACCGTAAATTGTTAGAATGATTCTGCCTCATTTGACTTTAAACATTTTGTGGGCAAGAGGGAGTTCTCTTATCATTCTGTTCATCAGAGGTTTTGGCCCAGAGCCATTCAGAGAGCAAGTGCCATGAATGCCACTCTTTCTTTAGCCACCTGTGGTCTACTGCTACCTTTTACCTTCCTCCAGGAGCTGGCTTGCAACATTGTGCCACCCATGGAATAAAACCTGCAAAACACACTTGATAATAGAATAACAGTGTGGTTCCTTCTCCTACTCTCACATTTTTATTTCGATCAAAAACAACTTTGCTTTTGGGTGTAGCCTGCTTTAAAAAAATAATAGAAAATATATTTGCTAACTTTGTTGTTATTTGTCCTTTTTTTTTTTTTCTTTATTGCAGTGCTGGGAATTGAGCTCAGGACCTCCAGCATGCTAGACAAGCACTCTACCACTGAGCCAAAGCCCTAGCCCATGACATCTTATTTTATTAGGAAAATGAAAAGGTTTCTGTTTCTTGACTGTAATTGTAGAGACATATTTTTAATGTTTTTCATTTTTATTTATCGGGTGTTACCATAAAATAGTGTGAAATGATGTGACGGATTTCTAGTGGAGAAATGACTTAGAATGTCCCTTGGAAGTTCTACCTGCTCATAATTGTTTGCTGTCATGGGCAGTTTCTTTATCCCTGTCTCTTCCTTTATCTATGAAATAAGATTATTGAACAAGATAATCTCTACCATTTCTTTTTCATTAACTCTAAATCCATGGTCCCTGAGGGCTTTAGGAGCAGACAGATATTTCTAGGTGTCTTTTTCATTTTTCTGACCTTTAAGTAGGAATGGTGACCCATCAACCCTTGTAATCATCAGCCTCAATAACTTTCAGAAGCTTTAGGAAGCAGACAGTCTGCAATTTATTTCACTAATTTGTTTGTGATTAACATCCTCTGCCCTTTCTCCTATCCCAAGCTCAGTGTTTTGAAATTTAATTATAGGGATTCTTTTCCTCTTCATAGATTATATACCAATTGTATGCCATTTCTCTTGCCAGAACTCTCTGCTGATTTCCCACATATTCTTCATTTAAGTAGTCTCTAAATGAGGCATGGAATCTTAAAAATTCTTTTCACTTCTGACATTTGCTACTTAGGATCTAAGTTTTCCCAGGAAGTGGTTAAAGCCTGGGAGTCCCAGGGAGCAAGAGCCTTGAATCTACCTGCTGTGTCAGTAGCATCTGATGTAGGCAAGACATAAAGTAGGGGCACATACTTATTTAAATGAATCAATTGAATTCCTCAATTGGCATAAAATTAGTCTTTATAGATGGGGAAGTGGAAGCTTGGTCATACTAAATATCTTGCTCCAAGTTACTAATCAATTAAGTGACTTAATGAATTACTGATGTCTAAAGCTTTTCTTTTATTCTACAGCCTCTGACTAGAAGTTATAGGAACTCAGCCTCCTTTGCTAGAGATTGGTGAACTCAGGCCTGGAGAGAGGACTCTGGTTGTCTCAAGGCACCCAGAGAAACCAGAACCAGAAATCTACTCAGTCTAGCCTTAAAAGCCTGATACATTGAGTGTGGAGGTCCGAGTATGACTGAGCACAAATACTTGACTTTTCTGAGCCTCCTTGGCTCATCTGTGAAATGGGGAAAGGTGCTCTTTGTGCCTGAAGATTTCAAGCTTGCAGGTGGCCTCTGGAGAAGTCTTCCTTGTCTGAGATCTGTGATGCTATGAATAATACCAACCAATACTCAAGATACTAGTTACCACATCCATTGGTGGAAAAAAAGGTTGAAACTATTTTTAGAGCTTTAACATATTGCAGGTTAGTTTGAAGAAGAGGAATACCTTTGAAAAGCCAAGGAATTCTTTTATATACTATATAGAAGATGATGTAACTAATATGCACATATGCAGAGTATTTTACAATGTATTAATGTAATACATTAATGTAATATAATCTATTTTTTCCCATAGATTAGTTTGTTATTTTTGCTATTGTATTATTTTGAAAATTGAACAATGGCAACAAATAGGATGATGTCATCCTAAGGACACTAAATCAGCAGAGGATAGAAGCTTTTCCTAGAATTTAGGGACTGCAAAGGAATTTAGAGTCTTTTTAATCCAATGTTTTGCAAGCTTGGTCACCTATTAAAATCTCCAGAAGATTATTTTAAAAATGCTGTCCCTAAATTGC
The DNA here is from genome assembly GCF_964194105.1 of Spermophilus citellus. Taxonomy (NCBI): domain Eukaryota; kingdom Metazoa; phylum Chordata; class Mammalia; order Rodentia; family Sciuridae; genus Spermophilus; species Spermophilus citellus. The sequence goes on along the minus strand of NC_138188.1, from coordinate 119,105,549 downwards.
TCATTTGAATCACAAATTCAGTGGCTGGGATCTGTGCTTTAGTCTTATATTAATACTCCTCAGAGTGGAGAACATTGATCTAGTCTTCATTTTTGATGCATTTCTTTGATAGTATCTTAGTATCTTGCTTGATGGGCTGTAGTTTTGGGTTATCCCTCCCTGACACCCAAGTGGAAACTTCTGGATGATGACCCAGAAATTTACCCAAACAATATGAATGCCATGGAAACTATTGAAAAGGCTTTTGAGCCTTGAAATAAATGTTGAGCCAAGGGATAGTATGGGTTAACATTTTTTTTTTTTTTTTTTTTTTTTTACATGGGGCTCTGCCTTCTTTTTTTGTGCTTCTAAGAATGTTTAAAAATGATAGCAGGGAATATATTTCATTGCTTTAATTGTTCAAGGTCTTTTAAAAGTATGTGCAATAAAATACCATTTAAGCTAACTGACCTTTATATTTTAATGCTTTTTGGAAGGGAACAATACCTAGTATTCAGCTGCAGTATAACTTTTAATTATATATGTATTCAGTCAGCACAGCCTGTTATGGAATCAGAAGACTGAGGGCTTTACTGCCTTCCCTGATATTTTACCTGTTTCTGTTTAAACTTCAGGTTCCATTCATTTGATGGTTCTTGACCTCATAATGTCTAACCTTCATATTTTTCTTTTTTTTTTTCCTCTCCAAACTTATCCAAGAAGGAGACTTAGAGGTCTGATTCATTAGGTGTTTTTCTTCTGCAGGAAGTTCAGATGTGTAGTGGGAGGCAGCACATGTGACCTGATCCATATTTTGACAAGGGAGAGAGCTCCCTTTTCCCTTCAATCGGTTTGGTAATACAGTATTTAACCCCAAAGGCCACTGCTAATAGATTTTTAAAAATTTATGCTAGCTATTATATTGTTAGATATAGCTCATCTTCCAACTCTAAACTTGTTCTTTCTAGACGGGGAACAGTACTCGGGTTACAAACATAGTGAACTGAAATTTCAGAGGCTAGAATTGACCTACAAATCTTGTAAAGGTAGCTTTAGTTACAAATCCACTGTGGTCTTGGACATGTTGTCTACCCCCAGAGTTTAGAAGAAGAAAGTAAAAAATCTTTCTCCATGCTAAGAAATTATAATGTACGAAATTCTTTAGTTCTGAAAAGTGTGTGTGTGTGTGTGTGTGTGTGTGTGTGTACATACACACCTAAATAGTATATGTAATAAAATAAAATAGCCTGGGCTAAATTTACTGTCTTCAAATCCTGCTAGAAAATAAACTAATTCCCAATTGCTACATTTTTCTTCTCTTTCTTGGTGGTCATTTTTTCTCCAACCTTAATTATAAGTGATTTTTAGACTTCTAAGAAAGTTTTGAAGTAAGCATAGTCAAATAACACCCATATCTTTTATTCATATTCATTTGTTAACATTTTATCCCATTAACTTTATAATCATCTACCTGTCCCCCAACCCCCGTGATTTCATGAGTATGTATGTGATTTTTTATTTTTAGATTTGGGAGTAGGTTGTGTTGGTCACGGCACTCTACCCCTCAGTGCATTGTGTATTTCCTAAGAATGAGGAAAATAGGCATGGTCACTTTATATCCTCAGTTCTTTCATTTTCTGTGTGTGCTCTGCAGTCCCAAGTATGATCTTGATGGCATTTCCCCCTCTTCAGTACATAATCCAGCCTAGGATCAGGTTGGCATGTAGTTGCAATGTCTCTTTTGTCTCCTTTAACCTGGAGTAATTCCATAACATTCTATATCTTCTTTGGCATTGACATTTTGCAAAATATAGTATTTCCCCTTTTAAACAATGTGATCGTCCTCATTTTGTATTTCTGTTGTTTTTTCGTGTTTAGATTCAATTATGCATTTCCCAAGGGAACACTACATAGATAATGTGTGTCCTCCTCTAGTGTCACATCAGGAAGCTCACTATGTCCATCTGCTCCTTATTGGTGATGTTAGTTTTGAGCACCCTGTCAAGATGTCCAATTTCTCCACTGTAAAGTTATTATTCTTTCCTTTGCAATTATTTATTATTTATCTCTGGGGAGATACTTTATTCTTGCTTTTCATCAAAATTTTCCTCTAAATTCTTGCTTGAAGCAATCTATATCATGATGCTTGCGAAATTAGAATTTTCCATCATTACGACTCTTTTCATATTTATCATTCGGGATTCTACTCCAGGAAGGACTTCCCTTCTCCCCCCCCCCCCTCACCGATATGATATGGGCTTTCAGATTTCTATTTCAAACTTTCATAATTTATTACTGCATTGTAATAGTTTGAATGGCTTAAAATGTTCCTGATTTGACCAGTGGGAGTCCCTTTAAGTGGCTTGGGACATGCCCCATGATTTTTGTTATTTTAGAGCTTATTGAACTGCTTGGATAAATGTTTGTTCTAGTTTCATCTTTTTTTTTTCTTTTTGATACCAGGGATTGAACCCAGGGGCACTCACTCAGCCACATTCCCACCCCTTTTTATTTCTTTTTGAGACAGGGTCTCACTATGTTGCTTAGGGACTCCTTAAGTTGCTGAGGCTGGCTGTGAACTTTTGTTCCCCCTGCCTAAGCTTCTTGAGCTGCTGGGATTACAGGTGTGTGCCACTGCGCCCAGTTTAGTTTCATCTTTTTTTTTTTTTTTTTTAATCTTTGTCTCTCCTGTGAAAGCAATCATTTTTCACTATATCTTCATATTTGTTAGTAGAGAAGGGTATAAAAAAACAGTGTCTGCATGCTAGCTGCACTCATTGCAATAGTGTGGCCATCACTAATGGGCTTTTTCAATGGGAAGAGCCAGGAAATTCTCTCTCTCTCTCTCTCTCTCTCTCTCTCTCTCCTCTCTCTCTCTCTCTCATATATATATATATGAAACCAAGGGGAAATAGTCAGTTTTTCTTTCCAGTCAATTACCAATTACTCTCCATGGGAATGTCCTACCAGCATCTTCACTCATGGTGTCTATTAAGTTTTTAAGTTGTTACCAATCTGATGGGGGAGACATGAAATTTCAGAGTAATTTGAATTTGTCTTTCATATCCTATGATGAATAAAATCAAACACTTCTGAGTGTTGAAAGATCAAATTTATTAATTTTATTATATTTTGTGAATTGTTTGTTTATATCTTTTACCCATTTTGTTTTTCCTATTGGATTTTTCCTCTCACAGTATCCAGAAATTAGGCATATTAGTCTTTAATTGATGGAATATGTAAAAAATGTTTCCTTTAATTCGTTATATCTTTTGATTTTTATTAGTGATTTTTTTCCTATTTTCTTGACGTGAAAATTTTGTATTTATATGGACAAATTTAAGATTCATTTTATTGGTTTTGGATTGCTCACTCCTTTGTTTTCCAGTGCCTGTATAGGTTCATCTTTCACATTTAGATCTGATTCATATGCAGTCTCTTTGGTATATGAGGAGACAAATGGTCTCATTTTGTATTTTTCCAAATGACCCTCTCAGGTTTCAGTGCTATGGAACCATCATTGCCCCTATTCTCAGAGATCCAGGTTAGCTTTCTATCTGCATCATGATTAGTGTGAAGGAGGTTGAATAATGGTGCACTGGGGTACAGGAGGTGAGAGGAAAATGAGGTCCTGGCTAGAGAATGACTGACAGCAGATTAAAACAGAAAAGGTGTTTACAGAAGATCCCTTTTTCTCAGACCTGTAGTCACCCTCCTCTCCATGTGGAACTTGGCTACACTCTCTTCAGTGATCACCAGTGACCCTGTTGTTGTCTTAACTGCTGGTCACTTACTGCGGCCTCCCCTGGACCCTCTTCTGTATGCTACCCCTTTCAGGGAGTGTGCCACTCACAAGTGGGTGAGACTCAGCCTTAGGAAGTTTTGGGGTTTGGTAGCAGATTGCTAGGTGGGTGTTGGGTTTACACATCCGCCATTCTCTGGCAAGTTGGAAAACAGACCAAAGTCTCTTTCTCCCAGATAATGGAGAATGCAAAATCCCAAAATAAATAACCGTTCAACTTTCAGAGTCAAAGTTGAAAGTTCAGGTTTTTAATAGAAGCATAATAAACTTTCCCTGATGATAATTTAATATTAATGATACATCCATATTAATCCCTCTGAGTTTTTTTGGTAAGAATTCCTTGAAAAGGGAGATTTTAAAAAAATTTTTTAAAATTTTATTTTTCTTACGGTTAAACATTTGGAGAATGCCCACTTAAGCAAATTTAGGTCTGTTTCTTTGCAGAAGCACTCCTCAGAGCTCTTAGTGTGAATTTCTCCAATGTATTTGATCAGGAATAGTCTCTCACCCACCCCTAACACCCATTGGCAGCTTTCATACATTGATCTGCTGAGTCAAGTTTGTTAGGGCTACATTACTGCAACCTCTCGTACTAAAATCCACATCTACTTTTATTATATATTTATATATATATAATATATAAATATTATATATATGTACTTTTATTATATTTATATATATAATATTTAGTTATAGATGGACACAATACTTTAATTAATTAATTAATGTGGTGCTGAGAATCAAAGCCAGTACCTCCCTCACACATGCTAGGCAAGTGCTCTACCACTGAGCTACAACCTCAGCACATCTACTTTTTGATTTTATTTTTTACTTGTAAATTCTTCCAAAGTTAAGCTCTATGAAGGCAGAGACTGTGCCTGTTTTTCTCATTAATGTGGTCCAAATACCCACCACAGTGCCTGACCTGTAGTAGGTGTTTATGAAGTATTTCTAAGATCGAAGTTGCCAGCTCTCATTTAGCTTATTGCAGTGTTTGTTGTTTGGTTCCCACCCCCAAATGGAGATGTTTTTAACAGATTCTTCCTTTTAGTCTAAAAAATTAGATAAACACGTTTGCAAAGAATTGCATATGTAACTTCCTGGCATTCTTAGAGTTGTAAGGCTTAATTGTGAATCATTATTAAATAGATGATTTAATCTTTGCTGCTTGTCACCCAGGAATGGGTACAAAGAATTGTCCTTGGGAGAAGCAGTTCATTCCAGAGCTGATGCCTGCTATTGGGAATGCTGCTTTCTGCTTTTGTGGTTTAGAACTTCTGTTGGATCCCACTTGTGGTTTTCTCCCTCCTCTAACTCTTTTAGGCTAGGAGAGTTTTCCTGACCAGCATCCATTCTGATGTTCTCCATTTTTAGCTGCTCTTAGAGATGACAGCCTAATTGCTAGAAATTATCTGGTCTTCCCTGCATAAACTCCCATCCCAACTAGGAGTCTGTGAAGGATCCTATGTTTTAGAATAGTGTCTCTCACTGTGTATATGTGCTCAGGCACACACATGTAGTCACACGCACACCCACCCCCCTTCTAGTGAAGGACTGGAATGTCAAGTGTCTTGGTTGAATACAGGAGCTCTTTGGGAGCTCAAAATTCTGAAGCTGTTTTTTCCTCTTTCTTTTACTCGGAATTTCCAAACCTGGAATATTACTGTGCTTTATATTCAAATTAATTTTATTGATGTAATTTTGAAATACACATGCAATTTATTTTTGTTGTAGAAAAAATTGGCAAATCACAAATACAAAAGGAATAAAATCAAGATTGCCTGTAATCCTATTATCCAAAACCACATGAGAGTTAATATTATTATTCTGTGTGTGTACTCTAGGGACTGGTCTTTTGTGCTTCTGGTGATTTTTGAAGATGGAGTCTCACCTTACTCAGACTGGTCTAGAGCTTGTGATCCTTCTGCCCCTGTCGCTCAAATAGCAGAGATTATAGGCACATGCCACCGCACCCAAATTCCCAGCTGGGATTTGCTTTTTAAACCAGTTCCCTGTTTTAAGGACTTCTTGCCCTTTTAACAACAAAACTAATATTTATAGTATTTATGTAATGCAACACTTGATAGTTAATCGTTACTTAATGCTACATTGTGTTATGTAAAAGTTGAGTTAGGCCAGTCAATGATTCTGTCTCAACTCACCATTGTACTTTCAGGGTCTTGCTAAGGGTCATCCATGAACATGGTGTCTTCTGAAATGCCTGATAAGTTTCAGTGACTAGACATTGAACTAGAAAGGGATCTGCCCACTTTTTCTCAAGAAATTCAGCTGTACTTATGATGTGTTCCAAAACTACAAAAGAAAGGTGAGAGCCAAAACAGATGAAGCTGCCCTTATATGGGCAGAAAGAATTCAGTAAGATTTTACCAGTTCAGTAGTGGTTACCTATGGTGATTTGGAACTGCCTGTGATTTGCTTCCACTTTATTGTGTGATCAGCACAGTTTGCATCTGGTCTTCATTACTTTGGGCCTGGAAACCCCTACCCCCTTTATAAAACAGCAATTTCGGGTTTCAATGGGGAGCTGGGGAGGAAGCTGACTTGCATTAGTCTGACACATCAGGCAGCCCATGATTAACTCAGTGCCACTCTCATGTACATCTGCGAGCAAGAGGTTTTCATTAATTGCCTTGCTGGTGTCATTACTCTGCTGCAGATGCTGTCAAAATGGCACTGATTGTCTAAGACATTGCACAGTGAAGGAAGAAACACATGAAGAATTCGAAGGATCTGAAGAACATTCCCTAATCTACAGGCATCTTCCTCTTTAGGCACCTATAACTCCATGCTCACCAGACACAGAGGAAAGAGTGCCTTCAGGGAATGCTCTCAGGTCCTCCAGTGAAAGATAGGGCATGTGTAACTCCTCCAGAACAGCTGTTCCCAGAATATGGCCATGAAACTGATATCTAGATACTCAGACCCCTGGAAGCCTTCTATCTTGTGCTTGCTGTTACCACAGTGTCCCTCCCCTCTGTATAAACACAGATGAATCCTCATATCCAGACTTCTCCTACCCTTATGCCAAGGGAGTACTTAAATGGTAGTGTAGCTTGTCTCGGTACTATTCCTGTCATGGCTTATTGACATGCCTCCATGGTGATGAAGAAGGCATCTTGGTTGCTTCGCCACAAGGCTGTAAACCTTTCATACAGCAGGTACTACTCTAGTTGGCTGAGCTCATCTTCTGTGTGGATTCATCCAGGGAAGGAGCAGAGAGGATACCAAATACCACTCTGCTGAAGATTCTGTGGAGTACTTCTGCTCACTGCCTGGTATAATGTATAGGTGCTGCTACAGATAGGAGACTTAGGCTCAGACTTCTGTTACCCTCGATGTCACAGAACTGAGACTCAAAGCTAGGACCAGATATCCTTGACATCTGTATGTTCCCTTTACCTCCTGCCACCTGCCATATCATGTCAGAACATTACCCTTTCTCTAATCTCTTCATAGATTCTGGGCAGGTCACTCCATGTTGGGCTTCAGTGTCCTGTGAAGATTTTCTGATCTCCCTGCACCCCCGCTACAACCTCTGTATAAACCTTTCTGAACACTGTGAAGGTTAGCTGTGTACATATTTGTCTTCATGCTAGACTAAATTTTTTAGATGTCTTACTTAGTATGGTATCGAATTCATAGGAGGCTTTTGTTACATATGTGTTGAAATTTCTAGTTTTTGCCGCATTTTGTATTTTCCATGCTGACATTAAAAATCTAGATGTGTCTTCTTAAAATTAGGAACCCACATTGAAGGATGCATAGATTTTGTTATTTTGATTTAATATTTGACCTAAAGACTTAGACCTTGGCTTTAGCTTTTGGAAGCGTAAAGTAGCCAGTATTAATATTTTGGGCTTCTCTAAATTTGTATACAGTAATCATTGTGTTTACATGATCAATGATTTAATTATCACATTGGCTACCGTCATGTTTCAGGCTTATTGTTAATATCAAGATATATACTTGTAAATATAGTTAAGCATTTGACACGTGACTTGGAGTGTATAGTCTTCATGAAGTGCTTTTTGCTCTGATTCCACCAGTCAGTTAAAATATTAAGGCAAATATTATAAATAAAACGTTATAGCATTTAATGGTGACTGTGAAATCTATTAATTTTATGGATAAAAGAATTTGTTAATAACTTTCAGTAGCTAAACAATTAGAGAAATAGGTAAATAATTATAAATTAATCGAGTTCATATTAGAAATTGAGAGTTTATGTAACTATTAGGTTAGTTAAATCTTAGGCAATAGAATACATTAGGTAGGTGACTTTGTGAAGAACATCATATCCTTTCTTAGCTAACAAAAGTTTATAAAAATATAAATTAAAATTAGAACATTATTATAAGATTAGATTATATCATAATTATTATAGGATTCTTCAATGAATGCATTTATAACATTAAATAGGATGATAATTTGGAACTGTTTTTAATTTTTAGTTGTTTGAATTTACCGAAGGCCATGAATCTTTCAAGAAAAGACTTACTTAAGAATGGTACATTTTCTGCCAGGCACAGTGGTGAACACTTGTAATCCCAGCTATCTAGGAGGCTGAGGTAGGAGGATTAAAAGTTTGAGGCCAGTCTTGGCAATTTAGTGAGACTTTATCTCAAAATCAAATTAAATAAGGGTTGGGGATGTAGCTAAAGTGGCAGGGCACTTGTCTAACAGGTGTGAGGCCTTGGATTTTAATTCTCAGTACTGTGAAAGATAAAGGAGAAAAGAATTCCACATGTTCTGAAGATAAATTAAAAAAGGAATGTATTGCATTGTCCTCTTCGTATTTCTTGGTCAGAAAACTACCAAAATCACGTATAGCAACATCAATGATAAGTTATCTTCATCACAAAGAAATTTCATATTTATTATTTTCTCAGAGAAGTTCAGATGATGGTAGATTCTTGCCACAGCTTTGGCTTAATATTGACTTTAACATTCAGGATTTGGCACTTGGCCTAAATAGAAGAATTTACCCATTGCCTATCTATGCGTCTTTATTATCTTTGTGTAGGTAGATACAAGTGCATAAATGGTGTTGCAGGGACACACTGGAACAGTCTCTCACACTTATCTACCATGAACTTGTTTAAAAATTGTTTCCATGCTCCCCACTAATTCTCTTGTAATTTTTGATGAAGTCAGGGAGTATCGACCCCTTAGACGAAGGAAACAGGTGGCTTACAGAAAGGATGAGCATTCGTTATCCAAGGTTATGAGCTAGGGGTGGAGACCGACCATCTGACCCCTTTTCTAAACTCCCTGCTAGCGTTCCAAATCACACAGACCTGGCTTGTACTCCTGGCTCTATAACTGCCCCTGATACTCATAGAGCAAGGCATTTTATTTCCATCCCGCCTGTCTTGTGAGAAGAAGAGGTATTAAAACTCACTAATTAGCATTGTGGGCCTAGTTTTATTCTAACAGCTAATGACTTGTAGGTTTAATTAATATTGATTGCCTTCTCGAACTGGGCAAGTCTTTGTGTTCTCTCTCACCTGCACAGTGAGGGGATGACCACATCATCTCCTGAGATTTCTTATTCAGCCTTGCTTGATAATCTGCTGCTTGATAATCAGGACTGAAGAAGGGAAAGGCAACACTCCATGACTTGAGAAGGCCAAGCCAGTTTGAATTTGCTAAGAGACACGGCTGAGGGAAACATATCAACATATAGGTTTAAAGAGGCTGGCTACTAGTTGACATTGGAAGTGTCATTAATACTTCTTCCAGGTTTATGGGCAATGAAATTGGTTTTCAAACACCATTTTTGTTTTTTGTTCATGGTTTGGTCATGGAATGCAATTTAAAAGACCTTTGAATTGGTTTATTTGCTCAAAAATTGTAGTATTCATTGTTGTTTATTGAGCACCTAGACTATACACACAATTCTTCCTAATCTTAGAAGAAAAAATAGAATATGCTAATTCATACCTTGTAAATAAGGAAATGGGCTCAGAGAGGTTAAAGGACCTGCTTAGGTTCACTTAGAAAGTAGCAGAGCCATGATTTCAGTGGCTGGTTTGCCTCCTTGTAAAGCTTGTGTCCTGGTTACCCTCACACTCCCACAGCACTGAAATGGAGTTATGTGTGCTCTTCCTGCCCCCTGTCCCATTACAATGGTGAGTAGAACATGGTGCAGGCCAAGGCCAGCTCTTATCACCAATGGGTCCTCGACTTGTGTCTGACATTCATGAGGCTCCTGTGTCATCTGCTGACAGGCCTCTGGGACCCAGATGTCCTCATTACAAAAATCCTACCCTGCCCTCCCCAACCAGGCAAAGAGACCTTGAAAAGGAGCTGGTTTGTGATTCAGGTCACTGTGATGTTTTAACTGAATAGTTAGTTCTTTGATAGCTTCTTGCTTCCCTGTGCAGCATCCAAACTTCCAACAGTGACTTCCAACACTGACTGCACATTAAAACCACCTGGGAGCTTTTCATTCATAACCATGCCTAGGCTGTCCAACTACAAATTCTGATTTGAATGGACTGGAGTAGGGCCCTGGGTATCAGCATTTAAAAAAAATTCTACAGGAATGCCACTGTCCTTCTAGGGAGAAGGACACCTACTTTAGGGTCAGAAAGCTTTCTTTTTAGTCTTTAGTTCTTTTGCTGTGGTATAGTTTTCTTTGACTCCTTTGGGCCTTCAATTGTATCATGTCATTTTGTTGAAGGATAAGATGTACTTATGAAGAGCATGCATGTGTTTTTGAGATGGCTAAGCTTGTGGAAAGGGTGTTAAAGGAATGGACATAGTTGTTGAATTTAGTGGCCCCAGAGGAAGGAAATGAGCCACCTTGGATTGGGTCACCGAAGGCCAAGAGATTCGTGGCTTTTGTCATCTTCCCTATTAATCCATTCTCTCCCTCCCTCCACCAAATTTTTGACTCTGAAGGGGTTTATTTTCTAACAGTCACTACCACTAATTTTACTCTAGAACATACCCTGGCTTGCTTACCCTAGCTTGGTTATTTGTTTATAATTTCTTTACTTTTTGTTTATTGCTTTAATTTACTCATATGTAGAAAAGAATGGCTTACCCAGAGACCATCACTGAGGTGCACGGCGTGCAGACACAGGCTTTCGGCCTGCTCTTTGGAAACACCCCTGGGTCTCCTGTCTGTTCCCGGTAGTCCTCTGTACACCGGACACTTGTCTTACTCTCCAGAATTAAGGCGACTCTTTGCTGTTTCTGGGCTCCAGCCAGGTGAACTGCCCCATCCTTCCTTTGTTCTGTGATCTAATTCTACCACAGCATTAACTCTGTCCTGAAGCCCTCCATCATTCCAACAGCCAGAAATAATCTTCCCCTTCCTAGAACTGCCACCGTGCTTTGAGCGGGAACACTTTTAGAACTCATCACATTGTACCTCTAGCTATTCTTATTTATGCATGTGTCTGATTCCTCCCCTTCTACTACTGTAAGCTTCTGGAGGGTGCGGCTGTCTCCTTTTAATTTTGGCAGCTCTTGCTGTGCCAAGAATATGGGAAACATTCCATAAATATTTTTTTTTTTGAATAAATGTGTTACTTTTAGTTCATCTCAGCAGGGTTGTGCAGAGTTAACCTCCTGAGCTCCTGGTGGCTTTGGTGAACATTTGGAAAGGTCCACTGTGAGGGAGTGAAATCCGGTGACCTAGTTACAGCACAACCCCTGCAGGCTCACCGGTGATGGAGGCTCAGGTCTAAACTTCTGCCAAGGGAGAGCCTGCCTTATTTATGGTGCTGGTCATGTCTTTTTAAAAATGTCCCTCTTTTTCTTTTTTAAGTAAAAAAGCAGTAAATTCAAACACAGAAACTTGGGAAAATGTAGACCAGTGTTTTTTTAAAAACATGAAAATCGTCTCCAGTATGTCTACCTATTATTACTCAAACCTGTCCCAGTTTAGCAATACATGATAATGTGGGGTGTCCTGTGCTTAGAGAAAGGAATTCACTTCTTTGTAATAACTGTGGAAAGGCCATCGTGTCCTGTAGAGGGGTTGTTTTAACTATTATTTTATGATGATTATTACTATCACTGAAGCCGAACCAAAATAGATACTGTCATTGTTGCTCCAGTTCCAGGAAGGACCTAGTGGCTGCACTAGGATTAAGCGCTTAATATTTACAAGGTGCTTCATTGTCTTTTTTTAGTGACTAGTGCCTCTACAACAGCTGTGTCAGGGCAATGACATTGCTGCCAAACTTTGTGGAACCAAAGACCAAAAAGGCAGTGTTGATGGAGTAGTGTTCTGGTGCCGGGCTGGGAGGGACCAGGCCACAGGCCTTGGGATGGGTGTGGGAAGGTAGGGAACACTCTGTTTCTGGTGAGATTTGTTCTCCCAAGAGTGTCCTAGGGCTCCTTTTTATGTGAACTCCCCAAAGCCTGTATGGTCTTCAGACCCTAGTGTCTATGGACCTTAAATGTAATGAGGATGTCAGCTAAATTAGGAAAAAAGGAGATGGGGTGATTTTAAGGAACAGGGGATTTTCCTCCCACAGTGCATTCCATTTAAACCAGCCATGGCCAGGGTGAGTGGGCAGTAAAACGTTGTACCTATAAAACATGTTTGGCCAAGTGCATGGGACTGGTGGGTACTCTTATTTTCTTTCTCTCTTCCCTTCCTCCTTTATTTCTTATTTTTAGGTTTTATCTTATTCTTTTATTTTTTTCCCTATTTTTTTAATTTTAGGGGTGCTGCTGGGAATTTGGAACTCAGGGGTACTTGACCACTGAGCCACATCCTCAGCCCTATTTTGTACTTTATTTAGAGGCAGGGACTCACTGAGTTGCTTAGCACCTCACTTATGCCGAGGCTGACTTTGAACTTGTGATCCTCCTGCCTTACCCTCTCGAGCCGTTGGGATTACAGGCGTGTGCCACCACCCAACCTCTTTTATTTTTAAATGGTTCTATTATTTTAAAAAATGTGTTCTAAGTACTAAACAGAATTTGAGCTGCACTTATAAGTATAAAGAATAAAATAAAAAAAACCTCAAATCCATTCTGTGGTAATAATTATTGTTAAAGTTTTGGAAAATACCTTTTAGACTCTTTTTAGCTCTTGTTCTCTGTGTACTGTATATATACATATATGCCCACACATCTCAGCATGTACGTGAATTACATTATGATTTATGTGAATAATGGCAGGTTTTTCTATGATGCACCTTTTCACCCAGCAACATGACTTGAAAAAAATTTTATGTCAATATATATACACATCTGTCTTCTTTTTAATAGCTGCAGATATTATTGAGTCATAAAATATAATTTTCTTTAAAACTGGTAATATTTAAAATATATATAATCTATCTACCTATATAATCTATCTATATATATGTAATCTTCACAATTAGAACCAATTTTTTAGGTACATTTGGTTATTTGCATTTGCCACTGTAGTGATTCTTTGATTGTTTTTGATTTAGGAAACATCAACTAAGTATTAAAAATGGCAGGCACTGTACCTAGGTGTTAGGGTTGACAGGTACCGTAAGATACTGTTTCTGCCTGCCCTAGGGCTCTCTGTTGGGGATGTAGATACACCAAGGAGGAGGAATGCGTCCTCAGGGACCAGAGCAGCACAGGGCCCACACTGGCTTTCACACTGTTCGTCATTTACAAAAAATGAGAAGACTGAGTCTCACAGGCCAATGAGCTCCTTGCCCCTCTAGATATTTTCTGCAACCATGATTCAGAGTATTAAAAAAATAACAATCAAGTCGATGTTTAAATATATTATTTTTTAATAGTAAAAGTAATATGTGCTCATGTATAAGATTAGAACCCGTGGGCATGTATAAAAAAAAATGAACTTCACCTGTAATCCTACCACTCACAGATAACTACTGTGACATTTCATTTGCGGAAGTTGATTTTCCTATATGACCCTGGGTTTTTAAGTCTTAACTCACCCTCTGTAACCTAGTTCTCAGCTCTACTTTATATAACATTGCTAAAGGAGTCCAGATTAAAAATAAATTATCTCAATCAAAATGCACTTGCATGCTTTTTTATTACTGCTCTATGGCTAAATATACTATTTGGGTTCATCCCGACAAAATCAAACATGCATGGAAAGCTTTTTCATTTCCCTTGTACATTGTTAAATACCCTCCCATCTCACACAGATATACACACACTGCAAAACTCACTCTAGGTGAGAATCAGCCTCTCATTTTACAGATAGGAAAACTGAGGTCTAGAACTTGCAAAGATCACATTAAAATAAAGTGACAGTCTCCACGGAGCCCATGTCTCTAGAAGCCCTTCAGTGCCGCTCGCCTTCCCCAGTGATAGCTCCTTACTAGGTCATGGAAGCAGAGGCAAAGGGAGAAAGGGAAAAACACGTCAGTTTTAAAGAGTGCAGGTTTTTTCTGTGTCCTTTGGCTGAGCTATTTTTGTGACTATTCAGTACGTGTACAATGCTGCCTCTTGGAGCGTTCCAGCCAGACTAATAGGCCATTCACTGCTGACTGCAGCCATGCTGTCCCCCCACCCCCACCCCGTGGCAGATTCCATGGAATCCTTGGCCCGGAAACCAGATGGGAACAAAGTATTCCAATAAAAAATTCAAATTTTAGAGTCTGAATATACACAGAAAAAAAAAAATGACTGTATATCCTGTTGGACTACGTACATAACAATGAAGCAGTGACTTATAAACGTGTGAGGAGGCCGAGGGTAGGGGTGATGTTGGAATTGATTCATCACCTAGTCTGTAATCCATTCACCAGCCACAACTGGTTTTAAACACAAATGCCAAATTATTCATTCTCCTTCAGTCTGACCCTGTGATTCTCTCAGCACCTTGAGTTGCTTTCTTTGCATGTAGGACAAAGCATGGACTCCTCCATCTGGTGTTTAAAGTTATCTGAGCTGTCTTTCCAGACAGCTACAAACTATGGGGATGTACTAAGGTAGCAGTTAAGAGCCACACTGCAGCCAGACTGCTCCACTACTGACTAGCACCTCACCTGTGTGCCTCACAGCAGCACACTTCCCTGTGCTCTGGTTACCTTATTTGTGCAATGGAAATAGTTTTTTTTTTTTTTTTTTTTTTTTAACTTGGGATTGAACCCAGGGGCACTCTACCACTGACCTACATCTTCAGTCTTTTTTTATTTTGAGACAGAGTCTTGCTAAGTCACCCAGGCTGGCCTCTAAATTGAGATCCTCCTGCCTCAGCCTCCTGTTGCTGGAATTATAGGCAAGGGTCACTATATCCAACTTGAAATAGGGTTACGCAGATTAAACAAGTTAATATTTGTAAAGGGCGTAAACAATGATTAGCTCACAATCCTTCACATAGAAAGTGTTCTATTCATTTTCTTAAAGAAATATTTTTTCTAACCCATCTCTGATAGTTTCCTTCTTGTACTAGACGTCTGGTCAGTCCTGAGAAGTTTCTCTCATTTGCCTGCCTTCATACAGCTCTGACCCTCACCTCTCTGAGCCGTTGTTGACCTCACATTTCTGCCTGCCCAAATCTTATTCGTCCTTTAATTGTGCTCAAAAGCATCTTTGTCCTCATTCTTGATGTATCCAAATATTCATTCCTTTAGTAGAATGGCTTATGGGCGGGGCTCTGTGTGCCAGGTGCCTTAACGGGCAAACCTTTTCCAAGCCAGGTGAGGCCTAGCTGTAGCCTGTCTTGTGCTTATCACCATGACATTGCTGTAAGGTTTGTGATGGGGTTCTTGCATCTCTCTTCCTAGAATATAAGCTAATAGAGAGTAGGTTGACAATTAATAGGTGCTTATAGTGCCTAATTTTCAAAAGATTAAGTGAATGAACAAATGAAGGAGGTACTCCTTGTAGGCATTAATTACCTTCCAAGTAAGGCAAGGATAAAGGGAACAAGCATTATTTGTATGTGTGAGAGAAAGATGGAGACAGAGAACAAACATTAGGGTGTGTGTGTGTGTGTGTGTGTGTGTGTGTGTGTGTATGTAAGTGAGGGGTGGGGTTTGGGAGGAAGGCTGTGTCTGAGGGCAGAGGACCATTTCCAAGTTGAAGAAGGGCAGAGAGAAGACAGGGAGAAGAGAGCTACAGAAGTTGAGGGAAACAGAATTTCCTTAAGTGGTATAAAATGCCAAGTGAATTGGGTCTCAGTTTTCCTTTTCCTCTTTAGGAGGTTGGAGCTGATTTTTAAATGAGGTGGGGGAGGGAGGTGGGGTTTGGAAAAAGAAAGTGAAAATTGTTTTCTGAAACTGTCTTTGCCAAGTAACCCTGGACAGAAAGTTCAGAGGGGAGGGCTGCCACAGCCTACCAGCAGCAGCAGGCCCACTCACTGTCCCTACAGTCCTGGTCACTCCTGCCCCTGCCTCTCTCCTTCCTCCCTCCCCTCCCTCCTCTCCCTTCCTTCCTCCCTTCCCTCCCTTTCTCTCTCCCTTCCTTCCTTCCTCTACTCCCTCCCTCCCTCCTTCCCTTCTTCCTCCCTCCCTCCTTGTCTCTCTCTCTCTCTCTCTCTCTCTCACACACACACACACACACACACACACACACACACACACACGGGTGCGCACACAAGTAATTGACTGGGGAGAAATAAAAAAGTAAAATGGAACACAAAGTAAGCAGATGATTTCAACCTGCAATTATTTGCCAGATTATAAGCATGACGTATGGACCTGACCACCTCATCCGTTTCCCAGTGGTGGCCTTCTGCTCCTGCCACCCTCCTGGTTAGTTCCCCCCCTTCCACTTGCTTTCTGACTCAAAGCAGGAGAAGAGAATTGAACTGCATAACTAGATTTGGAGAAGAGACCAGGGCAGGTTTTGGGAGCTGACTCCAGAGGCTTAGCATGAATCCGATTTCTGGCCTTTTCATTCTGCAGATTTTCCAGCTTTTTAAGTAGTTCTTGTTTTTACTGCTAATCATGCTTTGCTGTGGAGAGCACACACGTTCACTTGGGGGCATGTGTTTGCGAGTCCCCATGTGTGCAGGCCTCAGAGTAGCTTTAGGGGAAGCCGAGATTGTAAAGAGCTCCAGTTTGTGTGTGTGCTCACCCTGTGGGTGCCAAGGGGAAACTGGATTCTGTGGAGGTGAGAGAGAGCAGACAGAGATGGGTAAATAGGTGTGCTGAGAGCTGACAGGACCTGCACACAGGTTGTGAAGTGATCAGTGCTTCAGTTAGAACTCTGTGGGAGGGTGCAGTGTTCTGTTTGTCCCACCAGTGAGGGCTTTACTGGGTGTGTGTGTTGGGGGTGTTCTAGGCTTGCAAGGGGGGTAGGACTTTCCTAAACAAGGCAGAGAGAGATGCCTCTTCAAGCCAAAGGGAACAGCAGAGGCATGAAAATATGTACAGAAATTGGGAGTGGCAGGCTGAGTTTGGAAGGTGCGAGGAGGTGAGACATCTGTCTCCAATCTTAGAAGTCTCCAGGGCCCTCCTGTAACATTTGGGCTTTTTTTTTTTCCCCTTACAGGCAGTGGGGAGCTGTTACATACAGTAGGATTTTGGAGAAGGGCTGTGATAGGATCACTCTGGGGTGTGTATTTTGTTTTGCTTTTACTTCTTACATTTCAGAGTCTTTTTAGGAACTGTTAGGCAACCTTAACTCTGGGGAGCATGCATTGCCTATCTTTATAGTCTTTTCTTCTCCATTCTTTCCTGGCTTGGCTCCTTCTGGAGCTTCTGATAATGAAGCGTGGCAGCAAGGTTCCTAGGAGCGACCATGTGCATGTTCTTCCTGTCCTTTCTCCCCTCCCTTTCTCTTCCTCCTCCTCCTCCTCCTCCTCTTTCTCTATCACCACCCCCACCACCAGCAGCAGCACTCCCCTCCCTAAAATAAATAAACCAGTCTCTCCAAAAGGTTCCAAGCACATTAGTCACATATCCCAGAAGTTTAATACAGAATTATTTTGACAGCGAGAACAAGAAGTGTTTTCTAGTTGAACGCACAGAACTTGCTTATTCCAACTGGGCTTTCTGCCGCACAGACAGATGATATGTTTTTTAGATGGATCGGCTGTGCAGTGCGGAGACTGCGACGCTTCCCTTGGATACATAACAAACTGCTCACTACCAAAAGCGGCTGGGGAGAAGATGTGAACCGGCAGAGAGAGAGAGAGAGAGAGAGAGAGAGAGAGAGAGAGAGAGAGAGAGAGAGAGAGAGAGGGAGGGAGGGAGGGAGGGAGGGAGGATGAAATCAAGTTCTTATTGAGAATGTAACTTTCTCACTAATAGCTTCCATGACTCACAGAGAGATTTCTGTGTGTTTATTTATTTATTTGGCTGCCTCTGGAGCCATGGAGTCCTTTTTTTAAAACCCCGGCTTATGCGTGTTCTAGAAGACCCTGGCAGATTGAGTTGCTGCCACTCGGGTGGCTGTCCAAGCATTCCAGCCGAGTGGCTCTTCCAGAAATATTTCTTGACTCACTTATTTAGCACTTTCTATTGTTGTTACTGGGCAGATTAAAGAATAACCCCCCCCCCCACCGCCCCGCCCTTTGGCCATGCTAGTTCTGAGCTGATAGGGTCCACTTGTCCCTGTTTGGCAGATAGGAAGAATGAGGAATAAAGCTGAAGCACATTGTTGCTCAAGAGAGATCGTTGCCTGAGGTGCCACCCGGGCAACAGAGGTGCCAGAGAATTGGTGCATGCTCTCCTCCTTTCTGTTTTGCCTCTCTCCTTCAGGGTGCAGCCACTGAGTAGGAGGGCCTTTCCTCAGAAGTAGTGTGTCTGGGTGGAGACCCAGAGGTGAGTGTGCTGGAGAGGAGTCAAGGACCTAGTTCCTATCCTGCAGTACCTCCTCCTTCTAGGGATTCCCAGCCTCTGAGGCCTGGGGTGACTCTCTGTCACATGTGCTCTCTCCTGTTTTCTTACCCTCTTCTGCCTGTTTCTCCAAGGCCCTTATTTTCGGGCTTTTTTTCCTGCAGGCACTTACTGGCTGTGTGATCTTGGATGGCAAATACTTTGGGCCTCGGTATTTTTAGATGCTTTTCTTTTGTGAAATCTTTTTTTAAATCCCTCACGAAGATTAAGTAGGCTTCTATCCAGGGCCAAGTTGTCCCTTGGGAATGCTGTCTCCATGGAACCCACTTTGAAAACCACAGTATTGTAGGTGCTTCAAGGTCTTGTGGAAACCCTGATGATATGCATCTATTTTCTTTAAGCCTTGGGCCTCTCCCTTTGTCTTTGAAGGCTAAGAAAGTGGCATGTGTATAGATCAAGAAGACTTGACCTTTGATGGTGACAGGACATGGGCTCTTCTTTATGCTTGCTCACTTTGGGTGATTCTTCTCAGCAGGGTGCCTTCTGGTCATCCTCTGGGCAGCTGGATGTAGCCCATCATTACTATGCATCACATTGCGCTGAGCAGGGGAGCTGTAGTCTTAGGAAAGTCTTGTCCCATATTAGGGCTCTGGGATAAGGGCGCGTGCTTAGGAACCTCTATGAGAAGAAGAACCTGGCATTCAAACTATCTTTAAGAAAAGTTTTTTAAGTGCCAAGTTTGCTCCGTAAGAGGAAGGTGGAGCACGGGCTTTCCTTCCTCCTCTGGAATTCATTCAGTATATCATTCATCTGTCACTCTGCTGTTCCCTCAAAAGGTTCTGACCTTTGTAATCATACTTTATATGTTCACATTGCAGGACAGTTTCTGAAGACGTTTTTTCCCAAGGGAGATTTCATCTGTGCCTCACAACAATTCTGAAGCTAAAGAGACTCAATGCGATTTTATGTGTCTGCCCAAGTTCATAGTTAGGTTGAAGAAAACTGTGGAAATGGGAAGCTTAGGCTCACTGGCTCATGCCATTGCACCAACCATTCATTCTCCTTCAGGAATTATGAATGCTATTAACATGTACAATTTATCAAGTGCTTGCTTATATATCAAACACTGCTAGGTGGATACTTTACAAAAAGCCAATTTAATCATTTCAACTTCTTTATAAGGTAGAAACGATTATGCCCACTATGCAGAAGAATGACTAAAGATGTATAGCAGATAAATAACTTGCTAAGGATTCTACTTCACAGAATTGATGGATCTAAGATTCTAATTTGGGTCCCCTGCCTCCAGGGGTTTTTCAAACATAGGATGTGATCCTTGCCCATCCCCAGTCCCCATAAGAAGACAAAAAGTACGTTCTTGGAACACTAAAGCTAGCCTGTGGGTGACCATGTGCTGCGGTGAGTACCATACACTGTTAGGGTTAGCAGGTAGCTGTTTTCCTTTTTTTTTGCTGTGGATACCACAATGTATCTATGCTATTCCTTCTGCCTCCTTTTTAGATTTTATATGTTCCTTGTTGAAACCATGAGTCCTCCACTTTCCTTGTTAGTTATATGCTGTTGGGCAAGTTATTTCTATTCTTGGGGCCTAATAGCAAAATAGCTAACCCTTTCTGCTCAGATCATTCTAAGTCACACATCTGGGGAGTGTGAACAATGAATTCTCTAAGATTCCTTTAAAATAATGTCATTTACAATTATAGATACCGAATAAATTTTTGTTTTAACTTGGGATGACAATTGCAGGGATATTTCAAAGAGATTTTCTGCTTCTGAAACGCAATTTCCAAAAGTTTTAAAGTCAGACACCACATGAAGAAATAATTATATCATATCAAAAAAGACAAATGCCCAATCTGTGTTCTGATAGGCTTACAGCTTACTTCTTGTGTTTTTTTGGTCTCAGTTTTTTTCTTTCTTATATTTATGTTAGAACAAGCTTTGTCCCCAAATACGTGCGTGCACACACACACACACACACACACATAGACAATTCTAGAGAAAGAAAGCCGCCTACGTTCATTAAACTTGCCATCGTCTCAGAATCTGGTTCACATACCTTTGGGTGAGCAACAGAAATTTGTCTTTTCCTTTCCAAGTTCAGGGTGTGAATCAATTTCTCCCTGCCTTTTGCATTTTAGTAAATGTTTCCTAGATGGATTCAGTGGGTTTCCAGTAAAGACAAACAGCTCAGAAAGCAGATTGCATTCATACCGAGGCCTGAATTCTGTGACCCAGACTTTGGAGCTCAGTGCCATATATGGCAAAAAGAGGAACAGGAGAGGCAGTTGAGGGAGAATGCCAGACATACAATGCATTCCTCAGAAATGTGCATACGCAACTGACAAAACAGGACCCTCATTGATTTCCATGTTATGCCGAACATGAACTGTGAAGTTTCCAGAAAGAAGCCAATGTTCCAAGCGTCTGCCACAAGGAACAGTTTATTTTCTTTTTTCTTTTTAGTCACATGTCGGTTTAATTTGGAGTAAGTGTTCAAGTCCATGCTAGCATGGGTGTGGACTAAAAAATTATTCTTACAGTCAGCAGACATGAGTTCTCTGCCCATTCGACTGCTGTCCAACTGTGAAACTCTTCTCTCTCTCTCTTTCTCTCTCTCTTCCTGGCTTGTATTTTTCAATGGCAAAGTAGTGGGTTGGATTTGATGATCTCCAAGATCTCTACTGTTTCTGTTTTCTTTGGTTCTAATTTTGCCCGAGATTTTCCAGTTCCTGTGGAGTTCCCTGCAGAAAGTATTTTCTGATTCTTCCCAATGCATTCTGTGGTTTGAACTTTTAAAGACATATCCTGATCTTGAATTTTTCTTTGTGATTTCCTTAAGTATGTTTTGGATGCATTATTACCCTTTACTAGGCAGGTGATTTCTTGCTCAGGGTAGTGATGAATGCATTTCCTGTATCTTCATGCTCTTCCTCCTCCACTTGTCCTTGTTCCTGGAGAAACAGTGGGGATATGTCCAATACATAGTTGTGGGAACAGGTGTCCAGTTAGCAAATGCAGCTTTTTAATGGCCTTGTTAGTTGTCTGCTTCCATGACACATTCAGCCTTCTCTGTGGGAGAAGTGGGACCAGCAGGAGGCAGATCCCACGGCTTCCTCACACCTGTAGATACAGAACTAGGGATGTAAAACTGAGGTGTTGGTTTCCCAGTCAGTAATTGGATGAGTCACTCGGCTGTCACAGATGTTAAAAAGAAATAGAATTGCAAAACTCTGGCCCTGGAGTGGACTGCTGTCCTTTTTACTCTAGGAGACAAGGCATGATTTTAAACGCTCCTCTTTGTCTGGGTTCTGCAGACTATTGTCAACAAACTACAACAGTCTTGTTACAGAAGTTTGTAATTTTCCACTCCTTTTGAAGAAGGTTCTAGCCAAAGTCCACCTCTCCCATTTCCCTTCTCTGCTGAGATAAAGGGAGGTTCCTTATTCCTTGACAAAGTATCCTGGTCCTTGGGCTTGCATGTATTGATGGCAGCTTGTGTCCCTAGCTTGTGCACAGTGAGTGACTGGAAAGTCACTTCTCTGAGGAAGCCATGGTAGTGTAGCAGCACCCATGAGTCCCCTTCCTGCATGCTGAGGATGAAGAGCCAGCTAGTCTCTCAGGCTCTGCCCACTTGCTTCAGATTCCCCTTTGCTGGAAGCTGACCACAGCACAGCCATGAGTCTTGCGAAGAGAAGGAGGGAGATGAGTTCTTGTAAGCAGAGGGGTTCCTCCAGAGAGAGGGGGGCTAGGAGATCTGTGTTCTGATGGCAGCTGTGCCACATACTTGCCCTAGACTGATGGAAGAGGCTTTGTGGTTGGGGTCCTTGATTTCTGTATCTGGCCAGTGGAGGTGCTAGTGGTTCTTCAAGTCCTCTTCTAGCTCATAAAGCCTGAATTTAATGTACTTCCAGCTTGTTTTGATATCCTGAGTGATACTGAGCTAGTCAGCTTGCACAAAATTCTGAGCACACAATTACCCTCTGTATAACACAAGATCCTCCCTGGTGGGTACCTTCTTACCATAATTAGAAGTAGATTTTTGAGGGTGGCATTCTGCCCCATTCCCAGCCTAGTTCTAACTTTGCCCAGTATTTGCTTCTATGTGTGGCTTTCATCTTCACTTTGAATTCTCTGTGAGCCCTTTGTACTACAGAGGTACATGTGTGTGTAAGAATAGGAAACTGCACACTATGACATGGTGGAGTCTATGGGTCAGGTGTGGAACTGAAAATAAATCAGGATTCTAAACCAGGATTTGGGGGTTGTGTAGCAGACTCTACAAGTGGTTCTGGGGAGATTTAGGGACACTGAAAGCAATGTATCTTCTGCTTCAGTGAAAAACATAAATTTTAATGGTTACAAATGCTTCTTGCTATTATAAGAAAAACCACAGGAAAGACCAATCGTGTAAACAGTAATAATTTATTGACCATGACTAATCCTTTGGGGAGTAAGATAGGTGACGTAGGCTTCTGAAGGCTTTGCAGTGGACTAACCCCTTTCACACTCATTAATTCATCAGATCCTTATAACAGGCCCATGAGGGTGGCAGGCTAAGGCACATTACCCTCATTTTACTAATGAGTGGAGTGATGCTCAAATAAAGTGAAGAGACCATCCAGTGTCACATGGTGAAGAGGTGGCACAACAGAGATTGTCCAGTACTTTTATGCTTGCGTCCTGATTTTTGAAGCTACAGCTTAGCTGGTAAAGCAGGATCAAGACACACTCAGCCCTCACCCCATACACACAGCCAGAGCATGGTAGAGGGTGGTGTTTTAATGAGTTGGAAGTCATGTGGGTCATAGTATTTGATGAATCACTCCTGGTGATTAGTGGGGGTGATGTTAGTTAACTTTCACAGCTGAGTTATCGACTCGTGTACCCTGATAGGTAACAGGATTGAAGATTTTTGCTTGCTGACTGCTCACACATGCATGTGTACTTTCACTTATTGAAGGCAACAAACAACTAATATGCCTTGAACATTTAATATTTGATCTGTAGAAGTGAACCATGAACTGAGGGCTGGAAAGAACTTCAAAGCTTAAATAAATCCCCATCTCCCCTCTCGACCTTCAGTCTCTTTTCTGATATTCATGCAGTTAGTAAGTTCTCATCTATCACACAAGATATATTTTAGTGAAGAGTCATTGGTCCAGAGGCTGTAACGTTCAGTATTTAGAGATATTCATAGATAATTTGTGACTTCCATCAATAGTTGTTTGTAAAATCATTAAATGGCATTATGAAAACTAAACCTTTCTCTGAAATGTATATTTTCTTCTTAGAGCAAGTTTCGTGGGTTGGCACTCTGTGCATTCTTTCCCTCTCAATTATTGACTATCATTTGCCTTAAAATTTCTCCTTCTGTGATTTAGGGCTTCGTAACTTAATTCTGGAAATTATAAATTGGGGAAGTAAGCTCATTCTGTATTCTTTCCCTTTGATTCCATTTTTGGTCCCGGAATTATATCTACATAATTCCTTAAGTTTTGAGTCATATAGGAACATGTTCTGTGTTCCTGCACATGATTCTTAAAATCTATTTATACTTTCTTAGAACCACAAAGGGGACCACAAAGGTCTTCTCAGATAGCCCAAGACTATAAGTTTTGTGAGGTCAGGAGCAGTGTTAAATATTTATTTCTGTATATCCTCCTCCTGTAACTCCAAACACCCAGCCCAGTGCCAGGTGGCCTCAGAAAAAGAGAGTTCAGTTGAATTGGATTTTTCATCTTGCTGCTCTCTCTGTTCCTATTCAACTCGTCCAGTCATTGGGGGAAGAATGTGGACCCATCAAGTGTGATGAGTAAGTGAATCATGGGCTTTGCTGCCCTCCACCAGGGCTTTAGCTGTGTTTAGATTTAAGAATGCTGAGTAACTAATAAAAACCGATTCCAAAGCACTCTGCAGATAGAAAGTGCTTCATATGTAATAAATAATAACGGCCTTTCAAGATTAGGCACAGCCACAGAAAGAAGTGCCGACCTTGCAGGCTATAGGAACTTCTGAGAGAGCTTATGGTAGAGGAGTGAATTGGTTGAGACTGATTCCTATCATCACTTTGTAAAGAATACTTTTACCTCCAAGTCACCGTATTTTTCTCATTATGGGGAAATGTTTACTTTCTGAATTCTCTAGGAATTAATCCTTGCATTGGTATTGGAGTCTGACTGCAGGATCACCATGGAAAGTGACAGGCAAGCCTAGAAGAGCTTAAATTCAGTCCTTCCCAGATTCTGATGCCTTTCCCAACTACTGTGTCCTTAAAGAAATCAGTAGTGACCTCTTTTAGTTCCGTGGCACATGGTAGTTTTAAGAGGTAGATTTTAGCACCTTTTCCCAAAGGACATAGTGGACTGGCCAGGGCCCTTCTGGCTTCGTATTATTGGTTTTGGAGTAGAACCTCATTTAGCTGTACAGGGTGCTTCTCCGCAGATTCTCTGTCTGTTCCCAGAGACGCCTTGATTTTCTTCTTGGAACTTTATCAAGCAAATTGCCTGCCTTTCCTTTGTCCTGGGTTTCAGGTCAGTTTGATTCAAATTTGATGAATAAAATGACAGCCGGCCACCAGGAGTCACCCACTATGTTTTCACCTGCGTTATCTACCTCGTCAAAGCAAGTAGAAGTGTACACAGAATCTTGCTATTCTCCTTGGTGACTTTAAAAGCCTTTTTCTTCTTAGTCATGAGATTCCACTCTAACTAGTCATTATTTATTCAATCAGTAAGTATTTATTGGACACCTATTGTATTTCAGGTACTTTTATAGGTGCTGGTCAGTGAACAGAACAAAGTCTGCTAGAGTTAATGTTTGAAGGATTTAACAGAAGTATGGTTTTAAAAAATGATATGACAGAAGTATCTTTAAAGAGATAAACAGAACACAATAGCTTTTTCATTCAGACCTTTCTTCCTTCTCTTTTTTTCCCTCTGATTAACCTGACTCAACACTGCTTTCTCTCTTGCTTTTACCAAGACACCCGAGATTTCCTCTTGTTTTCTTCTTTACTCCTATTGTGTCTGCCTGTGCTTCTTGCATGTTAATGGTGCAGATGAAGCTGCCCCTGGCGGGACCCACCTTCATACCTGTGCCCTCCCTGCTCTTTTGCTCCGGGCTAGGGGTGGTACGCAGGTGCCTATGCTGTGAATCAGAGAACCCGAAGGGAAGAGTGGCTAATAGCCTGAATCCAGCACTACTGCATTATCAGGATCCATCTGAAGAAATGGATGTGACCTAAAGGCCAGGCCTGGTGACCCAAATGCCTCAGCATATTGAACTCAACGGGACTTCTGTGTTTCTCTGAAGTCTCGTGTCTCTTTATTTGGACTGGACTTAATAGAATTTCCTTAACACTAATTAATAATAAATAAATGAATTTGATAATAGGCTTAATAGAACTTTTTCTTTACTGAGTTATTTTACCCATTTCTTAGTTTTCCTAGGTGACATGGACCATGTTAGTGTGGTTGAAATTTGTTAAATGAATGGGGGACTGGGAGAACATTTTCTTCCTCTGAAAACTAGTTTCTTATTTTGAAAAGAGAAACGAGCCACATTTGACACTGAGTCCTAGATTTCAGTGGCTCAAATGCAGAGAACTGACCTCTCTATTGACCAAGTGGTTGGATGATACTCTCCTCGGATTTCTACTAAAGCTTGAGGTTTGCAGGTGCCTGACCATCCATGGCTATTGTGATCCACCCTAAATTAGGGCCAGTGATTACGCCTTAGCAAAAAGCAAGGCAGTGCTTGTGGCAGAAAATATTTTCTTTTTCATTCTCAGGACATAGATCTCTAACTTCGCACTTTACCTAGTGCCTTTGTTTCATGCTGGTTTCTAGCCCTTTGCCCCTCTTTAGAGCCATGCATCATTAGCATGATAATTTGCATTTATTTTCACACACATTCTGTGTCAGGCCCTACACCTGTACTTTCAATATCTCATTTCATATAATCCTTAAAGCCAGCTCATCTAGTAGCTACTAGTTATTCATATTGAATAGGTGAGTTATAGATGGATTAGAGAGGTTTAAGTAACTTCTCCAAAGTCACATAGCCTGTAATGGCAGGATCAGGTTAGAAATGAGATCTCTCTGACAGCAGCCTTTGATTTTGTTTATGCTCTCTTCACCCCTGGTTTCTTCTCCTGCCCATCTCTGTTTACCTTATGCATGGCTGAGGACTGAGGCCCATGTGCAGGGCTGGAGGGAGAGCTCTGTCCTCACTTCTTCCTGTGGTGGTACCTGTAGTCAGCAACCTTCCATGTGTGTCATATGCTTCTGACCTCTCAGTTTCTGAAATGATTCTCAAGACCGAATTCACTGACAGGTCCCTTCTAATAGGTTCATCGTTTTTCCAGGTTTACTTGTCTAGGGACAGCTTGACATTGCTTTCATGTGCATGGTCTGGGGATGTACACAGAGCTGTTGGATTCAAATCTCTTCTCGGTGTCTTTTAAAATTTTTTTTGCATGTCCATCATAATACAATATGATATAACAAGATCTTAAGACTTTAGACTTTTTTGAGAATTTGGGAGCAACTAGAGAAAGGAGAGTGAGGTTGGAGAGGGGCATGGCCTTTGCGTCTTCTCAGTGGACTATGGCGGAGGCCTTGTGATATATCCTGGCCCCTGTGAGCGCCTCATACTCTCCAGGGAACTGCCTCAGCCTGGAACACTTCAAGTATTGGTGCTTAGCATTTTTGTATTACTTTACATTTGCAAAGTGCTTTCCAGTGATTTATGAGCTGTTCTTGTTTTTAATAGCCCCTGGAGATAAGTTGATATTCAGTCTTCTGAGAATGTAAATGCATAGAGAAGGCTCATCTCACTAGATATTATTGGATCTGGGTTCAGGGCTCTGACCTCCTGGGATAAGGTCATTTGAGGCGGTTGTCTCATGTGGGTTAGAAGGAAATCAAGTGGACTTAACTTCAGTTCTCAGTCTCTAAGGCAGAGGTGAAATGAGGATGGCTATTTAAGAAAATGACATAGAAGCTGTTATTTACAGAGCTGAATTCCAGTCCTGACTCTGAGGCTGCCCAATTTTACTGACCTTGAGCAGTTGCTCACCTATGTCTCAGATTTGCCTCTGGTTAAAAAAGAATTTTCTCCAAGGTCACTTTAGAGCCAACATCGTGTTAAATAAAATTGAATGACTTTGGACTTCTCCGGAACCCTGTGTAGCCAGTGAATTATATGACAGAGAACATGGGTATAGATCTAAACCATTAGGGAACTTGTATTAAAAGATGCTCACCTTCCTTTTTCTCGGGCTCAAGGACTAACTGACAATGATGTGCCTTCAGCTTCGTTTTAGGAAGCATACAATCTCATTCACTATAAAACTGAGATGGTGAGTAGAGTTGCTAGAGGAAAATCAGACTGGAGCCAAGACCATCAATTCTATATCTTATGGGTGTTGTAGAAAGTAATTAGCAGGCTTGATTATCTCACTGGTTCAACACACGTTTTAGGGATGTGATGTAATGCGAAGCAACATTTAGTTGTCAGATTTTAGGGCTGTATCAAATTTATTCTTGCAGGAAAAGTCTAGTTGTCCTGGAAACCTGAAATTGATTTTCTTCTTGCTCTTGTCAGCTGAAACTGGTCCCCTTTGAATCATTCCTCTAATTTAATACAGAGAACTGTATGTCCCCACCTGGTGACCGGATCGTACTTAATGACAGGTAACTCCAGCAAATGGTTTTTCTCTTCTACCTGAGCCAGAAGCTATGTTTTCTTACTACCTTCACCCTGTGTTGTTTCTCTTTGTGGTTATTTGTCTGTGGAGTTAGGTGTAGAACTAAAGAGTCATTTGATTAATTAAGAGTTTAATCAGGCCTATAGAGCCGTGACGTCATTGGCAGCCAATCATGGCCTTCCATTTTCAGTTACCTCCTGGGCATGGGTGGGATTAGAATGCTCTCCAGAAGAGGGAGTCCTTTTGTGGGAATGCCTACCATTTTTGTAACCTGGGGAGGGTGATGTAATGGCCCAGAAAACAGAGAAAGCAGAGCTGCCTGGCTGCTTTTTTGCCTGTCGGTCATCTCTGTCCAGTGGAGCGGGTTGGTCCACAAAAGGTGGAATCGACATCACTGAGAAGGAACCAATGCATGCCCTTGACGTGTGAGGAGGTGGTGGGGGAGCCCTTCACTTTGCTGAGATGACTGCAGAGCTTGTGTGCCACGCGCACTGCATCTCAGGATTCAGAACTTCTGACGGGGAACTGCTGCCAGTAATTTTGAGGAAACCTGGAAATCAGCAGAAATGCCAGAAGTGAGGAGATGAGGAAATAGATATCAGTTATCAAAAAAACAGGTATCCGGAGTCTAGAATCTGCTGACTTCATTGTGATTCCTGGTATGGTTCTAGGATGGCTTAGTAGACAGATGATTTATGATTGGATGAAAGGAAGTAGTGTTCACCAGGAGCCAGGACAGGGTCACTTAGCCATTTCCCTTTTTGTTTGGGTTAACGAGCTGTTGGATTGAAATATCACAGACATAGTGTAGAGGGTGCAGGCTTTGGAGATGGATCATCTGGATTGAAATCCAAGGTTGTCAGTTTTATAGCCACATGACCTTTGCTAAGTTGTTTAATTTTTGTGACTCATCTTTTTTCTCTGGCTAATCATGGGACTCACAAAGGATTCCTCCGTGGAGCCCAAATGAAATAACGTATGGGAAATGCTCAAAGCAAAAACCTGCGTATAATAAATATTTAATAAATGTTGCCATAATTATTATTAGTAGGAAGAAATTTAGTAAAGCATTTAAAAATCTTTTACATGGTTTTGGATCAGGTGAAAACATGTAAACTGGATGGATTTATGGGCACATGAATAAACATGCACTTATTAGTAATGTGGATGAAGAAAGAGTGTGCATCTTGGTGGCAAAAAGCTCCAAAGCTGTGTTGCAAAGAGGAAGTTGCAGGGAGGGGGGAGAATTTTTGAGCATTTTGCAACTTGCTGAACCCCACCCAGTCCCCCATTATTTTTTCTCCCATGAATTTAGTAGTCATCATTAATAATTTTGGTATTCGTCTACTTTTTCCCCAATACGTACATATCTATAATAGATATTTTTTGGTTAAAAAAAAACCTCAAAATTTATTTATTCATTTTTTTTTCTTTTGTTCTTTCATAAAATATCACAACTACCAATGTTGGAACAGTTTCTCAGAGCTTCAGTACCCTGTTGACCTACATATCATTGTCCTTAGAGCCACAGACAGAGGGGTGCCTGTACTGCTTTACCCTCTTCTTACCATAGACTTAAGACTTCTCTTTCTTTTCCTTCCTTTGTTTCTTTTTATTGTTCTTCCTTCCCCTTCTTATTTATCTGCCTCCTTCACCATTGCCTCTTTTACCTTTGTCTTCTGTTCCCTTCCCATCTAGTCCCTTCCCTCCCCCTTCCTCTCTTACTGTCTACCTTCCCCCTTCTTTTTCTTCTTCCTTCTCTTCTTCCTCCCTCCTCCTTTTTCTTCTATTCTCCTTCTCTTTGTTTTTCTTCATGTTTTATCTCTTGCCTTAGCTTAGTCTCAGTAACCAGGCATTTACCTGATGCTAGAGACCCTTGGAGAAGCAGGCTCTGGCCACCAACTCTTGTCTATGAATTGTCAGGACCCCATCAAAAGACATTTATTGGGCCCCTGCTTCCTAATCTGTAACACTGGAGGTTGTGATATCATTGTTCAGCCTCACAAGGTTGTGGTGGCCTACGAGTGACCCATGTCTTGTGTAGTTTCTTGTCCTATATGCAGGGGTGATATAGGAAGTTGGCTTGCATTTGCGTTTATCTGTCTAGACTGCTGGAAGTGTAGGAGGTGCCCCTGAGAGTAGTGAGCTCAGAATTTCTGTCATGTGACCTCTAGTGTGTTTTCTTTACTTCCAGGTGTCCCGGACCCAGGTGATGTGCTTGCTCAGAGGCCTTTGCATCTCTGACTTCAGGCAGCCTTCACACCTCCTCCCTGACTCCTTCCTGTTACCCCATGTTCATATTTCTCACCCTACGGGAGGGCCATCCTTCCTGAACGGCCCTCTCTGATAGGCAGCTTCCTTCATGCCCAGTTCAAATTCCACCTTCTCAGAAACATCAGCTTTTCCATTTGGAATGAGCTTCTCTCTCCTGTCTTGTCCCTACCATGCAGTTTGTACTTTGAGAAGCACTGTCTCTCTCTCACACACACACACACATACACACACACACACACACACACACACACAGTGTGTGTTTTGATGGCTGGTGTCTGTTTCTGGGCTCTGATCAGAGGATACCTCTGAATTTTCACAGCCTGGCTCAGTGACTGGCCTTTCAGGCACTCTGTAACTGTTAAATTGAATTACTGAGAAGGCCTGTGCTATGGAAGGTTAAGTGCAACTAACTCAGGGAACCAGAAGGGCCTCTGGGAACTGGGCTCAGGAGCCCAGCTTGTATGAGTAGCTCCTCTTTAATCCTATTTTTCTTCTAGGCAGAAGGAGAGGGGGTGCCTGCTTAAGATGCTGGTGACATTCCCAGAGAAGTTGGGTCAGAATGTGCCATCTCTTTTCCAACTCTCAAGTTCTTAGAGTATCAACTCTTGCCCTATCTGAAAAGGTTAGCGTTACAGGAAGTGGTTACGTGACGACCTCCGAATTTCTGGCTTTGATTATTGATCTTGAAGAAGACTTTGCAGTTGCCCCTGTTACAAGGAAGGCAGAGATGCTAAGGTGCTGCACTTGTGAGACTAAGTGAAGATTCAGCTTTGTTTATGATTCTGACCTTTGGGAACAGTCCAGGGTCAGCCTGTTCACATGAGGTACTCCATAAATCCACTGCCCACCAGCGTTGTTGGATTCTTAACTTGATGGCTGCTTGTGAAACACCTTTTCCTGACTTGCAGATGAATGTTGCGTCCAGTGACTCATACAGATAAAAATCCTTTATATTTAAATTGTCTCAGAGAACTTAGGTAAAAAGAGGATGTGTGCAGCAGAGGAAAGAGAAAAAGCAATCCAAGGGTGCTTGGTTCCCAGTTCTAAATCTAAGAGACATGTATGACATGGAACTTTAATTTCCAGATTTGTAAAATGGAAACGCTGATAATTATTAGGGAGGATTGTTAGGTAAATCAATTTAGCTCATTTAGGAGAAACATCTGGTAGAGGACCTGGTACTTTTCAACAATGGAGTATTCCAGCAAAGTTACAGGTACTTGCTGTGAACCCAGCTTCTATAGCTAGCTGCTTGAATTTGAATGATTTATATTACTTCAGTAAGAATGAGTTATTAAACCTCACTGAGCCCCAGTTTAAATGGCTTTAATTTGGAGTTAAGTATACTTTGCATGCCAAGGTATAAAGATTAGAGCATGTAAAGGCCCCAATGCACATCAGCACTGCTCCAAAGAGCCGGCTGCTCTGAAGTCATGGGTCTGCTTACTGGGGAAGTGGACCTCGGAGGTATTGACCGAAGTTATCCTCTATGGCCAAATTGCTTTCTTGGATTCTGGTTTCTCTTTAGAAACCAGACCCATGGAGTAGACCCTGGTATGGAAACACTGATTTTATGAAGGTATGAGCCACAGCATGTGTAGAAAAGTGGTTGAGAGTGTTCTCACGGCCCTCAGATGAGGAAGTGTTGTAGAGAAGGCAGTATTTTACCCAGAAATGATATGGTAGGAAGAGAAAGGCTGAGGCTGGTGATGAATTGATGAGTTAATGCTTGCCTTTGGTGGTAGTGACCAGGCCTAATCTAGGGCAGTGGTAAGTGGGGCTTGGGACAAGAAGCTGCCAGGAAGAATAGGCAAAAGAAACAGAATGAGATCCAGGAGGACCAAGGCAGAGGTGGGTGGGTTGAGTCAAAGCGTGGGATACAGTGTGTTAGATATTCTGCAAGGGGAGAAGGGTAGATGCTCTCTGTAGAAACCATCCCATTAAGTAGAATGAAGGGACGGTTGGAAGTGCATGTGTAAATGTGCATCTGTATATGTATCTGTGCATTTGTGCATGAGTGCATTGGTGACAGGGCCAAGGAGTCTGAGGACTTACCCAAGACCATATAGCTGGGAAACATCTTTCATTTGATCACATTGCTAAGTTTGGTAATGACTACAAGTGACAGAAATGGTCAGGGGGAACATGTAGAGAAAGGGCCTCAGCCCCATTTCCTGCCCTCCCAAGCAGGTAGTGAGTAGGAGTTTTGAGTTTCTCTGTTTGATAGCATCACCTCCTCTGCTTTCCCAGAAATTATTCCTCGAAGTATGACTCGAATCGTTCCTCTGTTGGGAGATGTCTCAGTTCAGAGCTGACTTTCAGCTCTGGTTGTTGACTAAAAAATTTTAATACCGGCAATTTAGAAGTGGCCCAATCAGGTGAGAAAACAAGTCTGGAAGGTCAGGGGGCCTGAGTGTGGGTTCTGGCCTTGTTTCTAGAGACCTGTGTGGAATGGGCAAGTGAGTCTACTTCTTAGTGCCTCAGTTTATTCCCTCTAACTGGAGGATCATGATTTTTATGTGATAAATTTGTTTTGACAGTGTTTTGCAAATTGCAGTGTTGGTCGTAGTATAATAAAGATAAAGGGGTTGGATTCCATTTCTACATTTGCAAAGCAGTAGGCGGGGTGGTGAATTGGTCAGCTTGTGTGAGTTGTGCACATGTTTAACATTACAGCAAGGCCAGCATCTTCTCCTTTTGTGGGTGTGTGTGTGGGTGTGTGGGTCTTAGAATGTTGTGGTTAGTGATTCTAGAATCTACTGACTGCTTGATTCTGTCCTGCCTTGTGCAAAGCACCAGAACTCCTGCCCTTGTCAGCTCTGGAAGATGCGTCACTTTAATAAGACAGATTTCCTAATTTACTGTGTTGTCCCGGGAGGATTTTTTAATTCCCAGGGCTTTATTTTTCCATGATAATAAGAAACTCTGACTGTGTGAGCTTAGGGTTAATGGGACCAAGGCTTGTAAAGTCCCTCTGTAAGTTGTCCCGAGCTCTATGTATTTTTGGAGCATTTTTTTCCTCCCTATTGCTAGTGGCACGAGGGAACTTCTTAGGTTTTGAAAAGGCCCACCAGTTCAGAAGAGGAAATGGAGTGAGGGAAGCCCATAGAGGAAAGTGACATTCCAGGGGCCTTGGAGTGAGTTGGAATCCTGAGATCTGAGCCTGTGAGAGCTGTGTCACAATATGTCCAGTTCAATGTGAGCCTGATTTCCCCGAGCCTAGAACTTTGACAGAGGAAGACAAAAATCTCCTCAGAAGGTTGTCAGCTCTCTGAATCCTTGAAGGGGTGGGAGAAGTCCTTTTGGTGAGTGTGGCTGCAGGTGCAGAGGCACCACTACCTCCTGTCCTTGTTCAGTTGTAACTTGTTTCTTGGAGATATATATATATATATATATATATATATATATATATATATATATATATATATATATATATAAATAAAATAAAATTTGTGGTGCTGGAGATTGAACCCAGGGCTTTGTGCATGCAGGGCAAGCACTCTACCAACTGAGCTATATCCCAACCCATTATTTGGGTTTTGAATGAGTCAACATACTTGTGACCCAGAGGACCCTGTGATGTGCTGGGCCACATGCTGGAATTAGTCAGAAGGCAAAACTGCTTCTCCTGACCCTGGAACCCACTTATTCTGCCTGGATGAAAAGAATCCTCTCTGATCCTCAGTTTCCTTATTCATGGCAATTATTTTCTCTCTTACTGCTTTATGGTGTTGGTACAGAAATAAATAGAGGGAACATTTTTATTTTTCTAAGTAATATTGCAGTATTTAGATTTCATGACTTCCTGTCATTTAAAATGGGCAACTGACTTTTTTGTCCCTCCCAAGTAAATGTATTGATATTTAAAAAAAAAAAGCCATTTTAAGTTCCAAGGATAGTTAGCAGGTAGGTTTTGCCTGCTGTCAGAGTTCCCTAATTTCAGCCTGTACCATTTCAAATAAATATTGAAGATAATCAGTGATAGGGTGCTCATGCAAATCAAAGCACAGGTTGAAATATCTCAGGTTCCCACCAGCCTCTCACATCTACCTTAGCTTCTAGTATTCAGTTCTTCATAGACCCTGGGGCTTGAGCCCTCCTTTTGAAATGCAACTCATGAAGACACACTTCTCTTAGCACTTAATCACTGGGCTCCAGAAGGTCACTATTTAAGAAACTGAGGTCTGGCAAGGTCATACATTGAGGAAATGGCAGAAATCAAGACTAGAAGCCAACTCTTTGGATTCTCAATTCTCTGCTCTTTCTGACACATCACTCTTCCCTCCTGTCAGGTGAAGAGAGAAGCCAGATGGTTTGACAAATGGTTCTTGTTGCTGTCAGATCTGCCTTCTCTTTCTGCTCTGACAGACAGTTCTTACCTTCCCCCAACCCCCCTCTTTTTTTAGCGGGGAGGAAAGGGTGGTGAATACTGAGGGAGAGAGGGAGGTGGATGAAGGCAAAAAAAAAAAAAAAAAAGTCATCTTAGTGCCTGATTCTTTATGTGGTAGAGATGGCCAATAAGCTCTTGTTTCTCTGGCAAGAAGCAAAGTGAAGGCAATGAGTAATCGTCATCTTGAATTTAAAGCACATAGGGGCCTAGAAATGGCAGGCTGTATTAGGAGACAACATTGATTTCATATATATTCATCTTTAAAAAAACATGTTTAAGATGCCATATCCATAAATACTAATAAGGCTGTCTGATTCCAATTTTCAGGTGAGATTAGCATTTTATTGAGTATTTTATCTGTCAGATTCAATACTCGATGTACCATCCTCCCAGGCTTATTAGCATAATTGCTGTGCTTAAGCAACAATAAAAAATTCAGCAGTAAAATAGCAGTTAGTACAGGCAATTTGTTATCAAAAGCTTTTACTTAAGGACAGCTCCAGCCTGCATTTATTAGCAAGTTAGGGTTATAATTTATTTTTATTTGGAAAAACAAAAGGAGGGAAAAAGATTTTGCTTTTTTGTTTTGGAAATAATAGAGAAATTAGAAAGCATTGCCTTTCTGGAAAATCGTCCGCATCCCTTCTTCCCCCCGCTGAAAGCAGGCTGTGATGGGAATGGATTCCACTTGAGGCACGTTGGCTCAGACAAAAAGTCGCTTTCCTAGGCATTAGAATAAATGAGTGGTAATGTCCCTTTGTGTTTGTACAGACATTTCCAAAACAATTTCAGATCTCTGCTGTTGCTTAAATCTCACATCAGTTCTGAGTTCTCTGTTCTTAGAAATAGAAAACTGAGTTGAAATGACACGTTGAAATGACTCTTTCATGTAGGCAGTTTAATGGTAGAGCTGGGCTACAAGAACTAGTCTTCTAGCCTCCAGTCCCGTGGCTGCATGGGGACCCTTCACATCCTTCTCCTCAACTCCTGGTTTGGGTACTTTCTCCGGCCCTGTGGTAGAGGGGTTTTATCCTGGGCTTTTTCCATCAGCTTGTATACATACACCCACACCCACACATCTGCACACACGTATATGCTTTATACACACACACACATTTATGTTTATGCATATATATATGTATACACACATATGCATTTATGTTTATGCATATATACAAACATACATCATCACCTCCCCCCCAAAAAACAACACTTAATTATGTACTCTTGTTTGTTTTTTCCTTTAGTGTATGAGTTGAATTAGTTCTGCCACTGGATTTTCTCTTGACACCAAATGTCCTCCATCCTTTGTCTTTAAAACCTCTCTTCTCCCTAGTGACTGACTCAGAAAGTACTTGTGATTACCATTTGGATCTGGTGCACTATAAATGATTTTATAAGTAATGTGTCAGTCTTTATAGAGAAAATAAAGATAAGATTTAAAAGTGTGGATATTGGGAAATCATTTTTATTCTTCTTGAGAAATGTATCAGAAATAAATAAGAACATTAAATGGAGCCTTTTTTAGTATGTTTGAGACTTCAATTATGGGTAATAATTTTCAAATTGAAGATAAAAATTTGTGTGAAAATGGACAATTGAAGCTCCTAAAGTTTGAGAGAAGTTATTTTAGAATCAAATTTTCATTCTAAGGTATGTTCAGTGAAAGCTCTTATAATCATTGACTCTGAACATCTCCAATATGCAAGAGTCTGTGCTGGCCTCTGAGGGGTTTATAGGTTAAACTGGATTGGGTCCTAAGACTCAATTTACGTTTAGACTATTGGAGAGGATATTAATAATAAATTAATCATGTTTTTCTTTTTGAGTGGCTATTATAGGATAGGAATTTTTCTTATGTAATTTAATTTTCATGTTTCACTCAATTATTCATTGAATAAACATTTGCGCACCATTTGTTATATGCCAGTCACTGTTTGTTGTGTCTTAGATGCATCATCTCATTTAATTTTTATAAAACTCCTATGAATTAGCTGCAGTACTGTTCTCATTGTTTAGATGAGGAACCTCAGGCACAGAGTAACTTGCCCAAGTCACAAAACTGGTAAATAGTACAACTGCTCTGATACCCCCACTACCTGGCAAAATAAATGAAGGAATGGCTGGGAAAGAAGACAGTGTAATGATGGCTGGAGGATAGCAGAACCCCTATGTTAAAGAGCATTGAGCTTGCAACTGGATGGATTTTCAGACCCTGGAATGCTCTTCTTGGTGTTCATAAAAGCCTCAGTTAAATCCCCTCTTAGAATTCCAGTGTCTTCCCTTGAATTGGGGATAATAAAATTTTCCTCTCAATTCTCATTGTGAGAATAAATTTGAAAATGTGTGTGAGATCCTCCCAAAGTGCCTGGTTTTGTGGATGTCTAGCCATCTTGGGAAGGGTTTTGTGCCTAGGCAGTTTTACGTGTAGGTTAGGTTCAGCCACCAAAGCACATTGCCTGTGTTTAAATCCATGATGCCAAATAATATCATAGGACCTGGCCAAACAATCTTTTCTCTTGTGCCTCAATTTCCTCATCTGTAAACTGGACCTACCTCAGAGGATTATTGAGGATTTAATAGGTTAAAATGTGGCAAGCTCTGGCCGATGTTGGCTGTTACTGTTGTTACTGTTCTATTCTACTTTGATGATGAGGAAGGACAGGTGCAAAGTGAAGTTTAGGACCATGTAGGATCCCTGTCCATTCACTCAAGGACAGAGAACAAGAAGGGTTTTTTGCCTTTGACTTGTCTGTCTCTGCAAGGTGGTTGGGAAAGTAAACTTCAACTGCTATAGAGTATGCAAGGAGAAGAGAACATACCTGCATCCTTGATAAACTCCCTAGGGAAAGTTGCTAGGTGGTTACCAAGGGTCTTTGCTGGCCTTAGAGTGGTATTTTTTCTGTATCTTCCAAGCATGTTCTGTCTTTCCTCAGTCTACACATACATGGTGCCTATCCTCAAAGCCATCTCCTGTTTTTCTTCTTTCAAGAAAGCATTTCTCTATTGAGATTACTTCTTCTTTGGACCCTTTCTGTAGATTTTGGTATTTTACTTCTTCAAAGGTAATATGCTTTAGCTTATGTATTTCACTCACTTTCAAAGAGTAGGAATGCACAGAAGATAACTTAAGTTTTAAAGACATGTTTACTGAGGTGAATTCTAAAATGGAGGGATTCTTTAGGATCTTATGCTTTATACGCCCTATTGTCCTAAAACAGCAATTATCTTTTTTTTTTTTGTGTGTGTGTGTGAGAGAGAGAGAGAGAGAGAGAGAGAGAGAGAGAGAGAGAGAGAGAGAGA
The DNA here is from genome assembly GCF_964194105.1 of Spermophilus citellus. Taxonomy (NCBI): domain Eukaryota; kingdom Metazoa; phylum Chordata; class Mammalia; order Rodentia; family Sciuridae; genus Spermophilus; species Spermophilus citellus. Next base: position 119,067,333 of record NC_138188.1, on the reverse strand, counting down.
GAAAATGTGTATGTGTATATGCATATATTCCTGGATTTTATAGTGTTGATTTTGGGGCATTTCTTCAGTCTATCCAAAATAGAAACAGAAAGACAATGGTAAGCATTCATGTCATTAAAAAATGTCTTTATAGGGAAGGACATTAAGATGATTCCTTACATTGTGTATGGGGCTTTGTGGTTTTCAAAGCACTTCAATATACATTTTCTTCCCTATGAAGTGAGCAAGGCAGGGCTGATCATTATTTCTCTTCCAGGGTTGTAAGTATAGCAGGTTCAGAGAGGTTCATTTCCGTAAAGCAATGATGGATGCAAACCTGTACATTTGAGTCTGAGGTATTTTCTGCTTCACCACCCTGATTTGAGTGTTATGAGGTCATTCTTAGCAACTGCTACCCAGGTTATACAGAATTGCAATTTATTTTTAAAAATGCTTCCTTATATTTCCTTCTTCAAATAGATTGGTTAAATACAGCTATAATTTTATGTTAACTTGTTTCTCCCTAAGTATAAACAGCAGCAAATCTCTAGGACTTTCTGTTAAATCAGCATGTGTTTTTCAAAAATCAAATGTCAAAGTATTTCCTGAAACTTGCTTTAATGAACAAGAGAGGTGAAGGCAAAATTCCTTTTTTTTTTTTTTTTGCATGAGGTAATTAGGAAACAGGATATGCAAACTTGCTATATGAATTTAAAGAGGAGCACTTGTATTGATGTAAAAACTGGATGGGTACATTACAGAGGGTTTCATGCTGGTAGAAATTTTAAGTGAAAGAAGTTCTCATTAAGCATATTAATTATTTTTGGTTTGCATGAAAGGCTAATCTGTTTCATGAGTTGGATCCAAGGAGGTCTCTATCTCTACACACCGAAAAACCTGAAGCATGACTCAAATGTCTAGTTCTGATTGCAAAGTGCCTTTATCTGAGAGCCAGGGTGTGTCCTCTGAGTACAGAACAGAAGATGGAAGATGGTCTTGAGCTTCTTAATGATGTGGAATCTGCACTATGCTTGCTTGGGAGGCAGAAAGGATTGCATTTTCTTTGGCAAGTGACTTTGAGTCCCTTGGACACATGGCACCAAATAAGCCCAGTGCTGTGTTGTTAGTGTTGTTATGCCCAGGTGTGGGTTAGATGACATGTGTTTTAGAAACCAATTTCCTTCCTTCAGCTGTACATGGGTTCTTTGTTGGCAATGTCATGAAAAGCCTGCTTTAGAAGGAGGCAGTTTCTGTAGTTGACCATAGATGGCCCTCTTGACCCCTTGACTTTCCATCTTTGATGGTTTCCTTTAAGTTCTACATCATCTGGTAATGATATTTGTGTGATTAATGCTGCAGATATTGATCAGTTTGTATTTTTTTTTGCAGGATGTTTAGCTGTAGATTCTCTGTGCTCATAAGAGTGTATGCAGCATCTACCTTTGCCATGTAATATTTAGCTTCACATTTACAAATATGGTTTAGAAATTGTTTTAGTCAGATTTTTTTTTGTCATTGTGAACAAAAGAACTGACAAGAACAGTTAGAGGAGGAAAAGTTTATTTGGCTTATGGTTTCAGAGGTCTCAGTTCATAGATGGCTAATTCTATTGCTCTGGGTCCATGAGCAGCTTAGAACATAACAATCAGGAAGCAGAGGGATCTCTGGTGAGCAGTGACCTACCTCTTCCCCTCACACCCTGCCTGTCTGGAGTTACTGTCCACTTCAGCCATGCCAATGGATTAATGCACTGATTAAGTTAAGGCTCTTAGAACCCAACCATTTCACCTCTAAACTTTCTTGCATTGTTTCACAAATGAGCTTTTGGGGAGCATCTCATATCTGCATCATACAGAAATGAAATAACCAACATGGCAGCAAATGGGCCATTCCTTTCTGAGTTTCTTACATCCTCAATTATGTTTAATTATCATTGACTTGCTCCTTGTGTCTCTTGTGCTAGATTTTGAGGTCCTAGAGGGCAGATATCATGTATTATTCACCAAGGTGGAGCATGGCACTAGTAGATGCTTATTGCTAAGTAGTTGGGTTTCATGGTCTTAAGAAGCTGAGAAGGAGGAAAAGTTTCCCTGTGCAGAAAGATGGCTGTGAATGCTGCTGCTTCAGTGCATGCCAGACTTGCCCACTTAGAGCTCTGTGTTCACAGCTTCTCCCTTAGAGAACCCACAATCCATCCATATCACATCAGTGAGAGAGATCTTTGTAAGCTGAAACGATGTCCTCATGAACCATCCTAATGAGCTTCATGCGTAGAACAGTTCTGCCATCTCCCACATTTGAGAGGTCCCCAGCACAGCCTCACATGTGTAGTGGGATAATTTCATGAATGGATTTTGGAAAGGATAAACAAAAGAAAGAGCTAACTAAGTAACTTACTGTGTTTTGGGTAGATGGGAAGTTGTTTTATTTTTAAAAAGTAGATTGCTTAAGGGATGGGCAAAATGATGTATATCCTTAAAATGGAATATTGTTCAGTAATAGGAAGGAGGAAAGTACTGACACATGCTACAATATAGACAAACCTTGAAAACATTATGCTAAGTGAAAGAAGCTGGTCACAAAAGACCACATATTATGTGATACCATTTATATGAAAAATCCACAATAGGCCATTCTATGAAGTCTATCGAGACAGAAAGTAGATTGGTGGTTTCTGGCAGGGTTGGTTGGGGGAGGATAGGGAGTGATTGCTAATGGGTATGGGTTTCTTTTTGGGATGCTGAAAATGGTCTTAAATTAGATTGTGGTGATAGTTGTATAGCTTTGTGAATACATGAAAAAAATGAACTTCGATTTTAAATGGGTGAATTGTATTGCATATCAATTATATCTTAATAAAACTGTTAGAAAAAAGTAGATTGTCCTTCAATCTACAGTTTTCGAAGGTTGCTTTAGGGAATCAAAATAGTACATATTGCCAAGTTTTTAACTCCTCTTGATTTGTTTTCAGCAAAGAAATCATGCATAGGTAACAATGATGAGCATGATTAAGGAAAAATTGATAATACAACCTGAACCACCAAACTTGAAATATATTTCCCCCCTCACTTTATGCACAACCTTTTTAAGGAGCTTTAAAAATTTATACTTCCTGAAATGTTGATTAGTGAGATATCCGATAAGAAATAACAGGGTACTGACAGGCCTGATTGTATAAATAGGCGTTTGGGATTGTGTTCATGGTTTGCTTGTCAGCACAAGAGAAATGTGTGATTATGTTGAATGATGGTTAATTTCCTTATCCACCCATTTTAAAAATAAAGATATACGGCTGCAAGACAGGTGCCCAGGGAAAAAAGGAGATCTGCTTTGATAATGAACTCCAGAGAGGAACTAGAAGGAACAAGCTCCTGTTTAGGAGGTGGCATTTGAGCCCTGGCCCAGTGGCTGGTGCCTCACAAAAGATTTGTCACTTACTCTTGTTTTGGGTTTTAATGTGGATAGGCTCAGGCTCCCTTCCTTCAAGGTCATTGTTCCACCCTCTCTGACTAACTTATTGTGTCAACAGTGTTAAAAGACCAGCCAGTGGTTGTGCATTGAGGCAGGAGGGGAGCTGTGCTTTCTAGCTTTGCATGTGAACAGTTCATACACAAACAGTTCTCTTTGATTAAGTATCCGGTGAAACCAATTCACATGAACTCCGATTAAACTTTAATGAACAAGTGGGTGTATTAATATCAGCTGAGTAATGTAGGCAGCACAGATTCCAGTAAGTGACTCACTTCTCTGAGCAGCTCATTCCCCATGCACGGTTAGAGTTACTAGAAAGCTTCCAGCTATATTTGAGTGGATCTGGTCTGGGCCTTGTAATTCTAGCAATCCTCGGGGCTTGTTATTCATCTGGTGACAAAACCACAGTCATCCAGACCTCTGTTTTCAGAGCAAGGATTGAGGATGGGCAGACTTGTTCACATTGAACAATTGGGCCCTTTGTGGAACAATGACCATTTGGATGTGTATTCTCTCCATCTTCCTGTTTTTATGATTATGATTATTATTTTTTAAGTGAGAATTCTTTTTCTCTTGAAACTTACAAGCAGTGCAGGTGAAGATGGAACACTGTTTTGAACTGAACTCAGCCTCCCTGAGCCTCCTTTCCATCTTCCTCTGCTCACTGCCTCAAGTGTGTAAGTCTCCATAGCTACACTCCAAAACAGCAAGGTGTGCTCAGAATGATGAGCCATTTTGGGCATGGACCCTGTTCTGTCTAGAGATTGATGTCTGTACCTACTTCCTAGGAAAACATTTAATAAGATGATAAATGTAATAGTCTTAGTTTCAGGCCTGGTACATAATAAGTTCTCATGTTATCTTGGACCAGTGTGGGACAGATGGGAAGGAGGATTTGGAGATGAATGGGGCTCACAGTTCTTGATAGTTCAGGAGCTCAGAGTCTCATAGACATTGACTTTAAAAGATCTGTGTAATTATAGTGATAAAGGCCAAAACTTGAGAGAGAGAATGAGCAGTGAGGATTTCAGAAATGGAGAGATCCCAGAGGTTGGCTGCATATGAGAAGGCAGGGATTAAGGTAGGGATGGGTAAGGGTTTGGAAATGTAGTTGCAGACCCATCTATGGGCATGAGTGAAAGTAGAAGCATGGATGTACCAGGGTAAGGGAGTGAACATGCAGTGTAGTTAGAGCACAGGATATGTCGGGGCTTGAAAGCCTAATTTAAATTGAATTGAGCCTCTGCCTCGCTACCAAACCTCAATACCAGTTCCATTTGCTGTTCTGATGCCTTTTCTTTTGCACTCATTTAGAAACCAGTTGAAACAAATGCAGGAGCCAGTCAGATGGAGATAATGTCTAGGTCGTTAATGGGCCAATTTGGGTCTCTTAGCTCAGTGGGCTTGCTAACAGAGAATCCTGAATCAGTTTACCCTCTTCATCTCCGGTAACTCCTCTCCCACAAGGGATTGTAAAATTCCCAGCCCTGAGGATCAGGTAGTAAGCCTGGGAAGAAGGGATTGAATTGCACATGCCCAGTTCCTTCTCTAAACTCAGTAATTGGGAAACTCACTACTGCCTCTCCTGTGGACAAGGGAGTTGAGGGAGGCCAGCAGAAAGGGAAATTGCAAGGGATGAAGGAGATGTTCTGCTAGTGCCAGGCCCCTCCCCAACTCTCTCCAAATCGCAACATAGTTTCTTTAGGGGGAAAAATGGGAGGCTGGAAGGGTAGAATAGGGCCAATTTGTAAAAGTGAGGACAATTTTCCGGCAGGGAATGATGTAATTTAGTCTGCAATTTAGTCTGGTTAATCTACTTATGCAACTCCAATTGAAGGATGCACTTAGATGACTTAGACTTGAGTAAACAGATCTTGTATAATGCCATCAAGGCCCATGGTGTAAGAATCAGCTGCTCGAAGAATTAACAGCCACCCACCCCTCAGCGCCAAACTCTGGACACAACTTGTGAATATCTTCCTCCCAAATATCTTTTTAGACAATGTCACAAGATAAAGAAATCCAAGGGGAAAAGGCATAATTTCCACAATGGTACCATAGGTAGCAGGATCTAACTGAATAGATAGATTTTGGGATTTTGGAGAAAGCAGAAGGGACTTTTGCAAATCGAACGTTGAACGGATTAATGGTGCAAATTATGAACTCTATGTTGTTTATGGAAAACAAAGGAATGCCTGTTAGATTTTGAAAAATATGAGTCAATGGTTTAATTAGCAATTAGAGATAAGCATCTCATTATTGAAGTTAACTTTATTGAACATCTGCCTCAGTCACCAATTAAAATATGTTGTTCCATTTTACAGATGAGAAAATAGTAAACAAAGTTGAAGATCATTATCTAAGGAAGCTTGAGTTAGGTTTCATTGGCCAGCTTAATCCTTAGTTCCATGTTGGGGATTTCATCTCCAAGTGAAACAGTAGAATTTATTTATAGAGATTCACAGGGCCAACTGAGTTGGATTTGGTTTTGCATTCGAAGAAATCAAGTAGATGTACTTAGTTAAGCTCTCTACTTTATTTTGGCTTCAAAGATTAGTAATTTAGTAGCCTAACTGATGGATTATACATCGTTGACAAATTTCCTCTCATTCACGATTTCTTTGGAGCCTCATGTTGTTTGAACAATATTGAAGATAATTTATAGAGGATAGGTCATCTGCTTTGACCTGCCTATTATCTTTCCTTTCAAGATAATATATCATATGGATTAATTGACTGATTAGCCTTCCTGAGGTGAATACCCTTGCAGATCCTTCCTTTCAAACCCCAATCCTGCCTAAATTTCCCAGTGTGCCTCACCCCGGGCTCTTTTGTGGATCTTCTTTTCTAAAGATCTTTAATTGATCATACTGTTCTTCTCTTGAGGGCAGCTTTCAGTTTTCTTGTCCAGAGTAGACACCACTCTGCCATGCTGGCCACTGTGAATCCTATGAATATAGGCCACCAACCACTTGATCCTCTTGGGGACGCTAGCCTGGTCTTTTATGACTTTCTTTACCTTTGGTTGTCTAAGTGTCAATGCTGATGATCACACCATTGATCACTACTTCTCATTGAAGTTTGGGGATACAATTCAGTTAGGGAGGGGTTATTGGAATTCAGACCGATAACAGTTACATATTGAAATTCTTCTCAGGATTTTGATGGGCACTCTTTCTCAAAATCTATTGCTATCAGTTTAGTTATAGTGTATAATGCTTAGAGTGAAAACTTTTAAAAAAGATTTTGTAATGCATTGGTATCAGAAAGAGAAAGACACTCAGGACCTAGAAAGAGTGAGAAGGTCAAAAAAAGGGTGTGGTGTCAGCTGGAGAGGAAGCTAGATGAGGTTGCCGGGAACTAAAGCTCAGAGTCCTGGCCATTTTCTTCTTTTATAACCCAGGCTCATTCCCATAATCACTATTTATCCCACCCAGCAGCACTTTCATTGTTCTTCTATGTATGTACCTTGGGTTTTGTTCTAGAAGTTTCCATGGGAGGAGGAGGCCAATGGCAGGAGTTCTTAGCTCAACACACTGAAGGTGAGGATCATGAAAGCCTTATTCTATAAGCTTCAATGTTTCCATCAAGACCCAACTTCTCTTTTTGCACCTAGGCCCTACGTGTGCATAGCCCTGTTCTGTAAAAATTCTCTGTACAATTAATCTGACTCCCACCTTTATTGATGCAATAGTTTGTCAAAATCAGTTAACTCTTTAGTAAAAATTCCAGAATAGATAAGTGGGTGAATTTGCTCACTGGCTGAAGAGGAAGGGGGCCAATTTTCTTTCCCCCAGTGTTGGGCTCACCCTGGGCTTTTTTTTTTTTTTTTTTTTTTGCTTTCTGTGTAGAGACCTTGTTATAACTTTGCAGTCATATCTTCCATATTTTAAAACTAGAGAATTGATCTTACTGTCTTGCTGGTGAGCACAGTCTCAGTAAGTTCTAATGGAAAAACCTGTCTGGTGAAGGGGACAGGAAAGCATCACAGCAGTCCTGGTGAGTCATCTCCAGAGCTGCTCGATCTGAGCAGCCTGGCTTCCTCCATGCTGACTCTAACTCTCCCTCAGTGTGCTCTTGTCTCAAGAAGGTTTTGAATCTTGGTCTCTGATTCCCTTTCTAGGTCAGAATATGTCTTTTTTAAACACTGAGCTTGGACGTCCTCTGGGTAGTTTGGACTGGTCCTAATAGGACTTAGGAATTCATGAAAATAGCAACAGTAAGAAAATTTGAAGTGAGGTGCTAAGGGGCCCAAGGGAGCTCCATGTGCAGGTTTGGGTTTTGAAACAGGGTATTGGAACTTGGGGGTGGGAGGGAAGTGAAACAGTTTTGGTGCCCTTTGAGAAAAAAACAAAGAATGAAACTCTTTCTCTGAGCAAAGTGAATGGACATTGTAAACAAGATAATAGGGAACCTGGAAACCTTGAGTTAGGCCTGCGTTTGTCACACTTTGTCTATGAGCTTGACTGCTCAGCCATCGATGGTGATCATCATCAAATCTGTTACTGTAGACTATTGAGTGGATCAATGAATTTATGCGCGTGGAAAACACTTAGCAAACAGGAAAGTATCTATTTGTTATCTTGGCCAGGGACTTATCTTTTCCCCTTAAAAAAATTCTGTCTTTTTCAACTATGAGCTATGTAGATTCTTTAGAAAATGAAAATGCACAAAAGTATGAAGAAAATTAAAACAGTCTTGAGTTTATCATTCATAGACACTACTGTTCAAGTTAAGATGTACAACTGTCTTTTTAAAGGAGTCAGTCATGTTTCATATATATATATATATATATATATATATATAATATATATTTGGTTTTATTGTTTTCCTTATACATCGTCCTATTTTAAACATCTTTTCATGTCATTGGACACTTTTCAAAATATAAATAGTAATCATTGTGTAACATTGCATTATAATATATCTGACTGCTTTTCCATTATTGATAGCTGCTTACAAGAAGGGAACTTGCTTTTTTTTTTAAAACTAGAAGAATTTATTTGAACTATTTTATTTCATCCTAATAGTTAAAGTAAAGTTACACGTATAGAGTTGTTAACTTAGAGACAATTTTGACCATAGAAAAGCATTAGCTCCAGTTATCTTGATTAATATAACATTACTTAGAGAAGTACTGAAAAATTATTTAGTCTCATGAGCATGCTATATTAGATAAGTTGCCTTATGCTTTCTGGAAGAATTTTTATTTTCTCTTTTTAGAAGGATGACTAGATTTGTTTTGCCCAATGGGTTTATTTTCTGTAGCTGGGCATATATGTAATTCTATAGTTACACATTTTTTGAATATGATGATATAATGATGAAGAGAGACCTTCAAGTATTTTTTAAAAATGAAAATGTAAGGGGAAGTAGGGAGGATTTTCTAGTATTTTAGCCTGTGGATTGTTCTGTCCTACCTTTTTGCATTTCTGTATACCTGCTTAGCATATTGTCTTCTACATCTGCCTGAGTTCCATCCTTCTGTTTGTCCATACCTGTCTGTCTGTACAGCTGTCCATCCTCTGGCTTGTTCATTCAGACAGGCATCTAACCATCTCTGGCCATCCTTACTTACCTCTGTCATCTCTGGCTGTCGTTACCTACCTCTCTCATTCGTATCTCTCTACCTTCATTTGTCACCTGCGTGTGTTCATTCACCTGTCCAAATCTACGCAAGCCTGTGTTAATCATCTATCTTTAGAGTGAATGGAGATGATTTTGTTGGGAGCTTATGAATTTCTTTGTTGCATTTTACTTAGAGGATAACAGGGGCCTAAGGTCATGGGAACTGAAAGGTGAAGATGAATGGAACTTAGCCATTTATATTCTACTTCAAAATCAGGAGGGATATTCAAAACTGACCTGATTATCCTATTTATGATGCTCACCAGCGTGTTCTTAATGTAATGCATTTTGGTGAAGATTATTTCAGCTAATAATTTGCCTGGCACTAGTCACCAGAACACAGATAAAGAAAATAATTTTCTTGAGCTCAAACTAAGAAAAAGTCAAAGATGTACAAATGCCATGTCCCCAATTTGTTAAGAAAAAACATTGTGACATTTCAGAGAGGTTAGATACATGAGAGCGAAGGTATTTTGTGGTGCAGGGGAGCTGTGTAGAATTTGGTGTTGGACACAATAGAAGGAAAGGAACCAATCATTCTGAAAGCCAATTTACTCCTAACTTTGAAGAAAAGTGCTTTGCACTTTATCTATTTTAATTCTCTCGTCAACCTTGCAATTCGATTCTTATTCCCCTTTCATAGTTAAGAAGCCGATGCCCAGAGAGGGTAAATGCTTTGCCCAGTTTTACATGGAAGTTGGCTAGTGAGTGGCACAGCTTTTGTGGAAAAAGGATTTGTTTGACTTTAAAACAGTTATTCTCTGTAGTAAACCTCCCAGAAATCATTCAGACTTGTAAAACCTCAGCTGTGTATTAGCTCTCCACTTGAAACTTTATAGAAACACACCTTACAAAGAGGAACCTACAAATAGCATAGTTTTCATCCTTTTCTTGGGAGATGAGGGAGTTTTCATATGGATGTGATAAAGAAGAGAACTTTCTGGATGCCGAGAGAAGTTTGAATTTACGAACATCACTTTGGCACTTGGTGGAATGGGACTTTCCTCTTATGCTGCTGTGTGTTTGTCTTTAACGAGAGTCTCACGAGTCAACCTGACCCAAGACACAAAGGTCTCCTCTACAAGATACATTATAGGAAGGTAAACAATTCAGCGGAATACAGTCATCCTCCCCAATCATTAATACTCTCCAAAAAGCCAGGAAAGAAAGCTATTGTAATATATTGTGCTAGGCCAGCTGTTACAATCACAACTGAGCCTGAAATAGTAATGACTTTTGAAATCACAGCAAAATTCTTTAGTTCTTAAATTTTCCAAAGGTTTAAAAGCTTGCTCTCTCCTTTTTTATCATGCTAAACTGTAGCTTTGTTAACAATGTTCTATTCTGGGTGGGAATTCATTCTGGCATAATTAAGAATGAAGAGGGAAATGGTAAAAGAGGCTCTGTCTTAGGACTTATGTGATTTTATTCTTACTTTCAATCTTTATTTTGTTCTGTTAAGCATCTAACTACCTACTGTGTACCCTGAACTTTGCTATGTGGGAGGGGCATACTACAGCAGGGATCAGCAAACTTTTTCTATAAAGGACCATATGCTTAAGTATTTTAGCTTTTATTGTCCTTATGATCTCTGTCGCAGCTTCTTGCTGTGCTCTCAGACAATACATAAAAGGCCCAAATTTGCCATAGACGGTATGTAAGCAATTGAGTGTGGATATGTTCCAATAAAATTTCATTTACAAAAACATGCAGTGAGTTGGATTTGGCTGGTGTGCAGCAGTTGTACAGGAATGTCCGTGATAATAGTGGACTTCATCTTGTTCTTTGTAGCACTTAACATGTGATAAGTGTCCGATAAATGTTGAATGAATGAACTAAAAACTGAACAAAGCAGACCCCTTCTCCTAGAGCTTGTAGTCTACTAGGGGATGTAGAAAATACATGCATATAATTTATATATTTTAAGAAAGTATAAAGAAGTGTGGGTTGTTTTGTAGCAAGAATAGAGTATGGAGGATAGGGGAATCCAGTGGTACTTGAATTGGATCCTGAAAGATAGATAAGTATATGTTACCAGCAAGAGATAGAAGAAGCACATTTTAGGCAGAAAAAATCCACAAAAGGGACCAAAGTCATGACATTTGTGGTGAATAATGAATAGATCAGATATTCTCTAATAGGAGTTCCCTTGTTCGTCTAATCTTCAGAATCACCAGCTATTAAAAATACATTCCCAGTGTTCTCCCTGGAGATTGAGATTTTGTAAGGTAACTTTGGCCAATAATAAAAATCAAAACTGCATTCCCACAATGCCTCGCTCTGAAATATTATTAGAAGATGGTCATTCTTACCTTGAACTCATCCTTATTCTGCAGCCCTCCACTCAACAATCCTTTCACTGAGTATCTGAGTTTATGCCATTCTTGTGCTCAGCATGGCAGGTGGGGTGGCCAATAATAATTTACATGATAAATATTTGAAAAGGAGCATGACTTCAGGAGGATATATTGGAACCATTTGAAATGGAAAATAGGGTTCTTGCTTTTCTCAGGAATAGGACCAGTATCAACTAATGGTAGCAGGACCTGTTAGCCTGGTAATGGTAGTTACCCTGTTCCTTCAGTAACAGAATGGAAGGGGAGCCCTGATAGAAATCTACCCTTACCTGATAGCCTTCATATGTCCCCTGTTGATATTGTAGCACTAATACAGTCTTTTTTTTTTTTTTTTTAAAGAGAGAGTGAGAGAGGGGGGAGAGAGGAGAGAGAGAGAGAGAGAGAGAGAGAGAGAGAGAGAGAGAGAGAGAGAGAGAATTTTTAATATTTATTTTTTAGTTCTCGGCGGACACAACATCTTTGTTGGTATGTGGTGCTAAGGATCGAACCCGGGTCGCACGCACGCCAGGCGAGCGCGCTACCACTTGCGCCACATCCCCAGCCCCTAATACAGTCTTTATGATGAAATGGCATGTAATTTAGTCCATAAATTATAGTTGTGCAGATCATAATGAAAATATCCAGTTCTTAGTTGCTACTAGATTTATTGCTTTTGAATCTCTTTGTTGGCAAACATCTAAGAAGGCAAATGGATTCAAATGACACAACAGAAAATCCGCATTCTTTTGATATAACTCCAGTTCAGAGGGTAGTTTAATGCCTACTTGAGTAGACAGTGACCATTGGAAGGGCTATATAGTCTAAGTCTCCTTTTTAGTGATGGGGAAATATTAAAGCCTAGAAGATAGACTGTTAGTTACTTGGGTTCTGTCACCAAATTATTGGCAGAACTAGGAGTATAATGCAAATGCTAAATTATTCAATTCAGTGTTTTTTTTAGAGTACTATGCCACATTTATTAATAAGGTCCCTAATTTACATAATCTGTCTCTCCTTTGACTCTTTTAGCCATTTGACCATGCCTCCTCTAACTGCATGTCATAAAGTTGTATCTTAATGTCTTCTCCAGGACCAGTAACCCACTGTTACGCCAAATAAAGGCTGAGTTCTGTTTCCCTGGAGAGCTTAACATATTTCCTGGCACTTAGCATGTGTTCAGCAAATAATTGTAGACTTGAAATATCTTGAACATCTTTTCTTTTCTCATGTGTTTTGACTCAAGTTCCTTTGCAGTTATATTGTCAAAAAAGTCAAGCTCTTCCAAATTGCTGAAATACAAAGATGCTTTCTCTTAAACTTCCTTTAAAGAAAAAAATAGTTGAATTCCCCATTTTGACTGAGACCTTTCTTAATAGCTCTTCTGATAGTTAAATGTCAGCAACTTCAAAAGAAGAAATGTCAGTAAATTATCCAAGAAAGAAATTGTGTATCTATTTGAGGAGAAATATTTTAATTGACCACTTAAAGATTATAGCACAATACCAAGAATTTCATAGCTTGCACATTTCTCTCTGTTTCCAGAACTTTTTTTGTTTTTTGTTTTTTCTCCCTCAGGAAACTTAGCTTTTATTTTTCTTCCATTAGGATTATTTATGTGCCTTTGTCTTTCCCAGTAGATCTAGAGTTCTTTGAAGTTCAAGTAGTTAAAAAAAAAGAAAAAAAAATCAAAACTGCATTCCCACAATGCCTCGCTCTGAAATTACTGCATACTAACTATATATACATTTATGTAAAGAAATATTATTAGAAGATGGTCATTCTTACCTTGAACTCATCCTTATTCTGCAGCCCTCCACTCAACAATCCTTTCACTGAGTATCTGAGTTTATGCCATTCTTGTGCTCAGAATGGCAGGTGGGGGTGGCTTGGAGTGGGAACATAAAGGTGACCATCAGAATGTGTGTTTCTCTCAATGAATGTTGCATTTTGGTGGACACAGTGACACACAACACATAAAAATAATCTGATATAGAAATCTGAACAAGGTACCAACAACCTGTATTAGAATTTGGAGGCAGTTCATTCTGGCAGAATGAGAGGAAGGCTTCAGTAAGGAGTGAATATTTGAGATGAGCCATATTGGGCCCTGTCTTCCATTTCAGCCACTGGTTTTGATCTTTCCCAACATAATACACACAATCACTGGCACCGCGCGCGCGTGCACACACACACACACACACACACACACACACACACATTGATGCTTTTTCTTTCTGTAATCAGTTCATCTGTCGATGTAAGAAAGAGTAGAGCTGGCATTATGCAGGATAAAAGAAACAAGGATCAGGTTTTACGGTGTAATCTGAAGGTTTCTCAAAGTCCGAAAGGCACAGCTGCTTGATATTATTGGGATAGAGGTCTTGCATGAACAGAGTATCTTGGCCAGGGAGAGGCATATGGTATTTAAAATGGATATCGGTCTTTACAAAGCATTTTCCCATCTCCCTGTTGTTCTCCACTGTGGTGCAATTACATTACATAGCTCTCTGGGTGGCGGGAGTGTGGCATTGTAGAAGGAGTTTCAGCTTTGGAGTCAGGCAGTTCTGTTTCTGCTTGTGACTTTATTGTTCATTGTGTGTGTGACTGAAGGCTGTTGCTTATCCATTTCAAGCTTCAGTTTCCTCATCCTTGAGAATGGTGATAATGGCAAGTGCCTCACAGAATTGTGGGATTGAAAGAGCTGGTGTTTGCAAAGCTCCCCATTCACTATCCAGGACGAGTTCGGTCATTCGCCTACAGAGCCAGGAAAGTCTTCTTGAAACACAAAGCCCTTTATCCAGCTTAACCTTTTCTCATTTAAGAACCTTGGGTACAGGAAACATTTTTTCTCTCTACTCTTTTCTCTTTAGGTAATAGTGCAAGCGTTCAGATAAAATTCAGTTGGTCCTTGGCCACAGTATGAGCTCATGTTTGGGGAAAGAGCTGCAGGGCATGGTGAGGAACCTGGGAAACTGGAGAGGGCATCCTCTCCAAGAGAGGCAGATGCCACCCGGGCATGCCAGTTATAGATAGCCACGTGGGGTGCATTGTTGCCAGATTTTGTGTAAAATCTTTGGTTTTTAAAATTTTGGCAGACACGTATTTAAAAAAAATGTTATGAGAGATACTTATGCATGAAAGGGAAAAATGCAACTGATAGTTTCATTTAGAAACATTACCTTTGGTTCAGACATATAGTTAAAAGTCCACCCTGCATGGCAAACAGAATGCACCTGAAGACCAGATTTGGCTTGCAGCTCTTCCCGTTACATCTTCTGTGCATATTTTTAAACTGTGAACTTTAGCTGTGGCATGGCACTATGAAAAGAACAGTAAATTGAATGACCAAGCATTGACGTTATACTCCTGGTTTGCCATGAATGACGGCAAACTCTGAGCCCTTTCTGTGTGCTAGGCATTCTTCTGTACTTTACATATGTCATTTAATTTTCACAGTAACCCAAACAGGTATCCATTATTATTATTACCCCATTTTACAGATGAGGATACTGAAGCTCAGAGTATCTGGAGAATATTTAGTTTGGACCCAAGCATGAGTATTTTTTGAAAGTTCCAAATATATGGTTAGAGCTGGAATCATGTAGAAAACATCTGTTTCCCTCCTATCCACTCCCTATCACCTATACTGTGTTTTATTTTCTTTAAAGCATTTATTGTTTCCTGCAAACTCTGCATGCACTTCCCTGTTTGTGAATTTTCTACATTCATCCCTGGGAAAGAAGCTCCTGGGTATAGGAGCTTCATCTTTTTTAGTTCTTTTCTTTATCTTCACTTTCTAAATCAGTACCTGGTACATAAAGTTCTCAGTAAACATTCATTTGAATGAATAATAAGTTCTTCACCACTGGGATCTTACCATCTAATGAGGGAGACACAATACGTACTCGGTCCCATGAGATAGCTGGTAACTGTGACATTTGACATGACTATTAACTGTGGAGTGCTACTGATTATCTATTGGATGTTATAAATTGTCTGGATATGCATTGAATGGATTGTGGGCTATTTTGGTCACCTGAATTATTAGACTTGGATTCATTCTGTTTCTGTGTGTGTGTGTTGGTGTTTAAGATTTTGGTAATGGGTACCATACTCATTTCCTCTGTAGTCATAGGTATCAGTGACACTCCTGGGGATGACAACTGCGGCATTTTAAGTTTTTTTTTTTTTTTTTTTTAACTCAAATATCAATCTACAGAACAAATTCAGGACTGAGGTAGAGGTTTAGCCAGTCTACACAGAAATCAGATATTCTCTTTTCTTTCTAGGAAAGCTACCTTGTCTGTCACTTTGTTCTCACCATCTATAGAAGTAGTACTCCACCTTTATTCAACCAAGACACTATGGATCACTTTCCTGTGACAGTGTACTTTGGGCTATGAGAGGGGGAAGGCAGGCTGTGATCAGGTGGAAGAATTACCTGGGACTCTGCCTCTTGCTCCCATTCTTGAGAAACATGGGAGCATGTGACAATGACATAGCAGTAGCTTTGAAAGAGCACTAGTTTCTTAAGAAAAGCAAATCATTTGGTGCTTGAGGACTTCAATTGTTACTGGTAACAAATGGCTTGCGACATATCTGATAATTGATGGGCCTTGGTGATCATGGAAATACTTCACCACCGATATGACCCTGTCACCAAACAACTGAAAACCAACCTCAGTACAAACAGTGGTGCCACAGAGTGTGTGCCGACTGTCACCATTGCTGATGGAGTCACAGGGTGTCATGGTGAAGCAGCTAAGAGCCATTGGTGTAGTAGACCAATAGGAATCCAGGCTGCTCTCTATAGGCAGAGTGGAGGGTGCAAAGAGCAGCCCTCCCTGAGGAATGATAAAACTTGGATTGAGGACTGCCCACATGCTTATTGCTGAGGGCGCCTGAGCAAATCACTTGCTCTCTCTGAGCCTACACTTAGTGGAGTCAATTTTGCCACGTCTACTTCAAAAGCTTGATAGGATCATTAAGTACCTACGAAAAAGCTTTCAAGATGAGCCCCATAACCAAGGTAAAGATCATGGTGAAGACAATGCTGACGGTGATGATTTTCTCTTGTGGACTGATCACTGATTTTTCTGTTTAAATTTAGCCAAAAAGGAAAATTGAGGGAGTCAGTGGCAGAAAGGGGTGATAGGCAAACACAGGACTTGGCTTGCTTCTGTGCTTGTCCAGAAAAATTATGTCCTATGGATTCTGAAGATAACATTTGTGCAATCTCTTTCATGGTTGGGAATTGTGTAACCCTATAAATTGGGTCTAACTAGCCCCATGCCCATATGATTTTTGTGAAACGTGCCGTGTGATGGTAGCCGGGTTGTTTTGAAAATGGACTGATTTTGACAAAGGGGAAAAATTGGGATTCTTTTACTGTAAATTGCAAGTAAGAAACAACAGAAAGTTAAATATTAGAAGAACTTGGCTATTGCAAAACCACACACTTTCACATCAGTAAGACATGCAGTTCTGATCTGAGTGAAATGTGAAACTTCTTGCAGACCACAGAGAGTAAAAAGGAGTACTTTTGTTTCATTATTAATACCATTGTCCTTATTTCTTTAAATGAGAATTGATAGCAACCATAACAGAATCTTTCTCAGGTAGCAAAAACAGAAAGAAAGAAAAAAATAAAACAAAACAAACAAACACACAAAATCCTCACCACACCACCAGCCAGCGCTCTGAGGATGGGTTTTGCCTTTAACCTCTCTTGTAAGCCACCAGATTCTAGAGGAAGGGGCTTCATGTGTTTGGTAGTGGAGAGTTTTCATTAAAGTCTTCTTCTCTCCTCTCTGGAAGATGGCAGATGTGGCCTTTTTGTATACTGCAAGAAGGATCATTTTGTCCTCTGATGTCTGTGGAAATGTACAGCAGGTGATGTATATTCTGTGATTCTCTGTAATCACAAGGAGAGAACAGCTGGGCGCCGTGGCGCTTGCCCGTAATCCCAGCAGTTTAGGAGGTTGAGGTAGGAGGATCACAAGTTCAAAGCCAGCCTCAGCAATTTAGTGAGGTCTTAAGCAATTCAGTGAAACCCTCTCTGTAAATAAAATACAAAAAAAAAAAAAAAAAAGGCTGAGGATGTGGCTCAGTGGTTGAGTGCCTCTGGGTTCAATCCCTGGTACCAAAAAAAAAAAAAAAAAAAAAAAAGAGACAGAAATGGGTGTGCTGTATGTAGTTGCTTTGGAGGTAAAAGAAGGTAAATTTAAAATAACGAGTAGCCAGCTGGGCACCATGGTGTACAACTATAATCCTATCAACTCAGGAAGCAGAGGTGCGAGGTTGCTAAAATGGAGGCCAGCCTCACCAATTTCATGTGACTCATTAGTTAGGTGCCCCTGGGTTCAATACCTGTCTCAGAATTTTTAAAAAGGGGTTGGGATGTTGCTCCGTGGTAGAATACCCTATCTGTAGTACCACAAAATCAATCAATCAGTCAATAAAGAGTAGTCAATGAAATTGAGGAAAAGGTGCCCATTCCTTGCTGACACATGAAATGTTGTGAAAAATTGTTGGGGAGTCAGTGGATTTGAATATCCACCCCTTCATCCAGCCACTTGGCTGCATGGGGCTTCCATTCACTTCTGTAGCGTAAATGCTTGCCAATCATCTTTGGCCTGAATTTAGAAAGTGTGATTATTTAGCCAGCTTTTGCTTCATGGGGACCTGGGGTGTGGTGTCAATGGGATGGGAAGCTGAGGCTGGAGTGGGTATGGCTGAGCGCAGTGTCGTCTTATCATCACTGTCCTCTTTGTCCTGGGAGTCCTTGAGGTAGAGGGAGTAACATTCACTGAACACTGATTCCTTGCTGGACAGGGGCTAGGGGCTCTCCTTTCTGCTTTCTTAGCAAATTTTCCCAGCAACTTCTTAAGTTTTAGCTTTCTATAGAAACTGATGTGTTGAAGGAATAAAGAAGTTCCAAAAAGTCAGCCCAAGGAACTAGAGGGGCACCCCTGGCATCTTGGTTCTGCCCATTCTGATAACATGTTTGATGGTAGAGTTGGAAGGACAGGCCATGGCCTAGCTGCCCTCCTCTGAGTCTCTCAATCTCATTGATCTGTTATTTACCCAGCCTTTCTTTTTCTTTTTTCTTTTAGTACCAGGGATTGAACCCAGGAGCACCTACCTATTGAGTCATATCCCCAACCCAATCCACCCCTCTTTAATTTTTAAAAATTTGAGACAGGGTCTCACTAAGTTGCCTAGGGCCTCGCTAAATCGCTGAGGTTGGACTCAAACTTGCAATCCTCTTGCCTCAGCCTCCCGAGTCCTGGGATTATAGGTGTGTGGCACCACAGTCAGCTTGTCTAGCGTTTCTTTAAAGAAAACTGAAATTTAATTTGAATAAGTTACACAAAATTATTATACAAAATTCAAAAGGATACAAAGACCATGAATCTCTCTCTTATGCTCTCTGCTTCTTTCACTTAGCGGCAAACACCATTATCAGTTTCTAACATACCCTTTCAGAAATAAGTGGGGTATAATATATATTTGTGTATGCTAATATAATATATTCCTTTAAATTTAGTATATGTGGAATATTTATACAGAGAGAATATTACACACATCACTTGGCATCTTTTTCATGTAATCGAATCTAGATGATCATTTCAGTATCAGTCTATCCCGTGTCTGATGTCTTGTGGTCTTGTTGTCCCCTCTCCCCATATCCTCAGCCTTATTTATTTCTTCTTCTTTTTTTTTTTTTTAATTTGAGACAGATCTCACTATATTGCTGAGAGTGGGCTTGAACTTGCAATCCTCGTACCTCAGCCTTCTGAATCTCTGTGGGATTACAAGTCCCACAAGGTTTGTCTTGTTAGTTTTAATTTGTATTTCTGTTACTATAAGTGATTTATAAAGTTATTGTAATTCCATTTGCAAATTGCCTTTTACTTCTTTTTCTACTGCATTGTTGGAATTTTGCCTATCAACTTACTACAGTTAAGAAATTCAGGGGTCTAGCATGCATAAGGCTCTGTATTTGATCTCCAGTACCACCAAAAAAATAAAAAGTTCAATTAACTATAGTCAGTGATAACGGTTGCAATATCTCAGCATTTTGCATTTGTCTTTTTTTTCCTTGCTGACTAAAAGTTTTTTTCTATTCAACTCAATTGAATAGAACCAATTCTATTGAATGGAACCACCATTTGATCCTGTTTTCCCACTCCTCAGTTTATATCCGAAGAACTTAAAATTAGCATACTAAAATGATGTAGCTACTTCAATGTTTATAGTAGCTCAATTCATAATAGCCAAGCTATGGAAACAACCTAGGTGCTGAACAATAAACAGATGACTGGATAAAGAAAATGCGGTGTATATATGCAAAAGAATATTACTGAGTTATAAAGAAGAATGAAATTATGACCTTTGGCGGTAAATGGATGGAACTAGAGTCTATCATGCTAAGTGAAATAAGCCAGTCCCACAAAAACGAAGGCAGAATGTTCTCTGTGATATGATGATGCTAACCTACAACAAGGGAGATGAAGATTAGAAGTTCATTGGACTGGGAGAGAGGGGGTATGGAGGAAGAAATGATAGTAGAGTTAGACATTATTACTGTATGTACATATAGGCTTACATGACCTGTGTAACTCTACGTCATGTATAACCAGAAGAATGAGTTGTTATACTTCATTTATGGACTCTGTGTCAAAGAGCATTGTACTATCATGTATAACTAATTAGAACAAATTTTAAAAATTAAAAGAAATTCATTGGACGAGACAAATATTATACATACATAGACTAAGTATAACTTGATCCTAATTGGAGCAAGTTATATTTAGTCTATGTATGTATAATATTTCAAAATATACTCTATAGCCATGTAAAACAAATAAAAAATATATGAAAAACAATTATATTTTTCATTTTGATGGAATCTAGAGGTCAATAATTTATTAATGATTTTCCCATTAAGTCTCATAAATGAATGGATGTGAAAATTTTCTCTCTGGGTAGTATGTATTTATTAGCATTTTCAAGTTTAGCATCATTGTTATGCTTAAATCATTCATGTAATAATGAGGGAGCTCTTCTGTTTACTTAACTTTGGAAATAGTTTGACTAGCATTTATATAACCTATTCCTTAAAAATATGGTAGGATTTCTCTGTGAAACTGCCTTGACCTTGTGCCTTTTTTTTTTTTTTTTTTTTTTTTTTTTTGAGAGGTAGCAATCTTTGCTCTTTGAAAACTTTCTACATTTCTTCAGATTTCTTTCATGTCTCCTCTTTGGCCACCTTTGGTAAAATTTTTTAATAAAGTCACCCATTTCAAATTAATTTGTACAGAACTAAACACTTTTTTTGATTACTTTAGTTTCCTCCACATTTATGGTTGTTTTCACCTTATACAATTTTTGTGGTTTTGTGCTGTATTTCTGTATCCTCTCCTCTTTTTGATTGGTTTAGCAAAAGTTTATTAAATAAAGCAGATATTGAATTTGTTGGCTCTTTCATTTTGTACTTCTCTATTTTCTGTTTAAATCTTTAGTAATACCGTTTGCTTTGCTTACATGTTTTATTATGTTTCTTATTGTTTGAACTTGACTCCCAATGCATATATTTTTATTTCTACTTTTAATTAATATAAATAGGCTCCTATGGGGTGGCACCCTGGAGAGGGCCTGGGAACTTTTTGCCCTTTTCCCTACTTCATCCTGTGCATTTCTTCACCTGTACCTCTTGTAATAGCCTATGTAAGAAACTGGTAAACATTAAAAGAAAATATTTTTGTATGAATAAATAAAACCCATAATAGAATATTATGGAACCCGAGGCTGATTCCCTCCTTTCACTCTTCTTTGGATGTTTTCTCTCTCTATGAATGTGGAAGCATAAGATAATATTAGATAAGCTGCACGTTACACTTTCAGGGCATGGCATTAACAGATATATTTTTAAATCCCACTAATTTTTGTTAAATAAACCTGGCTGGTCTTTCTGAAAGAATAACCCACGAGAAAACAATATTTCAGTAGAATCAGAATGTTAGAACTGACAGCATAGCAGAGATCATCTAATGCTCATGATTTCCAAGACCTTAAACACTTTGTTTAACTCAATCTTGAAGAGAGTTCCAAATCCAGCATGGAAAACGATCAAGACAGATCTGTGCATGCAGAGACAGGAGAAGCCTAAAATTCTGCAGTTGGCCATTTTTCCTCTTGACTTCCTCCTGTGTCTCACTGGAAAACAGTTTTAGTTCAAAAACTCAATTTTCAGACGAGAGCAAAAACAAAAATGCAAAGAAGGCAAATGATTCATTCAAAGACACTGATGAGTTAGAGATGTAACGTGGGACTGCCATTCCAACTTTCTCTGTCTGAAGCCAGTGCTATTTCCGGGTTCCCAGGGAGCCTCCTGTACCTTGCTCTAGCATGCATTTTTAGATGGACTTGATATTTGATTACCTCCCTTGGCAGGCCCAACAATCCTTGCGAAGGCACAGACTGTGTATTTGCTGATCCCTGAGGAGAAAGCTGTGATTTAGGCTCTGAGGTCTAAGAATTGCAGACTTCCTTTCTAGTCTCCCGATGAAATTGCTAATCTGGGTGCCAATGGTGTTTCTTCCACACGGACACCTGCCCACACAGCATGATTAGAAATTATAATGATGATGACGATGAATCTTCCAGGACACCCACGTTCTTTGCAAGATATTTCTGCTAATCATCTCTACCAGAATCAGTTGGAGAAGTGTCTCTTTCTGAATGTTTCTCTCCCTCTCTAAGTCTACTAAAAATGCAGGTATAATATCAGGTGTCAATTAAAGATTTGTCTTGCCATTATGAATGTGTTGTTTGAGCTTTGGATATGTGGTGTAATGAAAGGCAAGTTATACCAGGTATGAGGAGATGTGGTTCCAGCAGTGCCAAAAGTTTCCTGTGAGGCTTTGACAAAGGTTACTTCCCATCTCTGCAACTTGGCTTCTCTTTCTGTTAAATGGGCATCATTTCTGTGGGTCCTAATTTAAACTCATCTTCTGAGCATCAAAATGAGGTAATGCGTAAGGAATGCTTCATTAACTCTACACTGAAAATTAAAAGGATTGTTATTAAAGTTATTTTTGCATTAGTGTTATCTTAGCTCATTAAAGTGATATTTAGTGTGTTATACAGTCCAGCAGTCAGTAGGGGTGAGGGTTAGGGAAGCATATTGTTGTGTGAATCCAATGTGAGGGAAGGTCAGGGCAGGTCAAGTACCAAAGTCATACCCAAAATGCTATCTTAATGTGCTCTTCATGGGATCGCCACCTTAAACTGGGAAAACAGAGAAGCCACAAGGGGCTTGGTGCACAGGGAGTAAAGAGGGCCTCAGGGACTGAAAGTCTCAATGGAGAAGTGAAGGAGGTAGGAGGACAGTGAGGGCATGTGCTAGTGGAGTAATGATCTGTAGGCATCAAGCGGCAATTAGAAAAATGCCAGCACTGTCTTTGGACTTGCATATCTGGAGTGTGGGAGGACAGGCAGACACACACAGGGAGGCTGTAGGGAAAACAGCATCCTCAGGGTAGAGCCTTCTCCAAGAAAACTCTCCCATTGCCCTCCAAGGAGGGCGGAGCTGGTTCCTAAGCTGCTTCTGGCCAGGAAGATCCTTCTCATTTATCTATCTTTGCATCCCTGCTATTTACATAGTACTTTGCTCACAGTACTATTTTTTTGAAATTATTTTGGGCCTGACTTTTTAATTTAAGGTCTGAATACCTCAAGGAATGCTCAGGAGGGTTTCTGATAGGAAGGAGCTAACTTCGATGATTCCATTTCTTTTTTTGGTTCACCATTTCCTCATCTGAAAAGTTGGGCTCCATGACATGGTTTCTATGACACTCAGTACCTTCACTGAAGGGAAAACATTTTTCTAAAACTAGTATTAACCCCCCCCCCCAAAATGTGGTGAATATGTAGATATTTTTGTTAGAGTGCTGTGGGTTCGGAAATGAAGTGGAACGTTCCCTAATGTTTGGTAGAAGACTTCAGCTTGTAGACTCAGCTGGGATGGTTTTAGCTCTTATTCTACCTACCCACCTCGCTATGTGCGGAAAATGGTTGGAATTTGCTTTTATTTATTCTGTGGTCTTTGGTTGATTTAGTGAGTCCAATAAACTGAGATGAGGAAAAACTGAATTCTGATGGAAAAATCTGAAATAAATAAAATTACCACAGTTCTTTGAAAAGGATTTCCCCCAGGTTAGGTTACATAGCTTCCCGAACTCTCAAGGTGGATACTAAGAAGTCCAGGCACACTGCATCTCCAGAAACCCATCATTGTGTCTTTCCTTCTCAGGAGCACAGGTAGAGGCTCCCTTTTGTTCAGTAAAACAGGGCCAGTGTCATCTTTGAAACCTTCAAATGAGGTTTGGGAAGATGATTCTATATATAATGTCCATCCAAATGTAAAATTAAAAATTTCAACAATTAATGGAAATTTTTTTTGTTTTGTTTTTTTAGTCACCAATTTCTTTTTTGGCAAGTTTGGCCTTTTGCATGATTTTGTTTTATTTTATCTTATTAAAAAAGACTGTTTAATTCAGCTCATTTCTTGTTGCCAGTGAGCTTTTAAAAAAAAACCTGATAAAGTGCATTTGAAATGCTTTCAATTTATTATAAGAGCCTCAAAACTTGCCATGTCACTTTATATAATGTCTTCTATTGTAGTTTAGTGTCATCAGCTCTTTTCGTGATGGAGTTTTGGTTTGGCTGGAAGTAGCGTGAGGCTGTTCATCCCCCAGGAATGTTCACCTGTTGATGCTGGGAGTTATAAACTAGTTGGAGATTTCCTATATACTCTCCCCTAGCTTCCACTAATGTTACCCAACCAAAGTATGCTTATTAAAACTAAGAAAATGGCACGGTATCACTTGACTAGTGAAACTTCAAATTTCCCCCATTTTTCACTCTATCATTTTTCCATTCCAGGATGCTGTAGAGGATACTACTTTGCATTTAGTAATCACATCTTCATAGTCTCCTCTTGACTGTGACTTGCCTCTTGTTTTTCATGACTTTGACACTTCTGAAATGTCATGATGAGGTATTTTGCAGCATGTTTCTCAGTTCCAGTGTCCGTATGCTTTCTCACGATTATGGTGGGGTCATAGCTTTCTGGGCACACTACTACAGAGGTGAATTGAAGTGTCTTTCTTGAGCATTCATATCAGAAAGTGCATGAGTTCAATATGAATTATGGTATGCTAAACTTGATGGTGGCCAGTTTTGTTATATGTTTGCGAAGAAGACCAGTTATCTGGGACTCTGACACCATTGCAACTTACTGATTAGTCTTCAAATCTCTAACTTTATTATGAGGGAAAGCTCAAACTCCCAAAGTACGTGGGTCCCATATCTCACTTAGGACCTATGGATAGCATCTGAGGAGTGTGCTGGGGCTTGCTAGACCCTGCCCTCCATTCTCAGTCCTGGCCCACCTGAGGGATGAGTCATGTCACAGTGCTGGGTTTGTGCATGCTTATCAGCACACAGCACAGGGATTGGTACCTGTGTCAGAAACTAAATTTCCAAAGAAAAGAAAGACATTAGAAAAAGCAGGGAGGGTTGAGGGGTGGACCCCACCTATCCTCCATACTGACTTCTGACAATGATACTAATAAAGGTCAACCATTTACCCATCAGGCAAAATTCTTTAGACAGGACAAAGTGATGAAATGTGGTAGACGGAGTGTGTGTGTGTGTGTGTGTGTGTGTGTGTGTAAAATCTGATAAGGGCACAGAAGTTTCCTTACCTCTGCACCCAAACCAGAAGGTTGGGAAAAAAGAGGAGGGTTTCTCGGCTCTTTTTATTCCCCTCAGTAGCTTCATGCATTTGATGCATTGTGCATTTGTTTTGAGTTTTTCCTATTCTGTGCTATTCTCAGAGGATGCACAGAAGGGTTGGCAAGAGGAAGTTTTGGTGACTAGAGCTAGAAAAGGAACCTGTTTCAAGCCACAAAAGGTTTGAGGGTAGAATCTCAAGTCCTAAATGAGATGGTATTAGTGAAAGGGTATTCCGGTGGGTACAGTGGGCAGGCTGCAACTGTTTTGAGGGCAATTCTTGGTTTGCTCATTCTTACCTAAGGGATGGAGCCATTTCTCCCTCTGGCATTTGCCTTCATGGTGTCCTATAATTTTTGGTTCCAAGGTGTAGCATTAGGAATAATGCTACATTATTGGGAGCAGTGTGTCTGCCTGAGGGAATACCTACATTTTGTTAACTATTATAAAATTTGTCTCAAACAAATGTTTTGCCCTGTTCACAGCCTAGGTGAAGGTGGAAGAGTGGTTGGTGATGTGCTGTTTGGTATGATAGTACCAGCCATAAATAGCTATTGAGCTCTTGAAATATGGCTAGTGCCACGTGTTGAAAGGATAATATTTTGGATATATTTATCAAATAAATTTCTTTTTACTATCTTTTAAAGTGTGGCTACTAGAAAATTCAAAATTGCATATGTGGTTTGCATTGTATTTCTATTGGATGGTGTTGGGTTAGAGTCTGGGAAGAATATGGAACATAGTAAATTGACCTTGTGTTCTCCTCTGAGTTCTAATAATATTGGCATTAAAAGGAAAAGCTTCAACAGTCATAATTTTCATTAAAAAATAGCCTGATTCAGAAGAATTGGCTTGTTTCATATTATTGCTTGGACTGGAGACGAATCTGACATTTGGTATTTTCATAATTGAGAACATAACTTGCTGACTTAAAAAAAAAATCACAACATTTTGTGCTTGGCCTTAGGTACTAAACTTTGAGCTCTTTGATAATAGGGATTGTGTTTTCCTTTTTGTACCATCCATTTTCTCCCAGACCACACACATACGTTTAGAAGGTGGTTAACTAGCAAGCACTTGTTGAAAAGCAAGAAACTTTTAAAAAAGAAAAAAAATTTTTTGAGAAGCTACCCTTTATTGTTTATTGTTGGAAGAGAGAAATCCACCCTTATAAGGCAACTCATTTTCTAAAGACAGCCACCAAAAATAGAGAAGATTGAGCTAAGTGTTTATTTACTCGTTGATTTAATTACCATTCTCATCAGGTGTGCCTGTCAGCTTAGCTTATGATAAAGAATCTTTGGAAATGCTTAACCTCACGCCCCTCTGGGTAAGGGAGACAGGGAAGGATGCTGCTTACATATATTAATCTTCCCCTTGGCTCAGATATTATATCTTAAAGCCTCAAAACTGGATTCTTCTTCTTCTCTTTCTTATTATTTGATTCTTTTCAACATCTACCTATATGAGGATGTGGGAATAATAATGAAAGGGCAAGTTTAATCTTGGACTAAATTAATTTTCCTTTAATTATTTTATTTTATTAAACTTTATAATGAGCCAGGCACTTTGTGAACACATGGTTGATAGGCTCTCAGTCTGCGATTAGGGTGTGCTTTCTTGGTTTGTCTTCCTTCAGTTGCCTGACCTGGGCCTGGGCGTGAGTGCAGACTTTGTGTGATGTTATTTTGTCAGAGCAAATTGAAGAGCCTCTGTGATTCCAGAATTGTCATGGCAGACTCACAGTGATCTCTGAGACCACTTATATCTCATGTCATCTTGGTCAGGGGCAACCATCAGAGACTCTACCATGACATTATTGCTATTTGTTCCTGCTCATATACAGCCTCACTTCCAGGTAATATTTGAAGCTTTGGTTCTCCTGTAGAACTGAAAGGAAGATTGTGGGTGCTCCCAGAAGTATACATGGTACCTGTGCAAAGGCAAAAGACAGCGTTGGCCTTGGAGTCAGAAGACCTACGTGTTCATTTCCTGGCTCTGCTGTTTTCTAGTTGAATGACTCTAGACAAGTACTTCCTCTTCTCTGAGCATTCATCTCTTCATCTGTCCAATGTGGATAATATCTGCCTTATAGAGTTGTCATCTGTTAATGCATGTAGGGTACCTACCTTAGGGCCCAGTACTTAGTCTTTATAAATACTAAATGAATAGGTTTTTTCACATGTCTGATTTTTCTGGTGACAGGCCCATAATCCTCCTCTGTCTTCAATTCAGAGATAGGGGAGAAGGGCATCGAGTGATTGTGTGGTAAAATCCACTTTAATTCTAGCTGTGAGAAAAAGAGCAGTGAAAATGTGGTAAGCAATTGCTTCTAAAAAGCTTGGGCTAAAAGCGCTTGATGGATTTGTACTGGCTTCCCGGTAGACTCATCTCTGTACTGCCCACATAGCACAATTAATAGTTATTACTAGAGAAGGAACAAATTAAAAAAAAAGAAGAAGAAGAAGAAAAAGAGAGCAGGCATAAAAACATCCTTTCATCTTCCTGAGATGGTCCTCTTTGTCGGGTCTGTGGAGCCATACCTGTGAATCATCTTGGGAAAACACATTGTGGGTGACTAGAAGGAAGATCTTGTGGCTCATTTCTTACCCACTTCCTGGGTTGGGGAAATGTCTAAGCTCATCTTTCTTATCTGCTGATGCCTTGTCAATATCTATTACCGTTCCCCATGCATCTTCACAATGAGGGCCTCTTTCTCTCATTCTCACGCCAAACACATTGCTAGTGTAGAGAGCCAGTTACTTTCTGGGTTGAAAACTTGCAAAGGAAAACCAGAATAAAATCAAAGGTAAACATGGTGCTATGGAAAAGCACTGTACTAGGAGTACAGAGATGGGAGTCTGAGTGTGAGCTCAGTGAACGTCCGTGAAGCTCTTAAGTCACGTTTGTTTTCTGTGGATACAAATGAACCATGTCTCTGCTGTAGACTAGCCTTCTCACTTAGACTGCTTCACTCCCATGTTCCTAGACTGTTTGGATAAAGCTTTCACAGTTGTAGACTTGAGGCTTACATTAGAAGGGGACCCTGACATTAAGAATGAGTGCCCCAAGTATACATCTTATTCTCCTACAACTTCTTAAACAGAATGTAAGAGAAGATCATGGAATTTGGGGTCCATCCCTGGGTTTGAATCCAATAGAAGCAGAAGTGCTTTTGGGTGAGCTATATAATGTCTCTGAGCATTCAGCTTGTCGTTTGTTAAATGAAATAAAGTACGTTATTGTCAGACTTGAAGATGGCACGTGTTGTAATGTGTCCAGCAAAGAACAAATTCTCCAACTGTGATTCTTGTTATTATTATCTGTAACCATAATTATTTTCCCTGGCCCTACGGGTAGGCAGCGACTACATGAAATATTGGTTAATATTAGATAGATAGAAACTATGAAGTTCTGTCTATATAGTGAACAATGTCATTAAAAAGAGCTCAAAATCAATACCATCGTCTTTTTTTTTTTTTAATTTCCACTTATAGATTATTTGTCTTCAAGTATTGGGTTGTTTCTTTTTGCTACATCTTTTGAATTTTTTCCTTTTTTTCCTGTATTCTACTTATTACCCTTAGCCAAACTCTCCCCTCTGGCTCTAGTTGTGTTTCTTTCTCCATACTTCCCTGGAGACCTGGTTCTCAAGGTGTGATTCACAGAGCAGCAGCATCACCTGGGTGCTTGCTAGAAACAGCATATCCTACACCCTGCCCAGACCTGCTGAGTCATGGGTCTGTTCTTGGCAGTGTTATGGAGCCTCAGTCCATTGATTTTTGCCACCTTTATGCTCAAGAGTACATGCTTTTGCTTCCCTCTTTTACATCTACCTCAATCCAAATTGCAATTCATTACCTTGACCCTGGTATCCACACTTTTTCTCTTTCCCCTTGTGACCCTTCTCTACACCACAAGGTAAGATCTAAAATTGTTCATTGGATCATATCCAACATACACTCCCCCGATCCCCAATCACACAAAGGCTTCTGTGGTGTCTAGAAACATCAAAAAGATCTTTCTGTGGCCTGCAAAGCCCTATGAGATGGGTTATCTCACACCCTCATCACTTTATTTACTCAGTAAGCTATAGACACACTGGTCTACCTTTGGCCCAGGTTGTAAACCACGCTTGTCCCCACCTGACCTACCTCTGTCTTTATACTATATTGGCTTGAAGTTGTGATGTAAGCATTAGCTCAAATGTCATATTGTTAGATGTCTTTCTAATCTTTGACTAAAGTGGCACACCCTCCTGCATTCCATCCCCTGCCCATGATCTTGTTTTATATTCTGTCTAGTAATAAAGTTTCTCTGGATGCATGATTTATATATATTGCAAACTGTTTTGGTGAGAGATAGTTTAGTTTTAATAATAATAATGAAGATTTCCTGAGTGCCTGCTACATGCTGGGTATTGTGTATAATAAATAAAATGATTTACTGGATCATTTCATTTTGATTATTTCCTTTTCCTTAATGGGTTATTTGTTTATCTTTTTGTTTTCCTCTTGTCTTATCCCTCAAGGAGCTAGACAAGGAGCTAACTTTTGCATCTCTGTCACTAAACTGGAAGATTTTTGAGCAGGAAGTGTTGGTTAAGGAAATGATTGGCTCCTAGTAGGTTATCACTTGGAAGTGTGACTATATGAAAAGAAAGAACAAAGAGTTCTCTGTCATGTTCTATTTCAGATACGTTTCTGAAGAAAATACCCTCAAATTTTTCTTATCTTTCACCCAGGAGAAGGAATCAGGTACTGGAGCTGATTTAGGATTTGTTCTAGTGGCCCTGAATGTAGATGTAGAGCCTGGGATTCATCCGACCATGCTGGGAGAGAGGTTTTTGAGTGGCAACTTAATGAGAACAAATCTTTTCTAAAGCCTTAAGTTTGGCGTTTGGCATGGTTAGAAATATCAGGCCTTCCGACTTTTACGTTCTTTGTGCGCACGTCGGTAATGTGCGTATGTGAACCTTTTTATTATTATGGACTCAGCCGGCAGTAACCATGGTGAGTAGACCTATCACACAGCATTTTTCTGAGTCAGTTTAAAATGCTGACAATTAAATATACCGTACTCTTTTAAGCAATCCATCAGTCTCCCTTGTTGTCATGGTGACCGGAGTATATTTAGAAATGTGACAAGTACACTGAGTTCAATTGCACTTTTGCCAAAACATAGTTTTGCAGCTAAAATTGAATTTCCTGATTGAAGATCCAAGTGCTGTTAAGGGGGCATGATGGTTTCTATACATTATGCTGGAAGTATAACTTACATCATTCTATTAAATCATCCATTAAAGTCTTATCATGCTTTGAAGGTATTGCCGCTTTGAAGTGGTTATACTTAAAGTTGATGAAATGGAGTGAAATAAAGGGGCATTCTGCTTTTTCCATTAAAAGTGAAATTGGGCCTTGCCACTGTAATTAATGATTAACTCAATATATTTATAAAGAAATTGTACGTAAGTGTGCATATGTCTGTTCCTCGGGATAGATTTCTGATTTACAGGAATTTTTCAAGGGGCTTCTTCCCTCTGTCCTGCTTGTAATCTATTCTTAGTAATATGAGAACATCCTTTTTTCTTTGGCTCTGACCTCAGATTGACAAGCATCCTATTTTTCCCCCAACCACATTCCTTTTAGATCTTTTTGTTGTTGTTGTTATTTTTGTTTGAGACAGGGCCTTGCTTAGTTACTGAAGTAACTAAGGGCCTTGAACTTGAGATCCTCCTGCCTCAACCTCCTGAGTAGCTGGGATTATAGGTGTGCACCAGCACACTCAACTTTTTCTCCTTCTAGAGTTTCAGTGAGGTAAAAAGATAAAATAAATTATGACTTTTTGCCCAAAGGGGGAAAAAACCTTATCTAATTAGGAAATTGGTTTGAATCCTCACTTCCTTGTCATCCTCTGTCTTGTCAACACAGTGCTAAGAACCATGTTGGGTCTGCATTACTTGCCCTTTTGGTCACCTAAAGTTTAGGAACTTGCATAGTTGCTGGGTCATGCTTATAACTGTGATTTTATTCCTGGCCATAGACTGATTGTTCTGCTCTTGAGGTGAGAAGCCAAAAACACTCTTGGGTAATTTTCCTTCCCTTTTGTCATCTCACTAAATGAATTGGCAACTGAGATAGATTTTGAGCTTCTGAGAATATTCAGTTAGACTGCCTTTGTTTTGCCTTGAACATATACTTTTTGGCAGGTAAGAAAACATCATAGTTACAATAACAATGGTTAAAAGATTTACTGAGGGCTTAATATATGCTAGCGAGTGTGCATAGTAAACTCTTTAATAAATTATTTCATCAGGTCTACACAATTTTTTATGAAGTAGTCTCACTGTCATTCTCATTTTATATTAAACAAGCTCAGAGAGATTTTGCATCTTCATCAAGAGTAGTAATCCTAAGTAGTAATTCTGATCCAGGTGCCCTGTTAACCACTGCTTACCCTGTGGAAGGCACCGGTGATTTTTTTTTTTAACTAACCTGTGATCTACTCTTGGTGAAGTCATGCAGGTGTTTCAGTGTTTCCAGAGGCTCCCTGGAGTGATGGTTCCATAATGATGAACAGGTAGCAGGATGTGAAAGTAGAGCTGAGCCACTCCATCTTTCCTATGGGTTTTAGAAATGAAAGTTAGTGATGAGCAGAGAGGGGGCATAAATCCTGTGTAGCTCAATGGTTACATCTCTGGATTAGTTTCTTAAAAATGGGTTTTATTTATTTATGACTATTGGTATATGCCATATTGGAACTTAGTAGAAATTAAGGATATCTTAATAAAAAATACCCATATATGAAAATATATATGTACATTTTTGAAAACAAAGTCAGTGAGAAAAGTCTTATCTGGATTCTGTATTTAATGAGTTAGGATACATATTTTTGATTCAAGTTCATAAAGAAATCCAGCCTCGCCTAACTATCTGGTTAGGAAAAAAGGAAAAAGAGAGGTAATTGTGGATTTTCTTTTTAGATATTATACCAAAATTTGACAGTTTTTACAATGACTAAAAAAAAATGTGTAGCTTATAAAGGTTAATTACAGTGTGGAATTTGAAGTCACATTGAATCTCTGTTGTATTCAATCCATTGGTCTAATTTTCACTTTGGTTGGCTCTCTTCTTTTGATTTTGTAACATTGTGGATTGGTCATCTGGAATATAAAGGTTCACTGAGTTCTGCAGATCTTCCATACATTGACATATTTTATTCTATAATGAGAAGAAAAGATAATTTTCATTAATTTTACCTCCAATTTCGTCAAGAAAATATTTGATGTATTAGGAAGATGTTAAGTACACCTTAATATATGTGAGGTTTTCAAAATTATAATTTTCACTTTAAAACTTGAATCTTATTATTGGCAACAAATCCTGTTAGTTGTTTTCCTCTAAATGATAGGCTTTCATGGTTTATTTGTAAGAAAATGTCTGGCAAAACCCAAGTTTAAACAACTGTAATTTGTCAGTCATTGTTTCAAGTAAAATGACGTTCTCTGGAAGGATTGGTTAGTTAGCAGCTGTCAAATCCAGCATTTCTTGGAAATAACTATTATAGTTTGATATTTAGCCGAGGTACTTCATGGATACTTTCCATTTCCTCATACAGAATTTTAAGAAAATTTGTATTCAAAGATAGAGATTTAATACTGTTGTTTTTTTTTATTTTGTGTTTTTTCTTTTTTAGTTATACATGACAGTAGAATGTATTTTTACATATTATATATACATAGAGTATAACTATTAATATTTTTTCAATGCATTGGGACGGTTTTAGTGAAACTGGCTCTCTGTCCAGCTTAACTGTATGTGTTCTGTTGTGAGAAATACAATGACTACCACTTCAGTTTGGTGTTGCTGCCTTGATTCATATCAAAACTCCAACAGTTTTACCCACAATTGTCTTTGTATCATTAGCAGAAATGTCAGTCAATACAGTGTGAAAACCTCATTTCGTCTTAGCATTCTGATAAAAATAGTTTTGAACTGGTAGATTTCTGGAAAGGTTTTGAGGACCCTGACATATGTATGGATCACACATCAGAAGCCACTGATAGAACCCAGGACCTTTTGGGTTTTTTTTTTTTTTTTAATTGACACATAAGGATTGTACAAATTTAGGGGGCACATTGTGGTATTTTGACACATGTATAATGTGTAATGATCAAATCAGGATAATTAGCATTTCTATCATCTCAAACATTTATCTTCTCTTTGGGGTGAAGCATTCAAAATCCTCTCTTCTAGCTACTTCAAAATATATAACAAACACATCATTATCGACTTGACTCACACTGTTGTAGAGAGCATACCAGCACTTATTTCTCCCCACTATAACTTTGTGCCTATTGACCAAACTCTCCCCAGCTTCTTTCCTCTCTGCTGTCTCCAGCCTCTGGCAACTGCTGCTCCACTATGTTTATGAGATCTACTTTAAAAAATTCCACCTAAGAGTGAGTGAGATAATGCAGTCTTTGTCTTTCTGTGCCTGACTTATTTCACTTAACGTAAGTAAACTTTAGGTTCATTCAGGTTGTCATCAATGACAAGATTTTATGGCTGAATACTATTCCATTGTGTATATAAACTATATGTTCTTTATCTATTCACATGTTGTAGTGGTATGTGCACATACACACACTCACTCACCTACAAAACACACTTTGGGATATTGTTCAACTTTAAAAAAGATGAAAATTCTGACACTTGCAACAACATGGTTGTTAATAGGACATTATGTTAAGTGAAATAAGCACGGAAGAGAAAAATACTACACTATCTTTCTTTCACATGGAGTCTAAATAGTCAATCCTAGAAACAGAGTATAAGATAGTGGTGTTCAGGGGCTGGATGGAAGGGCACTGGGGAGATGTACAGCATAGAATAAATGATAGTTAATCTATTGAATATGTGAAGTTTGATAACATCTTGAATCTCCCCATTGCATGCCCGCACACCATGAGATTATTGATGTGCATGTATGAGTAAGGTATAATGAATCCTATTTATGTATAATTATGATGCATCAATAAAAAACAAACAAAAAAATGGCAATTATATAGAAGTGATCAATCCACGTGTAGTTATATCAAAACATCAGGTCATATAAAGTAAATATCTGTAACTTTTGTATGCTAATGATATCTCAACAAAGATGTTAAAATTGATAAAAACAATCCAGTCCTTTTATTATACATGAGAGGAGAGTGGAAGGAGACCTGCTTAGGGTGGTGGCATGAATAGTGACAAAGCTGGGCAAGAACCAAGTTACTAGTGAATTCCTCTTTTTATTTATTTATTTAATCATTTTGATTCCTGGTTCAGTTTCAGGAATTTCAAGGTAAATATTTCCAAATTTCTTTACTTTCCTTTCATTTTTTCTCTTCCTCTCCTCTCCTCTCCTCCCCTCCCCTCCCCTCCCCTCCCCTCCCCTCCCCTCCCCTCCTCTCCTCTCCTCACTTTTCTTTCTTTCTTTTGTACTGGGGACTGAGCCCAAGGGTGCTTAACCACTGAGCAATATCTTTAACCTCTTTTTACATTTTATTTTGAGACAGGGTCTCCCTGAGTTGCTGGGGGCCTCATTGGGTTGCTGAGGCTGGCTTTGAACTTGCAATCCTCCTGCCTCAGCCTCCTGAGCTGCTGGGCTTACAGGTATGCGCCACCGCGCCTGGCCTCCAAACTTCTTTCTTGAAGATGATGATGACAGATGTACATATGTATTGACTGATTTAGGATTAATTCTATTTTTTTTTTCAAACTATCACTTTTTACAGTTTCCCTGCTCTTCATTTACTCTGCTCTCTTCTGCTTTGCAGTGGCAACTAGGGTAGTTCTAAACAGAACAGCTGTTTTCTTTGCCAAGCCTGAGGAAAGTGACAGGATCCAGTGACTCCTTGTTCATTTTTATGGATAAAACTCAGATTTTATCTGTAGGGGGAAAAAAGAGTCCATGAATTTGGGTTGAAGGGACCATTTTTTTTCTAGATTAAATTAGGTAAAATTGTAGGAAAGAAAGTTCTACATACTGCTATCATTTTCATATTCCTACATGTCGTTTCCCTGGATACCCCCTCCATTATTCTCTTCCCCCTTCCTCTTTCTCACCCCCTCTTTCCCTATCCTTCAGGAGGGAGTTTGCCCAATAAATATGTCTCTTACCTTTGCTTTTGGTTATGGGTAATATTTGGGGGGGGGAATCTGTTTCCTTTAGTAAAACTAGTCACACTCTGAAATTGTAATGAAGAAGGCTGAGAAAGGCAATAGAATTGGACCCAGATGTCATATGTTCCCTTTAACACCTCTCTTCCATTTTAGAGTGGTATTCTGGGGGAGCTAGGGTTGTGGGGGGCCTCTGTGTGTGAACATTTGTGAGCAAATCTGGTAACTGTGTGAAAGGCTTGCAGAACCTCGACTGTATTGTTCTCTTATTTTCAAACAAGTTGGATATTGTTATGCAAGACCCCGTCTTTTCTTTCTTCTCACCCAGCTTTCACTTGCCTTCTCCACCTGTGATCTTTTTGAGTCAGGTTTTATTAGCTTCTTCCTGATCCTTCATCCATGTCTTTCTTGGCTCCCTGGAGGAACAATCCCATTTAACCTTTAGTTTACCCTTGTGCATTAGCAGTGCTAGTCCTGGAACTCCAATGACTTTTTTCTTTCTACAAAATTGATGTTTCCTGCCCTTGTTGGTTTCTGCAAACCATTTTGTCCTCCTCTTCGTTCTCTGTTAAGTGTGGTCTTTTCTAGCAGTGTGTAAGTCTAGTGGTAGCTGACTGAACCCTTCAAATGTGTTTCCTGTCTTGTTTAGGCTTCCGAAGGTTGGGACTGTCTCACGCTTAGTGAATCATAGAAGCCCTGAGGAGGTGTTGAATGGATTTTACCCAGCGTTCTTTTCTTTGGAGGGCATCCTTCAGATTTTTTATCTAGAGATCTGAGCTGTTGTCTCTCTCCCACTACTGTGCTGCTAAACTCTGAAACACAGAATACCAATGCCCATCTTTTTCTGCACACTCCCTCCCACTGCCAGATATCACATGTGCCTTGTCTGACAGATGGCTGTTTGGCCTCAACTTGAACAATTCCAGCTCTCTGTGAGGCAGTTGGTGGACAGCTTCATTTAAATTTTTTTTTTCTTTGTATGGCCCTGAAACTGAACTTTCCATCTTTTCAACCTCATTATTTCTAATATTGCATATTTTGGAAGAGTACAGTATGGCTCACACATGAGATGTCCTCAAATACTTGAAGAGAGCATGAATTCCCCCATCTGCTTTCTCTCCTCCTTCAGACTTGGCCTTGCTACTTACATCGAAGGAAAAGCTATGGATGGTCATAACCTTTGTGCGTTCACCATTTCTACATCATTTTCTGGATTTTTACCATGTCATCCAATTATCTGGGCCTCTTTCAAGCCCGTAGTGGAAACAGTAAGAAGGTCTGGTCTGCAGGCTGGGTTATGATTTTTAGTACCACACTTATTAGACATATGTGAACCGGATGAGTTCAATTCATCTTTCTAAGCCTCGGTTTCCCCAGATTCAAAGTGGACATCATAATGACTTCCAAGAATATTTTTCAGGATAAATGTATGTAGATTGCTTTATCCAGTTGCTGAAACATAATATGGTTAGTAAAATTACTTTTTAAAATTTATTTTTAATTTTTTTGAATGCAGTTTGTTTTCTTTTTTTATATTTTTTTGTATATATTTAAAGTATATAACAGGATGAGATGCATGTATAGTAAGATGGTTGCTATAGAGGGACAAATTAACATATCCATCATCTCACAGTCATCTATTTTTCCCTGTTGGGACAAAAACAATTACAGTCTACCTATTTAACAAAAATCCTAAACATAGTGTATCATTATTAACAATAGTCCAGGTTGTTTTTACATTACATTTCAACTTGTTCATCCTATGATTTGCTACTTTGTAACTTTTGAGCTGTTTGTGCCCATTTTCCTACCCACACGCCTTCCTTTCCAAGCCTGGTAACCACTGTAAATTTTACTTATCTGGACAACGGATTTTTGTTTGGTATATCTAGTGATTCCAGTGATTCCCTTCCTTCCTTCCTTCTTTACCTTACCTTTTCTTTCTTTTCCTTCTTCCCTTCTTTTTTCTTTTTCTTTTTAGTTGTAGATAGACACAATATCTTTATTCATCTATTTTTATATGGTGCTGAGCATCGAACCCAGTGCCTCATATATGTGAGGCAAGTGCTCTACCACTAAGCTACAGCCACAGCACCCCATCCCCTACCTTTTTTTAATATACATGTAGTTGGTGCTTAAAATTCATATTTCAAGAGTCCCTCCCCGTCTTTCTCCCTCTTTCTCTCCCTCTTTCCCTCCCTTTCGGGATTTTATCAATACCTGTACTCCTGTAAAAATCCTCTTCATCTCTAAATTTGTTTTCTTTCTATTTTTATGTAGAACTTTATTTTTTATTCTTATGTAAAACACTATTTTCTTGGTAGATACTGTTTTCCTCTACATGAAATTTCTAAACTGTTCAGGTCTTTCTGATGCTTCTGAAAGGGTTAATGGTTGGCTCAGCTTGCTTTGCTCTTCACTGAATATCTCACCTAATAAATTTTGGAATAATTTAGTTGTATATTTTTTAAAAATTAAATGTTCGATTAGTTTCAGTTCAACAAACAATTGACTAAGCACATCTCATCAGGTATTCGTTGGTCTAGGTGTTATAGAGGGTACAGGGAATGCCTTGTTCATATGTCTCATTCAATCACCTTTTTTTTTTTTTTAAGTATCTACTAAAGGACTAAACTTTGAACTTGAGATTATAATTCAAGAATCTATTAGTCAAGGTCCCTCTCTTAAAGATGCACAATCAACTAAAAGTGATAAATCAATGCAGTAATTTCAGTGGTCTGTATGTATAACTGTATATTATGGTGGTCTTAAGAAAATTGCTTCATCAAACATTTTTGGATCTGGAGAAACTTCACATCAGAGGAGACTATTAAGGTTGAGTAGGGGCTCCAAGTCTATGAGAAAGACAAGAAACTCACTGGGGTTTGGTTATGTTTTGTTACAGGCTATTTTTGTGAGAAACAACCTCTAAATTGTGTTTGTTACTCTCAGCCAACCCCACCCATTGTGTGCATCCCAAATCTCCCATTCTTCTGCTCATTTTAGGAGCCTTAGGATCAGCAGAATAACTTCTCAAGATAGATGTGGTGGTAGTATGGGCTCACTGCGGGGACCCAGTTATTACATTAATGAATATTCTACATTTCCAAATAGGAATACAAACGTAAATGCATAAAAATAATCTCATGATGCTAGGACTCGTATAATTCTTGTAAAAATGTGTAGTGCTTGAGGGTTTCCTGAGTATCTTAAGTGCTGTTTCTGATAGATATTAGCACAAGAATTAACACTGAATAATTTTATGTGGGAGGTTTGCAGTTAATTTTTTCAAAGTGATCATGCTGTATTATCTGGCTTTACTTTTTTTATAAGACCAGGTCTATGCTTAACCAGGTGTCTAGGAAAAAGTCCTTTTGCTTCTCTGTGCCTCGGCATTGTTTTTCATTAAACAAGAAGATTCTTATTACTACTAGTAATAACACTAATTGTACCTCACTGGGTTGCAGTGAAGAATTGCATCATTTTTCTGTGAGAAAGGGCATGTATATAGCTGGTAACTATTGTTGATGTAAGATGTAACTTTTGAGTGACCAGATTGGCAGCTACTTTGTCAAGGTGGGTTCAACTTAATTAATTCTTACCTGGTTGTCCAAGCTTTTTGAGTTTGAAACCTTTTTATTTATTTATTTATTTATTTATTTATTTTGAGAGAAAGAGAGAGAGAGAGAGAATTTTTAATATTTTTTAGTTTTCGGTGGACACAACATCTTTATTTTATTTTTATGTGGTGCTGAGGATCGAACCTAGAACCCCGTGCATGCCAGGTGAGCACGTTACCACTTGAGCCACAACTCCAGCCCTGAAAACTTTTTAGTTTCATGTCTTACTCTTCTCTGATTATCCCAAAGTGCGTGTTAGAAGGCACTGTAATATTGCTCAGTGAGTACTTGGTGATGGCGCATAAATACGTTTATGTATCTCTCTCTCTCTCTCTCTCTCTCTCTCTCACACACACACACACACACACACACACACACACACTTTAAGGTTCAGCGTTGAAGTTGGACCATGAACTTATCTTTCCATTGGGGATTCCTGAAGTCTCTCATTTAATTTCTAGATTATAAGTTCCATTGATAGAACCCTTATAAATATCACATTAAGAAGTTGAACATTACCTTTAGGCCAAAGCAATTTACGTGTTAAAAATCTGATTAATTTTAACACAATCAGCCAGTGTGTCAGATGATTTCAGTGCCTCTGATCGATGCTGACAGGCGAGGAAATTAAAATCAGGGAGGGAAGCAATTAAATACTGACAAACATTACTTTAATGAGACAACCAAATCATTCATAAGCTATGGAATATGTTGTATTCTTGATAAGTATCTTAGGGAGGCAGGTGAGAGAGTGCATTTAAAAATGTTCTTCCTTTGGGATTTGAGGACTAGAGTGGAGGACATTCCATATTTTCTTATAATGCCTGTGTATTAACCTAATATTTGCTTGTTTATTAACCTAAAATTTCAATTGCTTCTGTGGGGTGAGACTTCCAGGTTTAAAATTATGGCACTATCTAATTTAAACAAATCTTAGACCAAGTAATTCTCCTTCTACTACTTCCATGGGAAATATAGGAAAATGCACAAAAGCTAGACAAAATAATTCTTAGTCTTTCCACCGTGGTTTAGTGAAAACATGGTCAAGACCTACGATGAGAGAAACACAAAAATGTACATTTTAGATTAAGAATATTTGGGAATTTTAGGGCTAAAACCAGAACACAGGTCCTTCATTTTCCACCCCACTATTGTATTCATATTAATACCCCATCAAGGAAGAACATCTGAGATAGCAGAGTTAGAAGGTTGCCAGTTTATTGGCTGTAATGGAAGTTTTTACAGGGCTCTGTCTTATTGCTCAGCTATGTGACAGAACTTAAAGATAACTCATGATGTGTGATATATTTTATGCTGGTGTAATGTCATTTAGACCTTTTGTTCATTATATTAGGATCATCAGGCTAAAGGTTATGCTGCAGAAAACTTATCTTTCATGGGGTGTGGTGATCGATTCAAGACACCATGGTTTGTGAAAAACAGATCTCTCTGCTTTCTACACTTACCATGTTCTTCATTTCCTTTCTCCTTTTTCTTTACTTCCTGTCATTTTTCTTGCTTCTCTCTTTCGCTCTTTTGTCTGAGCTTCATGTATTATGCCCTTTGTTTTATAAAATACAACAGATATTATTAATAATCCCCTAGCAGTCTCAACTAAGGTTTCATGAGTTTTGCTTTGCATGGATTCCAATTAATAGGTTGAATTTTTGCAAGTTTGATTATTTTTGGCTGAAATCACTTCTGGAGGTAAGAATATCTTCCTTGGATAGGAAGGTGATTTGACAAGGGTTGCAGCCATGCCAGGTCTGGTCAGCAGTCCTATAGTGTACAGGGGCAGCTGAGGATATCTGACTTTATTTCTGAGAGGATAGGTTGGGATTTGCCAATTGTCCCAGATGTTTTTATGGGTTATGGAGAATTTTATCACATTATGAAATACCCAGGAGCTACTGAGGACACATGAGGAGCTACTGAGGACACATGAGGCTGGAGAAGTTCATTGCTGGGAGACTTGAGCATTTCCCCTACTTAAGATGTGATTTATTGATGGAGGCCTTCATAAAACTCACTGGTGAGACTCTTGTTGTTTTATGACTTGTGTTTCGACACTTTGCCTGAGATGTTGCATCTGTGAAACTTCACTGGGGAGATCTGAGAAAGTGGTTATGGTAACCCTGCTTCAATCCCTCCTTCTGTCCCAGCTTAGTAATGTGTCACCTTCTGGCTGGACCACAGATGTACAATTGGGGTAATAAGGTCTCACTGGTGTTACATAGTAAGGATGATTTGATTCATAAGGACTCTATGCAATATTTACCAAACTATAAAAAACTTTAAAGATGATTACTGTTTAGCTTCTGGTAGCAGATTATGAGTTTTTTACAGGACATCTTATCAAATATATTCTTTTCTTAATCATGAATACTTTAGGAAAATTGGACATTTAAATAAAACTTCCCAGAGGTCTTATGCTTTTCAATAAATTGATCTGTTCAACTTTGTTCTTGACATTCTGTTGGAGTCTCCATCTCTGAACCTAAGGCAAAGTTATAGGCACAAATATTAATATGATGTGTGATTCATCAATGGGTCTTTCATCTGAAGCTTTGACTCTTGCTTTTTAGGGGTTGAGGGGACATTTGATTTGTTTGTTTGTTTGTTTGTTTTGGATGTTTTGTCTTTTAGAACAAAAAATTTTTGTGCTTTTTGTTGTTAGGTGAGGTCATGTGAAATTGATAGAAATAAGATATGTTTAAAAACACTAGGCGCGCTTGAATTCAAGAAATACCCAACCCAGAGACAATTTCCATCATCGTGTGCTTATAACATTATATTTTAATCATATAAACATTGGAAAAATGTTATCATTTTGTATACTACCTTTATAGATAAGGAATAATGGAGGAAAACTTTCCAGAAAAAGTTTAACACAGGACAATTTCGTCTGCGAATTACATATTATAAACCTAATTTACATGGAAGGACATTGATGCTCAGTGCTATACCAAGCCTTACGGACCAAATCAATGAGTTGTTTGGATTTTTCCCATCCACATAACATAGTAGAAGCTAAGATTTTTGGAAAATATAGATCACTGAACCAGCAAGCAGAACCCCTGGTTTCAAATTCCCACTCTGCCATGTTCTAAGTACTGTGCAGTGGTGGGTAAGTTAACGCACTTTTTCTGAACTTAAGTTTCCATATCTGTAAATGTTGTGCAGTAATGGCCATTTCACACACTATTTGTGAAGTTAAGTATGTGAGAGATGTTAGTTTCCTCTCCTCCTTTCTATCCCTTCTTGTTCCCTCATTTAGAATAGAATAATCCCTTTGTGTTTTTTCATAAGTTGCTGTGATGTGAAATGAGAAAATGAATGTAGAAATGTTTTGCACAACAAGAAACTGCTGTGCAGATATGAGAGGTTATGCTTATTGATGAAGAGAAATATACTTAGAGCTCAAGAGTAACTTCTACCTACTTCATTGACAGGCACTAGCACTTCGGTTGGCTGAACCTCCTGTCTGCTGTCTGCTCCAAGAGTCACCTGCTTGAGGTAAGAGAGGCATGGTGACTTCTTGCTCAGAAAACAAAGGCTCAGAGGCATCAGGGCCAATAATGCACAAGGTTGATGTCCAAGACAGTGACCTGCCTTCCATTTATGTCTTCCTAATTAATTTTCTTTTAAAATTCCTACATCTTAAGGTTCAATACTAAAAGCATGATTATCTGGACAGTATAAAAGATTCAGATTTAATGAGTATTTAATTATGTGTAATATGTTGTGTACTAGAATGTTCTTATTGTTTTATGGCATCTGCAGTTAGTATGTGGCAGGAGAACTTTTCACTTAGTCTCCTCGCCCTTCATCAAATGTATTTTTCACAATATTACGATGCCATAATTACCTGTCTCTGGGACCAAAGAATATTCTATCTGCCCAACAAATCATCTCAAAAAATATAATCCAATGTTGCAATAACAACAGCAACAAAATCCCAAGCACACAGATTATGAGTTAAAGTCTTTTGAAGCCCAGCACCCATTAAATTGCATACCACTTTACTGGGGACCCATACAAGGGAGGTAGGCCTTTGGCAGATGAATACATTGATCCTGAGTCTGCCCAGAAATGGAAATCAGTGTCAGGAAATCATTTTTAAAGAAGTGTCATAGTTGTATGATTTGTAGTGTGATTTTTTTTTCTCTTGCAGCTAACCTGCTGATAGTTGCACCTCCTAGTGAGCTCTCCTATGTAATTTTTTAAGAAGTCTTAGCTAAAGAAAAGGAGAAGTAGTCAACAGGATGTTCCTTAATGTAGTTGTGTTAGAATGAACTTGGTGGAAGATGTGATATCATCATTTCATGTTCTGTAAAGATTAGTTCTCCTTAATATGTTGTTCATATCTTGGATAAATATCATTCCATGACCTTGAACTACAAATATATGAGTTTAGTTGCATAGGCCTTTGGAAAATCTGAGGTTGGTTGGCTTTTTCCCAATTGTAGGACTTAGCAATTTGGAATTGAGTGGAAATTATGGTGTTAAGTTAATGCAATTTTCAAAGCTAACATTCATTATGTATTTTAAAAAAAGAACATACCATATACAAACAGGTGGATGGTGTACGGACTGGGAAACTTCTATAATTAAATCGGAGACAGCACCCACTTGTGGTTTTAGATTTTTTATTCCCTCATGCCTACCAAAGAGAGTGTTATTAAGGAAAAGATATAGAAAAAAATTAAAGAATATTTTTGCCCAATCTTTTAGTCTCAGTGTAATCTACAAAATGTCCCTGCAAAAACTCCTTTTCAATGTATTATTTTCACAGACAAATATATCAGAAAAGAATGTCCTGTAGGCATCTCTGTTCACAGTTTTGATAGCTCTCATAGGCAGAGCTTTTTCATTTAGAAACTGCAAAACCTTCCTCCAGTTGCTAGCTGTTAAATGTGAATAGGATAAACTTTGAAAAATGGTTAACTCTGTCCCCTTTCTCCACTGAAATCCATCTTGAAACTACACAAGGTTTCTTAAGCCATGAATTATTCCAAAATCTGCTTGAAAGAGAGGAATTTTGTCTGTCTGGTCAATCCCCCACTCACCAATTTATCTATCTACCCATGAATCTCAAATGTATCTTTTGGAGGTAGGAGCTGGTCAGGAAGGAAGGATGGAAACTTCTCAAATAGGCTGAGAAAGGTGGGGAGGTAAATGTTCTGGTGGTAATTAATGTTATCAGTGACAGTCGTGAAGAAACAATAACGGTTTAAATAAATCATTAGATCTGACAGTAGAGGTGTCAACAGGTAACCACTTAATGAGTATAATCATTGTTTTTCTCTGTTTTCAGCGTTGATCTACTAACTTCGTCGTTTGTGTTCCCTGTCCCATTTCCAAACCAAATCTATTTAAAGCTGTACTCCATGGAATCTGAAATGGTATACCCTGTTTAC
The DNA here is from genome assembly GCF_964194105.1 of Spermophilus citellus. Lineage (NCBI taxonomy): Eukaryota > Metazoa > Chordata > Mammalia > Rodentia > Sciuridae > Spermophilus > Spermophilus citellus. The sequence continues at coordinate 119,022,910 of NC_138188.1, read as the reverse complement.
TATTTAGAGTTGATACCTCATGTTCTTTAATAGGCAAGATCTGTTCTAGAACAAGGACAGGCTTCTGGACTCCTCTAGACTGATGATTTCCCCCTTATCTCCACATGGTGATTCATTAACAAGGATGAATAATGGCTAATTAATTCTCATGTGCCTCTCTAGATTGCCAGAGTGAATTGTTTATTATAGTTTTGGGGAAACAGCCCTAGTCTGCCTTAAAGACAATTATTTATTTCTTAATTTATTTTGAAGGGAAGGCAGGGGCAGTAGTTAGAAATGAGCTGACCTCTTTAGTTACCTTGGATAGAATCTCATTGTTTTTGATATTGAATCAATGTTTTATGTGTCAGAAACCCTGAGAAGCTGCTTCTAATCTAAGCCCTGTTGTCAGTGATGGTCTCCTTGGGCAGGTCATCCTCCCTGTCTGAGGTCTGTTTCAGCATCTAACAATATACAGAGCTGATCCACTTGACCATGGCATTTCTTCTAGTTAAATGTTCTATTCTCTATTATTTTATTTCCTTGTCAGTCCCTTCTCCCTTCTGCTGCCACGTTTCCAAAATCCAATGACTATTCCTGGGCTCTGTGTGAAAACATGCTTCTGTTTAAGTTTTATTTCTTTGAAGTGTATATGTCCCTTCATTTGTTGTTCATACCCTGGTTGTCCTCTAGTTCCAGTGTCAGCTAATTTCAAGCTTTCCCTCTCTGATATTACTCTAGGCCTTGTTTTTAGAGGACCTGGTACCAACACTGCTGTTAACACTATTTGGAGGAGGGGGCTCCTCTTCTGTTGTTTCACTATTCTAGGGTGAATAGTTGGACCTATAAGGAAGTGTCAAAACATTAAAGCCAGAGAGGACTTCAAGACTCAATCTAACCAATTTTTCCATTTTAGAAGAGGAGATTTTGGGGTCAGGGTGGGAATCCAATTTGTCTAAGGGGTGGTTGCCAGTCCTGGGCTGTGGTTTCTTTTCACTTCATAATTGTATCTTTGCTTTAGTTGAGAAATCTCTTCCTTTAAGTTGCTCTTTCTCTTCCCAATATTTAAAGGGTCATGTCTTTCAGACAAAACCAATCTCAAGGTTAGTGTGAGATGTCCTTTGAAGCATAAATGGACTTGAAGCATCTTCATTCATTCCATACAGCTGAGGCACAGAGATTTGGGGCTGGCTTTTGCACTCTGTGTTGATTAGTACAATGTGGGTCCCCTTGTAGACCTTCCTCTAGGAGGTTATTTGGCTCTGACCTCACAAACATCTCCGCCACTTTCCTCCTGTCCTTTTCTGATCCAATGTATTATACGAAGCTGAGGATGAACTGTCAGAAGGCTATGGACTGCACGTCTTTGGAAATATTAATAAAAAGAAGACAGATGAGAGATTGATATACAAGAAGACAGGAGAGTAAGACCCACACACTGATATGGAATTCAGTGCCAGTACTGCCAATTGTTGGGGCCACCCAGGATTTATAGTAGTGTATCACACTTTTCACACCTTCTTGTTGCCTTGGGCTGAGAAGCAGCTGGTAAATTGTTATCAAAACTAAACCCTTATTTTCATGGGACTTCAAGGTCCAGAGAAAAGAATAGTAATTATTCATAAGGTAAAGATTACTGGATCTGAACACATATGAACCACATGGTACAGAGTCTAAGGTTCAAAACCTGGCTTTAATTAATTTGCTGTGACTTCAGTGAAGGCCTGGCCTTTCTCTGAGCCTCACTTTCTCCATCTGTGGTTTGGGTGTTGGTGGGTGGAGGAGAGGATGTCAAAGGTCATCCAAGCTCTGACTGTCATGAGTCTCAGATGCCTTTAAGCCCTCATAGCAAGGTTGTAACCATGCCAAGTCTTGAATTGGAAGAGTGTGTGAATTAGAAGTGGTGTGGTTCTCATTAGAGCTTCTATTGCCCATTTTTGCATCCATCAGACTTGTTAGTAAATAAACTTTTGCCTTCCAGTTGATAGGCTCCTTCCTGCTTGCCTAAGGCAGTAGTTTCTGATTTCTGTGTGTGTGTATGTGTGTGTACACATGCCTACACACACTTGTGTTTGGGGTAGGGGGAACATTATGGAAGTTTGGGATACTCAGATGAACCTGTGAACTATCTTAAAAAAAACAACAAAAACCCCAGTGTATCTGCGAAGAATACTAGCTACAATTCCAGGAGTTTTATAGCTAACTCTGAAGGCCATACTTGAGTTCTAGGGTAGGCAAAAAATGTTTTATCCGTGGGAAGTCTGAGATGACATGTGGTTGGCACTCATTTCCTTTAGCTGTTGGATTTTTCCCACAGTTCACCTATTGTTCTGCTCTGGTTCTCAGTCTGGGTTAGAATGACTCTGGACATTTACACATTGTCAACTGTTAAGTGATATTTTCATACAGAAAATCTTACTGATTCATTAATTAATTCATTCTTTCACTCAAATGCACTTTGAACCCAGAATCTGCTAAGCGTTAGTTACTTTTAATACCTTACATTATTTTATTTAAGTTTATAAAATGGAAAATTATTTCCTCCCTTTTTTTGTGTGTGCAAGGAAACCAAACTCAGGTTGAATAATTGTTCAGAGCTGTACAGTTAATAAAGTGCAAAGTTTGAGTTTAAATCTAGATCTGCTCCAAAATACGTGACTGTCTTCAGAGATAACACTGAATATGAATAAGGACGATGAAGCAAGTTCATAAACCATGGAAATCTCTGGTAGAAAATGGTAAATGGGCCCCAGAGGAATACAGTGATTGTGTGCTGTGGGAGTTTGGTGAGGGACAAGATCACACTTTCTGAATCACTTATATGATAATTCAGTAATTAAATTCTTCTCCAAACCTTAAGGCCAAATTAAAAAAAAAAGTCGAATAGTTATATAAATGCACTATAAACAACTCATAGTTTCTCCTTATTTTTCAAACTTCCATCAGGTTAGTTGCCTCAGTAAGTGGGATGAGTAGACAAAGGATAATTGGGATCTTAGTGCCCTGATCATACTTGGAGTTATTGACGGAATTGGAATTTCAGGGCTCTGGGGAATCTGTTGTTGTTTTTTCCCTGTTATATTGAGCGTGGGACTTTAACAGAGATAGATTTCTGACCATGCCTACATCAGCACAAATGCAGATGTGAGCAGCTAGAATGTGGATTCTGCCAAATTGTAATGACTGCCACATGTGGAAAGCTAAAACTTAGTGCTGGTGACCCTCTTCGAGCACACGTGGGAGCCAGGAGAGTGAAAATCAGTGTTGGGGATGGCAGAGGCCTCAGAGCTTGTCAGGGGCAACACCTCACCTTACAGATGGGGAAGTGGAGTCTGATGGGGGTATAACCAAAATTCAGGAAGCAGTTTAATGACTCCCTGGGAGTAATGATAGAACAAGAACCAGACTTCATGTCAGCACTACAATAATACTGACTGACAGTTTCTGACTTCCATTGTGACATACTGTCACTGATAGGCTGATACACCTGGATTTGGAACCCACCGTTATTACCAACATGGCCTAACACAATGTTTATGATAACTTGGGGGGTCTCAGCTTTGTTGTTTGTAAAATGAAAATTATATCCTATTGATAAAGTGATTATGAGGATAAATGAAATACCTTTGTGCTGTTCAGTACACACAGGTATTATTGCCTGTCATGGTGAGGTTCTAGAATGCTTCCAAAGTCTTACGTGTTTTCTGGTGGGGTTTTTGGGAAATGGAAATGATGGGATTATGAGGACTTTAAGTGGTTTGATCTCTTGATGGCTGAATGGATTACTGGGAGTTGGAGCCTAGTTAGAGGAAGGAAACTGGGGTGTGAATCTTAGAAGGGTTTATCTTCTCCCCCCAACCCCAGTCCCCTCTCTGCTTCCCGGCGGATGCCTTGCCAGGAGGTAACCAGCTTTGCTCTTCCATGCCTTCCTCCATGATGTGCTGTCTCACCTCAGGTCCAGATCAGTGTAACTGGCTGACCCTGGACTGAATCTGAAACCATGAGCCAAAATAAACCTTTCCTCTTCTAAATTGTTCCTCTCAGGTACATTGGTCACAGAGACAGAAAAGAGACAACACATTGTCCATGTTATTAGTAGTCCTTATCAAAGCCCAATGAGACAGAAACAATTATCTTATTTTTACAGAATTTGTTTCCTAACCTCATCATGACAGTTCTTAGGCTTTTGCTTCTCACAGTTCTGTCTTAGGACCATAGACATCAATAGCATTTTGGAGCTTGTTAGAAATGCAGATCTCGGGCCATACTCCAGACATCCTGAGTTAGAATCTGTGTTTTAACAAGATCCCCAGGTAGTTCACATGCTCATTAGAGTCTAAGAAGCATTCCTGTAGGCCTGAAACCAATTTCAAGGATCTTGGCCATGACCTGCTGACAATGACTGGCACTCTGCCTGCATTCTTGGGGCATGCAGTACCCAGACCTTCAGATAGCAGCAGGGAACCCTGGGAATCACTCCCAGGGAATAACCGAGGACCAGCTTGAAGGGATCCAGCAGGCTTTATCTTTTCAACGCCCTTCATTTCCTCAGAAGTACTATTCACAAGGGGTCAAACCTGATTGGATTCCAAGTCTTTCCTATCCCAAAGTCCATGTTCTTTTTATTAAATCACAGTGTCTCAGGCAAGAGGAATGCTGGGTTGTGTGTATGATAACTCTGCCTTCCCCATAGTGTGAATATTTCAACACTGGCTGTTTTACTCTATTACTCAATTCCTAGAGGGGAAGAATTAATAAAAAAAAAAAATTAAAAGGAGCTTGAGCTGAAAGCCAGGATCCTGCAGCTTAATCAGTTATTTTCGTTTTTTAATGAGGGTGACTATTGTGAAATAAGTAATTATTAATTACTCAAAACTAATGAAATATTTTAGTTTCCTTGCTCAAAAAGCATATGGAAGCTAAAAGAAAGCATATGGGTGTTTTTTGGGAAGCATATTGGTGGATGGACAAATTACAGTGGTGCCAATATGCCTTTGCTTTCTGGCTGGGGCCATCGCTACGTGTGCTGGCATCTCGGTCTTCATGTGTTTGGAGAGATTTTTTTTTACAAAATTCGTATCTGATGTGTGCCTTGGGTTGCCTCTAGAGTTCCACAGCTCTGCCTCATAAATCTTTCTACCGTGCTTGTGCTCAGACATTCCCACGTGAGTGTCTACTCAGTATAAAACCTTTGCTATTAGTAACTAACGTGGGTCTTCCTTCCAGATGTCTTTTTTATTCTGTAGTGGACAGAATGGGCCTGTCCAGCTGAAGTTAGAGTCCATCTATGCAGTGGTAAAAGCAGAATTCTAAAAGAAAGAAGAACTAGGACCTCCTTGCTTCATCAGGAACTCTGTGCAGCCCACCACTGAAGCTCCATGTGCAGATATCTTTCTTGTAAAATTGGAATGATGATGCCAGGGCTCCTTAGTTCACGGGCATGGCTGTTTATCCAATTTGTAGTCCATCCCCTTTGTTCATCTTCTTCTTTCCTTTACATCCCTTATCTTTTTCTGTGTATTTGGTCAGTCTGATGAAAAGCTTGATGGATTTGAAGGTGATTGAAATGACTTGAAATGATTTGTGTTTTTTTTTTTGTAATGATCAGAGGCAAAATGATTTTTTTTTTTTTTTTTTTTTTTTGGTGGGGGTTACCGGGGGTTGAACTACAGAGCACTCAGCCACTGAGCCACATCCTCAGCCCTATTTTGTATTTTATTTAAAGACAGGGTCTCACTGAGTTGCTTAGTGCCTCACTTTTGCTGAGGCTGGGTTTGAACTCGTGATCCTCTTGCCTCAGCCTCCCGAGTTACTGGGATTATAGGAGTGTGCCACCACACCCAGTGCAACATGATATGTTTGAGAAGGTTCTAGGCTGAGTGTCAGAAAACCAAGGTTCTGTACCAAGCTGACTTCATAAGCTTTTACTTAGGGCCTACAATCAATTTAGCTTGCTGAGAAGTTGAAGGAGGGCAGGTATGTGGCTGTGAGTTTGATCCAGGGTCAGTCAGGACCCAGTATAATGTGTGAGCTAATAATGCACTTGGGGAGCAAGAAAATTTGGAGAACTCTTTCTTCATGGAGGTTTCTTATAGAACCAGTGACTGGAATTGGCATTGAAACATATTTACATAGGTTTTGATAAGACATTACCTGGAGCTGAAGAATAAATCTGCAGAAGATAAGAGAGAATCTATTTGAGGCAGGACCCAGAAACAGGAGAATATCAGGCATGACTAGAGAACTAGGCATAGTTCACTGAATTGTGTACTTGAGAAAAATCACTTCATTTCTGGTGGACTTCAGTCTTTTCATCTGTAGCATGTGAGCTGTGGACAGATGGTTCTCAAGAAGTCTCAAGATCTCTGGCTAGAGTTCTACAAGATCTCTTGTCCTCAGGCAGATAAGTCACTTAGCTGAACCTGGCAATTGAATAGCAGTGACAAAGCAAGGCCCAGAACCCTACTGCCTATTCCTATGTCAGTGCTCCTCTTACTACCCACAGGGTATGCCAATGTGGGTGGGTGGGGTAGACATTGCTCTAATCTTTACTGTATGAAACATGGAGTGTTAAAGTTTTTCGAGATATGGGATTTGTAAGAGACTCATCCATCCCATGATTGAGGACCCTTCTGCTACAGAAAGCCAACTTATATGTTATGCATTTCCCTCCTTGATGTTTTTATGGTCCTTGATTCCTTATCTGAAAGACCAGCATTACCTTCCTCCAAGGGAAATCTTCCCTGCCAAGCTTGTTTCTGAATCCAGTCTTGGCTTTCTTTCTTTTTCGTTTCCTTTTCCTTTTTCTTTTTTACATTTGTTCTTACTATGTTGCCCAGACTGTCTTCCAATTTCTGGGCACAAATGATTCTTCTATTTTAATGCCCCCAATACCAAGACTATAGGTGTTTCCTGTGCACCTGGCTTGAATTTTATTTTGTATTGCCACCTTTTCATTTTCTGCTGCTCTGATTTCTCTGGCACAATGCTCTGGGCACAGTGTTCAATGAAGGAGCACATGTCCATGTTCAACAGTTTTTTCCTCTGTTTATTGCTTATTCTGAAATAGACATGTGACATATTCTTCTTGTAGACCTTCAGAACTGGAAAGGGACTTAAAAACACTGTGTAGTCCAGCCGCCCTCCCAGAGAAGAAATGACTTACCCTACTTACCTAATTAGTGGCAGGTCTGAGAATGGTGCTCGTATCTGATCAAACATTAGAGAGAAGATTGGTGCTTGAGTCTCTCCCTACCAGCAGATCTTGGCTGTACTCTGTCATGAAGACCATTAGTAATAATGTGGTCCAGGTGGCACTGGTGCTGTATTAAGCAGATGGAAGTCAGCAGACACTCACTGGCTGTCTACTACGTGACAGGCCCTGTGCTGGGTACTTTGCCAGAGTTTAGCTTGGTCAACTGTCAAAAGCTAGGACTCCCATTCCTATATGAGAGAGACCAGTCTTTGTAAAGAGGACATTTAACAAAACTCTGACCTGTAAGCTTGGTAAAACTCAATATAGTGGATAGATCCTTCTCTCCTAGAATCTTGGTTCAGTGCTCTGCAGAATGGCATGTAGGGATATTTTGAGAGGCTTGGATGGTGGAGACTAGTGAAAAGAGGCAGAGATTATGATCCATACTGAGACCTGTGGTCACCTGGGTAAACGGGGGACTCAACTCCCCAACCCTCTTCTCCATACACGCATCTCTGAATCTCTAGAGATCTGGGACTTGGGTCCCTATTATTAGTATTGGATCTCACTTACTCTTCTTATATCTTACTCTCTCCCCTTTCCTAGCTAGGCTTGACCCCAATGAGAATCTTTTTTTCTTCCCCCTCCTATTAATTTTTTTTCTATTTCTTTTGCTGCTCCCCCTTCTTCCATCTCCTGAGCTAAACCTGGTGGCCTAAGTCTTAAAGGCTCTCCCATGTCACAGTTCTCTGGACTGGGCCATAAAAGAGTTGGCAGGGAAGATGATCCACAAATCTGTTAAATACATAGTAAAAATAGGTTATGATCTATGGGACTCAGTATTAAGCAAGTTGATATTAACGAGGTTTGAGTGCTGCTCTGAAATGTGGCAGCTGCACACACGTACTGGCTGCTTCTCCTCCCTACCTCTGGCAGCTTGCGAGCAGTGTTGCCATGACACTCTCTGGGCTCTGTTTAGATCAGCTATTTTCTGAAGGAGTCCCTGACCTTCCCCACAATAGAAACCGTTGATGTGGTCATGTCAGAGTCTCCTCAGGATCTGTGTGACTGGTGAGCCCTCAGTTGTTACTTGAAAACTGTAGGATGCAGACATGGAACATTTAGGAGCAAGAAGGGCTGTTAAATGTTCTTACTCTCACTGGATGTGTGAGGATCCTGTGGTCCATTGAGTGGAAGTGATTTGCTCAAGGTCACAGACTGAAATAGAAACAAGGCAGGGACAAGAACCCAGATCTCCTGATTCTTAGCCTGGTGCTATTCCTACTGTATTACACTGACCCATGCCTGAGTGCCCTCTTAGCCATGAAGGCTGTGACTGGATCAGGCCCAAGGATTATGCTGTTCCCAGGAATAGAAGATGAGAAAAGGAAGTAACCCAGCACAGAATAAGGATATGAGGGGGAATGGTATGTTTCTGTGTCCCCCAAAGTTCATGCTTTGGAATCTTAACCCCCAATGCAAAAGTTGGGAAGTAGAGCCTGATCAGAGGGGACTGGGTTGAGAAGGTTCTGCCCTCACGATTGTACAATGCTGTTGTTGGGGAAGTGCATGAGTTATCTCAAGAACAGACATTATAAAGATGAGTTTGGCCTCCTCTTGCTTTCTTCCTCTCTTACCTTTCACTTTCTACCATGGGATGATGCGGCACTGGGACCCTGGCCAGATGCCAGTACTGTGCTGGAGTTCGTGGACATTTTATAAATGACCTGGTCTCATGAATTCTGTTAGAGCAACACAAAACGGCTAACACAAGGAGTAGGACACCCAGTAAGTGCCTGAGGTGCCAGTCAGCTCTCAGTGCCCATTTGCAATGCCTTTCTAGGCAGAACTCTTCCATCAGATCCCACAGGTCCAGTGGATGCTTGCAGGGCAGGGAAGATAATGTCATGCTCTCTGTTGCTCTGAACCCTTTCTTTCCGTCACATAAGAGCTCACTTAAAACTCCCAGTATAGCCATTCATTGTCAGTACCATACTTTATTACTATTATTTTTATATTTTTTATATATGGTAAGTATTATTCTAAGAATTCATATGTGAAATGCTGTTTTCTCCATAAAGTCCTGGAAGACAGAAGAATCTTCCCCCTTCCTTTTTTCCCTTCCTTTTTGTCTATCAATCATGGCACATGGAGAGACCTAAACACAAAGATTGAGCATCTAGTAAATTTTAGCTGAGTTGAACTTATTTGGATTACAGATGACCTCTCAAAAATTGTTATTAATTGCTGGTAAAAGTTGTCTAATTAAGTGTTCTCACCAATGTAGATTGTTAAGATTTTGTATGTTCTTATTTAATTTCCATAAAACTCAATATGCTTTTATTATCCTCATTTTGCAGTGAAAATATGGAAGTCAGGTGACCTGTTCAAATTCACCTCCAGTAATATGTGCTAGAGAATTGATTTGGGTCTAGATGTTCTGTCTACAAATATTATAATTTTACTTTTGCTCCTCCCCAGGATGTACCAATGAGGCCTTATTCCTTGTAAGTGGTTCAGGCTCCTAGCAAGAAGTCTCCAGCCTTTTTGGGTTGTAACATATCCCCTTAAGTGTTTGGGAAAATAATTATAAGGCCTAGGGTTCAAACAGTAATTTATTATGCTTTGGGCAACACTTTAGCTGATTTAGTTTTCCAGTAATCCAGGGGGGAAAAATACTGCCTTTCTTTCTTTTTAAATTTGAAATAAGCTTTGAAATAGTTTGCAAGAGTTCTTTAACATTTAACAAATTGGGGTACTGACAGAATATGGAGGAAAGGGCTGTCTGTCCTAGATGACTTGACTGAGTGAAGAACAAATTCACCATTTTTTTTTGATTATGAAAAAGGATGCAGATTTTTTTTCTGTATTTTTTACTGATGCATTCTAGTTGTTCATAATAGTGGGATTTGTTACCTATTCATACATGTATACAATATAATGTATAATTTGGCCAACATCATCCCCAGTGTTTCCCCTTGTAGATGAAGGAATTTTTGAATGTTACCACTAAAATCCAGATTTTTGGATATTTCTGTTTTTGTAAGTTTTTCTCAATATTTTCCATATTGATTAGAGAATGCCCATGATGCTTTCCTAAATTCTGTAGGATTCAGTGAGTTTGAAACATTTGTATGTTTTCTGAAAGAAAATCACAAGTGTGGACCAGTCTTCTTTCTCGCTGTATGTACTCAGAACACCATTGCCTCATTTACATTTCAGTGCAGAGGCAAATCTGATCTGTAGTAAGTATTATATCTTGTTATTTATAGATCTCATGTTGTTTCCTTTTTGTATCTTTCCAGGTGTTTAAGGAGGATGAGTTGAATAATAATGGTATGGTGTCCAGATAGAAAGTTGAATACCAAAGACAAATATGCATGTGGATCTATTTTTATATTTTGTGTGTGTGTGTGTGTGTGTGTGTGTGCGCGCGCGCGTAAGTGCGTGTGCGCTCATGTGTGCGTGTATGTGTTCAGATGATGGTCTATTCATAGTTTTCACAATTTGGAAGTACATAATAACTTTGGAATTAACAAAGAGAAAAATTATTATTTGAGGAAGAAAAATTATTATTATGTTTTATTTTAGGGTTTCAGGTAAAGCAAAAAGTTAGAAAATTGTATCAGTTAGTAGTAGATGAGAGTCAAACACTATGTACTTCTTTTGAGAAGAAAGTTTGTCTTGGGAATCTTAGCATCTCATACACTTCCTAAATTTCTTCAGCCTTGATTGATACCCATGGTTTGCTTAATTCAATTGAATCAGTTTGCTGTGCAGCAGTGGTTCTGGGAACATGTTATTTACTATAAATAGTTCAAAAGAAAGAAAGAGAAGCAAAAAGAAACAAAGAAGTAAAAAGCAAAAAAAGCCCCCCTTGGCAACTTTCTTGCTTGGAACATACCTGCTTTTCTTTAGAATTTCTTACATGTGTGTCTGTTTCCCAGGTAGATTTGGAGCACCTGGAAGACAAAAGGGGCATTTTATGTCTGTTTGGGACAATGGTTTTGGGAGCTCAAGTGTAGTTAGCTAAAATGATTTTTATAAAATCTCTTGCTTCGAGTTTACAAACTTATTCAGAATCTCTTTAGAATTCATCCCATTATTCTTCAAATCCTTCTGCATCATAGACTTTCTGTGGAATGAGGTCCATCTGCCTTCTTTCAAAAGAAAGGGGTACTTCAGGAGTGAAATAGCCTGTTTACATACTGGCCCAAACTGTTAATTCTAGAAAAGGTTTCATATATTATAAAATGTTACGGAGCTAGAAAAAAATATACACATATAATATATAGAGTGCATATATATGTACATATATATATATATGATCTGTTCCTTGTCACAATATTTAACCCAAAGTACTATTTACAGTAATGAATCAAAATGTCAGTTTTAAAAATATGAAGTGTCAAAGTGTTCCCACGTTGCAGAAAAGTTTGATGTGACAGTTTGTTAATCATATGACTATTATATCAAACATGTCTCACAATGTTTTTTTGCTCAACGCTCTCTCTGGTAGGCTCCTCACACTTTTTTGTTGAATTCTTAGTTCAAGTTACTAACCCAAGGAGCACATTTAGGTTACGTGTCTCCCACACCTCACACAAATGCTGCTATGTTTTTCTGTGCTTAAAACTGAATGGATTTCACATCATTTTAGAGTGGTTTGATTTTGTGCCTGACACATTTATGTATAGTAGCTTAAAAAAAATCTCTACTGTAATTTTGCTGTTTTCATTGCAGAACCATCATATGAAACTTTGACTTATAGAATGGACGTTTTGTATTTCTCTGAGCTGGGTTTCCCAGGGTATCATTTAGCTGTCTGTATTTGTTAGTGCCCACTCTGACCCTGGATGTGCTTTTTGAGTTTGGCTTGGCACATTCATTATATCAACTCCTTCATCCTTCTCAAAGGACTGAATTTTAGGACACAGATATTATATATTTGGGAAAAGGCAACACAGTTTCTTTTAAGAAAATTTATGGTTGTGTTATTTACTAGCTGTCTGTCCATGGACCACACTTAATCTCTGTGCCTCAGTTTCTTCTGAAGAGTTATTAAGTGTGAAATTAGATTAGGTCAGAGAATTTGTAAACTTGCGCTTTAAGAAGCCACAGAGAAGCCTCCAATGATGGGGTGTGTGCAGGGGGGCAGTGAGGGCTCTGGGCAAGCCCAGCAATTCTGCTATTGATTTGTTAAAAGTTAGAGTATTTTGTACTATTTCATGTAAACAAAAGATTCCACTGCCTGGCCTGATGGTAGTTGGTCACCACCTTCCTTGTTGATCCAGAGCCTGCCTTCTTTCACTCTGTGGATGATTTCCTGCAACTTTTCTGTGGGTGGCAGTACTGATGGTCATGGCTATCCTGGATTCTGTGGGAGTTCTTCTAGTGCTCAGGATTCTCCATAATGAAATTTGAGCCAGGAGTTACTGGGACCTCATCTGAATTTGATTTTAATTTGTCCTTCCTATCATTTTAGCTTTCATAGACTTTACAAGTTAGTAGATTTTCAGTTCGTTAAAGACCATTATTTAGAACAAGTAGAGACAGGAAAGTACAGAAGCTTTGGCAGGTCTTTCATCTGGTTCTGGTCCAGTATATGCACTTTAGTATTATATGCAAATGAGTTTAGCCAGTTTGGAGAGGAGGGTGGACACCTGCAATTTGAAATCTTAATTCATTCGTGAACTTCCACTCTCTGGTGTCTCCCTTCTTCCCCATAAGCACACTGTCCTGAGATCCACTTTACGTGGTATATCCCTGTGTATATTCCCAGTAATGGTGGATACTTGGAAAGGAAAAAGGCAGAAATTGTAAGAATGACAAATGGTCCAAGGGAAAGAAGTACTAATACTCCCCCAAAGCCTGTAAGTATCAATATAACAAAATAAAATTGCAGAAAATATCTTATAATGGATAAAAAATGGGATAGAGACTCTGGCTATTTTGCCAGATGCCAAAGTATCATATCTAAAGTTCCTCAGCAATCAAACTGTGGGATCAGTTTGATTTAACTCTTTCAATAGCTGAAATCCATAAAGAAGAGAATGCCGTACTTCTGTGAATGACACCGAACACTTTCTTGGAGTGAAATTCTCTAGTAACAAATCTCATAAAAACTGATTTCAGATATAGCAGCTGAGTGCCAAGTCAGCATTATTCTTTCCCTAAGTTATATATCAGTCACTAGGGATGCACCTGAGTTTATGGGAGAGGGCTAAACCAAAATCCATGTATTGAATATTTATACAAAATCCAGGAGTGATTCCTTGTTCGCTGCTTGAAGAAATTGGTGAAATGAGGCAAAATATTGTATACAAATGTTGAACTCTAAAAACACAGTTACAAATGAAACAGAAAATGTTCTGTGTATAGTTTTGTTCAAAGTAGAACAGTATAATGGATTATTTGGCTAGAGGTATGACAGAACAAACCAAAACTCAGCATGTTAGCTCAGTTGTTTGTTTTGATTTCTTTTTGCCTTTCCCCCCTTCCTTGTTAATGTTTAAAGTTCTTGAATTTAGGAGCTTGTCTGTCCTTTTGCCTGTTTCCTGGGACCTGGAGTCACATTTGGGTCATCTATGAATTTGATAAATATTCAGAGAATGGATAAAATAATTTATGAAAGATAGCATATTGAGGAAAAAAATGACATCATTCTGGAAAAATTCTGATATGGCCACTTCTAAACTTCCTGGTACTTTTACTACATGGTTACTGAGTTCGACACTTTTCTGAGTATTTGCATCATTAGCTCAATTCTGACAACTGAACTTTGAGGAAGTTACTGTAATTATCACCATTTCACAGGTGAGAAATTGAGAACCAGTAATGTTATATAGTTTACCCAAGGTTGCATGGTTCATGAAAGATAATCCAGGATTTGAACGCAGTTACTTTTTCTCCAGCAACTACTCTCTGAACTACTAAGCAATATTGTCTCTGCACAGTCATCATAATTAATGGCACCTTTTGTTCTGCCTTCTTGGAAAGGCAGTCTCTTGGGAGACTAAAACAAGATGGTAGGTGTGAAAGCTTTAGAGAGAGTGAATCAACTGGTGAAATTGAGTTAGCACACAAATTACTTCTAACTGGGATGGAAAACAGGGACTTAAGAAGGAAAACTTCACCAGGGGGGTGGCAGTGACAGTTGGGTTGGCCTTAACATTATGAGATTTTGATGAATGGAGACCCTTTCTAAGGGAAGGGAGTAAACAGTGGGAGAAGTACCCATCTAGTGCTGTTTCATTTAGCAAATCTTATCCCAAACAGTGCGTAATGATGAATGGGGAAGGGAAGGTGCTTGTGGTGCAAGGAGAGGAAACCGCGAGGAAGATCCTGAATGGGAAGATGAAAGCATAGCAGAAGCCTTTTCATATCTTGCAGGAGTTCAACTCTGGGCAAATTGAAGAGACCTCCTTACCCTTACATGCTTTAGCTCATCTGTTTTTAATGCATCATCCATAAATATTAGTCCATGAGGGTTCCACTCTAGACAGAGCAGCCACATAAGCTGAAAAATGCTGTATCCTTTGGCGCCCTCTTAGTGCTGACAGCAAGCATTAGCACGCTCAGTCTTTTAGGAAGTCCTGTGGGAAAGCAGTCATCTTGTTTACTCTGACTCTGACCTTGAGAGTTTTTTTTTCCTTTGAGCAACTCTGGTCAACATCCCTTAGAAAACACTCTAGGAGTCTGGCACCACTGTCCATGACTGTAATCCCAGTGGCTCTGGAGGTTGAGGCAGGAGGATTGCAGGTTCAAAGCCAGCCTCGACAATTTAGCAAAACCCTGTCTCAAAATTAAAAAAAAAAAAAATTAAAAAGGGCTAGAGGTGTTGCTCAGTGATTGAGTGCTCCTGGGTTCAATCTCTAGTATCAAAACAAAACAAAAAGAAAGAAGGACTGAAGGAAGGAAGGGAAGGAAGGAAGGAAAGATAGTAAGAAAAACACTCTAGAAGACCCACTTCAGCTAACCAGCTGGGCAGATTTTGTGTTCACTTTCCAACAAGTTGTGCTTCTTCTGAACACAGGTCACCTTAGGGCAGAATTAGATCCATTCTCAGGGCAGCCAAAAGTCCCATTCTGAAAGAAGTTAGAGCATATTTGCCTACTGAAATTGTTATGTGTCATTTAGAAAGAAAGCTGTGCCTAAGATTACAAACCCGAGGACCTGCAGCCCCTCTGACAAAGTAAAAGCGAGAAGCAGGAAGTGAAGGAGCCTGGGGTTTTGAAATGGAATGTGCCTAAGAATGATAGTTACCAACCACAAGAAGTCCCCTAGCCTGCAGCCCTGAGAACCTATTAGAAGAAACACGTTTAAGAGCAATAATTTATCTGTGGGCCCCAGAGAGGACTCCGTGTCCTTGGCATTCTTTCACCCTGTGTTGGACTGTATGGAGTGCCTCCTTCAGGCAGGGTAGGGTGTGAGGAACTGCCATCTTGGATTACCCCACTTAGTCCCTCAACAATCCACCTGCATCAGGATTATTCATCTCTTATGGATAAGGATAGTGAATCCCAGGTGTCTCACTCATGTTGTTTGACATCTTGGACGTTTGCTTTGTACCTTTCTTTATGTATCTGTCTGCTGCACTTGTGATCCCCTAGGAAGGAAATGAAGTACTCTCGAAAGCCTGTGAAGGTGTCTGCAATGCTAGGCCTGAATCTATGATGATACTCTTGCTCCTTCTGTCTCCTCCTCCTCCTGCTCTGCAGACTCACGCTGGGTGCAGGTAGCTTCAGTGTCCATCTATGTGCTTACGTTGCTGGACTGTCTCCCCTGTGTGACCTCACTGAACTGTTTAGATGCAGTCCCTCACAGGACACCTCTTCTTGAGCACATCTTCTATCCCTTCTCTGCTGATATGGGTTCAGTGTTAATGTCACTTTCTCCCTCTTTGGTATACGTCTGTTACCTTCTTGCTAGTTAACTAGGTTTTGTTTTAACTTTCCACCCACACTTTTTGAACTTGGCATGCATTGGAACCACCTGGGGAATCCCACCCTCAGAGGTTATGGTTCAGTAGGTCTGAGGCAGCGTGGGAGGATTCACATTTCTATTGCGCTCCCAGATGATGCAGAAACTCTCAATTTGTGGGCTCACTGTGATTAGTGCTCTTGTAAAATACAGGTCAAGACCCCTGTTTTCCAGGAAATTTAACTAGCTGTTTTAACCCAAAGTGAAGCTTCCTTCCTTCCCCGTCTTCCTTCCTTCCCCGTCTTCCTTCTTTCCTTGATTCCCTCCCTTGTTTCTCTCTCTCTCCCTCTCTCTCTTTTGTCCAGCTAGCTGGATGGCCTATTCTTTCCTTTCCCCTTTTACTGCCCCTCTTCCTTCTTGTGTCTGGTAATCACTTAGATAAGAAAATCAGCTTTGTAAAAATGAGCCAAAATCTGCATAAGAAATCTCAAACTCTTCATCACATCCTGTCCTAGCCTCTTTCTAGCTCTGCGTTCTTGAGCAAACCATATCTTAGGGACTTTGAGTGACCTCATCTCTGAAATACTTATTCCATTTTTTTCTACTGCCAAGACTCATGAAAAAAATCAAATGAATTAGCAGATATATCAATCCCTATACAGATGCAATGGTGTTCCTAGTAAATTATTGTTGGTGTTTTGTTTGTTTTTATGCAGTTTGACTCACTTTATCATTAATGATGAGGCATCAAAGTTTTCATTGACAGGTGGAGAGGTAGGTGGGGATGTGGAGATTTCAGGAAATCTCTTTTAGGTTCCTGGAAGTGATTCTCACACCAGTGCTTGTGAGCTCAGGTCAGAACAATATTACATTTACACTGTATATTTTCTCCTGCAGACTATGATAATGATTTTGAGTATTACAGTCATATTCTGAACTTCTCATGTGAACTTGAGGAAAGCAATGAGACCTCAAGAGAGGTTACGATTTACAAGGGCTTGTAGGGTGATTGTTATGGGTAAATTTATAAATCCTTAAAATTTAGTTTTCTCCAACAAGAATATCATACAAAGAAAGTATCTTCCAGATTTTAAGAAAGTGCATTCATTCCTCAAGTACCTATTCTACAAAGCCCAGTCCTAACACCAATGCATAAAATAGGGCTATGGGTACTTCCTTTCCCATTGGAGGCCAAGATTCAATGGGAGACACATGAAACGAATTATCAGTGATATAAAGCAAAAGTACTAGGCGTCAAAGGAGAGGTAAGGGTAGCAGGCTGGGGGAACCTGCAGGTGAATGTGGGTATGGGAAGGGGCTTACTGAAGGAGCTGGTATTTGAACACACTTTTAAGACTGACAGGTTTCAGCAGATGAACTTCTGGGTAGGAACTTGCCAGTGAAGGAAGAGTATGTCAGTATTTGAGAATTTCCTACTGTTTTAGAACTGAGGTTCTAGGGAAAGTGATACATACAAATATGAGAATATCTCTTTTGAAGACTCTCTGCTAATATTCAGGTCCATGTGACCATGCTTATTTTATTTCCTTTGCACTTTACTCAATTCTTTGAAGGATGTTCCTTTGGCTACTTTTTTTTTTTTATAGTAGATGGACACAATACTTTTATTTTTATGTGGTGCTGAGGATCGGACTCAGTGCCTCACACATGCTAGGCAAGCCTTTACCAACTGAGCTATAACCCCAGCCCCTTTGGCTACTTCTTGTCTGGAGTTTGCTTCACTGGTCCTTAGACCTCTCTCTTCTGCCCAGTAGGCTCCCCAACACTACCAGCCTCCTTTGGACTTCCCTCTTTTCTTGGCCTCCAAATGTTTTAAAATCTCTCACTTTATTTCTCAGCTCTTGTTTTGATTTGGGGTATCAGCAATAGCCCCCCCCCCTTTTAAAAAAATTCCACTGTATTGATTAATGTGTGTGCAGCATCAGCCCTGGCTTTCCCCAGTGTTGAAAGGGTCTGGGTCATCAGCCTTTTAGGACCATGTGCAGCAGTGCTTCTATGTGTATAGTGCCTTTTGTGGCTGAGGGCAGAGAGGGTCACAGTGAAGGAAAGAAGCTGTTAAAATCTGTTGGAATGAAACATCAGGTGCTAGGCTTGTCTGAGATTGCAATGTGGACTATATTCTGTGGCCGGCTCATCAGAAGCTTTTGATGTTCAGAGACTTACATTTTGATACTTATAATAATGTAGGGTAAGTTTACATCAACTGAATCCAGGCAATTTCACCATCTACTACATTATTAATTCCAGATGGGAAAATTCATTAGGGCTCAAATTTTGTTTGAGGCCCAACTGTTTCTGAAATTATTATTACAATTATTATCTATTTATTTTTTTTTACAACTGATGGGAAGAGAAATCTAACAGCTGTGTGATTAGCAGGGCATGAAATTAAAAATGTTTTGCACAGAATCAAGAGGTTGTTTACTACAGAATTCCTCATCTGAGAATTAAGTGTCATTAAGATTGGCCACAAGATGCTCTTTCACCATTCAAGTTCGATTTTCGTACCCAGTCCTTTGCTAAAAGGTCTTTAACCTTTTCTGGAAGGAAAAATGCCTGTGGGCCCTTCAAGGAGCAGGATCAGCATTTCTAATGCCAACAGTCAAGGTACCAACCACATTTCTGTCACTCACAAATTAGCAGTACAACCAGAAGTTCAACTTCGCTGCTTTGGTGAAGAATATGTAGGATCCAATTTGAAGAAGGGAGGTAAGTTAGAAACAGTGCAGCCTGATCAGTATATTGTGTCCGTCTCTCCCCTACTCCAGAACTTTAATGTTTCTATGGGGGTAGGCTCAGATCCCAGGCTGTGAGGTTCATTCTTACTGGTATAGATGCTTTACTTTTGGGGCCCTTTTACAAATGCCCTCCGTTTCTTCTTGGGCAAGAAGAGTCTTCTGCAGAAGCAGTAGAACGTGATGGTCAAGCAGACTAGCCAGCGTAGCTCTGATTCAGTTTGAAACCAGTTCTGTTTGCTTGGGCAAGTTACATGAACTCTATGCAGTTCATTTTCCTGTTATCCATTGGAGGGAACAACCAGGAACAACCTCTGACAATTCAGAGTTAGTCCTGGAAAATGTGCAATACCCTGCTGTATAGTTTATAGCTATTTAATGTTACCCATCTCCATTCTTCCCTATATTAAATATATTTTTCTGCATTTGAAGGTCTTTATTTCACATTTGACCTTGACTTGCATTATTTCCTGCCTGGAATCCTTCTCCTATCTATGTCTTATCATCTTTACTAGAGTCTGTGTGATCCTTATTTATATAATTGTCTTAACTTTGATCTTGCACCTGAACCAAGGGATAGACTTTGACAGAAATTTGGCAGTAAAGGGGAAAAGACATCCGGGGCTGTGAAGTGTTTGAGTTGTGCTGGCTTTCTTCATGTTTCCCTTTGGAGAGCTGCTGTTGTAGTTGAGCCCAGGTTCTAACACCAGTGAAGAGTGAGCAAGACCTTATTGCCTCCATGTCCTATATATAAAGTGAACCAAGGAGCATGCTCCCTGGCACGTTTCAAAATCTCTCTTAACAGGGGCTTACTGTTCTGTCCAGGTCAGAGGGAGGAAGAATAGGAGAACAAAGGCAGGAAATGCTGGATGATTGTAGGATTAGAATCCCAGGGACTCAGGAGGCTGAGGCAGGAGGATCATAAGTTTGAGCTCAGCCTCATCAACTTAATGAGACCCTGTCTTAAAATAAAAAATGAAAGGGGCTAGGGGTGTAGCTCAGTGGTTAGGTGCCCCTGGATTCAATATGGAGCACTGCCCCCCCCCCAAAAAAAAATTCCTCTTTAGAAGATTACATGGAAGGGCTGGGGTTGCGGCTCAATAGCAGAGCACTTGCCTCGCACATGTGAGGCACTGGGTTCGATCCTCAGCACCACATAAAAATAAAATAAATATATTGTGTCCACCTAAGACTAAAAAATAAATATTAAAAAAATTACATGGAAGGCTAAGAGAGAGCTTTTATTTACTTATTTTCTTTCTCTCTTGTAAGTTTTCAAGGCAATATGAGTATGTTTAGTGTATAAAATATATCCGAATCTCACTTTTCTCTCCTTATCTCTTCATTTTCCAAGGAGCCAATATTAAAGCACTCTTGTTCTCTGCCTTTAAAAATAAATCTGGGCGGGTGCCGTCAGGAATTTCCTGGAATAAATTATATGCTGGGCAGTATATCGGGAAATGTTGAAGGTCATTATGATAAGGAGGGATGCCACCAGCAGCCCAGTGGTGCCTGGTAAGTGTGTTTCAAACCCTGGCTGTCCCACTTAAGCTCTCTGCTGTGTTTAGGTGGTTTGAAATTTACTGTCACTTTTAGCAAGTGACCTGATGAAGCACTGCAATGTACATGTTGCTGGCCAAATATTACATGCCATGGTTGCAAAACAGCAAGACTGGAGAGTTAGCCAATACCCTAGAACGTGTAGGTGCAAGTGGTGGAGGCATTCAGGCTGCAGGCTGCAGGGGCAGGGAATAAACTGAGGCAATGCTTGCTCTGAAGTTGCTGCCATTGCTCAAAACATTGAAAATGGCTTTTGTTTTTTTTGGTCTGCAAAAAGTTATTTAAATTTTTTTTTAATTTAAATTTTACTTTTAAAGTTTTCTAGCTTTATTATGTCATATCTGGAAAATAAAAGTTGTGTGTATCTAAGTGCAACATATTTTGATATACATTTGCAGTGTGAAATGATTATGATGATCAAGCTAATTACCATATCCATCATCTTACAAAGTTACTTTCTTTGTGTGTTTGAGATCTACTCTCTTGGCAAAATTTCAAGTGTACCGTTAGTATTAACTGTGGTTAACATACTGTTCATCAGTTCTCCAGAACTAACTCATTTTGCCTTAATGAATCTTTTACCCTTTGATCAGTGTCTCTTGTTCTTGTACCTCCAGCCCCTGGTAACCTCCATTCTCCTCTCTGCTTCCATAAGTTCAACTCTTTTAGACCCCACATATAAATGAGGTAGATCACATGGCATTTGTCTGTCTGTGCCTGGCTTATTTCACTGAACATAATACCTTCCAAGTTTCTTTGTGGTGTCCAAAGTGAGAGAATTTTCTTCTTTTAAGATCAAACAATATTCCATTGAATATACACTGCATTTCCTTAATATAGTCATTGGTTGGGTTGACTCTGTATCTTGGCTATTGTGAATAGTGCTTCAGTGAACGTGGCAGTGCTGATGTTTCTTCCAGATACTGATTTTGCTTTAGGGTGGATCTGGTGCTGGGATACACAGAGAAGTGGATGCTCAGCTTCTTCTTTTCCTCATCTGGAGGTTACCTCTCTCGGTACTGTGCTGCCTGCGTTGTGGAGAGGGGTGACCCAGGTTATGTGAAATGTCCTTCCTACCCTCTTCAAAGCATCTTGTCTTATTTTGTGATCTTTCACCTGGAATCTTTAGCTCTTGCACATGTAGTTTCACAACTATGTGGATAGTTGTTCAAATGGATGTTATTATGAGGGCATGAGCATTAGAAACTCCTGTTTTGTCATTTTTCTGTGTAACTCTATCTTGGAATTGTCTTTGGAGATAATGGTGAGCCACCCCCAGAAGTCATCGAATCACAACATATAAAAGCATGAAGTCTAATTATCTTATTATGTATTTGAGAAAACTGAGGCCTCAAGACAAACACGAACCTGTACTGCAGAGTCTTTCAGTTATGTAGGGGTGGCATCATTTCTCCTTCCTTTCCTAGCTCTCTGCCTGGTATTGTCTTGTTGTCCTTTGCCATAAAGAAAAATTGATTCTGTGTGAATCTGAAAAATAATTAGAGGGAGGGGGGAGAAAGAGAGAGAGAGAGAGAGAGAGAGAGGGGGGGGGGGAGGGAGGGAGGGAGGGGGGGGAAATTCCCCTTGGCATTGCCTAATATCACAGGGTACATTAGTAGCAGAGGGAGAGCCCAGTCCTTTTGGAGTGAGGTCCCTTTTACATCCCAGAAAATCTGAAGAAATAGAAATCCCTTTGAGTGTCAAAGCTTTTAGTTGGTTATTGTCACATCTATTAAAAGACAGATCTGGTGTAGATAAAAATAGTGTTAAACATACTAGTTAATATATAAATCTGGTGTAGATAAAAATAGTCAAACATGCAAGCTCCTAATTGGATTGTAGAACTTAACTTTTATGGGGAGGGATGGTATCAGGTATAAAGCGATTGTCTTTTTCATAATCAGTTGTCATATTCCTGGCAGCATCTGCAGAGACGTGCTTTGTCGAACACTAGCTCTACAGATGATCAAGTCACTTTGGGAATCCCTTGGTATTGTGTCCACCCATTTTCTGGAGTCTCCATGCATGCTCAGAAAGTTTAACTCTGAGAAGTCTTATAGGTAAAAACAACAACCACAACTTTCATTTCTGTTATGTTAAATTCCGGTTTTGTCAAATTTATCTTATAATGGAACCATTTTGTGGATGATTTCCCAGATTCCTGCTCTGTGGAACATTCTTTGGATAGCACGATTTTATTGTTAAAATTCGTAAGATTCACATCTGTCATCTTGTAATGATCTTGTGTGAAATATGCAGTTATTTGGACTAAATCGTAGACCTCCATCTGCCCTCTGTTCTCCACAGGAGAAATTACAGGTTTACTTAAGGATCAAGCAATTTTCAGATGAAATGTTGTTGTTGTGTGTGTGTGTGTGGGGGGGGCTTTTAGAGCCTAATCATTGAAGGGAAAAAAAATAAAGATAGCATTATATCAGCCAAACCGATTTTGTGAATTGGAGCTTAAACTTAGAGAGTCGTTCCTGAAAACAGCTTGTTTTAAAGCAAGTCTTGTTGGCTTTTGGTGGTAGGCTTTTTCACCATTGAAGGTCCAAGGATGGGTGTTTTTAAAACTTTGACATTTTCTTGCATTTGAAACCAGGACTTGTGGAGGAAACAACCTTTTCACTATTGGGAAACAGTTGGCTTGACCATCACGGCATTTTTTCCCTGTTTATTTGGAATTTTACCTTTTTATTAAGCTAGGAGAGTCCTTGGAGATCTTTCTCAGGACGTCACTTGGCAGATGAGGAAACTGAGCAGCTGCAGGCTTTAGTAACCTTTCCAAATCTCTCTCCTAGCTAGTGAGAAGACCAGAGCTAAAACCAAGGCTTTCACTTATGGGTCCTTTGCCTATTATGCACAGTGATGAAGAAAGGAGTTAACTCTTTTGTTTAGATAGTAGATACATGGATGGATAGATGGATAGATTTTATCTATTATCCAATAGATAAAAGCCTGTGATTGGGAGCTCTTTATCCTCAAGGTAAGAAGATCCTCTGTAGCAACTTGATGGTCCCTGGCCTTATGTACCTCAGGCCAGTCCTTCCAAAGGGATCGCTTGAGAAATAATTTACTTTAAAGGAAAAGATGTGTGAAGTAGAGGATCATGTTCCACATTTTATCTCTGTCTTATCACAGATTCTGTCACTTTATCAAAGTAGTATCTAAAATTTTTCACCAGAAGAAGGACTGGCTTATCACCAACCAATTGTGGGACGTTGCTTAGTTATCTGTCATCCTATGATTACTCCCCACCCTAGTGTCAGTCTATTTTTTTTCTCCATTGCCACTGTCTAAGCAAGAGGGGTCTGTCTCTCTGCATAGACAGAAAGGTTAGGTCCAAGGAAGCTGTCCTTTCTGCTAGATTAATCCAGTTGTGCAAGAACAAAATTATCATGCCTCTGAGTTTCTTGCCACAGGTAGAAGGGTTGCATAGATCCATCATAGGAGAGGCCCCTTATTTAAGTTCCCCATGAACAGGTTAGTCTGGTGCTAGGCATATCTGTGGTGTAGAATCACATGAATGGAGGTACACTGAATTCAGTGATAGATGACATGGGCTTGGGGCTGCACTTCTTTGAAATAGCAGTAGAATTCTGGAAATGTTGAGGAATTTCGTGGAACTACACTTGCCCCAGTTTCTTCATTTGGGCTTGGAGGGTTATGATACCTGTCTTGTTAGCCCCTGGTGGTGGTATACTAAATGTGAAGATGGATATGAAAAGGCTTTGTGAACCACAAGGCACCCTATGCATAAGGTTTTTATTGTCAGTAATGGCAAACTTACACTGCTGCTTTTGACCAGGTATTATTTTAAGTCCTTTATATCTGTTAATTCGCTGAATTCTGACAGCAGCTCTGGTGTGTCAATTCACAGCTCCAAGCGTGGTGAATCAGCAGTTCTGGAGGTCACCTAGATCCACAGGTGATTTACTATAGTTTGTAGGCATATCCCCTTCCTTACCTAAGCCCGAGTATTACTCTTTGTAAAAGAATCAGATACAGGTGGAGTGTAAGGTCTTTCTGTTGTGGCATTTATGATTTTTGTCAGGCAGTTTTGGTCCTTACAGGCTCAGTCACTGATTATTATTATCAGTAACCTTCATTTCACAGACATGGACACAGAGACACACAGGGAACTCTTGTCAGTTTCCCAAGGCTATAGAACCAGAAGTGGTGGGGCTGGAATTCAAACCTTGCTCTTGTGCCCCAGTGATAGCAGCTAGATAGATGTGGGTAAGTCTCTAGCAATCCAGTTGTGTCATGTTACTGACAACATAAAGCCAGCATCATGATAATCATTTTGCTCTTTAGGCTTTCAGTTGGTGCTGTTATTTTTCTCCTCTATTAGATTCCCAGCATTTTAATTGCAGATTTTCTATAGTGGAATGTGTACGCCAGTGTCTGGCTCAGGGTGTGGCAGGCAGTCTTGTCTTGCTTTATGTGCAGTTTGTTTTCTGCCCATCTTTCTAATTCTTTGAACTCCTCAGGGAGGCCTGCCATTGGCTCTACCAAAACCCAGTTTGGCAGGATGGCTTTTCACATTGCCCCATGCAGGCAGGGCTGGGAAGGGCATTTTAGGAGGCTGCTCTGGCATGAATCTGGACAAGTCTCTCCTCAGGAGAAACATGTTTCAAGTTGTGGCCTGTTTGTTTTCTACATAATATGAGGACCCTGATTTTTTCTCATGGCTGGATAACTCTGCTGATGTCTCCTGACTGCTTCTGCCTCGTTTTGCTCTGCTTTTTTTAAATTGCATTTCTAAAGACTTGGTTTTCTTGGGCTCTGAAGGAACAACAGAAGATTTGCAGATCAGTTGCATCTGGGAAAGAATCACACCTGTTGAAATTAGGAGAAAATTAACTCTTGGCACCCCTGGAAACTGACATAAATCAGGCTACAGATGTTTTAGAAATCTGACACATGACTTCCTTCTCTGCATGGTGCTATCTTGAGGATTCATTTGGGGACTGATTTTCTCAGAGGGCAGCCTTTAACTGTTAACTCATTTAGTTTCTTTATTTTACCATGAATGTGCCATAAATAGTCTTTCTAATCCCCATTAAATAACCTTGCAATTTATTCAGTCTTGGAATTTATTAAATCATCTCTATGTGAATTATATGGTATGTGTACCTGTTAGATACTGAACCAGGTACCATAGAGAATACCAAAATGGATCAGGCTCAATCCCTGCTTTCAGGGTCCAAATTCTGTGGAGGGGGTATTCATTATTAATCAAGAGCTGCCCCATCACCTGATATCAGGCACTTCCTTGGAAGTGTGGATAGTATAATTATGAAAGCTGGAACATGATCAGGTGCTCCCCTAGACTTTTGCAAATAGTTATGTAGCTCTGGTTGTGATTGGTGCCACAAAGGAAGGGCACAAAGTATTGCAGGAATTTTAGACACTGTTTCTATTTGCCATCACTTGTGGGGGGAGATATGATTCTCCAGAGAAGTAGAGGTAGCCAGGTGAAGGTATGCACAGGAGAGCAGGCTTAGATATAGGTACTCTCACCTAAGCAGAAAGTGAGCAGGGCCAGCTCATGTGTTGTGGATGTTGAGAGGAGGAAGCACTTTTTAAAAACTGACTAGATGACAAAATTCCTTTCTGTATATTTCCCCACCCCCCCATAAATGGTGAGCATTAGTGGCACCATGATCTTTTTTGCTCATTGTAAATCGATATAAGAAAAATGTCTCGTTTTTCCTTGTTACCTAAATATATTAAAATAATTCACTGTATTTCATATGTACACACAAGCTCGCTCCTTGAATCCAATTAGTAAGAAAAACACTTTATGTCATTGTTAACTAGGACGAAAATAAACAACTGGTTAAAAAAATTGTGTGTGTGTGTGTGTGTGTGTGTGTGTATGCCTTGAATTTCCTGCTAGAATTTGAGAGTGTCTTATAAGAAATGATTTCAGTCCTATCATTTTCTTCCCTCTTACTTATGGTGTGCATTCCATGTAACACTTCATTGGACCGTTGGAGGTGAGAAGGGAATGGGTAAAGGCAGGGATGCTGCTTACAGCTTTTTAAGTTTTGTCTTGGCTTGAGGGAAAGTAGGCAAAAATTCTGCTTTCCATGTGCCAGGCCAAAATTGGGTCTATTTTTTTTTCTAACTTGCACAAAGGCACTTAATGGTTGTGGGAGGCCTGAGTATGGAAATGTATGACAAGCTTGTTTTTTTTCTTAAAAACACAACATAGTTGGGGAGGTGGACAAGGGAAGAAGCAAAAGTAATTATACTGCCAATCATTTTAACCATAGGTACAAATACCATTCTAGGGGGACTTGGTTGAAGTATTTTATTTTGACAGGATGAGAGAATTGATTTATATGACATATAAAGAGCCTCGTTGGTGGGGCAAACTTTTTTCCTCAATGACAGCTTTATTGAGATAGAATTTGATTAATTAACTCAATTTGAGCATACAATTCAGTGGTTTTATATTCACAGAGTTGTATGGTCACCACCAACATCACTTTAGAATTATAAATTTATTACATCAAAGTAAACCCCACACTCATCTTTACTTTCCCCAATCCTCTTTTCATTTGTCCTAAGTAGCTACTAATCTGCTTTTTATTTTGTATAGTTGCCTATTCTGGACAATTTTATATAAGTGGAATCATATGTGGTCACTGGCTACTGGATTCTTTTATTTATCATAATGTTTTCAAGGTGCATTCATGTTGTTGCACAATGATCAGGTTTTTGATTGGTGGTAAATGGAAAGAAGTTGTATTAATAAGCTTTTTGTTGCTATAATGAAATACCCAAGGCAGGGTATCTTAAAGAAAAAAGTTTATGTAGCTCACAGTTTGGGGGAGTTCAGGGAGTACATCTGCTGACCTTATTGCTGGCAGAATCCCAAGGCTGCACAAGACATCATATGGCAGGAGACAGAGAACACATTTGTCTGTTTCTGTCTCTTATTTTTATGGTCTTTCTCCTTCTTCTTTTAAAGCCATCAGGATTCAAATATGAAGGTCCCACTCTGAGACTTCTTCTAATTCTTATCACTTCCTGGAGTCCCTGCCTCTAATGCACCATCATTGGGTTAAATTTCCACCCCTTAATACCTCACAATGGAGATTAAATTTCAGCACATGAAGTCTTGGGGGACATTCGAGACATGTCCAAATCATAGCAGGGGTTCATCCCTGAAATAAATGATTTACTACGTGAGCTTAGAGAATGCGCTTAGCTTCATTGCAAGAAGCTATGACTGTGTTTGAAAAGTTGAAGTAGAATATTAGGTCTGTAGAGAAGGGTCTCTAGGGGTTATTCTGGGAGATATATTTAGAAATACAATAGGGAGCAGATTATGGAGATCATGAATTTATTTGGACTTTTTCAGAGATGCTGCTGTTTTTGAAAGGTGGTGAAATGACTTGAAGAAAAATCGATAATTAATGATATGAGGTCACCCAGGTTGGGAATGCAGGGGCAGGTATACAGTCAAAAACACCTAACTCCCAAAAACTTTCTCCTCGTACTGCTCTGCCTGTTGCTCTTTGTTAACTGAAGTTTGTAGGAAAAGCATAGATGTTTTTTGTTTTGTTTTTTTTCCCCCTGCTATAGTTTTTTAAATTATTAGAAGCATGAAAAAAATAATCCTTTCTAGGTTGTACTTACACATGCTATTCCTTGGACACTTGGTATGAGATGGCATTTTCATGGCAAAGCCCACTCTGTGTCTTATCACATTAGGAGGAAACAGGCCCTGTTCTGGACCATTTGTTTGCCTCTGCAGGACCCTGTGTACTGCTGTTTTGGAGACCATTTTTCTTTGTTTTGTTTCTTTTGGTCTTGTGGACTTCGTATGTTGCTTGTATTCTATTGACAAATTCCTGCCAATCCAAAGGAAGCCACAGGTATCCTGAGGGTAGTTGGCCTGTGTTTACATCTTTTGTAGCCAAGAGAAATTCCTCATTGCTCTTTCGATGCCCCTCACGTCATAGGCTTTTGCAAGAGGAAGGATTTTACAGATTACATGGTTTAAGGGTTATTAAGTTAAGGGTTAGTGGTCCATGAGTCTCCTGAAATTGTTTGCACAATTCTCTATATTTAGGTTCAGATATTTTTTTCTTTCCCATAAGATTGTGTTCCTCCATGGGGGAAAGAATCGTTTATCTACTGATAATATGGATGACTTATTGAGTGATTACATGATGCCATGTACAGGACTCTTGTAAGCACCTTACTTATGTCATTTCATTTAATATTTCCACCGTAGCCTCAATATTTAGGAAACGGAGTCATAACTGCAGCAATTGAATTGCCCGAGGTCAGCGAGTTCAGGGACTCAGCTCTGCACTCTGACGTGAAGCCTTGTTTTAACCGGCATACCCTTTGAACTACTCCAGTTTGCCTTTGTCAGACTCTGTGATACAATGATTCTCCTTTCATAAATGGGTAGTAGAGGCCCAGAGAGAAGTGATATAAGTCCCAGATGGTCCTGTGATTAAAGACATGTAGCTGAGATCACGTGACAGCAATGCAAATAAACCCCAAATCAGGCAAAAAGCTCTAGCACATAATTTCTAAATTAAATTTAAAAATGCCCCTTTCTGGCCTTGGCTTCTGTTACTGACTCTCATTTTTTCTCTTCCTTCCTGTCTTCATGTCTCCTTTTTCCCCCCTTCTCCCACTCCACTTTCATTCCTCCTTCCCCTTTCTCCACTCAAGAAGCATTATGGAACACCATCTCCTTCATATCTAAGATGGAATTATTAGCAATACAGTGTTTTAATGTTATAAAAATAGCTTTATGGTCAGGGAGCATGGGAGTATTCCACTTCTCTGTGGCCAGCACCTCTTTGTCTTAGAAGGTTCTCAATGGAGATGTCAGACGAGGTTCAATATAGAGGGAGAGAAAGGACCACCGCCTATACCTCACCCTGGCACATAGGAGCCAGCAGCCACCTTTCTGATTTGGGGGTAATTTTTGACAGGGGCTATTTATTGAAATAGGTTAATACTGACTAAATGACTTTTATGTGGGTAGAAGGTAGATTGAGAGTTTGGAGTTTTTCAGTTTTTAGAGTATTGCAGATGAGTTGCAGAGCCCGAGATGTTCGAGGCTGGAGTTTGGAGGAAAGGTCAAGTTGGGAACTTGACCAGAGTATATAAAAAGTATAGCAGTAGAGAGATGGCTCAGGGCACTTCTGAAGAGAGAGAAAAAAAATGCCCTTCTTACTCTGTTCCTTCAAGAGTCTGTCATTTATGGCAAGTTCCATTTTCCCAGATAGCCTTTTTAATTGTTCCAATCATGTGCACATCTAGGTCACCTGGATGAAAGGGAGGGGGTCACAGTAGAATGCAAATCCTATTTGTGTAGCAATCAGTAGATCTATGTGCTTTGAGAACAGGCTTTGGTATTTGCTATTTGTGTGATTGATTGATTGATTGATTGAGTGATTTTCTCTTAGCCTCAAATTCCAAGTCTATACAATGAGATTAATAATGATGTCTGTCCTGTCTATCTCACAAAATTGGTGTTCACTCTTTAACTATGAATAATGGATGAGAAACCTCTTTAAAAGGAGTCTTTGTTTGGTTCTTCTCTCAGTATAAACTCTAAGCTCCTTTGGATTTATATACACTCTTTTTTATCCTCCTTAGTACCCAAAACGCTACTGTGTGTTTTAGGTGTTCGCATGTATGATTCTAATTACAGCCTCATTGCTTTTCTTTGTCTTATTTTTATTTTTTATTTTTGTTATAGCATTTTGGGGAGAGTTTTTCCTGGAGCTTATTAGGAATGTTAACTCCTCCTTAGAGAGTGCGGGCTTTGGCCTTCCTGGGCCCTCCCTGTTTCTCTCCTTCTTTAAGCTGTGTGTTCTGCCAACCTCTGAGATGGATGCCTCTTGGACTCTCAGTCTGCCACTAGTGATGACCTTGTTGTGTCTACTGACACTTAAAACCCTCTAGGGACATAGGGTCCCACTGCCTCTCAGAGAATGAAGGTCAGAGAGGGTCCTCTCTGTCCGAGTCTGCACAAGTCCCAGTTTATAGATGGCACCTGCATGGTGCTTTCAATGAGGCATAGTGGCATTTAGTTTCTTCTTTTTGCATTATTTTTTTTTCCTGTTCAGTTTTTGGGATGAAATTACTGATTTTTTGGTCACTCATCAAAATTTTATGAGAATTCTATTTTTGAAATCCGGTTCCATTCTATTCTAGCTTGAATTACACTCTTTTTACCTTGTTGTGGTAAGTTTGTTCCTAGACATAACCAAAGATGACACCAGTCACAGAAGACATTCTGCTGTGTACTATGGAAAATTTAGTAAGTTCATTTTATCCTATTGAATGTAGGTCCCAGTAATACACAAAATCCTTTTAAATGGGTTTTATTTTCTTAATATCGTCTTCAGTGTTCTCTGCTTTCTACTTCCTGAGCATGATGTGACACAAATATGGTCACAATTCCTGTGAAACTTTTGATTATATGGCATTAATTCAGCAGTCAGGTAAAATTTCAAAAAAGTGTGGGGAACATTGTCACCTAGAATCTCAGTTTCTGGGCTCAACACATCATCTGATACTTCCTTTTTCCCTTTTAGCCAGTTCTTGCTCAAATATGGATATATTTTTACATTGTTTCAATCATAAAGTTGTAGAACTTGTGCTTTACAACTTACACTTAACTCCATCTTTAAATTTCAATGGTGAACCAGAAAAATAATTCAGTTAATAAATGGGCAAATGAATTAAATAGACACTAAAAAAGAAGAAATACAAATGGCCTACAAATATATGAAAAAAAATTCAACATTGTTAGCAAATAGGGAAATGCAGATCAAAACTGCTCTGAGATTTTGTCTCATGCCACTGAGAATGGCTTTCATCAAGAATACAAATAATAAAAGAAGATGTGGAGAAAAAGGAACACTTTTCCACTGTTAATGGGATTATATATTAGTACAACCACTAATGGAAATTGGTGTGGAGGTTCCTCAAAAGACTAGGCATGGAATCACCATATGATCCAAATATATCATTCCTCATTCTTATCCTAAAGAAATATCATACTACAGTGATGCATGCATACCCATTTTTTATAGCAGCACAATTCATAATAGCCAAACTATAGAACCAACCTACATGTCCATCAACAGGTGAATGCATAAAGAAAATGTGGTATTTACATGCAATGGAGTTTTCTTCAGTTATAAAGAAAAATAAAATTATGTCATCCACAGGAAAATAGATGGAACTTGAGACCATTATATTAAATGAAATAAGTCAAACTCAAAATGTCAAGATTCACATGTTTTCTCTCATGTGGAAGCTAGACAGGCTAAAGGGAAAGAAAGGTGTGGAAATCTCATGAAAATTGTAGGGAGATCAGTAGAGGAAAGGGAATGGGGTAGGGAGGAGGGGAAGGAAAGAGGAATGTAGACCAAATTATATTGTTATATTTTGTGCATATACCAGTAGGTAACAACAGATCCTGCCATTAGGTACAACTATAATGCACCCATAAAAATATGGAAAAAATTTCAGTGTTGCTTTATATTCTAACTTTAAAATTTATTGTACAATACTGTTTTTGAAATTTTATTTCCATTAGATTTATATTCAAGATAAATTCTCAGGAGCCGGATGTTTGGGTCAAATGAAATTTACATTTGAGTCTTGAAATAATTACTAGCATTGCATTTCCAAAGAGTCATTAGTCATTTACACCATCAACTAGCAAAGTGTTCTTACTTAGCAGAGCTTTTTGCTTGTATCTCCCAACCCACAGAAAGAAATAACTATTATTATTCAATGTTTAATTTTTGCTAATATGATATTCAACATGCTCAAAGTGGTATGCTGTTGTTTTAATTCTTATTTCTCTTTAGGAAGGTTCTTTTATCCAGTTTTTTTTTTCCCCCATGAAGTATAAGTTCATAGCCTTGTCCATATAATCTATTTGGTTTATGACTTCTGTCTTATTTGGGATTATATACATATAATCCCTCTGACATATTTGTTGTAAATGTATTTTCAAAGCCTGTTCACTGTCTTCATGTGCATGTGCATGTATAATACATAGAAACACAGGCATTATAGGAATTGTATCACTTAAAAAATAAAATTGCTTTGATGACTCAGATACATACTAAGAGACTCAAACTATCTTAAGTTGTTAGGATATTGAGAAGACAAAGTTTCAGAAATCCCAGCAGCTTTTCCAGAGATTGAAGCATGCCCTTCATGGCACACCCTGCTGCTCTCCCCTTGGAAAGGTTTACCCTATAGGTCAAGATAGATGGTTTTGGAGTAACTGAAAGATATCTTCAGACCATTCCCAAGTCTTTCTGGCCAAGACTTTGACTCTCCTTGGGGTGGCCACACATACCTACTCCTGTTTACTTTGAGAATCTAGCTGCTTGCTTATTTTGGACAGTACAATCTCCTATGGCCTTATTTAATTGTGATTCCTTCTTGGAACCTTCTCTCATTTCTTCCTATCCATCCATCTCAAGTGAGAAAGAATTATTTCCCTGTGACCCCCTCACTTTCCCACAGAGAATTAGATGTATCCCTTCTATGGAACCTTTCTGTTTATCTTCTCCTAGAGTTATTTATGAATTCTAAAAGTCTATTTTCAGACAAAAACTTTGTAGTAACACAGGACTTGTGGGATGATTGCGTAAGCAAGGGAAAGGGTGTGGGAGGAAGATGTGGTGTAGTCACACCCTCCCTGTGACAGAACTGAGAGGGAAAGGGCCAGCAGCACTGGCAGTGTAAGGACCCCAAGGGCTAAAGTGCTGAGTGTGGCCACGCAGTTGAAAGGCTTGCTGTGCTTTCCAAACTTACATAAGAAACAGACACTAATAAATTCCACAAAGAGGATAAGGATGGTTCTTAGGTTGCCATATTTGTGGTATGGAAAGCTATCTGAGATAAAAATAAGCAGCCTATCTCTGCAGAATTTCTCTTTCTCTCTCTCTTTCTCTCTCTCTTTCTCTCTCTCTTCTCTCTCTCTCTCTCTCTCTCTCTCTCTCTCTCTCTCTCTCTCTCTCTTCCCCCCCTCCCTCCCTCCTTCAGCCCTCCCTCTCTCGCTCCCTCCATCACTCCAAAGAGCATATGTTTAATTCAGCAAATATTTGAGTCTCTCTTTCTCTCTCTCCTCTTTAGCCAGGCACTGTTTAAGAAGCTTTGTGACTGGAAAAGATGATTAAGGGATCTTCCTGGTCTTGAGGAGCTGTGCATCTTGTGCAGGAGACCCACACTTTTACAGGAACATGAGACACTTCCAGCGTTATAGGCACAAAGTGTGTATTAGGAACAGAGGAGAAGGAAAGATTAGCCCGGGAGAGATTCATGAGGTTGCCAGTGTATCTATCTTTCATTATGTGTTTAACCGCAAATTCTTTCTGTCTGCTGAGGTGATTCTTTTGTATCTCAAAGTTTACTTGCTTTATGCCACATTCCATCTCCCAGTCTTCCAACTATTATTTTATCATGATTTGAAAAATATTTTAGGGGAATACAAGATTTATTCTTGTTTTCAAAAGATGAACCAAAAATAAATAAATAAATAAAAGGTATAGGGGATGTTTGGTATTTCAGTATTGACAAAACCCTAGGAATCAGGAAGCAAAATTTATAGCATATTAGGTAGTAGGAAACTATCTCACCAGTTGTTGGAGGTGAATGCTCAGACACTTGAAAAAGTGTACCTTTGATACAAAATCCTTAAATCTTACATGTGCACGTGCACATGCACACATACAATCTTTCTGCCTTACTAGCCATTTTTTCTTGACTATCTTTTATTTGATGATTTCTTTTAGCTCATTCCTTTCTAAATATTACCTCCTCTGGGACCTAATTACAACTGCTCAGAATTCGAAGAACATCAGAATAGATGTGGGCTCCCAAGTTATCTTTAGGTATCACAGAACATTAGACTCTAATTATAGTCATCCATTGCGTATACAGGTACATACCCCTTTTGTGCTACTTTTATTGTCAAATTGCAGTGAAAAAGTCAAGGAACTATTTCTCATTAGCTTCTGCCTTTCATACAGATTTTCCCCTAAGAGTGATAATACTACATGTTGAGACTTTTTCAGGTTTTAAAGTGAACACCCAAGCTGAAGTTTACTTTTATTTTACGTTAATGTTCAACTTAATACTGAAATTATGAGGAAAGAACTGTTTCTAAAAAAATAAATAAATAAACCAAACCAAAACAAAAGACTTTTGTAGAGAAGCCCATCCCTCTGCTGAGCAGAGCAGCCATATTTAAAGAACAGTGAAATTCAGACTCTAACACATCAAAGCATTTGTGAGATTTTAAAAGTAGTTGCTATCTTAGATAATGGAGCATTGTTATTTTTAATTACTTGTTTATCATATATGAAAACATTCTAATGACCCCACAGTTAATTTGCCCTTAGAAAAATGAGGATATGAAATGCTCTATAGGAAAGAATAAATACACTGTCTCAAGTCTGGAGACCTGGTTTGTAGTCACAGTTCTATCTGTGACCTGTTCTGCAGATCTTATAAAAGACCTTTCACATCTCTTCATTTCATTTTCCCACCCTTGTTAACAAAGACATTACAAATTTTCGATCTGGTAGGCACCTAAGAATAGATGCCCTCTTATTTCTGATTGTATAAATAAACTTGCAACATTGTATCACATTAAGAACATTTACATGAAAAAAATGTTACCCATAAATCTACCACCCATATGCATCTATAATCTGTCATTTTTTTATATGCCTTTCCAGTTTTTAGCTGTTAGCATCAATTACCCATAGTACTATGTATCAATATTATACAGTAAGCATTTTCTGTATCCCTGCCTTTTCTTGAATGCTCACAGTTTTAATCTGTGATACTTCATTTAGTGGTTTTGCATATCTTTGTTATTCAGATATTCTATTATTTGAAAATTCAGTGATAAAAATTTTTGTTCCTAAATATTCCTTAGTTTTTCAGAAACTAATTAAAGATGATGGCTGGGGGTGGTGGTGAGAATTCTGGGTGAGAGGTTAACATTTTTTTGTTGTTGTTGTTGTTGTTATTTGCATTTACTTTTTCTTCCTTGTCTTTTGTTGTTGTTGTTCTCATCTTTGTTGCTGCTGGGATTGAACCCAGGGGCTTGTGCATGCTTTGCAAGTACCCTACTAGTGACCTACCTCCCAAGCCCTCATGATTTTATTTTTAATTTTTTTTTATAGTTGTAGATAGAAAACACGTCTTTATTTGTTTAGTTTTTTTATGTGATGCTAAGGATCAAACCCAGTGCCTCACATATGCCAGGCAAGTGCTCTGTAACTGAGCTATTGCCTCAACCCATGATTTGTTTTCTGTATGGGATATTTCTATAACTTTCTCTAACTTTGTGTCTACGTGTCTAGTTATATTGTTTAATATCTCATTTGAAAGTGAATATTTTGCAATTTTCAGGATTCTGTTCATAGTCAAACAAACAGTAAGCATTTTAATGCAAATTTTGGAGGGATTGGAACAGTGATTCTTGTACTTTTTTGACTCATATGAAGGACCCTTTGAATAAATTAAGAGACACACATTATTCCTAAATGGAAACATAGAGATTGTTAAGTGGCCATTTACTCCTACATTTTACATAATCTTGGCACAACTCTCAAGTCAATTGATCTTGAATTTTAGCAACAACAAAATTTCAAAAATTTTCTTGATAATAAACAGGCAAACTAGCTAAGAAAAATTCAAACAAGAATAATGAGGAACAGGGAACAGCGTGGCCAGATGTTAAAGCGTGTTGTAAGATGACTCTAATAGAAGAGGGAAAGTCTCGATGATGGGACCGATGGAGATCATTGCACTAACAGATCTCACCCTGAAACAAAACTGTACACAGAATGTAATGTGCAATAAAGGAACCAGCTGGCCAGGAGTGGTGGTGCATGCCTGTAATCCCAGTGGCTCAGGAGGCTGAGGCAGGAGCATGCCAAGTTTGTGGCCAGCCTCAGCAATTTAGTGAGGCCTAAGCACCTTAGTGAGACCCTGTTTCAAAATAAAAATTAAAAAGGGCTGGGGATGTGGCTTGGTGGTTAAGCGACCCTAGGTCGATCCCTGGTTTAAAAAACAAAAAACAAAACAAAACAAAAAAACGAAGGGATTATTCTCCTGGCATTGGGATAATTCATAAGTATTAATGAAATGGTTACATCGTGAATATATATACTAAAATAAATTCTGATAAAAATTGGTTAAAAAGTGCAAAGGCTTAAGGAGGAGAGATTCGTTATACTTCCAGTAACTGGAACAGTAACTTTTACTGGCAGTTTAGACTTGGAGTCCTGAAGCTTTTTCTGTAAGGGCCAAGCAATGAGTGTTTTAGTCTTCGTGGTCCAGATGGCTCCAGTGCTGTAGACAAAAACATCAGTAGATGGTATGTGACATATCCAATAAACAGAGGAGAATGACGTCATTGTGTCAGTTTCCCTGCATAGCCATTCCCAAAGAGAGTTTTATAAATCTTTTAAATTTTATGGAAAATTGTGAAAAAGCAGTATCTTGTGGTGGTTTTAACTTGCATTTTCCTAACTACAATTGAAGTTGTTTTGGGTACATGCGTGGGTTTGGTTCATGTGCTTGTTACTGAGGTCTCCTTTTGTATGAATTAAAGGCAGGGTTAACTGATCCCTCTTATTTGACCTGCCTCTCCCTGGCATCTTAGTGCCCTATGATATCTCTAGCCTGATACAGACCAAGAAGTTGCCATTTTGATTCATAAATCCTAGGTTTTCATTCACCTTTGTGTCCAAGGCCCTGAGACTTGACATTCAGTTTCTTTTGTTTCAGTTTTCACCTGTCTCCCTGACTGGCTGCTTGCTGGGGACTCCTTTGACTTTGTCAACCTGAGCAGTTTTGTTTGTGCTCAGTACCTCTCTCCTTCCTCTTGGAAATTTTTAAGGTAGTGATTGTGTGAATATTATGTGAACCTGCTTGGGCCCTTTGGATCCTGAAATGTAGCTGTGGGTGACATCTGCCTTGCATTTCTGTCCATCCAGAAGAGCAAACCCAGAGCTAGCCTGTATCAAAGAACTGGCTATATTGTTTCCTCCCTAAATTATGATGGCTATTTCTATGTTCCAAGAGATAGAACTGAGAAACTTGCATAAGCCACATAAAAATTCTTAGAGGACACGTGCTGTGAAGTTATTATTATGAGGTAGAAGTGCAATTCTCTTGGGGTTGTGTCCCCAGGTCCTTGGTGTGCCACAGTTGAAATGTCTGCCCCTGCCCCTCCCTACAATCTTTCCATTCTTGTGTGTGCTACAGGAACTGATACGGTTACAACATAGCCAAGCTGGTTTCTCTTCTCTTTTGGACATCATTGTTTGTCACAATTCTGATCATCATTTCTTTCCCCAGGTTATAAAATTGTAAAATAACTTGTTATATTTCTTGTTCTCTTCCAGGCTTAAGAGGTACCATTTATAGTGAGCCTTTGAAATTCCTTTATTAATAATTTTTGTCCTTTGCATTTGTACACCTTGACATTTACAAGATACTCTCATATCTATCATTTCCCTTGGTTGTGATATCCCTGGGTGGCAAACAGGGCAGGGATTATTATCCCCATTATACAGATGAGGAAATCAAGGTCCCTGAGAACCAACAGGCCCTGACCTCTGGATGCTGTTGGAGCTGGTGTCAGAGTTGTGATTAGAAACATTACTAGGTCTATTGTATGAGTTTCAGGATTTTTTTTTTAAATCTGAGACATCAATAAATTAGTGATTTTTTTCTTGTGAGATCTCAGCATGACTGCATTTTCCAAATATTTTTTTTTTTCCTCCATCAATTGGTCTGAGAGGACAGTATCGTATATGTTGCACTTCATTCAAATACCAAGGCAAACATTTTCAAAGAAGACAGAAACCCTGAAAAAATTACTCCTTCTCTGGTCTTTTAAACCTCTACAGCCATCATATTAGAGTTTCTTTCCTGAGATTTTCCAGATGTAGGCTGCAATAAAGCATAGCATTTATGGGTTACTGAGTCCTATTCCTTTTTTAACTATCACAGGTCTCAGTGTTGTGTGACCTTTGTGTCTTGACCTTCAGTTTTAGGGAACAGAAGAATTTAGGAAGTTTTGTTAGGACTTGAATCCAGTAAATTCCCTCATGAGCACCAAGACTCAGAGTTGTGGAATGTCAGAGATAAAGGGACTTTCATGCATAGACCTCTTCTTGATTGGAAGTCATGGCCAGGGAATGATAGAGCTGGGGGCAGAATGCTGAGATTAGATTTCTCAGGCTGCCACTGTCTTCCTCTGCACCAGGGAGTCCTTTCAGAGTTGAGCCTACCTCTTCATTCTGTGCTGGCCCTGGCATGGCTCTTCTCCAAATTGACGGCTAGAGAACTCAGGCAGTCCTGATGGCACAGTCAGTCAGGATTTATTTGCACAATGAATGATTTGAATATATTCTTTGTTGATAAAACACCACATAATTGCCCACTGGAAAACTAAATTGTAAGAATTTTGAGTAGTTTTTAAAAAAATTTTAAATTTGTTTTAATTGGTTATATATGACAGTAGAATACACTTTGAGACATCATATATAATGGAGTATAATTTCTCATTCTTCTGGTTGTACATGATGTAGATTCAGACTGGCCCAATAGTTACATATGTATATGGAATAATGTCTGATTCATTCTATTATTCTTCCTATCTCCATAACCCACCCCTCCCTTTACTCCCCTCTCCATAAAGTAACTTTATCTTCCTTAGGACTTCCCCCACCACCAACCATTGTGATTTAATATCCGAATATCATAGAAAACATTTGGCTTTTAGTTTTTTGGGATTGGCTTATTTCACTTAGCATGATATTCTCCAGCTCTATCCATTAACCGGCAGATGCCATAATTTCATTGTTCTTGAAGGCTGAGTAATAGTCCATCATATATATATCACATTTAAAAAAAATCCATTTATCCGTTGAAGGGCATCTAGGTTGGTTCCACAGTTTAGCTATTGTGAATTGAGCTGCTATAAACATTGATGTAGCTGTATCACTGTAATATGCTGATTTTTTAAGTCCTTTGGGTATAAACCAAGAAGTGAGATAGCTGGGTCAAATGGTGGTTCCATTCCAACTTTTCTCAGGAATCTCCATACTCCTTCCCATACTGATTGCACCAATTTGCACTCCCACCAGCAATGTATGAGTGAACCTTTTTCCTAACATCGTTGTCAACATTTATTGTTGATAATTGCCATTCTGACTATGGTGAGATGAAATCTTAGAGTATTTTTGACTTGCATATTTCTTTAATTGCTAAAGATGTTGAACATTTTTTCCTATATTTGTTGATTAATTGTATTTCTTCTGTGAATTGTCTATTCAGTTCCTTAGCCCATTTATTGATTGGGTTATTTGTTTCTTGGTGTTAAGAGTCTTGAGTTCTTTATATATCCTGGAGATTATTACTGTATCTGAGGTGCATGTGGCCAACATTGAGTACTTTTTTAAATAGGGTTTACTATGGAAAACAAATAACTAGAGATTTCAAGCAGAAGATATTTAATATAGGGTATCAGTTGCTTTGAAATTATTGGAAAGACTATATAAAGCAGACTATAGGCTGAGTGGCTAGTAACCCATAACTGCTATGCTTAATGGCAGCCTACATCTGGATTCATTCCAGAACTACAGAGAATTACTCCATTTTATTTACTTAGGAAAGAGAAAGCCATGAGGCCTCTTTCAAGAATGTACTGCTGTGCTTGTGAACCAGAAATCAAGAAGCCATGATTAGGAAGGTGGTAACTGGACTGACCCTGAGACATGGAGTCCAACTTCCCTCTCTATCACAGCTGCTGCTGAATAACCACAAAGCCGAAGACTGAATATGAGAACATGGATGCAGAAACCCCAGCTGTCCTCTCCCACCTAGCCATGCTTCCAAACAGGCCAGAGCAGCGGAAAGATGGCCTCTATCTTATGATTGCCTCCCAAATCTCAAGACACTGCATGTGTTTTGAAGGATGTCTTTTGCAATCAAGCCCCATGTGCAAGGCAGCCTCCTAGTTGACAGGGCAAATTTGAGTACTGATTCACCATTCCCAGCACAGTAAATGTTATGACCTTCACACGTGGGAGTGTCCTCTGTACAGCTAAGTATGTAATAGAAACTCCCATGAGGCTGGAGTAACAATTGTCTTCTATTAGGTCTTCACTAGTTAGTGTAATTAATTATATAACAGAACAATTTCCCTTATGGGGAATTCCTATTTATCAGAAAAATGCCATAAGGAGGGAAGACCCTGAGCTGACCTGGGAGTGTATTCTAAGCTGTTTTGGTTTCAAATATCTTGGAAAGTACTAGAGGGATATGTGGAATATTATAACAATGCTTCCCATCTCTGGGGGGAGTTCTCTAGTTAACTTTCCATCCTGCGTCTCCTCCCTACACTTCCCCTCCCTATCCTTTAATGCACATGTAGAATTTGCAATGGAAATCAATGTAAACTACTTTATTTAAAATATATTAAATGGAGATGTGACCAATGAGCCTGTATTGATTTTTTTTTTTTTTGACTTCTTTAACTCTTACATAATCCTTATTTAGAAATGTGAAATAATTGTTAGTAATCCCCTTGAGCTTTACCCTTTCCTTCTAGTGGACAAATTTGGACACATTTTTTTTCCTCTTCCAAATTAAGAATCAGGTTAATTTATCATTCTTTTACTTTGTAATAAAATAGATATTGTGAAGTTACCGGTACTATTCATTTGGGTGGGGACAGGGGAGCACAGAGGTGGTAGAGATGTAATTGAAGTATATAATCTGATTTTATCATCAAAGGTGACATTCCTTTCTTCAGGAGAACGTTGATGCGTAGGTGAGTTGATAACAGCTTCTGTTAGATTTCTGCCATATCTTGCTTTCTTTTGTTTCAGCACAATCTTTTTTTTTTTTTAATCCATTCTTTCCTCCTTACTGGGGGCACATTCTTCTACAGCAGGGAAGCCCCCAGAGCTTCCTCTGCTCTTTTGTGTTGTGTGCTCTGACCTCTGAGCAACTGTGTCACAAAGTCTGGAACCTTTGGGGGAGGGACTGACTCTTTAAGGCTTCACTAGCACCAAGTGACCAGAACTTCATTACCAAGGTGTTGTAAATGGGTGACTATGGACACTATCTTCCAAACTGATGCACTTGTGGACAAGGGCATTGGTAATAATTATACCAAAGCAGCAGGGATAAATTGGATGTATGGTTACCCTAGTTATAAGGAACCATGGAAAGCAGTGATTGAAATGTTACTAAAATTATTCCCTTTACTCCTAATTCAGAAATGTGAAATAATTACCAGTAATCCCTTTCACCTTTATTCTTGCACCCTAATAGGTCCATTTGGACACTCCCCCCCATTTTAACTTTGGAATTGCCAGAGTTTGTCTCCGCTTGAGCTCTTTATAACTTTCACCAAACATTAAGCTTACTTTCTTTTTTTTTATATAATAATCACTTGCTGAGCGCTGAGGATGGGTTAGACCCTGTATTAAGGGACTAAGGAAAATAAAGCTGAGAAAAAAAATGTCATCTTTGTCCTTTGTTCACGATCAGTGCTGTGATATTATTTCAGGACACTGGGTTTTCTACCTGGCTCAAAGTCTAGGGGAATTCATCTTACGCTTCTCCCCCACTGAAGTGTAGTCTGCCAATGTAAAAAGATTTAAATGCCCAAATAATGGGTTTTATCAATTTGTTTATTTTATACTTAGGATATTGTTTTTGATTTGACATGAAGAAACTTTTTTTAATCAAAGAAAACTTTGAAAGCTACTGGTTTGGGATTTAAAATGTCATTGTTCTACAGCTAAAAGAATAGTGGGGAAAATACAAAGTGAAGAACCGAACTGATGAAACTTGAAACACAGAAGGACATAAATTGAATAGGAAACAAATAAATTGCCTTAAATATCTGAAGGATGATTGTGTATTGAGGTTTGTGATTGCTTGAATGCAAAGACAGGGCTGATAGGTGGACTCTGTGGGAAAACAGGTTTTGGCTATATTGAACTCTCCAGCAGTAATCACTTTCCTGCTATGAAAGGGGATGCCTTAGGAGGGCTGCCTTATGTCCTTGTCATTGGACTTGTGCAAGTGAACTCTCAGGTGGTGGGTGAACATCAGCCTGAACATCACATTAGAAGAAATACCTTCAATAATAATTTCGCAACTCGATTTCAAGGATGTCAAATTTCTGTTTTGGTGAATGTTGAGTAACTAGCTTAAAAATTTCTAAAGTGTGTGCATACGTACGAGCCTGTGTGTGTGTGTGTGTGTGTGTGTGTGTGTGTGTGTTTATTTCCTCCAGAATATTAGCTAATTGAAAATATACTTTATGCATTTTGGGTTTTTCTTTAATTGCATAGTGGCCAGTGCTTGATAAAAATGCAGAAGTCACAACACTATACTCTCATCAAGAGAAATTTAAAAGGGAATAGGCATCCTCTGGTATGATTCTGAAAGCGATCTGAAACAGCCTGGTTCATTTTTACTCATCTGCCATTGGTTAGTACCTCACCAAAGTTTGTCTCTGTTTCAAAATCTTGAAATAAAAGTGGAACAGTTTCCAACATGATTTAAGAAAAAGGTCACCAGTTGAAAATGGTTCCTATTATTTTTTTTTCTATTAAATGTGAAATTGCAAAAACAACCTTTCTTACATAATTCAAATTTATAATACATTATAATGAGAAATTTGTCTTTTCATACCATTTCAAACACTGAGAAATAATTTCTTTATGCTTTTGGATTGGTGTTAAACAGTTATTATTTCAAAGCATATAATGCATGAATTTGATGGTCTTCATTTTCTAGAACTAACTTGTGGTTCTTGAAGTTTGAGAATTTGTATTTCCCTCTTCCCTGCTTTATTTTTCCATTATCTGAGCACTTAAAAATTTAACTTAGCAATATTCTTATATTTTGACAATAGGATGAAGTTGATTTCACTTTTTAACAGGTGACAAATTTACTAGCACTTGCTAGTAATTAAAGGTGACAAGTAATTAGAGACACAGGTTAAACTGGAAATTTTAATTTATAATAATAATATCTGAATTCAATAATATCAACTCAAATTATGATGTTCAAACTCAATACAAAAGCTCTGAGATGATTTACACACAATGGTTGTGACATAGGTTATGAACAGCACAGTTGACAGGTGACAGTTTTGTGAGCACTATAATGTTCAAAAGGCTCACGTGTAGTGGTTCAGGCTATATCTTGTATCTGTGAACACTCTTAGTTGACTCCATATAATGGTATGGGCTGAATAAACACAGCATCACAGAAACACACATTATGGCCAGGAGTAAACTTGGCCTGAGATTCATCGGCAGTGGCTTCATCTTCATTGAAAAACAAATTGTCGACTTTTTCCAGTTACATGTAAGATAGAAAATTTTCTGCTATCGTCTTTATTTTTACTGTTATATCAAAGTGAATTTGCAATAAAGGAAAAATACAAACAAAATTATTAAAAAATTAAGAGTAATTAAAACATCCCTCAAGTGCTAGTAAACTTCCATGGTTTGTCTAATGGGCACAGCAGACATGTAAACAGATAACTAAAACAGTGTTTATGAGGTTAATACGAGTTTGAACAAGCTGTCAGGGGAACCAGACGAGTTAGTAGCAATTAACTTGCAGACCTACCCACTTATTGGTAGGGTTAGGAAGAGAAGATTCTAGATAACCACTAAGGCTTCCTCAGAGATTAGATTGTTGATTTTTCCCATCATCACTTTCTCATTCTTTTGGAGGGGCAAAACCTTTATGTGTTAGGCAGCCAGCATGCCATCTTTATAAATCCAGATTTCCACTTTCAGAAGTAGATTTACTGAGCTCAGAAGAGCTTATGCCATTGTTTGCCTCTCTCTCCTGGCCTTGTACAGAAAAGCAGTCTGTTGCTAGAATTAGAGAATTGAGAAACGTCCTTAAGAGTGCTTTTTTTTTTTTTTAATTTTAGTTGTAGATGGACACAATACCTTTATTTTTTTAATTTTTTTTTAATGTGGTGCTGGGGATCAAACCCAGTGCCTCACATGTGCTAGGTAAGTGCTTTACCACTGAGCCACAACCCCAGCCCAAGAGCTCCCCCTGCCCATTCAGGGCACTGGAGAGAAGTCATACCATTACAGAACATAAATTATAGTCATGGGAGGAGATTTTGGAGATCATCTTGCTAATTGTTTATTACTTTAGAGCTGGGGAAATTGAGATCCAGAGAGAGTGAATGTTTTTTGCTCACTTGGCCAGTAGAACAGTTGCCATAAGATATAAGGCTGGGGTCACCCATCTTCCATTCTGATTTTCAGTGGCAAGGGTGCTTGACTCTTTTGACAGGTTCTTTACTCCTCAGTCCATTTCAATGCCTTCCATCTACTTCATCCTGTCCATCCAGCCACAAGGAGTGTTTTTACTTGCTTAGGAAAACTCACCCACTGCAAAAGCTACTGGTAGGCAGAAAAACTGAGTTTGAATGCAGTCTCTGATGTGTTTTCACTGCTCTGATAC
Organism: Spermophilus citellus; assembly: GCF_964194105.1. Classification (NCBI taxonomy): domain Eukaryota; kingdom Metazoa; phylum Chordata; class Mammalia; order Rodentia; family Sciuridae; genus Spermophilus; species Spermophilus citellus. The sequence continues at coordinate 118,977,922 of NC_138188.1, read as the reverse complement.
ATTCGGTAAGCTTCTCTGCATGTTATTTTGAACATGGCCCTCAAAGTACAAGAAATGTATCAGTTCCTAAGGTTTCTCCTCACTGGGACTCTCAGTGACCTTTTGCCTCCTGAATAACCTATCTGGGCGCTTGTCAACCATGTCTGGTTTTTTCCATGACTAATAGAAATTGTGGCAAACAAAAGGCCAGTTAGTGAGTATTGGTTCCACTCTCTCCTTAGCCTTCTCTGGAGAGTCCTGGTCTTCCAGTGCTATTTTTTCCCTGTCAGGGTTGATTGTTTCCTTCTGCAGTGACATTGTGAATCTGAAGTGAAAGTGCAGTGTAGGGGCATGTCTCCATTCTATCGAACTTTTTTATCGAAGACAACTACTTGTCTGGACTGGAACTTCTCTCTGCTGCTTTTTGGTTCTTTAGGGATCATCCAATGTATTTGGTCTGTTCTTGTCACCCACAGTGTTGCCAGGAACAGGGATTACATTGTTAGAATTCATTTCTGTGGGTACTAACTGTGCAAGACAGGTCAAATGTGTCGATTCCTGCTCTCCCTTCTTTCCACACTCCTCTCTTAGGAGCTAAAACATTGCTTGATAAGGAACCTCAGCCTACTTAGTTTATGGATTTGTGGGAGAATTATGGAACACAGGAGTTGGAAGGAATGGTAGCAGGTATCTAATCTTTAGTTTACAGATGGGGAAAGGCACTGAGGTTCAAGGAGGTCTGGGAACTAAAGTCATTGAGCCCATAAGTGATTGAGCAAGAAATTACACCCAAGCCCTCTGTATCTAAGTCTAGTGCTGTTTCCAGTTTTCCGAGTGTCTCTCAGAGCCTATATAAAGGTTTGGCATTTCTTAGAGTTGTTCTCTCATTACCCCTTCTGAGCAATGCCAGCTGTCCATGCAGAGAGTGGGGCATTTAGCCAGTGTTGGGCCAAAGCTGTCTGTAAAGAGAAGTTGAGTGAATACATTGACATTTTCAGCCCATGGCAGGTCCTGCTTTGCCCTTCCGGCTCTATCTGACCCAATGCTTCAGAAGAAGGGTGATTAGATTTGCTGTTCAACTAACAATTGTGTGTAATTTTCAGCTTGCCTTATTCTTCAGCACTATCTTCCCACGCTTCCATCACATGCCACAGCATATCTGCTTCGTAATTACACTGGTAGGGACTTACCTACGCCATTTGGAAAAAGGTTTGCCTAAAGTGCTTATTTACTTGTGAATAATAAATCTTGATTGATACCTTGGTAATCTCTGAGATCCATCCGAGACTCCCTCCCACAGTGGGGAGGGTTGAAGAGTCAGGGAAACGGGTGACACAAAAAGAAAAAAGAAAAAGAAAAAAGAGTCCTTCTTCCTCACTGATGAGCTAAAAGAATTATACATGATTAGAAATCTCCAGGCCAGACTTTTGCTTGATATTATTAGCTAGTTCTAAAGTCAGAATCTTTCATACAGTTGTAAAAGCTTGTGAGCAGGTTTGTCCATTAGTGTTCATGTAACCTAATCACCACATTTCTAGAGAAGGATACACCACATCTCGGAGTAGAAGTTGTATTGTATGCTCATGGCTGAGCTAAGACTGGAAGATGGTTCTGAATTCTGGAGCTGCTGCATCCTCCAGCCAATACCAGTAGGTAGATAAGGATGTACCCCAGAGAAGAAGGCACATTGTCCTATTTTAATAGATGATTAAGAAAGCAGTTTTGAAAACCCAGGAAGCTATTGACTTTTATATACAGAGAAAAGTTAAAGAGAAACTTTCAAAGATTTAGAAAAGTGTTATTTAAAATATAACTACTGCTTGTTTAAATGAAGAAAATGTGGCTGAGGGACATGATTGTTAAATCTGCCCTCAGCTGCTCCTGTGTTTAAGTCGCAGCTCCTCACCCTTCCAGTTCTTCTGCTGCCAAAATGGTGGTGTTAATTTTAGCTTCTTCCCTCAATACCATTGATTTGTTCAGCCAATACTGACCAAGAGCCAGACCTTGAGTTGGTCACCAAGGAAGATCTAGAGACTAATGTATTTCATTTAGAGATTAATATAAATGCTTTAAGTCAATCATTCTGTATCCTTGAATCGGAATGTATTCATAAAGAATCTGGGGATGTAGCTCAGTGGTAACAGTGCTTGCCTACCATGCACAAGGCCTTGGGTTCATTCCTTGGCACATAAATTAATAAATAATATATGTGTACAGATCTTATATGAATTTAGTGTGCAGCTTTTAAAAGTGATGTTACACCATATAATGGTTTGTGCTTTTTAAATTTTGGTGGCCTATATAAATGCTTATAGAGTAGAATATTGACTTGGGAGGAAAAAGAGAAAAAACAATATGACCAAACACTAGTTAGTTCTGCTTTTGTGAATGACAGATAGCAAGCTGGCATCACATGACACCTTTAGAGAGGCATAATGGCTTTGCTAGTATTAACTGTCATTTTACCTGTGACCCTAAGTTTTCCTGCCCATAGAGAAGGGCATGGTCATCCTATGGCATTTTTTAGTCATTCTCATTCTGTGGTGCCTTGATGAATTGGGTCTATTGACTATTGGCTTCATCAGTTTGTTAAAGTGTGGCTCACTGTGGTTAGGTTTGAGGAAACGGAGCATGGAACACATCACAGCTAGTAGAATCCAAGCAGTAGAAGTGGAGATAATAAAGCAAATCTGCTGCTGCTAGAGACCGTGGATTTGGGGTAAAAAAAAATCTGTGTTTAAATGTTAGTTGCAATTTATTAATTGTTTCCTTGATCAAGTCATTTAACCACTTACAGCCTTCCAACCTTATTTTGTGTGTGTGTGTGTGTGTGTGTGTGTACGTGTGCCCATGCACATGCATGTGGTACTGGGGATTAAACCCAAAGCCTTCTGCATGCTAGGCAAGCATTACTACTTAGCAACATCTCCAGCCCCCAGCTTTGCTTTCTTGCCTTGCTAAATGTGGATAATCATAATGCTACCTCATATGGTGGTGGGATGACTGAGTGGCCATTAGACAATCACGTCACAAAAAGCAAATCTTAAATGCATAGTTGCTGTTTGTTGTCAATGTGTGGCTTTTGTGTGCCTCCTGGATAATTAGAAGGTCATGACAGAGGAGCCACAGAGAAAAGGTAATAAGCAAAAATTATTAATTGCCTTTCATTAGCACATTATCTGGAAAATTGGTGCTCAGGGTGCCACGGCTCTGAGCCTCCCTTCACAGAAGGCATCTTGATTGGAGGAGGGCCATTGCTCTTGTTTTCCTCTCTTATGATGGGGTTGTATATATTTAGATCCTCTATGGGGATCTTCCCTTTCACTTCTTGCTTTCGTGATGATTATAAGCCTAGAGTGAAACCCATCTAGAACCAGAGGAAGTAAGAGCAGGGTAAGTTTTGGTCTATCAAAACCAGCTCTTACCTCTGTTTTTTGTTGTGTTCACCTTGGGTCTCTCTGAGTTGCTGAGTAGCCCCAATTGATGTGCTTGTTCATCCATTCGTTAAACTTTTCAAGTTTCTCTAAATCAATTTATCAAATGGAAGGGCCACATAAAGACTTCAGAGAAGAAAAATACTGTAGAATATCAGTTGTTTGGAACTTTATAGATGACCAATTTGCTCATGAGTGTCTTCCCTTATTAAACATCACTCTGGAATAGCTGAGATTAGAACTGGGGCCAGAGGAACTCTGCATCTATATGGCTGTATTTATTAACTTCCGTGAGTCCATCCCATGTGGACTATTTTTTTTTTTTTACATGCGGTTTTCACTCTCATTAGATTCCTGTTCAAAGTTAAAAGTTCTAGCTGCATATGTATTTACATGAGACCTTTATAAAGAAACTAATTTTCTCTTTCAGACCATTCCCTAACTATTCTTTCCCTACCTTCTTCTTTTCAGGACAGCTGATCTGTCCCTGACCCTCAGACATGCCTTGCTTTGTTCCTGTATAGTTATTGCCAGTCATTGTTCTTGTTGCTCCAGTTACCTTTCAGATCCTCTGTTTTAGAAGTTCTGGCTAAGGATTACCTCTGCCATGCCTGTGCTAGCTCCTGTAACAAACATCAGCATATATGTTTTCTATGATACTCTTTTTCTCATTCCTTACACACATACAAATATATCTTCCTCAGACAGACGTTAAGTCACTCAAGTAAAGGGTGAAATTTTGATTCATCTGGAGCTCCACTGATAAACATATAAACTCATTCCTTTAGCAAATTAGTAGATTATTTTTATTGAGTACCTATCATGTACTAGACTCTAGGATTGCAAACAATAATCACCTTTGCTGTCAAGGATTCTAGAATTCACTTGGGGATGCAGGCGCACAATCAGGCAGAGTACCATATGATGAATATGTAACAGAAGGGTGCCAGGCACTGTCCACCTGTAGAAACATGGCACACATATGAAATGAAGGACACAGTGGGTGGCTTATGTCTTTAAGGACATGGAGGAAGTAATTCTTTGCAGCTAAATGATGTGTAGTCAAGGAGAAATCATTTTTAACTGAGAGGTAGCTTGTTTCAGGAAATGGATGAATTTCCTGAAAACTAAGACTGAAAAATCACCTTAGAAGAAGTAAAAGACTGCTGCCATTGTAGAAGTTATTAGAAACATGATTATTATTTGTTATTAAAAAGATGTCATATTCTCATATTTAAATGACTGTACACTGAATCTTGATGAACCTTTAAAGATCAGGTAATTCCAAGGTCATTATTATCCTATTCCATTGTCTAGAATAGTTTATTGAACCCCCATATCAAAACCTAATAAAAAAGTAAAATGAACAGAGATAAAAATACTACAAAATGATCTTCTTATAAGTATATGTACAACAATTCTAAACACATAGTTAATTCATTAGTGTTTCAAAACACCAAAAATGTGACTTTGAAGGATTTATTCTAGGAATGCAAAGATGGTTCAATATCTGGAAATCTAACAACATGGTCCATTACACCACCAAATCCAGAGATACAGAAGTGAGATGATTGTATCCCCTATGGCAGAGAGCTAGAAATTCTAGACAGGTATATGTGACTGAGGGAGAACTGTATTCATTCGTTCAGTCTCTTCTGCATAAGATATTCTTATAGTGGCTTGTTGGCCAAGCATTGTGCTGGTGTAGTGCGACTATGCAAGAGTTTCCAGCTAATTGGGGAAGATAGGCTGGTAAATAAATTGCTTCCTTGTGGACTATTATAAGTTAAAAAAAACAAAACAAACAAACAAAACCCCCAAAGTACTAGAAGAGCACAGAAAAGGGATTAAGCTATTCCTATTGGGGCAAGTTAGGGAAATAATCACAGAGTCAGAGATATTTGAACTGGAGCAAAGTAAAGAGAGGGAGACAACATTGCTAATATTCTGCTTAAGGGCTGGAACAAGTGTTCAGTGTCATGAAAGTTTATTACAACATTTGGGACTTGTGTCTCTGGCTCACTGTTGATGTGGAGGAGAATGGCAAGAGAAGATGCTGTAAAGGGCATCTGCAAACATCTGAGGCAGAGGTGGAGCCTCAAGTGCCTCCTCAAAGAAGGCAGTGCCAGTGTAATTCTTGGTGCTGGGCCAATTGAAGCAACTATGGAGGTAATGGTTTGCATACTGATTCTTAAGGTTTACCTTCTTTTTAAAAATATATTCTCTTGGAAGCTGCTGTTTCTTTTTGTCTATAGTATATCTGAAAGGACAGTGTGACACATTCAATAGGTAACATAGGATTGCTCTGGATATGTGCATCTTTGTTTTACAGAGAAGTTATAAGTATGATATTAACCTATTTTTAAAAGTGTACAATTAAAATATATACTACAGAATTATGGTGCATTAAAACTTGAACATTGGGCTGGGGATGTGGCTCAAGCGGTAGCGCGCTCGCCTGGCATGCGTGCGGCCCGGGTTCGATCCTCAGCACCACATACCAACAAAGATGTTGTGTCGGCCGAGAACTGAAAAATAAATATTAAAAATTCTCTCTCTCTCTCCCCTCTCTCACTCTCTCTTTAAAAAAAAAAAAAAAAACTTGAACATTTTTTGATCCCATTTACTCTTCACTTACATTCTCATTAGAGATGTTGCAAGCAAAATAGTTACTTTTGTCCCCATTTGGTAGAAGACTGACACTTGGTTAAAAACAAACAAAAAATACCCCTGGTATTCCTTGGGGTGGGGGATATACAGTGGTAGAGAACTTGCCTAGAATGTACAAGGCCCTGGGCTCAATCCCTAATGCATGAATACGCAGGCGTGTGCATACACACACACACACACACACACACACACACACACAGTGTTTCTCAACCTTGACACATGGGCTTGATTTAGTACTTAATTTTGCTTTGCTCAAATGATTCCAAATGTGCAGATTTCTAGAGTGTAACTGACATTTATTGGTCGTTTCTCTATATTGGTTTTGTATTACACCTTAATGGTGGTTTAGTAATTGTATAAAATATATGGTTCCTGGCTTTCAAGGAACTTGAAGTTTTTTAAGTATGCATATATACATGCACATAAAGAAATATAGAAAAAGAAAAGAAAGGCTCTGTACCAGAGGAAAAGACCAGTTGTGGTCACTGGCTTCAATGACATGTGTCATGATTCCCAATCAGAGTATTCCTTATTGGATCATGTTATCCTACTCTCCTGGCAAAATTCTACCTCCAGGTGTTTTCCTCCTGGTAAGAAGGTCATATAATTTTCAGTGACCTTCTACGGGAACGGAAGCATTCCTTTCCCCCCATTTTGAATAGCAGTTAACAGCATACAATACTTTAATACTTTAATATTGTTTCACTGGTTGACAGAGAAGATCTTTTAAATCTTAGTTTTTCAGTAATGGAGGTGCCTTGGAGAGGGTTCAGAGTCATGCCGGTCATCCTCCATGTGCACTGATGTCAATTCTAGGGCTTCACTGTGTCTCAACTCTCCTCCTCTACCCTATTTCTCTACTGTTATGTCATGTGCTGAGGCCTTTTTTTCTTCCTGCATTTTCTTTGCTCTTTCTCTTTACAGACATCTGGAGGTAATCATGTAGTCCTCTTAATTAATTCAGTTCAATTAATGAATTACTAGGTGGGTTAGGGCTGGGAGTGGGTACATGTTACCTTCCGGGCCTCCCATGCTAGAGAGCTCTTGTAATCAGTCTTGGAGAGCTCTCCTTGGCAGGCTGCATGGAGGAGTGGTTGGCTTATCCTGGCAGAGGAGACTTCGATTTCCCTTTTTCATATAGTGTATGTAATATGATCAGAGCAATATCCAGGCTGGGCTGGTTGTTCCCCACATAAAGTTAGGTTTTTTCCTTAATTTCCAACATAGTGTCTGCTGAGCGTAGCTCTTAATGGACATCTCTTTGTTGTTCAGGGCTGACCTATGCATTATAGATGGGGAATATTCTATTTGTTTGCTACTAAATGCCATTAATTGTTCCAGGCATTGTGGCAACCAGTGTCCCCTGCCTCGCCATCTCTAGTAGTTCTTGGTAGGAAGCAGAACTGCTCTTGGAGGGGGTTCTGTCAGACATCTGTCATGCCCATCTTCCCAAAATAAGCTTTTATTGTTTCCTTAATGCCTGAAGGATAAACGTAATCTCTTCTCACTTTGGTTCTATCATATGTTTTGGTTCTGCTAGTTACTTTCTTTTCTTTCCCCTCCAGTCACATGAAACCAAGTGCTGGTATTTTTCTGCCTGTGTGACTTTCCTGCCATTGTTCAGGCTCAGCCTCTGGTCAGCATTCAGGGCCCAGCTGGGTGGCTGTCCTCGGTGAGGTCTTGCTGGCTGTGCTCCAGGCAAGGAGGATCTTATCTTTTTCTGCCTCCCAGCCACACATTTTAAAACCACACTTAGGTAACATTGCCTCATTTAGGTATCACAATTTAATTGGTATAATAATTGCTTTAATAAATTATTTATACAATTTGAAACTTTCCCCCCAATTTCCTACAAAGAAACTTCTTCGTGTTAGGAACCTTTTTTTTTTTTCATATCTACTTTTTCCAAGAGTATGGGTTACTGAAATAAATAATTACTGGAGAGGAGATATTCAAGCATGAGGGACTGTCTTCTTGTTCTCCTTTTCTCCCACCCTTTCTCCCCCTTCTACTCTCCTTCTCCTCTTTCTGATGATATCTCTTCCTCCCATGTTTTTCCTTTTTTCCATACTCCTTCTCCTTTCTTATTTCTTTCTTATTTTTTTTTCCAGAGAGCTTTATTTAAAGTCCTTAGGCATGGATTAAGTGAAATAACCGTGAAGTGAGGTATGCCACCTTCACTTTCATGCTTCTCTAAAAACTGTGTTTATTTCTTTTTTATTACAGATTCCAATAATGTCTCATCCATCTTGGCTGCCACCCAAAAGCACTGGTGAGCCCCTTGGCCATGTGCCTGCACGGATGGAGACCACCCATTCTTTTGGGACCCCCAGTATTTCAGTGTCTACACAACAGCCACCCAAGAAGTTTGCACCGGTAGTGGCTCCAAAACCCAAGTACAACCCATACAAGCAACCTGGAGGTGAGGGTAAGTGCTGGCATTTCAGATTTCAGTGTCCACCATGGGAAAATTCAGTATAATGGAAGTGATTTATAGTATATTGTTGTGTGGCCAAAAGGTGGCTTGTAAATTAATTCACAATGTATTTAGCATAGTTTTTGGACTATCAAAGGTTAATGAGCCTCCAGTAATTACCTGGCTCAATTCCTTTTTTAGAAACAAAGAGAATAAGCCCTCACAAGGGTTATATGTATATGGATATGGCTTCTTTATTCAAATATGGCTTCTTTATTCAAAGCTTAGTGTCCTTGTGCTACCTTATCCTCTATCTCAGCCCACTGTCTCGTGGGTATGTGTCCACCATCTAATGGTTCCCATCACCATTGATCATTTGCTCCAAATTGTTGCTAAGCAATAGTCTGAGAAACCCATATGAAGTGAATCTAATTGAGTGCCTGGAATAATTTTCCCTTTTTCGGCTCTTTCTGCTGCCTTAGGCTGCTGGAGGATGAAGTTGTCTTCAGAGCTCTGGGAGGTTTTCACTTGCTAAAGCTCACAGGCAATTCTGACTGAAGCCTTAGATTCAGGGGTTTTTAATAATCATACCTTCAGTTTACACTGAGTGGGGTGTGAAGGTCTGCCTGAAGTGAGCACCACATGTGTGTGCAAATGCTGCTGTACTTCTTGGTTGAAGTAGTACCATATTTTTGCCAGTCATTATCAGCAGCTCATTCAAACCTATGAAACCATAATTTATAACTAATACACAGAAGAATGCTGTGTTTCTAGAAACTGAGAAAGAAGAGGTGGTGGAAGGAGAGTCAGCTGCTCTGTCCCTATTTTCTACCCCATCTCACCTTTTAAAAAGATTATCTTAGCCTTTCTATGATTTTTTCCATTACTTCTTGGATAACATTTTGGCATGTTTGGTTTAGAAATACTTCCCAAGACTTTTCCATGTTCTGTGTTAATGTTTAGTCTTTCTCTTTTCTTCCTATTTCTCTCCGACTCCCAGTAAATACTTTGCTAGTCTGTTAGTGTTTTAGGACTGATGCTAGAAGCCGGGTTGAGATGTCTAGACGTCTAGCTTGTGTGAGGTGGCCAAATGCCTAGGAAGAGTGTAGGGAGGGTCATACATCAGCTTGGCTGAAGCTGTGGCTATGGATCTTTGGATGTCCTTTCCCCAGAAAAGGTGACCAGACCTTTAGAGACTTGCTCTGGAAAAACAGCAAATGAAGCCCACAGCACTCTTCTGTTCTCCATACCAGTGCTTGAAGTTTTATTGCCCTTGAAGGAGACTGCATTTTTTTTTGCAACTAATCAGGGTCTTAGTGGAATTGGTTTTCTTTGACTCATCATTCTTTAGTGATTGTGGGGCTTGGAAATGGGATCTGGAAGAGGATTGCTCTCACGGGGACAGGAGGAGCCATGTGTTGGCTTCCTCATTTGTTTTCTCAACATTTTCCTATTCTAATTACTCCTTGACATTGCTACTTTGTCTCCTAACTTTGGAGATAACTCAAAAGGACTTCCTTCTAATAGGAATACAGACATGGTCAGTTAAAGAGTAAGTTGGAGGCAATGTGAAGAAATTTTAGCAGGTATGATAGTTGATGTCATGCCTGAGAGTTAGGCTATGCACTGCAGGTTCTGTATTAAGTAGGCCAATACATACACATATATGAGATAAGAAGATGAGAGACACATACCATGCTCCTTTAGACTTTATTCTGAATACCATGTCTTGCAGTGACTGTCACATTTCTTTGACTTTTGTTATCGCACCTACTTTTATTCTGTCACCTTTATAACATGTAGTATATACTAGGCACTAGGCTCTTCCACGATTATGTTATTGCCTTTTCATCCTAACCCTACGAAGCCTGTTTTTCCCATAAAGAAATGGAAACTTAATGAAGGGAGGTGATGTCTCTGTCATTCGCGGCTGGTAAATTCTTGAAATGGAGCTGTGATCTGTGTCTTCCTGTGAGCAGCTTCAACCTACAACTTGCATTTCCATTTATCTTACTCTGTCCTTTCTTGGAGCTTTGCAGTCCAGCAGTTGATTAACCATTGCTCCCTTCACAGTAACAATTACATTTCTTGCCTTGATATTATGCCTGTAACCTCTGGGGTCTGCTTTCTCCTTCTTAAATTCTAACTGTGAAAGTATAAAAGTACCCACATTTTCCACATCAACTTATATTTATGTGATACCTATATGTTGTAATTTTATTTTATAAGATATTCTGCTAATAACCTTTTTCTAAAGGGCTTTGGTACACTTAAAAGTGGGGTATGCTTTTTCCCAGTTAGTAGCTCTTTATACCTTAGGTTCTTTTATTTTATTTCCATTGTTCTCCTACTTTTCATTAATTTTTGTAAAGATTTGTGTTTTCTCAGCTGTCTTCAAATGCTTCAACATTTCCAAATGCCTTTCTGTGTCTAATACTATAAGCTTGTCCACTTACCTGTCTGTCTGTATCTGTGGCTTTTTTTGTTTTATCTTCTTACAGATTTTATAGTGTCAGTTGTCAGTATCATTTTCTGTGAAATTATTTTGGTTTGTATTTATGATTTTGTTCCATCAATTCCTCTATTCTGTACTGATGAGGAAAACATGCATATTCTTTAAAGAACAATATTCTTCTGCACCACCATATAATATGATTTATCCTGAAATCTGGGTTCTTTCTTTGCTTTTAAAGAACAGCAACATAAAAGCAACAAGACAAAACAAAACCAAAGTCTTATTAAACTTTTGATGGTATAACAGTATATATTTCTTCTTTTGTTCTTGGTAGATAGCAAATTTTGTGAGTTTTCCTATACTTCAATCACTCTAGGAATTAGAATCTCAATTACTCTCTCTCTTCCCACTCTTTTTTACTGTTTCTTTTAATAGTTTGGTTGATTGAATTTTGGAGATTTTTAAAAACTACATCATTATAATAGATACTAATCTAGAGTGATTTGTAATGTTTGCAAGTTTGTAAACTTGGAGTTGTCTTATGGCCTAGGATGGACAATTTTCTTTATTCTTTTCTTTTTTGTAATGACTGTTGGACCCAGGACACTTTACCACTGAGCTACGTTCTTTAGTCTTTTTATTTTTTATTTTAAGACAGGGTCTCACTAAGTTGCTGAGGTCCTTGCTAAGCTTCCAAGGTTGGCCTTGAGCTTGCAATCCTCCTGTCTTAGCCTTCTGAGTCTCTGGGAGTGTAGACTGTGTCACCACACCTAGCTAGAATTGAATTTTTTTTTTTAAATCTCTGAAATACCTTTTAAAAAATATTGTGTTAGATTTTTGAAAAGTGAATTTATCAGGTCCCAGGTGAAGATGATGCTTTCAGTTGAATCCCTTTATATTGATACGATCCTGTCTAATTTCTTGAGCACTTTCATTTCATTCTTTTAATTTTCAGAAGAGAATTTTCCTGTAGCTCTCTGAGGTACATAGAACAGGTATTGGCGCCATTTCACTGACTGGTGGAATATCCAAAATAAAGTAGCTTATTAAAGTATGATGGAGGTAGTAAAAGAGTATCTAGAACTCTGAGTTGATTTTCAAGGACTCTTCTTGGTTGGGCCATGTCCTTTTTAATTCCATTGTTTTATTATTCTATGATTCCTCCTTGAAATTAATTTCAAAATGGTGATCCTTTTCATAAACCATTCCTACAAATTACCTTGTACACTTCTATATGATAAAAATTAGGCCTCTGTTTCCAGCTTTGCTCACCTTATTCTGTCTAAGCTTTTAAAGATAGACCAGGAGAGGCAAGAGAAATTTTATTAAAAAGGAGTCCAAGGCTAGAATTTAGTTTACCAGAACTTGCTATGCTTTCTGCTACCCTGAGGTTATTAATCCATTCCACGGAGAAGAAATAGTTATAGATCACTGCTACTATGGGATTGGCACAGTACTTATAACAAAATGTTGATACAACATAAATGATGGGAGTCCCCATGATGGAGCTGACAGCTGAGCTTATTTTCTTTATACTTTCATGCTTGGGCCATTGTTCCTGTGCTAATTGTGAAGTCTTTGAGTAGTTGAACCAGAAAAAGAGCGTGAAAGTTGTCCAGTTTAGTTCTTCCCTTTGCCAGATGTGAAGACATACACTGAGATGGCAGGGAGAGGCTTTCCTGAGGTTACCCAAGAGGTTGGAGCTGAACTGGGTCCAGAACCCAGGTTTCCTAAGTGTACTCTTTTCACTGTATCACTACCACTGGCTAAGGCAAGATTGACATTTGGATCCTCAGATTGACAATTACTAGGTTACTGATACTTGGTGGAGAGTTAACCAATAGTGATGTAAAGTCATGTGTTCTGATTTGGCAGTACACATTTGTTTTGTTTAGCAGAGGAGTAGCATGTAAGAGAGAGGGATGGTCACTGTGGCAATATGTTTAAAGCAATCACTTAGAATGGAGTTTACTCACTATTTCTGTCTCAAATGCATAGGCCAGTTTGGTGCTGTTTTGTTTTCTTGTTAAGGAAACCTCTTTCCATTTACACCTGAAGTCATCAGTGGGAGAACATGGCAATATCTAAATATTTAGACTCACTGTGTGCTCTCTGGAGTCTTATAGTCCTTGTTCCCATGCAAGGTGACACTTGTCTATGACTTTGGAGATACAAATGGGATCCATCTTATTTTTGTAGTCCTGACAGTCTTGTTAAATTGTGAGCAGTCACAAATGAGAGGTTGAAGTGTCTCTGATGGTAGTTATAATTATGCATAGTGTACCAGGAGGACAGTCACAATGAGTCTCTAATGAGACTCAGGTTTGACTGGCATGCCCTTTTTTTTTTTTTTTTGGATCAGAGTAACATCTTGGGCCTAATCTATCACTATGGAGTGCAATATATGGGTTTTAATTTTCAGGTCCTCAGGGGGTAAAAGGAGAAGCTGTTCATTTATTAAAGGATAAGATATTAATTGTATTAATTTGATCCTTACATTGCATCTTCTTGCAGAGAAAATAACTTCTAGTTCTTGGGATGCTGTTAAATCATGCCAGAATATCATAGGCCTTATCAGATTCAGAAGCTCCATGGTGCAGCACTGGCTTGGTGGTCTGGGCATTTACATTATCAGTTTTAGCATTTGACCTTGGGTATGATACACTTCTATTCCACAACTGTCTCCTTAATTTATAAATTAATTGGCAGTATTAATTACCTTTGATTGTTTTAAGAATCAAATATAATGATATGTTTGAAAATGTCTTTGAAACATAAAATACTTTACAGCCCTAAGGAATTTACTATTGTATGCTTATTCAATAGTCATTTATGTAAAATAGATTTGGTGCCAGACACTCTTCTAGGGCTGAAGTAATGGCAATTAGCAAAACAGAAACTAATCCTTGACCTCATGGACTGTATTTCTTTCTATAATAAACATGGCTTATATTGTTATTAATAATAAGTAATATTGATCAAATGATAAAATATTGTTTGTTCAATAAAAGCATTTTATAAACTTTTACATATTCTTTTTTTCCCTTTGCATGTAACTTTATTTATTTATTTTCATTTATATATGAGCATCGGAATACATTACAATTCTTATTACACATCTAGAGAACAATTTTTCATATCTCTGGTTGTATACAAATTATATTCACACCAATTTGTGTCTTTATACATGTACTTTGGATAATAATGATCATCACATTCCACTTCATTTATAATCCCATTCTCCCTCTCTTCCCCTCCAACCCCCCTGCCCTATCTAGGGTTGTCTATTCCTCCCATGCTCCCTCTCCCTATCCCACTATGAGTCAGCTTCCTTATATCAAAGAAAACATTCAACATTTGTTTTTTTTGGGACTGGCTACCTTCACTTAACATTATCTTATCTAACTATCCATTTACCTGCAAATTCTATGATTTTATTCACTTTTATTGCTGAGTAATATTCCATTGTGTATATATACCACATTTTTTAAATACATTCATCTATTGAAGGGCATCTAGGTTGGTTCCACAGTTGAATTGTGAATTGTGCTGCTATAAACATTGATGTGGCTGTGTCCCTGTAGTATGCTGTTTTTAAGTCCTTTTGGTCTAGACTGAGAAGAGGGATAGCTGGGTCAAATTTGGTTCCATTCCCAATTTTCCAAGAAGTATCCATACTGCTTTACACATTGGCTACACCAATTTGCAGTCCCACCAGCAGTGTATGAGTGAGTGTACCTTTTCCCCGACATCCTGGGCCATCACTTATTGTTGTTTCTCTTCATAATAGTTGCCATTATGAGTGGAGTGAGATGAAATCTTAGAGTGGTTTTAATTTGCATTTCTCTAATTGCTTGTGATGATGAACATTTTTTCATATATCTGTTAATTGATGATATATCATCTGAGAAGTGTCTATTCAGGTCTGTGGCCCATTTATTGTGTTATTTGTTTTTTTTTTTTTTTATGCTCAGCTTTTTGAGTTCTTTATATACCCTAGAGATTAGTGCTCTATCTGATGTGAGGAGTAAAGATTTGCTCCCAAGATGTAGGCTCTCTATTCACTTCACAGATTGTTTCTTTTGTTGAGAAGAAACTTTTTAGTTTGAATCCATCCCATTTATTGATTTTTTATTTTAATTCTTGTGCCACAGGAGTCCAGTAAGGAATTTGGGGCCTAATCCCACATGATGGAGATTAGGGCCTACTCTTTCTTCTATTAGACGCAGGGTCTCTGGTTTTATTCCTAAGTCCTTGATCCATTTTGAGTTGAGTTTTATGCATGGTGAGAGATAGGGGTTCAACATACAGAAATCAATAAATGTAATTCATCACATTGATAGACGTAAAGATAAGAATCATATGTTCATCTGAATAGACGCAGAAAAAGCATTTGACAAAATACAGCACACCTTTATGTTCAAAGCACTGGAAAAATTAGGGATAATAGGAACATATCTCAACATCATAAAAGCTATCTATGTGAAGCCTTAGGCCAACATCATTCTAAATGGAAAAAAGAAATTGAAGGCATTCCCTCTAAAAACTGGAACAAGACAGGATGTCCTTTTTTACCACTTCTATTTAACATAGTTCTTGAAACACTGGCCAGAGCAATTAGACAGATGAAAGAAATTAAAGGGATACACATAGGGAAAGAAGAACTCAAATTGGCACTATTTGCTGATGATATGATTATATGCCTAGAAGACCGTAATAGTTTCACCAGAAAACTTCTAAACTAGTAAATGAATTTAGCAAAGTAGCAGGTTATAAAATCAACACTAATAATTGAAAGGCATTTCTTTTTATCAGTGACAAATCCTCTGAAAGGGAAAAGAGGGAAACTACCCCATTTACTATAGCTCAAAAAAAAAAAAACTTGGGAATCAACTTAAGGAAAGAGGTAAAAGATCTATATAATGAAAATTACAGAACCCTAAAGAAAGAAGTCAAAGAAGACCTTAGAAGATGGAAAGATCTACCTTGCTCTTGGATAGGCAGAATTAACATTATCAAAATGACCATACTTTCAAAACCTCTATAAAGATTTAATGCAATTCCAATCAAAATTCAAATGGCATTCCTCATAGAAATATAAAAAGCAATCATTAAATTCATCTGGAAAAATAAGAGACCCTGAATAGCAAGCAGTCTGTAGCAGGAAGAGTGAAACAGGTGGCATCACTATACCAGACTTTAAACTACACTACAGAGCAATAGTAACAAAAACAGCATGGTATTGGCACCAAAACAGACTGGTAGACCAGTGGTACAGAATAGAGGATACAGAGACTAACCCACAAAATTTCATATTTTAGTTCTGGTCAGAGCGTAGTTTCATTTGTTCTTTATTAGAATATAGAAAGGCACAGTGAAATTCCGCCACAGTGAAATTCCACCACAGCTATTAGGACAGCTAAAATAAAAAAAGGTATACCATATCAATTATCTTGTATTAGACAAAGGTTCCAAAAACATGCATTGGAGAAAAGATAGCCTCTTCAACAAATGGTGCTGGGAAAACTGGAAATCTATATGCAAACTCATACATACTTTTGCTAATAATTATTCTGAGTTATAAAACAAATTCTACAATACTAATAAAAATGTGCTAATACAAATATATTATTATTGATACTGGTTTCTATAAATAATGATAAATATTACGAACTCCTAATAATAGTGATAGAATCATAATGCCTCAGTATCATAAACTATAGAATTCTGAAACTGGTATGTTAAATCTTTCTTTCCTAAATGAGAATAGTTAATTCACTGATTATATTTTTAGGAGGTGCTAGAACTTTGTCTAGGAATGCTGTTTTAAAACAGAGAATCCTTGTGTGCAGGGAGGGGTTATTGTTCCAGTTTAGAGACTCAGTAAGGCCAAGTGGCTTGTTTGGTATTTCTGAACAATAAGTTGTAAAGCCGAGCCTTAAACCTGTGGACTTCTTCCATGATGGCCACTGTCCTGTCACAGATGCATTTTGGGTAACTTATTTGGAGACTACAGTGATAGAAGAAATATACCTACACAGAGTGGATGAGATGTGTTAGAAAAAGAAGTTAATGTACTTTTGACAGAAATCTCATTCATTTAGTAGCCTGTGAGTTTATGAATTCTTAATAAGATGATGGATTCTTAACCCCTACATGGTCTCAAAAGCAGTGAGTGATTTATGCTGATTTGTGTGATGAGATCTTCTTTATTTGTCTTTATGTTAAAGTATATAAATGTATATTGTAGTAGTTAACTGCATATTTTAGTTCTGGTCAGAGCTTAGTTTCATTTGTTCTTAATTAGAATATAGAAAGCCACAGTGAAATACCGCCACAGTGAAATTCCACCACAGCTATTAGGACAGCTAAAATAAAAAAAGTTATACCATATGCTGGATAGGTGAGGAGGAACCATCTCTTACACTGCTGATAGGAACGTGTAATTGGTATTGCCACTTTGGAAAATTTTGCCATTTTTTAACAAAAGTAAACATGTACTATCCATATGACTCAGCAGTTGTACTCATTAGCATTTAACCCAGAGAAATGAAAAAAATTGTTTCCATGAAAACCTTTACGTGAATGTTTATGGCAACTATTTTTCTATAATGACAAAACACTGGAAACAACTTAAATGTCTTCCGGTGGGCAAGTGTTTAAATCTGGTGGTGTGTTCTCAGAATGGAATGATAGTATTCACCAATAAAGAAGGAAAGAACTGTTGTTATATATGCAAACCTACAATGATCTTGATAGCATTCATCTGAACAGAAGACAATCCATCTCCAATGGTTGTTATGTTGTATAATCTCATGTATGGGACATTCTTGAGATGACAGAACTTTAGAGTTAGAGAACAGATGAGTGATTTTTAAAGAACAGAGATGGAGGAGTGGGATAGCAAGTGAGCATTCATATCAAGAGAAAGCAACAGGAGACTTTGGTGGTGGAACAGCTCTGTATCTTGACTGGGATGATAATTACATGAACCTATACATGGGATCAAATTGTTTAGAGCTATATACACAACCATGTCAATGCCAGAAGTCCAGTTCACAGTAATGTAACAGGGTCAGTTTTCTGGTTTTGATGATGCACTATAGCTATATAGAACCAGAGTAAACTATACATGGGGTTCTGTACTATTTTTGGAACTTTCTATGAGTCTACATTTCAAAATAAAAATTTTAATAACAGCAAGATAATGAAATATATGCAGATTTCTTAAAGTACCATCTTTTGTGCAACTTCAATTGCTTGTATGTTTTAAGATCACTGCTATAATGTACAGCTTCTCTCAGTGGTTCTCCAAGCTAACCAGACTTCAGAAAAACTTGGGCATGTTAAAAAAACAAAATATAGGTCCTGAATATCATCTCAGTCCTTCAGAATCAGAATCTCAGTGCGTGGACTTAACAAATATGCATTAAAACAAAACAGAAGAAAATAACACTCCCAGGTCCTCTGATTGATGCTAACCCAAATTTGGTCACTACTATTTTACTTCATTCACTCCAAGGACCAGTGCTCAGTGCTTTGTGAACCTTCTCTAGGTCCTCTGGGTGTTTTCTCTCTCTGAAAGGATAGTTTTCTTTTGATAGTTCTACAAGTGTACAATGTAGAGATTCAGGGACTCAAAACAGTCTCACATTGTTATACTTTTCTCTCTGAGCTTTCATCTCAGACATCATTTGTTTACATATGTTGTCCAAAAGACCTTTATTTAGGAGCCAAAAAAAAAAAAAACACAGAAGAAAGAATATTTAAAACAAGAACAATAAAAGATCAATTCTTCTAGAGTGTCCCACAAGATGTTCAGTTTTCTGTATTATAGAGCACTTGCTTTTGTGTTACTTCAGGTATCGATGCCTGAAATCTGAGTCAATTTGTGTCATGGCAGGTCTAAGTAAATCATCTATAAATGAATGTATTGTGGATATTATAAAAATAAATCTGACACCTGAGCCTGTGGGCAAATATACCATATAAAGAAATTATAGCCTAAAACAGTGATTGACCTAAGGAGAGAACTGTTAATAAAAAACACCATACTCTTGACTTTTTTTTTTTTAATCCTTCCTTAAAATTACTTCAGTCAGAGACTAGACAGCCAAGGACAGCACTTGGGATGGATGAGTGCAAATCCCTGGGATTTGGTGCCCCGGGGCTCCCAGCACTTTGCCCTTTCATCATTCTTTCTTATGACTTGTTCTCTGCATTGTTTTATATGTTGTTGTCTTCAAACAGAATAGCTGGTCTGCTGGTCAAGATAGACACATAACAGGCACTGCTCATGCATCATGAAAATTTATCACCAAAATAGATAATGAAGATGTTTTATGAGAACTGGGGAGAATTTTGTTGAGAAGGGATGTCTGATTTGAGTCTTGGAGAATGAGTTGTTTGTCAGAAAAGGGCAGTGGACAGCTTGACATGCCAAGCAATAGGAACAGCATGCACAGAAGCCAAGAACGGAGTCCATTGTGACCCTTGTGATTTCAGCAGCTCTTTGCTAATGTCCTCAAGGAGTGCTTGTGTTCTCCTGGGAGTAGCTCTGCAGGGGGAGTAGGATGACTTCACTCTGGGTAGATCCAAACATTCTCACGGGCACCTCTAGGAATAGCTCCAGGAAGTGGGGTAGCTAGAGAGGAAGGACCCACAAACAAGGGAATAGTTATCTAGGAGTATGGGCAAGAGGCACCGTCCTTGTAGTCCTGGCTCTAAGTATCATTGCCATCTCTCCTCAGTCATCTCTTGTGCTTTAGAATGAAATGTTTCTGTACATTATAAATGCTAAGGCAAATGAAGAAGAATAAAGTATTCTCTTGAAACGATCTCAGGTCATCCTTTTTACCTAGTCAAACACAACACCCTGAAGAATTTGAGATGGAGCCAACTTAAACATTTTTTTCGTTGTTCTGTTTCTTACTTCTCCACACTTTGGGGTGTCCCTGAGAAAACAGGAAGCAAAGAAATAAGGATTTTATTATGAAATATTTATCCCAGCTTGTAACTTTAAATATGTATGTGTACATGTGCATACATGTGAGTAATTTCAGAGCACTTTCTCACATATCTAGTTCAATCACCAATGTGTCCTGTAATTTCATTATAGTTCCTACATTATCATGGTTCCAAGACACAAATAAAAATCTGAGATTCAGAGGATCCACCATGAGGCTAATAAACAGAGAAGCCACTTTTAACTAAGTCTTAATATTTTCCCTTATGTTTTGGTAATGTAAACTAAATACTATATAATAAAAAAGCATTATTATTATTATTATTATTATTATTATTATTATTATTATTATTATTATTATTATTTTGCAGCACCGAGGATCAAACCCACACAGGCTCACACATGCTAGGCAAGTGTTCTACCCCTGAGCTACAACCTCAGCCCCTAATCATTGATTTTGAGTTTTAACTAAATAATTTCTCTAGTGCAACAGTGTTTGAAGGATTTGAAAACCGTTTTCATGGATTTATTAGTCTCTCTTGCAACTGAAGTCCATTTTGCTTTACTGTTTACCTAATCTTTCCAGTCACACTGTAAAAGATGTCATCACCCTTCCATCTGTAGAGGGTTTAATGTACACAGTGTGAAAATCTAGCACAGAGCAAAGCTGTAATTTGAGCCCATCTCCTGATCCAAGTCTGTAGCTTTATCTCAACATTACACTGAATCTCAATTTTTTTTTAATGAAAGAAAGAAAAATTTCTCTGTAGTATTTCCCCCAGTGGTTGCCATTCAGAGCTGTTTGAAAATTAGCAATCTAAGTAATGTTTGAAAATTATTTAGGATTCATCTGTTCATGGATGCACATGATATATGAAAATATAAGTCAGCCATTGTGATCTCAAGAAGTCACTATCAAGGAAACATTTCAGAAAACATATGGAATAAGCACTTGATATCTCTATTAATGCAAGTCTGTTATATCTTATTGCTTAAACTTTTTTAGTTATCACTGACAAGTTTATTGACCTTAAAATGATATTTAATTTGGAGTTATTTTTTGTTATTGATCTGCTCATATATGTTACAATTATTTCAGTTTTATTTAGTGCTTTCTCTATAATAGTTAGTTGCTGGAAAAGAAACATTTAAGTAATATTATGTGTACCTAGAAATGTCACCATTGAAAAGGAGGATGAAGTGTCATTCATGCCCAGCTGATAGGGTCCCTGGTAGACAGATATTGCTTTTCCATATCTCAACCTCTACACTTAACTTTGGTGACTTTATTGGGGCCAATTCAGATGCATCTCATGATATTTTATTGAACAAGATTATATATAATAGTTAACAAAAATCAGAAGCAAATTTTAGTCCTGAAGAAGTTTACATTTTCATTAGGAACTTTGCATATGAAGATGTTCGTCTAACTCACACTATAGAGCTTTAATTAAAGCCTCTATTTGTGAAGTAATTCTAGATTAACTCCATCAGAGGAGTCAGAAGGAAGTGTTTACTTGGGGCCAAGATAACACTGGAAGATTGCAAAGAGGACAGAATCAGGGGAGGCAGCAGTTGAGCATGTAGACTCTGGCACCAGAGAGTTCTGTGTTCAAATTTTGATTGATTTCACTCTTTAATTTCTCTGGGAACCTTGCCCCACCAGGTTGAGTGCCTACCTAAGCTCTTTCCATTTTCACTCACTTTTAAAGTAAGAGATGTATATCTCAAAGAATTGTTTTGAATGTTAAATGAAGTGATAAGATTGGCATAGCACCTGGCCCAAAATAATGAATAGATCAGTGGATACTGCTATCTTTCTTGTTGTTGTTGTGATTAAAATTAAAACACCAACTTTGCCTCTGGAGTCACAATTCATAGTTTTTTTAAATCCACAGATTTTAAAATCATAGGTACCCAAATATAGTTCATATTGCTAATTTAAAAGATTATCTTTGTTTTATGGTTCTATTGTACTATGATAATGTATTTGTTGCTTGACTTTTCAGGACTGGTTTGCCTGATGTTTGTTCTTGCTAGAATTATGATATATCAATCTGTCTAGTTTTTGAATTTTCATAACATCTTTCTTGCAAAGAGCTCTATTTTACTTCAGCTGTGTCAAGGTGGAAATAGGAAGGATTTGAGTTTATAGTATCTTTTTGAGAAGTAATATTTTTATTATTGAATTTTATTTGCAGTTAACAATGTAGATGAACATTATATGAAGTAGGCTAATAACTAGTCATTTATTTTTTAAATCTTTAATTTTCCTAAATATCAAATGACAAAGTGAGGGATATTATTAACTACATAATAGCAGAAAAAATAGTTTATTTAGGGGTTTTATCATGGGTCTTCTTCATTTCTGGGATTTATACTTGAAATTTAGCCCATCTCCTGAAATTGTATTCAGACTTGGCCCATGTGTATGTCTTTTCCAGGAAAAGGATTCATATGTCATCAAACCCTCAAAGAGATTCTTAAGTCACTCATTAAGAAAGATAACACCCCTTGCCTAAGGGGACACCAGTCTCCCAAGCCAGTTATATTGGTGCTGCTTAAATAAAGAACAGGTTTCCATTCTCTTTTTACTAAATTTAGTAGACAGAATTGGAAGAGAGAACTGAATATTTGATTGTGGCAATGGGGATGGTTCTAATAATTACATCAGAAAATACCTTGTACTTACAATATAATGTATAGTGTCTACACACAGTTCTATCATGATATGTCATATCATTATATGTCTTCTAAACACATGCATGTATTTTCCCTCCCTTTTCAACAACAAATATTTGCACATCTCTGGGCTTCTCATGTGCAAGGTAGGACATGGAGATAAATAGGGCATGGGTTCTTCCTGCTGCAAGGGAGGCCAGGTGGGGATACTAATCCCCATTTTACAGTTGAGGGGATTAAGCCTTGGCAAGGAAGTTACTTGCACCTAGTCCTATAGGAAGAAAGTAGTCAGGAGGAGATCCAAGCATAACTCTTCTGAATCAAAATTGAGTTTTTGAGACTGCAGCATTTTTCTGTTGCTTAGCATATAACTATTACCTGTACATTTTAATTTATTTCTCTTATATGTGAATTTAAAATGTCATATTTGTTCTTCCATTATTGCCGTTTTGAACGATGATTCATCAGTGCAGTGGCCTATTTTAGTGAACCACAATAGCTTGGGTAGAAAGAAAAAAAGATCCAACATACTCAGGAATGGAAAGCAGCCATCTTTTTATAGCTAAAATTGCAAACATCTGGCAATTACTCTGTTCTACCTCCCTTGAAAAAAAGAATTGTCCCTTCAACTGGAGCCTGCTGCTGTGTTTAATCAAGGCAGCTATGCAAGCTTTAAGGAGCAATAGGTTTTGATTCAAGGAGGCCATTGCCTCACCCAGTTGGCCAGAAACTCTTTGGAAAATACACCATTTAATGCTCCCCGCATGCTACTGTGTTATATAATGATAATATTGGTAATATGGCAATTAATAACTCTAATAAATCTCCTTTTGCTTTTCTGCCCAGCTCATTTGTTGGCTCTTATAGCAGGTTATATATTTTGAAAGTTAACTCTTCAGGTCAAGTTTATTTCTCTCCATCTTAAGCTTTTTGTATTTCTGAATCAGAGATTCAACTACATTGATGCAACCAATAATTGCTGACTTGATTTTAGTATGAACTGGTCTGGTAGAATGCTGAAGGGACAAATCCATTGATCATTTAGTTGAAAAGCAATCCACCATGGTTTTGGTCCCCTAGCACTCCACCCTTATTTCTTATTCTGATAATTGTTTATGAAACCAGTTCTTCCCTCACTGGCAAAAGTCACCTCTGTTGTCAGGGGAAGTGAGAATGGCTGTTGGTTTACAATAAGTGCTGAGAGTTACAACTTCTGCATTTTTCTCTTGGGGCTGATACCAGTTTTTACTCTGGCCTTGACCAATGCATTTACCTTTTTATTCCCCATTTATCTTTCTCTTCCTCTGTCTGCCTGAAGGGTAGAGGCGGACCTTTCCCCAAACAGGTTGTCACAACCTTACTACCTACCAATGTTCCCTTTAGTTGAGCATATTTTGGCCAATCATTATCAGTAATTGCTGAGGAATGGAAAAAACCATAATAGGAAAACATTGGTTCAATGGCATGATGATTCTCAAAAACAACCTCGCACACTAAAAATAGGTTGTTTTCTGGTGTTAGCATATCCTAGTACTTGGAAATCTTTGACATTCACTGGGGTCTTTGAGTATTTTGTATACTTACCTTTTGCTTCTGTGTCTTTGGTGGAACTGTTTAACACCCTAAGCCACAAGTTTTTCCTTGATGAAATGATTTTGTTAGGTTCTTCCTCCTGCTAGTTTTCCCAACATTCCCAAACTTTGCAAAATTTTCTCATTGAACTAAATGTACTGGGGGAGAGGTAAGACTGTGACTACTGAGTTTTCTGGTAAAGAAGAAAGAAAAAGTTCAAGAAGTACTAACAACCCTAAATGTGTGCCTTTTCCAATACAGCTATTTCTTACAGAGCTAGATAGAATCATGATCTCTGAAGCTCAAAAATGAGGGTGCTCCATTTTCTCTGTCTTCATCCAGCAGTTAGTTCTGGGCTTTCTCCCTCATGTGTACATCTGAGAACTTGAACTCTTCCTATAGCCAGTGTTGTAACCCATAGACTTTTTTCCTTAAGGACTCAGCTAACATGGAAAAGGTTGTGCAGTCCCTTACTGTAATTTCCTTCTACTCCAGGGCTGACAATCTATAAGCTTCCTGGAATACAGCCAGTGTTATGTTGCTGGGGCCTTAACTGTCAATGCTGATCCTCTGCCCGCCCTCTGTAAAGAATCATCTGGTGATCTACAGAAATTATCCACAACAGAGGTGTTTCTGAGTGGCACAGTTCTAAAAAATGACATTTAGGTAGGCCCACCCCATTACTGATGAATGAGTCCCACCGTCTCTAAGAAGTTGTTTTTCAGGCTTATTCGGTATTTCTAGTGTAACCAATAGAAATGGTACTTTTTGTTTCTGGACAGTTGTGATTTTTGGAGTTTATCTTTAATCTGATTTGAATTCTACCTTTTTAGTCTTATCAATATATAATTTCTACATGTAATTTAATTAGTACTTAAAATTCCAAGCACCTGCCCTCTAAAAAAGAAACAAAGAAAAGCCAAAGCCCTTAACAATCTGATCACATCTTGGTGATTGTCATCCAGTCCTCATCAAATGGGCCCTTCCTGTCTCCACTTCTGAGTTATAAATCTCTGGGAAAGGAACAACGAAAAGCAAACAGACAAACATAAGGCAGGTACTCATTTCAGTGAGGCAACACTGGAGTTACCTTGTCAACTACACTGTTCAACTTTGAGAGCTTGTGGCTCTGTGCTTTTCACCATTAAGTTCACCACATGGTCAAGACCCAGGAAATTTTTGTTGATTATTGGGTGGGTAAGTCATGATTAGGAGTTTTATTAAGGTGGCACAGTTCAAATTAAATTTGTGAAAACTGATATTCATAAATGTAACAACACTTCAAAAAAATATAGTGGAAGAAAGACCCTTTTGCCGAGAGAATAAACCTTAAAATGTCTAGGCATAAATTTAATAAGACGTGTGGGCATTATATTCTAACAGTAACAATTAAAGCAAAATAATGACTCTCAATCTGACTTAAAGGACAAAAGACCAAATAGCAGTAGTTCCCTGAGTACAGATATATCCTCTTCATCAATCTTAGATTTACTTTGACTTGACTTCGTGGTAGAGGTGAGGCATGTGTTATTTATAGCTTTACCCATGTTTCGTTTAGACTCAAATTATTTCCTCACATTTAAGTGAAATATGCTGTTCTCCAGATCTACCTTTGGTCCAGTTCTGCAATTGCAGGTGGCAAAGAACATGTCTAATTTCTCTTACCCCTTAAGCCTTTCAGAATTGTTATATCCCCACCTGGACTCCTCTTCCCTTTAAACTGGATGGTTCCATTGTAGGATCTCCAAAACTTCAATGTTTTACTCTCCCTTGTCCTGGAAACCCTCAATTTGAGGACCCAGAATGACACAGAATGCTCTGGAATGCAGATGGAGAATGGCAGACTCAGAAAATTTCTTTGTGAATGTGCAGGTGCCAAGAATCACCTCTGCATCCTCCATGTGGCTTGTTGGGCTTACCCAGAGGACTGCTCAGTGTGGTATCATTGTGGTTGACTATTTAAAAATTTTTAAATATATATATTTTTAGTTGTAGTTGGACACAATACCTTTATTTTATTCATTTATTTTTTTATGTGGTGCTGAGGATCGAACCTAGTGCCTTGTACATGCTAGTTAAGTGCTCTACCGCTGAGCCACAACCCCAGCTCCAGTGATTGACTATTTTTATGATGTATCTTTTTTTAAAAAAATACAATTTCCTTTACTATTTATGGAAAATAATACGGGATCTCTTAGGGCAAGAAGGTCAAAAAAATGAGTTTAAAGAGTTCCTGTGATTAGATTAGGTAGCTCCATTAGGATAAATAGGGTTTATAGCTGAATAAATAAGTTGTAGTTCTTAGAACCCTGATCCAAATTTTAAGGAAACAATTGGGAAATCTGGAGTTCAGAATGAGTAATAGGGGAAATAAGATTATTAAGAACACTATCAGAATTAACTATGTGATTATTTTTTGTTGTTTTTTGAACAACTTGCTCTGGCTTATCTTGTTCATGAGCTTCAATTGTCTTCCAGCTCCTCAATTTTTATTCTTCATTTTTAAGTAAGTAGAATAATCTGTTACATTCCCTTGAAATAGGACAGAAGAGGCTGGACACCCAAGGAATTTTCAGGAAGCAGATTTATTCAAAGGCTGATTTCTTATCCATTAGGCATCAGTCTCTTCTGTCCTACCTCACTCTGTGACTATACCAGTGACTTGTTATCTTGGTTTCCCAGTTTCATGCCACAACTGTCTGGTTGTAGCATGCCTGAAGGATAGGATAATTGAAAAAGTAAGCAAAGATCTTAAAATTCAAGCTACACCATTGAGGTGATGAAGTGGCAGGCAGTAGTCATTGCACTCTTAAACTTATCTTCCTGGTTTATTATATGATGTGTTCCACGCAGAATGTAAAGAATGTGCAGTTAGAGTAATGGATGCTAGTGATTCAATATATATAGACATCTGGAGCAGAAGCACTGGTGAGATCATCACCCTAAACTTCTGAAAATCTTTCTATGGCACCCTGAGAAGGCAGAGGCATAACTCAAATTCTGGTAGATAAGGCTAACTGCAAAGTAATCAGAAACACTTCTATACCTTCATTAATGACTTTGAGCACCCCCTTTCTTACCCTGGATTCAGACTTTTTTAAAATATAGATTTGTATTTATTTCAGAATTTTCCTTTCAATTCATTGAACCATTTCATAATTAAGAGTTTCTTTTTCTCTCCCTCAGGTTCCTTGACTTTTTTTTTATAATATTTTTTTTCAGAGAGCTAAGCCATAGTGTCCTTAAGTACCTATACTTCATATTTTTTTTGAGACTTTTTGGACTTTTTGAGACATCATATTTTACTAGTGGTAAATTTCATGTTTCCTGAGCAGTTTAATCACATGTCATTTTCTTTATGTTGAATATAACCCAGATGAAATTAACCTGCGTGGGAATGATGTCAGTTTTAGACTGAATTTCCATCGGTAATTATTGCCTCTCACCAGCAATAGAATGAGCTCAAGATTGAAGACATCTTAGACAGAACCTGTGCCCATTTTGGGGACACCCAGAAATTTTCATTCCTGGAACAGCTACCAGGATGTATGGTTGTTGATAACAGACCAGTGTGTTAGTTGGGCATTTTGTTGGTAGTATAGGAAGAACAAGGCTCGAATCAGGCAAGAAGGGCTTGGAGGCTTGCAATTAGAAGCTGGGTACCTTGTGAGCTGGAAGCATAAACCCCACTCAAGTGTCACCTGTTGTTGGTTTCTCAGGCAGAGTATAAAGAGCTATGATTCCTGGTTAATAGCTAGCATCTGATCCTACAGTTTGACTTTGTTCTGCACATAATCTCAGACTGCTCATTGGTAGGCCTTTTCTCACTCCCCTTTAAACTGACTATCAGGATAAAGGTAATTTTACCTTAACTGCACTAGGAAGGAGGTGGCAGCCAATCACAAAGGCACCAAGAACCTGACAAGAGCTACCAGAGGGACGTGTGGCTGAATGGAAAGGCTACTTCTCTGCACACTTGGGGCCTATGTAAGTCATGGAACTAGTGGGGTTAGTTTCCCCAAGTGTAAAACAATTTGATGGAACAGAATCTCTTTACTTCCTTCCTCTAAAATTGTATGAAGTGATGATTCAGCTACAGAAATTGCGTAAAATTGGTCACTCCTGGAAGGCATGGAGTCAACTTGTTCCCATGAACGATGGTGAATTGTGGTTGTGAAATGGGTCATAGGCTCCCCATTCTGTGTACCCTCAGTTGTTCCCCTGCTGACCCTGTGCTGTTTCAACTATCCCATCTTAGGCTGATATTCTCACACATTTTTTCCCCCTACACCCAAGCTAAGTATATGTTCATGTTCTGAAGTGCACAAAGTTCATGAGGGAACTAGCACCCAATTTGTTCTGAATATCATTGTACCCTACTATCTTTTATATAGGCACCTTGTATCTCATTTTTGTAGCAGTATTTGAAATATGGTACTAACATTTCTCCTTTTCAAATAATGAAGTTGGACTCAGACAAATAATGAGTAAGTTACCCAAGATATTGTGGCTAATAAATAATGAATCTTTTATTTAACTATAACCATCTTTGTATCCAGATTGGATGATTGGTCTACTATGTTTATGGGCTGACTTCCAAAGTGTATACAAGAAATATTTTTAAATGTGCACATACTGAAATACAGATATCTGTCAATATCTGTATGTATATATCTAGCCATCAGAAGGAGGGAGGTCTAAATCTTTGATAAAAATATGTCAAAGTGAAACATTGCCAGGAGGACATTATTTTTAACAGAAACCAGAGCTTAAGCTGAAAGAATGAAATTCTAATAATAAGAGGGTAGATAACCATCAGGAGTGGAATCACAGAAGCCTGATGTCTTTGTATATGATCATATGTGAACCTGCCTTGTGGTCAGAAGAGTTTGAAAAGTTCTTCCAAGCTGACCTTGCAATGGAGCAAATGGTAGAATAAATAAATGAATGTCTGACTGCTCTTCCAAGTAATATGAGTGAAATATCAACCATGATGATACCAGAAATTCAGATCCAGAATCTTTGTTACTGTCTTGCACATTTACTTTTGTTGTTTTGCTGATTAAATTTCTATTGTCTTTTGAGGCTGTTAGAACCTTTACAAAGGAACCTGTAACCGTTTCTATTTGTTTTTCCAAAAGTGTGAGTGGGAGGGTTGCCTAGGAGCCATAAGGGATGGAGAGCTGACATGAAGGACCCATTTATATCTTCCTTCAGTAAGCACCACTGGGCACCCAGGATGTTTAAGGTGCTCTGTCCAGAGCTACATAGGGTTAGAGAAAGACAGGATGGGATCTGTATGGCAGGGAAAAGATAGCAGTTGGGATCTGTGGCCACAAAGGAATTTAAGCATTCCTTTACTAATCTGTCCTTTTCCAGGATGAAGATGAATTTGGAATAAGCTTAGATTTGCTTAGTTATCTGTGGACCATTTAAAAAAATATTAAGAATAAGGGGGAGACATATAGCTCTTATTAAAATGATTTCAGCATGCACATCAGCTATTATAATGATACAGTTGATCCATCAGAGCCACCATTTTAAAGAAAGATGTGAAAATCCTTTGACTCCGTGTGAACAACAGCTTAGGAAATCTTGGTCTGATGGTTTTGAGAGGGTTAAGAAAGTCCATCATTTTGTAACTGGGCCCAGCGATCTCGTCTGAGCCATGTCAGGATGTTGTCTGCATGTCGTCTTTGCTGATCACTGTAATCGGGTCATAAGAGAAAGAGAAGTAATAGAGTGTCTCTTAGCAACCAACCCCAGGAAGAAGAAAATTACTCCAACCCAGCCATTCAGCCAGGGAAGTAGAAAGAAAAATATTCTGAAAGTCTGCTGAAAGTGCTCAGGAACAGGACTGTCATATATGTCAGCTCCTCTAGGTTGGTCTCGGTCTCAACCTTTAGGAGCAAGAAAAAAAGAAAGAACAACAACAACAAAAATCTCTAAAAATGTGCGGCCTTTCTTTTGACTGCCTTCCTCCCTTTCTCTCTTCATTTTTTTTTTCTCTTTTTAAACTTATCTCAGAGGAGAAAAGAGGCAAAGGGTAAGAGGCTAAGCGAGGACGAAAGAAATTTTGTCTCCTTAAACAGGAACTGGGAATCTACAGCATGGGAGGAGGGGGCGGAGCGATGGCTATGGCGCCTCTTTGTGCCTGGACTTTCCAGTGGGGATCTGGATTGCTCCTTGGAGGAACAGGACTGTATAGTCCAGAGCTGATATTGCTAGTGCTAGCACCCTACTTTGCCTTCCCTGCTTGTTAATCTGCTTGTGAAGTGTGTAACCATCAGTTCCGTAGCTGTTAATATTTATCACTGTGTCTTTCAAACTTTTTTTTATAAAAATTACAGAAATTTTACTTTGATATTTGCATATATTTATACACATATGCACATTTATATGAAGTACAAAAGAAACTCTTCCTTACCCACACTGGTATTTTTCTAAGGTATTTTATTTATAAAAATTCTTTTGAAGATCAACCAAATTGATTTTATGACCCATCAATGAATTGCTTTCTACCAGTAGAGAAACACAGTTAGCACTTGCCTTAGATGATTTTCATGGAGAAGAGTCCTTGGTCAGTGCCATGGTATCAAAGTAGTAGTTATTGTAGCTAAATGTTTTATTGTCATCTATCAAGTACATGTATCCCAGTGTCCTGTTCTGGCTTAGAATTTAGGGGAAATAAGCTGGACTGTCAGTTTACATAGGTGTCATAGGGTGGCCAGAACGCTTGGGCTGGATTCTTGAGGCTTGGTGGCATCCTTTTTTAGTTAGTGGCGGGATTGAATTAGATAATGTCACAAATTCCTCCTGGTTCTCCACTCTTGGATTTTATAGCTGTAAGGGCCTCTGAAAATCATCTAATCGCTATTACTACTAAGATTTAGTTCTAGAAAAAGAACAGTGATGAAGTTCTTCCTTCCTTCAGGGGCTGTGTCAGGAACAAATGTTCTCAAAAGAATGAAGAAAAGGTAGTTAATTCCTAACTTCAGATACCTCCATTTGATAGAGGAAATTACAAAGTAGATCTATAAGACTACTTTCAAGAAAAGGCAGAATTTGTGAAACACTACAGTTAGGGTTGCATTAAATTTTTTAAAATCTCGGTAAAGGATAATTTAATCTGACTGAGAGACTTGGGGCTCAAGTCCATCCTGATTTAGCAGGAGGAAGCATTTTCGCTAGGCTTTGAGGGATGGAAAAATTCAAATATGGGATGCTACAGGCAGATGATCTGTTTTAAGTAGTAGAAGAATGTAGTCTTAATTGCCTCCTTTAAGTATGTGTTTGACCCTGTTGAGTTTATCAGATTGGACTTTTTTCCTCCCAAGTTTTCCTACATTTTATAGTTTTCTTTCTAACTAACCTAACTCCTCAATAATGACTCATTGCTTGCTGCCCAGTGGTAAGGTGAGGTTTCATTAAATAATATCGAGTGTGACTTGCAGCCGGGAGACACATGCTTGTATCAATATAAAGTGTTATTACAACTTTTTCCTTGCCTGGGATAAGGGAAAAAGGGCATTATATAACTTGATCTCACTTGTAAACCATGGAAATTCTGTATATTATTGAGGATGTTGGAGATGTTCTTTGAGATGTTACTTTCTGAACCTGAATGAGTTTTGAATGAGAAGTCCAAGAAGGTAAATCAGCACAACAATCAGAATCAATCTAAGGACACCATGTCTATAATTTTTCTTCCGTTTTGCACCTTTGCTTCGGGAGGCTCCAGGCATTCACACAGCCCACTCAAATATCCAGTTGTTTACAGTTTTCTTGTTGTATTGAGACAGAAAGGTTTATTGTTCTCTCCAAGTTCGTTCTCTGACCTGCTCCTTGCCACAGGTCTCCTTTAGAGCGACATTCCCACAGATTGAACTCTCATACTTCCTCTGTCTCAAACCTTTAACGTCCCTGACATTAACAGGGACAGGAGCCAATAAAATCCTTTAATAGTACATGGTATGTTATATTCACAGCAAACATCTACAACCATTTTTTATTGGATCTTTAGGACTCTTTGATATGTAAATGGCAGAAGTTATTCTTGCCATTTTACAGGTGATTAAGCTGAAATATCCGGAGGTGACATCACTAGCATCATTGACTTTAAAGTGGTTGTACCAGGACTGGAATAATAGGGCTCCTGCTGCTGGCTCAAGAGAGGATAGGTGCTTCATTGAAGGTCATGGCTGATGTACCAGTCCATCTTCTGTTTTAATATGTTTCACTCCAGATAAAGAAACTGAGGCTGAGAGAAAAGTTGTTACTAGTGATTGGGAGGTCAGTATGCAGAACCAGGTCCTTGCTTCCCAGTCTCAACACTCCTTAGATCCTCCTTTCTCTTCCCAGCAATGGACCAAAGAGATATTACTTGAGAAATGTGCTCACGTTTATTTCATAAATAACTTGTTTAATTTTGATATCTTCTAGCATGTGTTTACTTAGGATACAATATTTTTCCAGTACTGCTAATTGTCTTAGGGAAAAAACCAAAACAAAACAGTACCTTAAAATCTGGAATTGCTGTTTTGAAAAGCTCAAAATATTTCTGTTGAGATTTTAAAAATAAAGAACGAATCAAAAGTATTTACTGGAAGGAACATCTTTTAGTTTAGAAGGGATTTTGAGAAAGAATATGTATTATAGACCTGAATAGGCAAAAATAGGTGAGTTTTGTAGGTAGGTATAGGCTGGCTGGGGATGAGGATGAGGAGGGTCTTGTGTGGTGAGCAGCAGAGTGGGGCGGGTTATGGGGTGGGTAGGTCATTCGAATAGAGCATGTGACTGTGATGGGATTATGGCATGAGGCACACAGGGCCCCAGGCACTGCTGTCTCCTAGGTGCAGTAGGCATGATCAGAGAGGGAAAGAGAAAAGACTTCCAGCCTGAAACCTGGGGCCATAGTGAGAGTTAAAGACACAAATTGTTTAAAATTAAGGACCTTACCTCATTCAGCCATTTATACATCTGTTTGCATGATGATAATTGGAGATTAAGATGATGATATTTGATCTGAGCAACTTGAAGCTGCTGCTAAATGAGCCTTGGACACATGCTTCTAGAGGCTTCAGGCTTGGAGGGCCTGGGAGGGTCTTGGAGCTTCTGTTCCAAAGTGAGTGATGCCTGTTTATCCTCCAAGAGCAAAAGGTACTGCTATGAGGATCATTTGCTATGCACTTTAAGTTTTGTCATGTTTCAATTATGTCAAATTTGAAATTTTTTTGTTTATGGACTTTAAGTAAACTTGAAGGTTTTCTGTACATTTAAATATGTGCAGAGATAACTGTCTGAGATAACACACACACACAAATACATTTAAAAAATAAAAAACCACTAGGGTTGTGACTCAGTGGTAGAGTGCTTGCCTAGCACCTGTGAAGCTTGGGGTTTGATCTTCAGCACCACATAAGAATAAATAAATAAAATAAAGGTATTGTATACATCTACAACAAAAATATTTTTTAAAATAAGACCATATCCTATCTCTCATCAACCTCCATTTTCTCTATATCCTTTCAGTCTTTATGTGTCTATACTTTGTATGATATGTAATCAGGGATTAACATAATTTTATTGTTTTTTTCACTTAATGTTTTAAAATAATTTACCCATCATTAAGTTCTTTTCTTTTAAAGATGGGTAGTGTTTATTTTTTTAATTAATTTATTTATTTTTCTTTAATTTTTATTGTTGGTTGTTCAAAACATTACATAGTTCTTGACATATCATATTTCACACTTTGATTCAAGTGGGTTATGAACTCCCATTTTTACCCAGTATACAGAATGCAGCATCACATCGGTTACACATCCACTGTTTTACATATTGCTGTACTAGTGTCTGTTGTATTCTGCTGCCTTTCCTATATCATTAAGTTCTTGAAGTGGACTTAACAGAATTTATTCAACTCTTGCTGTATCACTGGTCACAGTGATTTTCTGTTAGAGAACATAGCGTAGGTCTTCTGGCTATAGCTTTGTGTGACAGACATATTGAAGAAGATTGACAGCATGCTTATTATCAGATTCCATGAACTGGTACTTGCCATAGTTTTGTTCTAATTAGATTCCATTCTGCAGTGGATGTGATAGTTGAGGTGCAGAACCTGGGTGCCAAGAAGCATGTTTGGAACTGGTTAGGTTAGAAGATTTTTTTGTAGGTAGTTTGGTGGAGAAGGGATGCACAGGCTGTATCATTGAATTCAAGTAGGCAATGGAGGCAGATCTCCAAGGATCCAGCTAGATTGCTCAGATAAATATTCTTTTAGGTGGACTATGTAGTGTCCCTGTGGTCAGGGCAGCAGAGCATGGTAATGGATTTTAAGTGAGCAAACAGGCAGAGATCAGTTGGCATTCTTGTCCAGAGTCACAGCGGTACAACTGAGGGAACTGCTTCTATTCCTGTGACTAATAAAAAACCTCAATCTTGGATTAACTGAGGTAATGATAATGATAATAATAGTAATGATTTTTAAAATTGGCACTGTTTCAGACACTATTCCAAACATTTTATACACTGTATACACAATCTCATTTTATCTTCATGATAATCATAGGAAATAGTACTATTATTGATTTTCACTTGGCAGTTGGGGAAACTGAGACACAAGGAGTGAAATAACTTTCTCTATTAAGTAGCAAAAGTAGGTTTTGGACCCAGGCAACTCGGTCCATGAGCGTGCATACATTGCAACTTCTCTGTTTTCCATCTGTGAAGTGGTTTAACTGTGGTGGCAGACATGGGATACCTTTAAAGTGAGAATAAAATCTCTGAAGCTTTTAGATTTATTGGACCTAAGGTTGTCGTACTTCCTGAGTTCCTATTCCTACACAACAGAATGAATATCTAGGCCCTAATATCCCATAACCTACAAACAAGGGGAAGAGAATTAGCTACAACAGTGAGCACAGAGCTGACATTTATTGTAGTTGTTACTTTCTTATCTGGTTCCTCATTTCTTAGGGAATATGAATCTCGCATGTAGTAGGTACCCACTAAATTACCTATTAATTTAAGGTTTGAAGTAATGAATAAAGGAATAAATCATGTAGTGATTATGCTATTTCTATGAGGACTCATTGTATCATTAAGACTCTGGGTCAATTATAATTAGCCCAGAGTATGTATGGTCATTCAGTTACAAAAAAAGATATTTCTGCAAACTCTTCAAGGATACTGTTAACTCACTTCTAACTGTATCAGTTTGATTTATTGTTTTCTTTTTCTGATGAAGATAGGGGAGTAGCCCTCCTTGTTTGGCGATTAAGTCACCAGCCAACTTTTCTATTTTGGTAGTTGTGGTAATTGATGTTTCCTGGAAATTTTCCCCCTGCTCTATTAATATAGTCAAAGGGGGTTACAGCCATGACTCACTCCAGGAAGTCAACCATCATTTGCTTCCTCAATCTCACAAAACAGTCCCCATGTACAAAATCAACGACTTCTGCAAATGAGTTATTTTATAGTTCTTCAGAAAGTTCTAGAGAATACAGTGTTTGTGGTTTACTCTGCGCTTCCTGCCATGGTGGGGAATAAAACAAAAGTTCATATTTTGCCTGTTGGTATTCTTGAAATCATTGCCCAGCTAGGTCCCCAGTGTGGTCTCGGTTAACAGAACTTCCACCTGCTATCTAGCAAAAGTCCCTTGGCACCCGTGTTTGCAAAGTTACACCTGAGGGCAAGGGCTTCAGCAGTAGGAATGGCAGCATAGTCTGTGTTTCTTTATGATGTATGCCTGGTTTAATGTTTCTGTATTCATTTTTTTTTTTTTTGCTTACTTTTCAATTAATGAGCACATTCACTCATTCAATTCCTAACTCTTGAAGTCTTGGCACCCCCATATACCAGACCCCATTCAAGGTACTAAGGATACAGCACAGATATAGTACCTGTCCTTGGAAGCTTCATGTCAAGTTAGTTTGGGCTTTGTTACTGGCTTAACCAGAGGGAAAACAAATTCAAGAGAATGCATAGGCTGACTACTTCTCCTAAAGGACTGAAGTCCCAACTAGCTTGTAGTCAAGTTGGCAGAATGGAATTATTCATCTTAATTCTGTAATTTATTCTTTCCAGAATTCATCTTATCTTCACTCTCCCACTTCCACTGCCATACACAGAGATGGAAACTAATCGTGCATTTTTGGTGGCACTTAAAAATTTCTTCCTTGAATTATAGTAATTTACGTTCATGTCTTAGCATCTCTTCAAGTTCTTTAGGTCAAACCTGTGTAAGGTTCATCTCTGGCTCAGGGATGTCTTTCCTTCGGACATTCCCCCTTCTTCACCTCTCCTTATCTCATAGCAGAAGGCTGGATAAAAGGCAGCTATTCAGTGTGCTTGGAAAATGCTATCTGTGTAACATTAAATAAGTTAGTAAACGAATCTGACCCTCAGTCTGCTTCTGTCAATAAGAGGATAATAGCAGTTTCTGCTTCCTTCGTTGTTGTGAAGGTTAGGTATTATATTTAAAATTCTTTTAATAGTGCCTGGTACTTAGTAAGCACTTACTAAATGTTATCATTAATAAATGATCTTACAGCTACTTATAAAGTAGCAGCATTTCCTTCTAGGATTTTCTTATAGTCCTCTGTGATTGACAGAGAAGAGACTCGCAGTCTAGGATTTTGCATCAACTTTCTTTATATAGGAAGCATGATGTAAATATGCTGTTTCAGTTGCATAAGTCTCATTCTTGTATGACTGCTGACAAAACATTAAGTAAAAATTATGCTGCCATTTCCCTTAGATGTCAATTCATAGTCTCATTAAAAGCATGGAATTTTTCCTGGTACTCACTGCTGACACTAGTTTTACCAGAGGTTGTGTTAGTCAGTGTCCTCATCTAGTGGGCCCACTTGACCTCTGGGTTGAATTTCAGTCCTGTGTTTATTACAGATGTGAGAAAGAGTCCAGTAGAACAGCTTCTCTATTTCCTTACCTCCCTGGCCTGTCATCTTCTACTAGCACAGAAAATTTTGTCTAATGAAGGGTAACAGACTGACAACTTGCTATGATTCAGAAATGAAATTGTAAGGAGAAACTCACCTAACTCAACTCTCTCTTTTTATATGTGTGAGTGCGCGCGCGCATGTACGTGAATGCATTTATGTCTATATATATAAAATCTATAAATGTTAGACATTTGAGTTGATGCTGTTTTGTGTACCAATGATATTCACTTTTCAGAGTCCATTTACACTTTGCTGTCATTGAATTCTTACATGCTGACCCTGTGTGGTTGACACTGCAGAGGTCATGGTCAGTCTTTCACACATGGGTGAGTTCAGAGTCAACCATTAGTATGCTCCAGACCAGGTGTTGAATTCAGATGGAGGATAGCTCCAATCTTTCATCATCGTAAGTGGGAGTGTATCAGAATATAACAGAAGATAATTAGGAAGCCTGAATGGAGGTTAGAATTGAATATCTACTTCTTTTGTAATATTCCTTGAATTTCTAATAAAAATGAAGCTACAGTGGATCGGCACTTATCATCATTTAGCAGCCTTTATGCTCCTTTAAATCACAGTTGTCTGCGATCTGATGTTTGGTCCCTGGAAGGTGCCATGTTATAGTTGGGTGGAGTGTCCTCACATCCCCCAAAGCTTCCCGCTATAGTTCTCATTGTGGTTTCTAACTGCAGTTGTGTGTAATTGTTTGATCACTTGCCTAAATCCCAACTCAGCTATAAACTTCCTGGGGCATCATTGTGTGTCAGGGGTCTAGCACAATGCTCGGCAGGCACTAGGTGCTTAGCAATAGCTGTTTACTGAATGAATGAACAAATGACTAAGTGAGTTGAACACAAAAAAATCTCCAATGGTCTGTACTAGAAGGAGCCTTTTAAGTATTTGAATTCACCTTAAAGGAATGTTACTGAAAATTTCTATTCCAGCCACGGATACAGATGATTTGAAGATTTTAAGAGACAAACAAGACATGATACGCTATCCATTATAAAAAAAAATCTACTAATTCTATGTGGGAATTTCAAATATGGGAAATGACTTAAAATAGAGCTCTAGGCAGTGCCTTTTGGGAACAGTTGAGAAAGAGAAAGAGAGATAAGATATTACTTTTCTGATCAGGGACATTAGGCAAGGCTTCCTGAAGATGCATTCTATCTGGATCTTCAGTGAATCTGACTTTTCACGGATGGTAACAATGTTAGGGAAGATATAGTTTACAGTTTACATGGTGAATGTGTAGATGGGGATGAATCATTGGGTCCTAATCTAAGGACAGTGGGAGTTGTGAGGGCTGATGTCAGGCTCAGAGACACTCTGCGAAGTTATGTTCACTACTCTTTCTCCTTGTCATCCATGATTGGGCATCTCAATCCCTACTTGCAACTGTCCACACTACCATTCTCCCTTGGTCTTTTCTCACTTATCTCTCTTGCTAGAATCAGATATTTAGATAGCAGTACTTAGCTACCAGAAGGCTTATTGAAAAAACCAACATTGTATACATATTAACAGGACAGATGCACAGCCTGGACTCAACTCTGTTTTTCCCAGGCAAAAACATACTTTCTTAAGTCTGTTGTTTGAGGCTAAGTGAGGTGTGACTGCTGTATTTCCTGAAGTAGGTTTTTTTGGCTTTTCTTGTTAGATAGTTATGTGGCCGTAAATTCAACCTTCATTGTGAAGAATTTCTAAACCTAAGAAGAAAACTATCTATCCATTTTTTTATATAACCCCATCATTGTGGTAATCTGTCAACTTGTGTAATGCCTTGCCTGAGAATGTCACCTGGCTTTGTAAAGAAGGAGAATAGTGTGGATAAGTCAGAGCAGCTAATTGGGCTCAGTGTCTGTTTGCTTAAGAAGTTTATGTATTTATTTGTAAAAGCATTTTTAGACCAGTGATACAAAGAACTCTATGCAATACAAATTTTTCTTCTGTTCCAAAAGAGACAGGATCGAGGCGACAGACAAGCCATATTAGTGAAGACATATTTGTGATCTTTCCTCTCAGAACTTGATTTTTA
This sequence comes from Spermophilus citellus, assembly GCF_964194105.1. NCBI lineage: Eukaryota > Metazoa > Chordata > Mammalia > Rodentia > Sciuridae > Spermophilus > Spermophilus citellus. The sequence goes on along the minus strand of NC_138188.1, from coordinate 118,938,746 downwards.
TTACTTAAATGTCGTTCTTGTAGTTTTATGACTAACACCTTTACACAACTGAACACATACTGCTTGCAAAAATAAGAAGAAACCACTTGCGAAGGTCAGCTTCGTGTAATGGTTCATTCATTTGCCACTCTCCACCACAGCAAAATGACTATTCTTGTTCATGATTGAAAATAATGCAGGACAGGCGAACTTGCCTGCATGGTGAAACTGCAAAGTAATGCCACATTGTGTAGTGAAAAATGACTGTGCTGGCCTGTTTTTGAGGCCTGACTTCATCCCTTGCAAGTTCCATGACATGAGAGAACCTCAGTTTCTCTATTTATCAAATGGGGATGGAAAATGTTGACCTGCAGGTATATCATTTCAAATGGCATATTAGGTAAAAGAATATTGGAAATTTAAAGTGCTGAACAAGTACAAAGGGCTGTGATGATCTCACCCTCTGGATAAGAGAAAATGGGAGGATGAGTCGCGTGTACCTTTCTTGCTATTTTGACTCCAGAAGCTTCAGAACTTCTTCGCTGACATTCCTAATTAGCAATGCCAGATCTCGGTGTTGTATCAATCCTTACAAATCCTTAAGATGGAAACAAGTGTTCCTGTTATAGCTCTACCATGTGCATGACAGGAAAGAACTCTGTTGCCACCTGAACCTGAATTTATCAATCTTCCTGACTTAAAATTTTAAATTTGCAAGCTTAATATGATCCATTAATAAAGTATTTTTTCATGCCTTAGCTTTTCTCCAGGGAACAAAAGGAAATGGCTCACACTAGCACTTTTAATAAGCTCTCATTCAGCAAAGGATGGTGTGCCCTTAATTTTGTCAGCATGTGTATAAAGAATGTACTTTAAGTAGAGATGCTTCACTCTGCAAATACAGTGCATAATTTTCAAATACGCCTTTGAGTCTGCCTCAAACCTGCTCAGAATCTGTGTTTTTCCTTCCTTCATTAAAATGTTCCAACCTGGAAATTTCTTCTTTGGAATTCAGTCATTTTTTCTTCTTTTGAATAGAATAACTAATTTCAATGCATCAAACCACAAGGATGATATATTTTGTTCTGCAAAACATTCTTACGGTTGAGCTGTATTTTTTTCTGAAAATACAAATAATCTGAGTGTATGGCCTTGTATCTATTCATGTATGCATTGAAAGGATTAAGAAATACGTTGATAAAGTTTGAGAAATTAAAACTTATGCACTTATGGACTCAACAGTCTTATAACTTGAGCTATGCACTGAAATTCTAAATTGGAAAACAAAAATTTATTTATGTCCCTTTGATTATAGATTAATTAGGAAGATATATCTGGACTAAAGTGTCATCAGGATCTTATGAAAGGAAGATACTTGCATACAGTGAGGAAATGTAATATTTATTTATTCATCTGTCCATTCATTGATTCAGGCAATGTTTGAGAAGCCATCATGCATAATGCACTATTTTTAAAAAATATTTTTAACAGTAGATGGACGTAAAAACTTTATTTTTATGTGGTGTTGAGGATCAGACCCAGTGCCTCACATGTGCTAGGCAAGTGCTCTACTGCTGAGCCACAACCCCAGCCCATAATGCACTATGTAAGGGCTGAAAATAAGGAAGGATCAAAGTTTTTGACCTCCTGGATTTGGCCGTATGCACAGAAAGGAAGGTAGCCTATGAGAAAATAAATGGATATAAGCTTAAGTGATGTAAAACCACACACACACATGTTCACATACACACTACACGGTCAGGTAAGGAGATAAGAATTCTTTGTCCTTTGAACATGTTTTGATTTGCTATCAGTTTTGTCATCCTTAAAGGCTTCTCTCATGATGAATTATTTAATTTACTTCTCCCGTGTCCCATGTGGCAAGGAGGGGGTGTTGTCTGCCACTTTTGTACTTCATGCTCTTATTTTTCAGTAACAACAGCTTTCTCATCTGCTCCAAGGCAGTGGTCTTACACATGTGCTTTGAACTTAATAATTTCTGAAAAGTCCTGTCCCCAATGCTTAGCTCAAGGCTCATGGGGCTTCACTAAAATGACTAGAAGCAGTTCCCCTTAGTATGTATGCTGGTGTTGCCCATCATTTGAATGGAGCATGCAGGTTTGGCCACATTTCGTAGCTCACATTTCACATGGCTTTTATGATCTGGTGAAAGTAGCAGGTGACTTTCAGTTGTTCTTATGTTTGTCTCTTTCTGTTGCTCTCCAGACTCTGTTTCAGGGGGCCTGTTGGGGTCAGACCATCAACCAAAGTTCATCTCAGCATTATGCATTGAAAAGCATCCTGAGGCCTGTTGGTGACAGTGTGTGATATTTAACTTCTCTATCCTCTGAATTGATAGGTTTTATAATGCCATCTAAAAGCTTTCATGGGTTTTCATCTTTGTTGTTGATTCTTGTTTTTACTTGTCTTCATTTATTTTTAGAAAAACTTTAGCCCCTCCTCTGCTCTTCCGACTTCATTTCCTGAGTGTCCTGGATTTCTCACTGACTGATTGAAATGTTGTACTCATTCCAAGACTTGTCATCTACTCATTGGTGTACTGTCTTCCTTCCCATTTTCCAAGCCCCACCTCGGCTTCTGCCTTCTTCAAAAGCCCCTTGTTTGCTGGTTTTCAATCTGGCAGTAGAGCAAAGTTGTTTAGAGTATAATGGGACAGTTATTGTTTTTTGTGGCTACATTTTTTTTCCATGTCCTACTTAGCTCCAATTCTTCTAAGCTTTCTAGAAATGTTGCTATTACTATAGAACTGCTATTATTTCTCATGTTCACAGCTGTTTTCTTAAAAGCAGGTGCTGGTGACCACAGGAAAAGTGGAAGAGCAGATGGTATCTCTCCATTGATGACTGTTTTAATTAAAGATGTTTTCTGAAGCATTGGGGATTTTGGAAGTCTGACATGTGTCTATAGCCATACCAACCTGAATGTAGTACCTGACTTTGTCAAAAAGTCTAATACGGGAATTATGGCCTGAGTAGCCTAATTCATTTATTCTTTCAGGAAGAGAGAACCTTACGTTTTCTTGAGAAAAACCTCAGAGTTCATATATGCCGTCAACTCTGGCTATATTTTGGCAAAGATTTTATAAAATATAAATGCTAAGCTTCATCCTTTGGAGACTCTAATTTAATTGTTCTGCAGTGGGTTTGCCCATCACTACTTTATAATGTTTTTCATATGTTTCTGTGAAACCAGAGTTGAGAACCACTAGGTTTTACAGAGAGGAAATAAATTCCAAAGCAAAAGTGACCTTCCCAGGCCCCCATAGCAGTATGGCCATAGAGTGGGGATAAGAACATGGTCTCCTGGTTTGGAATCAAGACTTGTCTCTATTGCATTTACTCCCATTGTCTCTCATTTGTTTGTGTCAAATTCTCATGGCTGGTACTATGTTGTAAAGAAGAATTCCTGAACCTAGACCACATAGGAGAGTAGACTAGAGATGGTTCATCCTAAAATCATTCAATGTCATAAACAGGTTGAGTTTGTAGGTGGTTGACTCAAGATTTAAAAGGAGTCTAGATATCTGAGACTATATTATATAGAGTCCCAAGAAGAGTGTCATAGGATTTGGTTTCGCATTATTCCTTTACAATGTGAAGTGGTTGTGAATAGATTGTAACATTTGTTAGCAGGTGTCTTGAGTTCAAGTTGTGATCTTGTATTTATGAAGTTTGGAAATTTGGACAGACTCTTCCCTCTTTGAGCTTTTTTAATCTTGGCTTTATAATGGAGGTCACATTGTCATTTCCTTGTAGTGGAAGGAGGATTACTAGAGATGGCTTATGTGAAAGCTGGATGTATGATAGATACTCTGTAAATATTAATGAAGTTTTGAAGTAAGGCAGATACATTAACATTTGCTAAGGCAACTGGCATAGCCCTGAATATGTGGTCACATTAGAAGGGTGATTTCTGTTAATTTTGCCTGAGACTTTCAGTAGACTTTGGTGGTAGACTGTGGAGAAATCTTACCTCCTGAAATTTCTGTTGCATGTGTTACAACTGGGACGAGGCAAGGGTCTGTGTGGCAATGCTGGTGTTCCCCTCCAACATTGGTATCAAAAATGCATTTTTCACTATTTCCTGGACTTTTCATGTTCATAAAAATCTTAGTGAATCCCGGCAGCATGCATTCTTGAAAAACCTTGGATCTTAACTTGTTCAGCGTCCCAGCTAGAGCTTGCTTTCTGGATACATGGTTGTATAAACCCAGCTTTGCATTTACAGTGATGAGTGACTCATGACTCCTGAAGCCTATTTGTTTACTGGGCAGAACCAAGTGTTGAAAACGTGTCTCTTTACATTGGATTCTGTCTTCTTAAATATTTTGCTTTCTGAGGCAACACAGAGCAAGTCTGAATCTTTGTTTTTCCACACTTGAGGGACTTTCTTAGTCAAAGATGATAAGATAGGTTTTTTTTTTTTTTTTTTTTTTTTGTGCTAACACCAGTCAAATGAAAGTTCATTTAGTGCATATTGGGAATTCTGAAAGAGGTTGAAAGCATAGGAGGTGGTAGTCACCGTAGTTCTGGGATCTTCAGAATCAGGAGCTTGAGTGTTTTACTCTACTGCACTTATGGACTCCATGAGCATCTCTATTCTTTCCTCTTTCATACCTCAGATCCACTGGGCTGAGTTAACTCTCAGACCTAAAGCATGGTACATTCTTATTATTGCTTCTTGAGGATCTTCTTTCTTATTTTGGATTTTATTTTCTTTCATTATTTTTCTTTGCCTCTTTCTTACTCCTTATTACAATTTCTCTTCTACCCTGTTGGTTCCTACTAAAATGTACTTAGAATAATCTGTAGATATACAGGAATCTTTAGAAATATATAATATTGTTTTAATTTACATAATAGTCATACCTAACATTTATCAGCCACCTCCCACATGCTACTCTGTTCCAAGTTCTTTAAATGTATTCGGATACAGTAATCTTCACAGTAAACTCTATGAGGCAGGGGCTAGAATATTCTGTGTTTTATAGATTGGAAAATTGAAGCACAAAGAATCTAAGATGGTGAGCGAGAAGCTGGGGCAGAATTCAAAATCAGAATGTTTGTCTACATCTCACTGTTGGCCTCCTTGTTCTTTTGCTTAAAGATCTTGATAATGTGCAGTAGATCTGGTCCTATGACCCCTTTTCCCCTCTTATTTCCTTTTCCCCCCCTAGAATAGTCTTGTTGTCTCAAGTAAATAAAATTCGTATTACTTAATTGTAATAGATCACATTTACAGGGGATTTATGTAATATCAGATATAGTGTGTGTTTTTGTCTAATTTGAAAGTTGAAAGCCATTAGTATTAACCTTTTTATAAAAAATGCAGATCAGAAAACAATTATATACCCTTACATATTGGTCAAATATCAAGAAGGTATATTTAATTGCACCCATAAATAATACTCAGTGAGGGGTCAGGGCCTCTGGAGTATCTCCAATACACTCCCTGTCCACAGAATGGGAACGCCTGCTCTGCCATAACTAATGAGATTAAACAGTTTAATACTGACTTCCACTTGTTTGTATGGTCAGCACAGAGCACAGTCCCTTAAACATCTATTCACCTTGCAGCCCTTCTGGATATTACTGTGTCTAGCACAGCAGAGTGTTCCAGTGTGCCCATTGGATCTTTTTTTTTTTTTTAATATGCATTATTTTTTAGTTGTAGTTGGACACATTATCTTTCTTTCATTCTTATGTGGTGCTGAGGATCTAACCCAGGGCCTCACATGTGCTAGGCGAGCACTCTACTGCTGAACCACAATCCCAGCCCCTCCATTGGATCTTACTGATTTATGTGTTTAGGGATACACCTCAAAACGAAGTAGCCATGTACCTCCAAATCCTAGCTCCTGTGAACACAGCTATGTTGAACATCTTCCTGGGAGTGTTGTGAAGGACTGGCAGGGTTGGTGGCCAGGAGTTGTGTGCTTTGTCATGGCACATTTCATTCTCAACTTCACTAGGTTTTGGAAAATTATTTCTATAAAGACTGCATATTGCAGTAAAGCTTTAGGGACCTGGTTTTGTGCAGGCCATCCCAGCACACAGTGTCATATGACTTCATTGTTGCTAAGGTGGTGATAGTGATGTAGCTCCTAGTTTTTGCTTCTGTTTCCTACATGGTAAGTTGACTGTTTCTCAAAATAACTAGGAATAAAGTCTCATAAGAGAAAAAAGGTCCTTTTCTGGCCAAATGGTGCATGGGATCAGAGTTGTAGAGCCTCAGTCCTATAACCTGCTCAGCAGATTTTGTGCGTTAATACAAGGCTGGTGACTTAGTGATCTTACTTTCTTTTATTTGTTAATATTCCCTGTATTTATTGTGTGACAGCCATATCCTAGGAACCTTTCCAGGCTCTGGGAATACAATTGTGAGCAAAGTAAGCAAGGCCTTTGGTTTCTTGGAGCCTCCAATTTTGTTGGGGATATAGGCGTTGTTCAAATGCTCAAGCAAATATTTAGTTATAAACCTTGTCAAGTGCTGTGAAGGCAGAGCAGAGGAGCTATTATGGTATTTAATAATGACAGCTAGCTGATCTGTCTGTGTTTTTTGATACAGGTGTATATTGAGGATGCTATAGGTGAGAAAGGTTAATGGACAAGGTAAAAGGGTAGGGATATTCAGAGAATAATCTATGCAGGAACCAGAGGCAAGAGGGAAACATGACATGGTCAAGGAATGGAAAGTCTGGAGTTGTTTTGAGGACTGTCATTTTTAAATGTAATTTTTTAAATTTATTTTTTGTTTGTTCTAATCAGTTACACACGACAGCAGAACATTCTTCGATTCATTGTACACAAATGGAGCACAATTTTTCACTTCTCTGATTATACATGAGATAGGGTCACACCATTCATGCAATCATCATGTACCTAGGGTAATGATTTCCATCTCATTCCACCATCTTCCCTGCTCCCATATCCCTCTCATCTCCTCTCTCCTCTTTGCCCTAATCATTCCATGCCTGCTCCTACCCTCCATTATGGATTAGCATCCACTTATCAGAGAAAACTTTCAGCCTTTATTTTTTTTTGTGTTTGGCTTACTTCACTTAGCATGATATTCTCCAACTTCATCCATTTATCACCAATTCCATAATTTTATTCTCTTTTAATGCTGAGTAATATTCCATTGTGTATATATACTACAGTTTCTTTATCCATTCATCTATATAGGAGCATCTAGGTTGGTTCCACACAGTTTGACAATTGTAAATTGTGCTGCTATAAATATTGATGTGACTGCATCACTGTAGTATGCTGTTTTTAAGTCCTTTGGGTATAGACCAAGAGTGGGATAGCTGGGTGTTTCCATTTCAGGTTTTTAAAGGAATCTCTATAATACTATCCAGGTTGGTTGTGCCAATTTGCAGTCCCCCCAGCAATGTATGAGTGTGCCTTTCCCCCCACATCCTTACCAACACTCATGTAATGTAGTTTTGTTGGGTATTTGGCATGGTTCAGAATGTGACAGTGAAGAAGGTGGAGCACTGAGCAAGTGAGGTGAGTGAGATGAGACTTCGAGGAACAGGAAGGAGCTGGATCACACCATCATCACCCTTAAGCTTTTTCTTTGACAAGCAACATGTGTTCCAGGATTATTCTTATCATCTGGTTTCAGATCTCTCTGAGCCTTCCATCTACCTTTCTCTAAAGCCAATACCACTTGTCTGTGACCCTCTTCAAGAGGGACCAGGAGCACTAAATTTAATATTTTTAAGTCTTGACATCAAGAAGAGATGCTGGGGCTGGGGATGTGGCTCAAGCGGTAGCACGCTTGCCGGGCGTGCGTGCAGCCCGGGTTCGATCCTCAGCACCACATACAAACAAAGATGTTGTGTCTGCCGAAAACTAATAAATAAATATTAAAAAAAATTCAAAAAAAAATCCCTCCTGGGACAGTCTCCTTCAAAAAAAAAAAAAAAAAAGAGATGCTTTTTTAGCATTAGTTAATTTTCCTTACTGTTATCAGTCACTATCACTCCCTATTCTTCTGCTACTATAAGCCAAGCATATATTATGTGTTGTTCAGGGGCAGATCGTCTGATTGTGTAGAATGGCTTTAAAAATAGATAGCATTTGGGATCTGTGCTGCTTGTTTGGCTGAAGGATCCCTACCACTTTCTGGTTCTTCTCTTCCCCAAAAAGACCTCACTTGCTGCATGATAAATCAGGCTATTGCCTGCTCATTAAACATTGTCAGCTAACATGCTTGACAATTCTTTAAGAGTTTATTATTCATTTTTGATGTTGTTGAGGGGTGATAGAGTCCTTTCCTTTCCCAAATGACATGTTTTGGAAAGGAAAAACAAATAAGAAAAGGATCTTGGACAATGTACACCCCCTCCTTACTTCTGGATATTGTAAGTAAATATCATCTCTGCTTTTTTTTGCCCCCACCTTCGGAGTCTTGAGTGGATAATGGCCGATGTTGAAGGGTTTGTTTATTGATCCTGTTTTACTCCCTGAAGGATGGAGTGACCATATTATATAATGCAAATGGTTCATGTTGTGGGATGGAGACCACAGCCTGGACTTTCCTTGTCTTATTCAGATGGAGGTGTTCTGTGTCCTAGGATGCACACCTCTTTTGTATTCCTTATTCATTCCTTAAATCTCTTAGGAAAGGGACCAGAGGGTGTTTTGAGGGGAGGGGAGGGGTTGTATTGGGGAGTGATATGGGGCAAATTACGTTGTTCTATTTTATGAATAGGTAACAACAAATCTCATCATTATAACAACTATAATGTACCAATAAACAATATGGAAAGAGAAAAAAAAATGTCTTACATCTCTCTTAGGTACTCCCCCCCACACACACACACCCAATTCTGGTCCTTCTTAATCCAAAATTCCACATTTACTTCTGAGGTCAAGTCATCCCACACAGCCACACATAAGCATGGCTCTCTTGTGTGAAGTAACCTGCAAGAAGTAGGTTGGGGTTGGTTGTGTAAGATTCCTCCTTAGGTAGATCCACCTTTTTGTGGTCTTTAGGTTTCTTTGTTCTACCTCCTTCTGCACTTGTTTCTTTTATAATAATTGTATTTTTTATTTTTTTTGTGGTTGGAGGTGTAACTCAGTGGTAGAGGGCTTGACCAGCATGCACAAGGCCGTGGGTTTGATTCGCACTCTCCCTTCTCACACTCACACACACACACACACACACACACACACACTCTCTCTCTCACACATATTTATTACAGTCAACACATAGAAGTTACATATAGGATGCATTGTGATATTTCAGTATTTTAATTATATGATTATAATGATCATATCAGGGTGATTGGCATATTTCTCATCCCAGGCATGAGTTATTTCTTTGTGTTGTGAATATTTAAAATCCTACTAGCTATTTAGAAGTTTTCCGGTAATTGTTAACCATCATTATCCAACTTTACACCTGTTCTCTTAGACATTCCCTCTCCAGATCATTCCCCTCCCCAAACTTTTCAGGCTCTAGTAACCACCATTCTACTCTCAACTTCTGTGAGATCAACTTTTGAGCTTCTACATGTAAGTGGGAATATGTGTGTTTGTCTTTCTGTCCATGACGATATCAATTAACACAGTGTCTTCCAGTTCTTTCCATGTGGCTGTAAAGACAGAATTTTTTCCTTTTCTTATGGTTGAAAATTATTCCATTGTGTATAGGTACCACATTTTCTTTATCCATTCATCCTTTGATGGACACTTAGGTGGATTCCATATTTTGTCTATTGTGAGCAGGGCTATAATAAACATGTGAGTGCAGATGTCTCTTTTAAACATATGATTTCAGTGCCTTTGGGTATACGCCCAGTAGTAGAATTACTAGATAATTTGGTGCTTCTATTTTTGGTTTTCTAGGTACCTCTGTACTGTTTTTCATGATGACTGTATTAGTTTATATATCCACCAATAATGCAGGAGAATTCCTCCATCTCCACATCCTCACCAGAATAGTTCATTTTTTTATCTTTTTGATAATAGCTATTCTGAGGAGAGATAATAACTCATTGTGGTTTTGATTTTCATTTTTCTGATAATAAGTGCTAATGAACATTTTTTTCATATACTTGTTGGCCATTTATATATACTCTTCTGAGAAATGTCTACTCAGGTCCATTTTTTTTTTAAATTAGATTTTTTTTTCTGTTGAATTCAGTTTCTTATACATTCTGGAAATTAATGCCTTGTCAGATGAAGAGTTTGCAAATATTTTCCCCTATTTCTTATGTTGTCTCTTTACTCTGTTCATTGTTAATGTTTCTGTATAGAAGATTTTTAGTTTGGTATAATTCTATTTCTCATTTATTTGTCCTGTGTTTTAGGGGGTCATAACTTCAACATCTTTGTCTAAACCCATGTTCTGAAGCAATTTCCCTTATTTTTTTTTTTCTGGTGGCTTCACAATTTCTAGTTTTATATTTAATAAGTTTTTTTAATCCGTTGGTGATGGTTTTTTATTTTTTTTAATGAGAAAAAAAAGGTCTAGTTTCTTTTGGGTGTAGAACAGGGCTACAATCTGATTTGTCCCGCAGCACTTACTGAGGAGATGTTTCTTTCTCTAATGTAGTTCTTATACTGTCCAGTCATGTTGTTCGTCTTTGACTCTCCCTTTTTCCTCAGATGTTGACATCCAACCTCTTCTACATTATTTCTGTTTTTTCATGGCTTATGCCTCCTCTATCCCTTTGACTTTTGCCTAGTTGAGATTCTTACTGGACTCTGAAACTCCTTCTCTCCAAGCCATGGCTCTTCAAATACTCTCCTCTGTTTCCTCTGTAGTATTTACCTGATCCTGATAATGCTCTACTGTAATCTTGAATGTATCCATAATGCCTATGGGAAGAAGACTCCGTGTAGTCAGGAAACTGTGACCTTTTGTTGATTGGATATGCTTGAGTTCATTGGCTTCACTTTACACCCTTTATGCTGCCCAGATTAGACTGTGTTGCTTTCTGAAGACACACGATCTTTTCCTTTCTTGTATTTTTACTGAAATGGTGACCTCCATCTAGAAGAAAATTTCAACATTTCTAATTCTACGTATCCATTCTAGTATTTATCAAAATAGTAACTTCTCTCCTAAGCCTTCCATGATTCCTTTGCTGAAAGTTGTTTTGATTTCCCTCTGCATTTCTGCCACAATTTACAAGTACTTCTGTTATGTTTCTTCATATTCTATAGATGAGGAGATGGGACTGTTTAACTATGGGTCACAAATAGAAAATAGTACTGCAGAGATTATACTCACATCTTAACCTGAAATACCATCTTTGTTCCACCATAACAGGTTCTTTTCATTCCACGTGTTTCTGTCTTGGGTAGTATGAATTCAGGTTTTGGAATAAGGTCTCCCCTTTTCTAATGCTTAATATACTCCAGGCATTGTTTTGCATAATTTGCATTCATTTAATTTGGTTGTATAAAAGTTTTGTAAGGCAGGTGATCTTACTATCCCTACTTCATGTATGACGGAGTGAGCCACAGAAATGTTGCCTAACTTGTCCAAGGTGATGTAGCTAGCAGGTGACCGTCAGGATACAAGCCCAGGCAGTTAGCCATTTAGTCTCTGTTGTCAGCTGCTCAGCAATGCTGTAGGTAAGCATGAGCTACCAATGTAAATCCAAAGTCACTGCCATTCTCCTTGGTAGATGGCATCGTAGGCTATTATATTCCTCAGTAACTTTTCTCAATTGGATTCCGATGCATCTTTTTGATATATGTTTTTAGGGCTTAATTTTTAAGGATTTCTCTGTTGTGGACTTTTGAAATTTACAGTTTGAGATAAACTAATTACTAAAACTTTTCTGCTCAGTCATAAAATCTTTCTCTGTATTATTTGAAAACAATTTCAGTTTTATGTATCATATACAAGGATTACCTAACTGCTTGTCCTGTGTTTTAGAAAATATTAATGATAGGTTATCAGAAAATCAGCTTCCCTTAGTTGTGAGCATTTAGATAAACATTGTTTTTACAAGTGAGATGACAGAAATTGCTAATACCTGTTTTTATGTTTGTCTTTCCAAGTTCTAAGCAAGAATAGAATCAAGGTTTTAGGGAGAGAGTGAAATACATTTAATATATGGCATAGGTGCTACTTTGTCAACGTAGATAGTTTCATGGCAGTTTATAGAGGTAAACTTTTTAGTTGGGAAACTGATGGTATCTTATTAATAACATTTAGGGAGTAGCAAAGTGTGAACATGACAAGCACAAAGAGGGCAAAAAAAGAATGTGCTGAGCAGATATATTGTCCTCTGTTCCTAAAAATGCCTCTTAAAAGTTTCATGTAAAATGGAATCTACACATACCCCAGAGAATGATTTTCTTGAAACTGAAGACTAGACTTTACATACATCCCTGGTAATAGAACTTAATCGATGTTTAGAATGAATAAAACACACTCAGAAGAAAAGTGGCCAAATCCTTGGTTTCCTTCATTGGTGAAGTAATTGATATATGAGACTTGATACAATGGAATTTTATTATCACTTGCTGTATGCAAAATATAGAATATGGCAGAAACAGTAATAGTGGGTCTTTGTTTTAAATTAACTCTTTCCTAATAATATTGATTGGAGAAAGGGAGGGGCGATGCTGGTAAAATATTTAGGGAAAAATATGAATATGACCTACTGTGGACCTGAAGATTATCTCTTCTGATTAACCTGTAAAGGGAATAATGATATTTTCCAAGATATATTTTTACTCAGGGAACAAAGAAGACTATATCTGGCAACAGTGGTTGTGAAAAAGTAAATGCAAATCTGTTTTTATTGAATGGCTCCCTCATTCATTCGTTCATTCATTCATTCATTTGTTTGGCATTTATTCACACCATGTAAGAGACCCTTTGCTATGTACTTCAGAAATGTTACCAAGGCGAATCACAGCCAATGAATATGTTATGCATCAAATTAGTGGGTTGTGATATGACACACAAAAATGAACACTTCTCATGTAGTTAAGATAAGTATTATTTGGAGAAACTTTTCAGCTTGTGTGTTTGTGTTCATGCACACATGATTGTGTTTGTTAATGTGTTTGATCTTGGCGTAAAATGCATTTCTTATTCTAGACATGGTAAAAAATATCTGAATAACTGTTATAGGGTAATAAGGGAGCTTACATTTACGTAGGTATGATTATAAGTTATAAAGTGACTCTGCTTTAAGAGAGACAGATATGTTACATTGTGAGAACAATAAAATGAAATAATTTGTTTGAAGAAGTTGGCAAAAGATTATTAGAAGAGATGGCTTGTGTTGACTTGAGAGATTGGTTAATTCTGAGTGGCATTTGGGTAAGGGAGTCAGGATAAGGATTGATATCTGTAGACTTGCCTAAAAGCATAAAGCACTTAATGATTTTTCAAAGAAACATTGCATTTCTTTTGGACATGGATGGTTGAACCAATTTTGTTTTATAAGTTGGAATGTGGGTGCACTGAGTAGTAATTAAGCTCACCAGAGGGAGCTGGGGCATTAGGAAGTCCTTGTTGAATTCTGAGAGAAGGAGGAAACCTCTAAAGAGTCCAAGGATGACAGGTATATGGTAAGACATGATAATAGTCTGCCATTACCATTAATATTGCTGTAGAGAGGATGTAGCTTTAAATTACACCCTCAGTCTTTTTGAGGAAAGGGCTAGAGGTAATTAATCAATGTTGGAGTTAGTCCTTTCAATAGGCTAGGTGGCCTTGGTAATCGTATTAACTCCTCATAAACTCTGGGATTACTGTTTGGCATCCACAGTGGGATTTTATTTAAGAATCACAGAATTTTACATCTAGAAGGCAATCTTTTGAAAACCATTAGAATTTGATTTTCTCAGGGAATATTCAGAGTGCACATGGGTGGGACACCTGGAGTAGTGGAATCATCTCAGAATTTGGTTCTGATAAAAAAAAAAAAATGCAGCAGGCTTCCTCAGAGTGTGCTGAAGTCTTCTCTTTGAGCCAGGACAATACTGCCCCTGGGATTTCTGGCAAAAGACATATTTGAATAATGCCCAGTGTTAATCCTATGGCATTAATATCTTTTCCTACCCCACATCCTCCCCTTTCTAAACTTGCCATCTTGGTGTACCTTTAGCCAAGGTAATTTTCTAGAGTTTCTTGTACATAGACAAATAGCACACTGAGATACAGGGACATTTGAGTGCAAATCTAATTCTATCTTGCCTTATAAGGAGAGGAAAAGCCATTTAAAAATACTAGAATTTGTCTAGGTGTGGCTTCCCTACTGAAAATCGAATACTATGTGTTCACACTATGATGGATCCAAACCTGTGACATGCTCCCATGTTGGAAATCACATTGCTTAAGTATCAATTCTCCCAACACTTGTACTCCTCAGGGGTATGAGTTGAGAATTAAAATCTGGGCAGTATTATCCTTTATCCTTTGAATTCCCTGAATTGATGCTATACAAATAGTGATGGTCTTATTGATAGTAATATTTTAGCATACTGATATTAAACCATGGCCTGATATGTGGGTCAGCAGATAAAGTATTTTTGGTTTATTTCCTTAGGCAAATGTCAATATTGTACTTGCATAGTTACTTCAGCCTTCACAAGCTATATCTCCAATGCAAACAATTTCTAGTGTGAACCACGAGGGCACTATTAGTTATGTATCCACTAGGCACTTTTTAAACTTCTGAAGAGATAATTGAAAGAAAACTTGGATATGGGTTGAGTTGTATATGTGTATAAAAGAATCAGCAGGGATTTAAGGTGATTCCAACCTACATGAAACATTAAACATATTGGCTGAAACTAGCGTGAAGGTGGTCTTTTTCTTCTTTCTGAAAAATTGTCTTCTACTTTTTTAATTTTATGAAGCAAGATAAGGGCAGTGCATTTCAACTGAGAAATGAGATGGACACAGTGATGCTGTTTTACCTTTCTCAGCCCCAGGGTAGAAAGGGTTGCTATCAAAACTTAAAATATATACACATAGGGGCTGGGGTTATGGCTCAGTGGTAGAGCACTCGCCTCGTACATGTGAGAACCTGGGTTCAATTCTCAGAACCACATAAAAATAAATAAGTGAAATAAAAGTATTGTTTTTTTTAAAAAAATATATATATACACACATATATGTAAATATATAAAATACATATATGACATATTTGTATAATTTTTTTCAACTTTTTAAGTTTTTAAAGTTTGCTATGGAAATTTTCAAACACATACAAAAGTAACAAAGACTCTTTAATGCACTTCCATGAATTTATTACCAGCTTCAACAATGATTGACTTATGGCCAGTTTTGTTCCTATACAAGTTCCTATACACTTGTTCCGTTCCTTTATCTTAAATTATTTTGAAGATAATCTCAGATATCATATTATTTAATTCCTACTGTAAATTTAAATCTTTGAGAAGTGAATATAAAACATTTTACAACAAATACCATGTTAGGAAATTTATGTTTTAAGGAAGAATGCCATCTTAGGTTTTTTTTTTTTTTTTTTTTTTTTTGTCTCTTTATTTCTGGAATTATGCTTGGCTTTGGAGTGTGGTATGAGATTTCATTGGATAAAAGTTTAAGCTGTAAGTGGCTTTTTTGGTTGAGAGAGACCCCAGGTTAGTTTTGCAGATGAGACTGATGGCTTCAGTATCACAGCACATCTTCACAACACCTTCCCTAACTATTGTGTCTCAAGAGAGTCTGCTAATGGAATGGAGAGAGGGAGAAGAATTCATGTGCTGGTTCCAATTCCCAGTGCTCAGTACACGTTTCCTCTTCAGTGTTGACTTTCCAGGAAGCCTGCTTTGTTAGCACTACCATTTCTCAAAACGATTATTTTATACATGCTTCCACTTTTAAAAATTAAAACCATGGAAAATAAATTTCTTGAACCCATTATCAGGAGGGCTTCTCTAGTCTAACGGGACTCAGAAGAAGAGCTTGGGTTTCATATCATTTCAGAGCTAACTTAGTTCTGGTCCTTAATATCTGGTTCTGATTAACAGAACTTATTTTCCTCTTAGTAATAATATATTGGTTGATGCATTAGAGATTGCTCATTTTGAGATCAAGATAATGTCCTGGTTATAGGTCTATGTTTTATCTCAGTAAATAGTGTCTCATGTTTCTTAAGTTTGTGCAAATTTGGCTTGAAATTGGAATGTCTACTTCAAGGAAATGGTACTGAAGAGATGATTGACAGTTTTGTTCCCTGCACATTGAGTAAACTTGACTTTAGTTTTGTTTACCATTATGACAAAAATTTTTTAGAAAATGAACAATTGTCTCTTTAATTTACAGACATCTTTCTGTTCATCAAAAACAACACCAACTTTTGGATATGTCAGGCTTTCTTGTTGTTTTAGTCTGGATAAAATCCATAAGAAAAGGATTTTAAAATCTTAGGCTTGCTGAGGCTGGAGTGCACATATCAAGACTATTCAGAGGTCTTCTTACAATGAACGCTTGACAGTGGCGTGTCCACTTTAAATTCAGCTTTATTCATGCTATATGGAAATAGTGAATAATATACTCCTTAAATATTCTTTCTGCTTTGCCCTTTGAAGATTTATTTATTAATTTAGCAGTCCTGGAGATTCAGCCTCACACATGCTAGCCAAATACTTAATCACTGAGCTATACTTTCAGTCCCTGATAACTTTAAATGACTGATCATGTGATTAAATATTTCTTCCTGGAGAGGATAGAACTTGAAAACTAAATTTTGTTTCTTGCAAAAACCTTGACATATTCCAGGTCTGGTTAGTGTTGGAGCAGCATTTTCCTTAGTCCTTTGTCCTCATGATCAACATTGATTTTATTCCTAGGGCAAGAGAATAGAGTTTCAGCTTCTTCATTTAGGACTTATAAAACACGGTAACAGTTCAGGAAATGTGTACTTAATTTCTGAAGCCACCTATATAGGTTTATTTCTTCACATCTATACTTTGAAGGAACATTAGTGACGTGTTGTAAATAAGTAACATTATTAAGATGATAAAGAGCCAGTCGGTGGTATGGAAATTGCTTAGTTATATTTTCTTTGGGTGAACTTGATATGAGCAATATAGAGCTAGGAGTGTCCATTAATGGAATGCAGTTTAGCCTCATGTCTAAGTTTCCTTTCTCCTAGTTGCACTTCAACTAGGATAAATGGTGGTCAGTTCTGGCCACTTCACTGTAAAAGAGATGTGGTTAATGGGGAAGGCCAGGAAAGATGGAGAGAGATGTATCTTACAAAGATCTCTTATGATGTGACATTAGAAAGATGCTAACCAGGGGTACCAGAGTAAGCTTTGCAGGACTCCAAAGAACAGAAGTAAACCAGAACTCAAGAAGAGATCAGCTTCCATTTAAGGTATGAAAGCAGTTCATGACAAAGTGACAGGAGGACAGAATGAGTTACCTTAGGAAATGTGAGCTTGTTCCCATTAGAGTGTTTTAAAAAATTTTTATTAGTGCATTATAGTTGTAGATGATACTAGCCTAGTTTGTTTTATTTCAATGCCCACCACTTCCTTTTTCCCTCTCCTCCTTCCTTCCCCTGATTGCCTTCCTCTATTCTACTGGTCTTCCTTGTATTTATTTATTGATTTTTTTAAATTGGTGCATTATAGTTATATATAAAATTGGAATGAACTGTGGTCGATTCATACATGCCCGTAGCAAAATGTGGATAACCTCATTCCCCAGTTTTCCCATTTTCCTCCCCTCCTCTCTCCCACTTGATCCTCACTTCCATTAGAGGATTTTTTAGCCTTAGCCTAGTGACTTCTGAGAATGCCAAGATGTCCAAAGGTCAGTTTGTGGTTTTACTAGATGACCTTCCTTGCAACCCAAGGCATTTTGATGAGCTGCCTCTCATTCCTTACTTCTCATAGTCCTTTAAAACAATTATAAAAGGGGAAGTACTGGGATTGAAATGGAGCAGATTATGTTCTCTGTGTTTGTGAGCCTCACTATTATGTTCAACAATAATGCACTAATAAAAACACAAAAATATAGAAGTATAAAGGAAAAACAGGACATTGGATTAAAGAAAATATAAGATATACTCTCATCATTTGATAATTGTTACAATTTCAGTATTTTCTAAAAACCTTTTATGAAATAAACATAGAAATATGCATGTTATAAGTATACAGTTAATTCATTTTTTTTCATGTTTAACACTTAAGTATAAAACACACTCATCTCATACTAAGAAACATAAATTTATCAGTCATCCAGAGTCTTTCCTTTCCCCTGCAAAAGCCATGAATTCTGAGAGCTTAGATTAGTTTTGTCTGTTTTGTACTTTATATAAAAGGATCCATATAATATTATTATTATTTGGGGGGGAGTACTGGAGGTTGAATGCAGGGGAACCTTACCACTAAGTTACATCCCTCAGTTTGTACATTTTTTAAATTTTGAGGCAGGATCTTCTGAAGTTGCTGCAGCTGGCCTCAAACTTGTGATGCTTCCGCCTCGGCCTCCCAAGTTAATGGGATTACAGGTGTGCACCAACAAACGTTGCAGTTTATCAGATATTTTTAATTTATAGCTTTCATTTTTTGAGCCAGACTTAAATAGCTATGTTCTTTATTGAACATATTATATTTTCATATATGTATCATAATGAATTTTTTTATTTTTGCGTTGTGGGTGCAGTGTTTAACCACTGAGCCACATCTCTACCCCTTTTAAATTTGTTCCTTAAGGACAGGGTCTTGCTAAATTACTGAGACTGGCTTCAAACTTGTGATCCTCCTTCCTCAGCCTTCTGAGCCACTGGGATTATAAGCTTGCACCAAAGCACCTGGAAAATAAGTGCTAATTTTATAAGAATCTATTTTTCTTGAACCTTTAATGTGGCAACATTTTTTTCATATATTCACAAAACAGTTATATATTTGGTACATATAGTCAGTCACTGTGCTAAATTCTCTTTATTTTTTTTTTAAAGAGAGAGTGAGAGAGGAGAGAGAGTGAGAGAGAGAGAATTTTTAATATTTATTTTTTAGTTCTTGGCAGACACAACATCTTTGTTGGTATGTGGTGCTGAGGATCGAACCCGGGCTGCACGCATGCCAGGCGAGCGTGCTACCGCTTGAGCCACATCCCCAGCCCCCTAAATTCTCTTTAAATATTTCATTTTTTAACTTTTTAAAACTGACTTTAAAAATGTATTGTTTTATTGTAATTTTATTGTAATTATAATTGTAATTGTCATCATTATGTTTCAGATGAGGAAACTGATGAACAGAAACAAAGTAACATAACTAGGTGCAATGTACTAGAGCTGTTTACTGTCATCTTTGGGTTTTCTTCCATTTCCACACCCTTTAATCTGACCCTCTCTTGCTTCTCACAGGCATATTATTTTTTTGTTCAATCTTTTCTTTTTAATTCTTTGTATATTGTTGTGTTAGCATGTTTGGCCAATTTATATATGCTTCTTATCATGTGTGTGTGAGAGTATTATTTTCAGGGGTATTTATTTTTAAGTTTGTTTTAATTTAAACACATATACAAGTTAGTTTCAATTCGTTTTCAAATTATTCAACTTTTAATCAAACTGGAACTCATTTTGTCAAAGGTGAAGATCTAAATTGATTTTTAAATGAGTAATCAGTTTTTCCAATTCCACTTAATGAATATGCTTACATTTACTCATTAATTTGTGCTATCTCTGTTGCTGTGTGTTTAGTATGTATGCATGTATGTTTTGTTCCATTAATGTCTGATACTTCCTCTGCGAGTTTCTTTTAATATTTTCTTGGCCATCTTTGCAATAACTTTAAAAAAGAAAGAGGATGCATAGGAGTCCAATATGCCTTATTTAATTGTATTAAATGTTGTTATGCTGTCTAGTCGTGGCAACGCCAGGACTTGAGAAGAACTGTTCCCACCTCTACAGCCCCTTTGGGTGTTCTCCCTTTGGGTGGCATTGAGAATGGAAATTTAGCCAGCTTTGTTCATCGCCTGTTCTGTACCAGGCTCTCCTGAGCTACCTTTGCAGCTTTCACGTATTTTGGTCCTTAGGACACCCATACAGGGCCAATGCTGGCACTTGGGGCTTTTTAATGTGTTACTTTTTTCCTTACATTATTACACTTTATACCAAGAAAATTGTCGTAATTACTGTCCCTTGTATTAAATGGGTTCTACAACTGTATTTGATTTGGGGCTTTGAGAGTAAGTAGGCCTGGTTCTTTACCCCAGAGACATTATTCTATTTTAAGTAAAAGACATTATTCAATTTAAGCAAAAGGAAATATATTTATATAATTATGTTTGCAGTTTTTTTCATGTATTTTTAAGTTGTTGATAGGTTTTTGTTTATTTATTTAATTTTTTTTTTAATATGTGGTGCTGAGAATTGAACCCAGTGCCTCATGCATGCCAGGAAGTACACTTCTGATGAGCTACAGCCCCAGTCCTGCAGCTTTTAATCTAAAATCTTTATCAAGTTTATTTTTTTTATTGAATTCTTTAAAAAGAGATGAAGTTGGATCTCTGGCTTTTATAGCAGAATTATTTTTGGGGAATGGGGTGGAATGAATTATCATATGTATGTAACATGACTAAATCTGTGAGATCTTATATGGTAGTCGCCATGTATGACTACTTGAATTTGTATCTAAATCAATTAAAATTTAATAAAACAATAAAAGTTAGCCTGTCATTCACTGGCTACATTTCAATTGATCAATAGCCATACATTGCAAATATTGGGACAGTACAGAACATTTTCAAAATTGCAAATTTTCTACTGTACATTGTTGATCTAAATAATTCTAAAAGTGATTTAGAAAAAAAAAAGATGAAGTATTGAAGTGTGCCTCATTGGTTTCTATAAGTTTGAGTGCAAAGAATCTTTCCTTTAAAACATTGACAATTGATGAAACATTGAGGTACCAAGGTTTTAAATGATTATGTGGGCATTAATCAACATACACTTATTGACTAAAAGGATATATCAATACTTATTATACCTGTTTCATTAATGATAGGATTAAGAGGCATTCTATAGTTCCATACCTTAAATATCAGAGAAACAAGGGCTGTTAAGTACTTGGATGAGTTGTTGGGGAGTTCTTTCTAAAAATGTGTGGTCTTTCCATATTTATATCCATATTGGTTTGGTATAAATTGAGATACAGAGTCTTTAAAAATTAGGAAAGCTGAAGGTGAGACTGAGTTACACAGACTGGTCTAATTTCAGAGGAAAAAAAGATAAAACAGAAAACTAGTACCCAAGTAGATGTGGTAAGCTTCTACTGAATTAGTATAATATGGAATCATGGTGTGATAAGCTCTGGGAACATTATTTTAAGAATGTCCCTAACCAAGATTTAAATGGAAATAAAGCCAGGAGAATGTTCAGACAGAAGTGAAACCTAGTTGAATTCCATTTCTAGAGTACCCAATTTCATTTTCATCCATTGGCACCCAGGATCTGGTATTTGGCATGTGACTAAGATGAGTGGGTGGGGGGTTAATATGAGAAATCCCACAATGAATAAGTTGGGGCCATTTGGTATGTGCAAAAAAGCTCACATGTCCTAGCTCAGTCTGTGTGAAATAAACCGGACCCTCTTAATGAGGTGGCCCCAAAGATTGGGTTTAATCCTCCTGTGTGGCTGCTTTCACAAGCCTTTTCAAGAGCCTAAGTACCATAAAATACTATCACAAAAGCCTTCATTCCAAAGAATGTGTATGTTGGCTCATGTCAAGAGCTCTTAGTTTAGAACAATGTGCCTAAAGCCGTAAGCTAATAAACAAACAGATAATCTAGTTCAGTTTTGTCTAAGTAATATAATGTCTCTATCAAACTATTTCCTGCACCTTTAGCTCTATTCAGAAGGAAAGGGTTCTGCGTGGGAATGTGTGTATATTTTCTTTTAATAGGAGGGCTTGGAGCTCCTGTGACTAGATGTCTTGTTTTTCTCTTCTGCATAGCTCTGGTTGTTTACAGTGGGAATTTTCCATCTTGGTAATTTGGTATTCTACTTGGTTTTTATTGTAAAGGGTGGAAATGTGTATACCTTTCATTTCAGAAATATCATTGCATCATGTCCATCTGAGTTAACAATGGTGGGGTCAGACAATTCTCACTTGTTTTCAGACCTTCCTACAAGGCCTTTGCACACCCTGTAAGTCAACTTCCATGCAGCAAGTTTAGGGATTCCTGGGTGAATTTGCAAGGGTTCAAATTCTAGGTACTCCCCTTTAGACTGCTGTGTGAACATTCATTTGACCTGGGGATAATTATGGCCATAGCAGTTAGAATGTCATTCTTTTGGAATTTCTGAATATTAAAAGCTCAGTTTTCAATGTGGCAGCAAGATGTGGGAGTCAGGGTCAGTTATTGATACTGTCTACATTTCAGGTTGCCCTTTGCCTGATCTTGCCTAGAGAATTATTTTTTTGTGTTAAAATCCAGTAAGTGCCTGTTGCAGTTAGGGTAACTGCCCTGTCATGGCATCTGGGGGTATTTTCTGACTATTCGCATTAAAAATAATTCTGAGTCTCCTATAGCCATTAATTGTCTCTTGTACTTTGAGTCATAGAATCATAAACCATTGGTGTTGAAAGGGCCTTTTAAGGCCATTAAATGGGTTCTTTGCATATATAAAGCTTGAATCTCTTTTATAATATTCATGTGAAGTAATCTTCTTGCCTCTACTTGAATACTTCCAGTTACTTGGCACTCTCAGATTTTCAAATCAGGTAATTTTTATTGTGTTTTCACTGTTAAGCCTGAGGATTTGTAAATGAAGTTATACTCTAGTGATATGCCTCTGTTAATATGTTTCTGTGAAACTTTTACAGTTTTCCAAACAATATTTAATTTTCTTTGCGTATCATAACTGTAGAGGCTCATAACTTTCTGTTTTTTAACATCAGTTATATTTTTGTCTGAAGAGCTAAATAAATTTCAAATGATTTCTGTCATCTCAGGCATATGCTGTGTAGAGCACTACCCTTTTATGCTAAAGCCTGACGTTCATGTTTTTCAATATAATAGATTATATCACCTTTCTTTTTAAGGTCTTGCTATGTAAATCATCACATGAGCCCTGGACTAGCATTTGTAGTTCTCTTTATAAGGTTCAAAGACATGCACTTTCTCCAGGCCTTAGCTCTGGTGTAGGCCATCATGAACAGCCTCCTAATCTTTTTGAGTCTTATTTTCCTTATCCATAAAGTGGAGCTAAGAAAATTAATCCCATGGGGAGAGTTCGTAACTAGCTTATTTAAAATACCAAGTCAAACTTGCTTGCTGAAATTCCTCAACCTAATATCTAATAGATACTTTTCCCCCCTGATTGTGGTAGGAAGATGATAGTTATAAAAAGAAAAGAACAATATGTTTAGTACAAAATAAAACTATTTTAAGGAATAGGCTTAAATTTAGATAAATATGCTGAAGTATGAAGAGTTTCTTAGAAAATTATGGGCCGCTCCAGACACAACAGACATGAATAGAGAGCTTTTTGCTCTTGTCTGCACTTGCCCCACACTGATGAATTCTTCCTCCTCTGAACCTTCTAGCACTTTGTGAAGACTTCCTTCCTTTATGGCACTTTGTAGCAGGCATAATAATGGCCTGCAAAGATGCTGTGCCCTAATCTCTGCAGCCTGTAAACATGTTAGGTACATGGGAGGGAGAGATTTATTGAACAGGTGGAATTAAGGCTGTGAGTCAGCCAACCAAGGGTAGGGAGACTATCCTGGAGTATAGCGGGTGGGCAGTGTTATCACAAGCATCTTAAAAGTAGAAGTGGGAGAAAGGGAGGGAGTCTGGAGAGATGAGAAACAAACTCAGTGAAGCTTTGTCTTGCTTAGAAAATGGGGGATGGGGCCACAAGCCAAGGAATGAGGACTACCTTAAGAAGCTGAGTATAGCAAGGAAAGAGATTCTTGTAGAAACACCAGAAAGGAAGTCATCCCTGAAGATGTGATTTTATTCCACTGATACCCATGACAGACTTCTAAATTATAGAATTGTATTGGCATTGTTTTTAAACAATGATGTTTGTGGTAATTTGCTTCAATAACAGTAGAAAAACTAACACACATGATGTTATGTTGAAAGTATTTGTTTATGTATCTGTTCTCCCTTTTAGAAAATGAATTCCTCAAGGATGACAATGTTGTCTTTGGGAAAAAAATCATTTCAGCACAGTTACAAATGACAGGAATGTAAGATTTCCTGTCAAATACTAGAGAGAACTAGTACTTACTGTGTATAGCACTGAATGCTCAACATTACTCAAGGCACTTTTCTTCAAAAAATTTTCTTACTCCGTAAGAATAATGTACAGACTTACTGAAGCTTATTTTTCTTATCTGTGTAATGATTTTGTGGACTGTATCAAGTTCAGCAAACTTTTCTGTAAGTCCCAAAAGTAATAATCTTTGGCTTTGAAGGCCACGTGTTTGTAACAACCACTCCATTTGCTCATTGGAACATGAAAATAGACATAGACATAAGTAAATGAATGACCACGGCTGTGTTCTAATTAAACTTTACTTACAAGAGAAGGTGAATGCGTTTGGTCCATTGGTCAGCGTTTGCTGCCCTTTGGATCGGTGAACCCTCCTCTTCTGTTCTAGTTTCCTTCTGAGCTGATTATTCTGTGAATTTAGGAAGTTGTACCATTAGTGTCAGCTAAGCCAAGGAAATGCCAGTAGGACTTGGAGAGGTAGCTCCACTGATAGGATGGGTCTCTTTATAGCAATCAGCATAATATCACAGACTCAAGTGCCAGGAAGGAAACTGCCACCATGTCCTTGGCAAATGGGCCCAGGACAAATGCTCTTAAGGATGAGACATAAGGAAATCCTTGAATGCCAAGGCTGAGCTCACTGAACTTGAAACTCAGAGGACTGGAACTACCATTGGAGGAGTACAAGGGGGCAATAAATCTATTGTGCTCAGAAATGAAAGACCTTCAGAGGCAGCTGGCCAAATGAAGCAGGAGGAGGGAATGGGTTCTTCACTCAGCTAAATTATGACTCCGGGCAGGCAAATCAGGTCTACTAAAATAGAAAGGTGCCTGAACTTCTGCCCAGAACATGTCACCAGTCTGTGCAATTTGGGATTGTCTTCCATCACAGCCTCCTAATCTGAGGAAATGAAGGAAGCAAAGTGAATGAAATACAAGGAATGACATTTTTCTTGGAGAGCCTCCTTAGGGACAAAACCTGATTTTTCAAGAGAACTCTTACTTTTTGAACTTTTTAATTTTAACTTGAATTCTTTGTTGACAGAGCATCCAGTGGATTTTTGAGGCCTCTTAAGCCTTCCTATTAATGTGGGACTTAACTCTTTTAGATGTGGGGGTATGGGGCAAGGAAAAACCCTTGCAAACTAAGTAAAGGGCACTGGGGTATGTTTGCTCATCTGATTGCCTGGTTGTGATTGTTTGTTTTTGCTTGGCTATGTCACCGGATTTTGAGGACAAAACTAGTCTCTTTAATTTGTATGTCACAATAGCTTGTTTATGTCTTATGAATTGTTCAAGAACAGTTTGTCCATTAAGAAAAAAAAAAGTGACCTAGTCGTCCTTCTGACCCAGAACAAGGCTGGGTGAATCAGTCGCAGAAGCTTGATGTGGCAAGTTAGAACCGCTTCAGGGCTCTGTACATGGTTGCTCTCCAAGATCTCTAAACATTCCAGGAGAACACACTGTTTGTTTATTTGGCTGCTAGGACTTCGTTTGGCTATTTTGTTAGTTATGCTCTTTTGCTTTTTCTCTCGTTTTGCCTTGACCCTCAACTCTTTGCAATCATGGTGGTGTAAGAACTATATTGAGTAGCCGAACTCAGAAATTCAAAGGATGAATGTTTCTCTCCTATGCAGGAGCTAGAATAAAATAAAGGAAAGGGGGATGGAAAGGTAGAAAAACATAAAGAACAAATCAAATACAAATTAATTGATGAGCAAAAGGAAATATAGTAGAGTAGAGGAAGGAGAAGGGGAGAGGGGAGAGGTGAGGGAGGATAGGAGGGAAAGGCTGGGATCATGAACTGAAATCAGTTTCCAAGCATCTATGAGTTTGTTGGGATGAGTCCAACTACTGCGTGTAGCTTTAAAGCTTCAACAAAATAAATAAATGAATAAGAAAAAAAAACATATTGAGTATATCACATACTCAGTAAATATCTACTACATTTTATATTTGCATTTCTAAATGTTTATGAAGGAGTAGTTACAATTAAGTCACATAGAGGATCAACTCACAATAGAAAATAATTTATAGTCATGCAGGACTTTATTATCTTGGTCTGTGCATCCCTGGGTGGGTAAAAGATCAGTGCTATTATTCTCATTTCACAAAGAAATTGAAACTCAGAAATTCCATGATTTGCCCAAGTTCATAAAGCTAGTAAATGGTTCAGGTGTGACTAGAAGTGATATCTTTTAAAATCATTAGGCTGTTTGTTTTATTTATATATTTTATATATATATATATATATATATATATTAAATATATATAAAAAATATCTATATATATTATATATATATATAATATATATACACACACAAAATATATGTCATCTGACTGTGACTTGGATATATAAAGAGGTACTCCTTTGGTAGAGATCATCTCCTGGGTGGGGTCTCTATTTTTAGTCTTTCACTCTCTCTCCTCCCCGACATACTCACATTTTGAAATTGTTTCTCAAGTTCTTCCTTTAAAGACTTATTTATTTGGTTAGGATTCAGTGTGTTACATTATCAAGAACCCATGTGTCCATTTACTTAGCAAATATTTTTCTCAACTCATCTTCATCTCAATTTTTGACATTGATTGGAAGAGGTGCTGTTGGGTTTGAGTGAGAATCATACATGATGTGTGCCCTCGAGGAGCATAATGCAGTGAAGTCAATGGCTCCCGCATTTTCCACAGGATACACCATGATAGATACTTTCAAAACACTATATAGGGCTAGAAGTAGCCTTGGGAAAAACCAAGTACACATGTGTGGAGTGGCAGATGTCTGGACCTCCCCCAAAAAACTTGGGTTTAGATATGAAAAATCAGTGGGGAATGAAGTCCGGATGGAGAGAAAGGCAAGAGAACATTCTTGGGGCCTAAGAAACCAGGGTAAGTAGCCTGGCAGATTACTGGGTTTATGGCTTAGCAAAAGTGAGCTTTCTTGAAAAAGAAACCAAGAAAGCAATCCTATTCATTCAACTACAAAAACATTATATATCTAGGAATAAATTTAAATAAGGAAATAGAAGACCTCTACAATGAAAATTATAAAACTCCAATGAAATAATAGTCAAAAGGACACACAAAAAGGGGAAGATAGTCATATCCGAAGATTGGAAGAAACTTATATTAGTGAAATACCACACCATCCTAAGCAATCTACAGATTCAATACAACCTCCTTCCAAATTCCAAACTCATTCTTCATGGAAATAAAAAGCAAAAATCTCAAACATTCACATGGACCCACAAAAGTCCCAGAATAGCCAAAGCATCCTGAGGAAAAACAATGGCAGGAGGCATGAAAGCATACCTCAGAGCCATAGTAACCAAAGCAGCAAGTAAAGTCTTAAAAACCATCATGTAGACCAATGAAATAGAATACAGAGCTCAGAAATCACTCCATGCACACACAGCAAAATGATTTTTTATTAAGATGTAAAGAACATATATTGGAGAAAAGACAGGCTCTTCAGTAAGTGGTGCTAGGAAAACTGGATACACAGACTAGATTCTTAACCTTTTATCACAAGAAAAAATCAATACAAAATGGATTAATAACCAGCATGTAAGACCTGAAATATTGAAACTACTAGAGAAAACATAGGGATAACACTAGATTACATGTATACAAAGATTTTTTTTTTTTTTTTTTTTTTTTTTTTTTTTTGGTCAAGATCCTAAAAGCTCAGGCAACAAAAGCAAAAATAGACAAAAGGGATTATATCAAAGTAAGAAGCTTCTGCACAGCAAAGGAAGCAACATAGTGAAGAGACAACCAGTAGAATAAGAAAATATTTGCAAACTACTTACCTGGAAGTGATTAATATTCAGAATATACAAGGAACTTGAATAACAAAAATGTAAATAATCCAATTTAAATGGGGAAAAATGATCTGAATATACATTTTTTGAAAGAATGCGCACAATGGCCAACAAGTACATGAAAAAATACACAATATCACTAATCATCAGGGAAATGCAAAATCAAAACCACAATGAAATAAATATCAACTTGCCCCCATTAAAATAACTATCAAAAACAAAAATGAAAGAATGAATGAAATGGCAATAAAGATTTAGAAAAAAAATGTGAATTATTACATATTGCCAATAGGAATGTAAATTAATACAGCCACTATGGAAATAACAGTATGGAGATTCCTCAAAAAACTAAACATAGAATTACTATTTGATTTATCTATCACTACTGAGTATATATCCACCGGGGGGAAAAAAAAAACATATCAAAGAGATACCTGTATTCCCATGTTTAATACAGCTTTGTTCACAATTGCTGAGATATAATCAACCAAGGTGTTCATTAATGGATGAATAGATAAAGAAAACACATATATTATTCTATTATATATATAATAGAATAATATTCTCTTGTAGAAAAGAATAAATGCTACCATTTGCAGCAAGATGGATAGAACTCTAGGTCATCACATTAAGTAAAATAAATGAGTCACAGAATGATAAATACCACATTTTCACTCACTTGGGGAAGCCAAAAAAAAAAAAAAAAAAAAGAATAAGTCTCATAGAAGAGTAGAATGAAATGCTACTTACTAGAGATTGAAGGATCATGAAGCCAGGCTGGGAAGAGGGTCAATGAGGAACACCAAACCACAGCCAGAAAGGAGAAATTAGTCCCTAGAGTTTCATAGAATGGTAGGGTAACTATAGTTTACAACCACCCATGATATATTTCAAAATGAAGTTTCTGAGCACATAGAAATTATTAATGTTTGAGAAGATGGAAAGCCTAACTAACCTGATTTGGTCTTTGTACACTGTATATATTTATCAAATTGTTTAAATACAACCCATAAATATGTACTAATGTTATATATCAAGAAAAGGTAAATATTATGAAATTTAAAACTTTGAGAGCTACTGTTTAAAGCAGTTATTTTGAAAGATGCATACTGGTCAGATCAGTAATGGGGACAAGAATTTATTAGGTTTATACTTCCTCATAGGAAGCTCATTCTGTTATTGGATTCCTTCCATCCAAAATAAGATCCTGTCAAATCTCAAAAGTACCAAGCAGGTCCTTTATGGGCCTCCAGTATTCCTCAAAAATAATTCTCTAAAACTTCAGTATAATTGAATATGGGAGGGTTTATTTTTGCTATTCCAGTGGTCTGGGTAGCTGTCCTTATTCCAGTACCACATTGTTTTGATTACTGTAGTTTTGTGATAAGTTGTGAAATCAGGAAACAGGAGTCCTCCAATTCTGTTCTTTTTCAAGATTATTTTGAATATTTAGAAGGCGGTGGGTGGAGAGTCATTGAAATTTTTAATTTGGTAACAGTGTATAAGGGGCTTGGAAAAGGACTAGGAAGCATTTTGGAAAGGTTAGGAATAACAGAGACACACACACTTCAGCTATTTCTTTAGATATAAGGAATGTATGTATAAAGTATTTTAGTGGCAGTGGAGATGAAGAACAGGTAAAAGAATTGGAAAAATGGTATAATTTATTATGGCCTTTTTGTATTCAGTGTAGATGATTGGGACAAAAAGAAAGGCATTTTCAGTCTTTTTGATTGTGAGAATTGTGAGAAGATACATAGAAAAACAGAGGGTGCAAGAGGTCATCAGATCTGTGGTGGGTTAGCATATCTGAACTCAGTTTTGAGCAGAGGGTATATAGTTCACCTGGAGATGCTCAGCCAAAAATCAGTAAATACAGACATGCAATCAATGAGCTCCACAATAACTCTGGGTCTTATGTTGCTTATAGATGGTATATCCATTTAGAATTGCTTTTTTGATGTAACACATTTACGGTTACCATGGTGGCAGGAGCCAAATAGAGGAAAGTGGCTGGGGACAGCAGCAAAAATGAAGATCTGGTTAAAGACAGTAAAATCTAGAAGCTTCTGTGACTTGCCTTAGCTAAGAGTAAACAGAGTGCTAGATGGCTGTTGACATGTGTTTTATTTTGAAGTGACTATTATCACTAGGGTCTGAAGTCCTTAGCCTTGATCTCTTGGAGCCTAATGTTCCTGTTCTCCAGCTGAGAGAGACTAATTCACCATCTTGTGTTGTAAACACTCACTCATTTTAACTGATTACACCTCCAATGATTCTCAAATCACTAAAATTACTAATTGCTATTCCTTACACATCAAAGAGTGAATCCTGAATAATTAACCCCAAATAAAATTAGATGAATTGGCCCTTTTAATTAGAGTCCCTGCTGCTGTTTGTTCTGAGCTTCCTTTTCTTACTGTTAAGAGACTTTTAGAATGATTAAAACTGTTTAAGACTTAAACAGCCAGTGACCTTTTAATACAATATAAATCCATGAAAGCAATATTTCAGCTAGCAGGTGGTGAAGTAAATTTTTAGAGCAAGTACCTGTCAGCTCCACTATTCCTGTGGGGGAAAAAAATACATGCCAAAAAACAACCACCTTGAAATGAAATGAGTGTCTCTATTTGATTATTTTTAAAGCATTTATGCATTTGCTAAGCTTCAGACTTGATGAAATAAATGGCAGGGTTGAAGGAGAGTGAGTAATGGTTGGCATCATTTTATATAAATAGTAACAAGCATTTCGCAGCAAGAAGAATTCAAAGTGCATAAAAGATGAAGACTGGAGAAATCACAGAAGGTCCCTAGCCTCAGGTAGCTATTCTAGCCCTGGGGAATTTTCTGGAAGCAGGGTAATAGGCCTCAAAACTAAGGGATTAGCAAGTTTTGTGGGATCTTATTGCTGCCGATCATTGAGCTGTGATTTCTGGCCTACCCATGCTGCATTCACCTTAGATTTTGTTGAAGATGTTTTGTGAGTTACTGCTCATAGGTGGCAAATCTCCTAAAGAGTAAGAATCTCTTCTCTTCTTCTCAGCCTTCTGAAGTTATAGAGGTAGAGCAGGTTTCCTCCTCATTCCCAAGAGGTCTTGGTGTCTCATACTAAAAGTGCCACATACTGAGATAAATGTGTCTTCAGGTATAAGTGAGGAGATTTGGGGTCATAATAGGTTTCTATTTTCCGGTTTATGTCACTGTGAAGAATTTCCCCATCTATAAAATGAAGTAACTGGACTAGTTCAATGACTTATTTTTCTTTAACATTTTGAAATAAATTTCAACTTTTCGTTTTGAAATTATTTCAGATTTTACAGAAACATTGAATTTTCATTTAATGTTTGCCCAGTTTCCCTAAGTGTTGACCTCTTATATAACCACAGTAGAGTTACCAACTCTACTAATTAACACTGATGCAATATTACTTAATAACATATAAAACTAATTCATATTTTATCAATTGTCCTACTGATATCTCTCTTCTCTTCTGGAATCCTGTCCAGAATTACAGGGTACATATAGTT
Organism: Spermophilus citellus; assembly: GCF_964194105.1. Classification (NCBI taxonomy): domain Eukaryota; kingdom Metazoa; phylum Chordata; class Mammalia; order Rodentia; family Sciuridae; genus Spermophilus; species Spermophilus citellus. Next base: position 118,907,198 of record NC_138188.1, on the reverse strand, counting down.
GTCATACCTCCTTAGTTATTGGTAATCTTGGGTAATTGTTCAGTCTTTATTTATCACAGTAGTCAGTGACTGCACATCAGAAGCATCCAGGGAGTTTTATAAGTCACTGTATCTAATTTCCAATTGCAAAGCCTCTGACTGAGGAATTTTAGAGTGGGGCCTGGGTGTATGTGGTAGAAGACAATGCCCTAGAAAGTTCTACTGTATACTTTCTGTTCAATGTCAGATGGTTTCAACACCTCGACCTCAACATTTTGAGACTGTGTTCATGTATCTCACCTTCCCCTCCCTTGTGTTCCTGTACCATCTTCATTCCCATCTCTACTTCAGAAGTTGAGAGCTAACTCAAAAATTCCTGTAGAATGTGGAGTAGTTTGTAGATATCCTATGGGATGTAGATACTATTAAATCTATCAGGTCCCCCATTGCTAAAGAAAGATCCAGGACATTGAAAGTGGATACCATGTTTCTGGAGACTGGGGTGCCCCCCTGCCTCACCACACGGTAACTTGGGCATGAGGACTTAGTTACTGTACTTTGAAACCATGCTCTCTGTAAGATAATTTGCAAACTCACAAACAACAACAAAAGTCAACTAGACAGACACTTTAAGACTGATATTATTACCTGTCCAGCTAATAGCTTCATAAAACACCTATAAACCACATTAGCTTCATGGAATATCTATGATCCACCAGTAATTTAGTTCTGATGGGTCTTCAGTACTATTCTATGTCAATAACAGGAAAGGGGACCAATTAACTATAGAAAAAGTGCGTGTTTTCATTCTATCAGAGTTTAATTCATATATATATTCATATTTCTATATATTTTTGTTACTAATAATTTATAATGATAATATTGTTACTATATGCTGAACATCTCCTATGTGTTCTATGGTGCTCCAGGTAGGGATCATAACAATAAGAAGCCTGATCTCAAAGATGATAGTCTAGCAGGAGAAAACAAGAGCAACACAATTAAACTAAGAGCAGAATATCTGCTATACTAGAGCTAAAGCAGGGAGGAGCAATGTGTTGTCATTGGACAACATCCATCATTGGATGAGGATGGCTCACTCTACAGCCTTCTACAGCAGAGATTGAAATAAGTTAAATTACCCATTTACAGTGCTTCATTGTGAAACCACACAACCTGTAGCTCCAGGCCATCTTTGAAGGGAAGTAAGCTTCTGTCCTCAATGGACCCCACCAGGTGATATCCTGTCTCTAAATCAAAGGGATATTTTCAGAAGATTCTGTCAGGACACTGGTATTTCTTTGGCAGCTTCTTTTTTGAGTGGTAAATTATGTTTTGTTTGAGTTTGTGTCTCTGGGATCTTGCCTTTTGTTCTGTCCGCAACATGAATTTTTAAATTTTTAATTCATTGTTTTTAAATGAGGAGAATTTCACTTTTTTTTACGGGGGCTGATGATATCTCAGTAGCTGTTACAGGATTGATGCATCAGGCTCAACACATTGCCTTATCCATTTTGAATGCTCATTTTGGGAAGTCCAAAAATATGAAGTGATTTGTTGTTTGAATAGCAGTTACTATGTTTTGCTACTTGGTTCTAGTCCATTTTCAGAACCAGACTTGTCTCCTTTTTTTTCCCCTCCCTTTGTGTTTTTTGAAATACATTCAATGTTTTTGACTGAGAAATTGAATCTGTTATCCAATAAATGGAAAGCACTGTGTGATAGAGAAATACAGTATACATAGATGTGGTACACTAAGGTGTTTCTCCTTTGTACATTTAATACCCTTCTGCATTGAAGAGGACTGTTGAACTCAGTGAAGTCCCAGAGATTTTGTGTGAGCTAAAAATGGAGTGAAATTGTCCGATTTAAAATCAGAGATGTCATCCACTTTAAAGATAATAATTCTTGCTTTTAATTTGAGAATCTCAAAGAGCATTTCAAGCTAAGTTATTTAGAAAGATGACAGCACATTAAATTTTGGCTTGGGTAAATATAGTGATGCATTAAAATTAAACACTGGGTTTGCCTAGATTCTGCAATTCATTTCAAAGTATCTTCCTTTTGATTCTTAAAAAATAATGCCTGGCTGTAATTCACATTTATTGTATAGTAATTAAGTCAAAGGAGAAGCAATTCAAAACAACACTTATTATACCATAAGTGATAGACAATCTCTGTTAATATAAAGGTTTATAGAAATTTGAGTCCATGTTATAAGCTATTCAGTAGCCCACATTTTCCTCACTTGATAATACATCAGTTTTTCATGTTCTTCCCCCAGATACTCCATGACTCACTCCCTCACTAGATTTAAGTCTTTGCCCAAATACCACCTTAGTGAGGCATTTTTCAACACTTTTCTTTAAAATTGCAACATCCTACTACCACCCTAGCAGTTCTGTCTCCCTTCCTTGTTTTGAATTCTTTATGGTGCTCATCACCATTTGATATTCAGTATGTTTTATTTATTTATTTTTAATCATCCTTTTCCTCCTGCTATGGTGTAATTGGGGGCAACACTTTCTGTTTTATTGATTGATTAATTAATTTTTATTTGTTCTTTTCTCCTCCAGTGTCTTGAATTATACCTATCACATAAAAGGTACTCAATGAATAAACAGGTGACAGATGTAGATGAACTCCATTCTTTGGATGACTACGTAATTATCCACTGTATAATCAGATGCGATATATTTTATAACAAATACCATATTGATGAGCATTCTGATTTTTCTATTGTGTTGTGATAAAGCTTCCATAACATGCTTCTGTGCAAAATTTTCAGTTATTTCTTTGTACGATAATTTATTTAAAGTGGTATTGTTGAGTTAAATCCATAAACATTTTTGAGGATTTGATACCCTCTGGCAAGTTTTCTTGAAGAAAGTTCTATCTAATATTACTTGGGCTCTAGCTAGGAATATATGAGTTCTGATTTCCCTATACCATCATCAATTCTGTGTTTCATCATTATTTTAAAAATTATTTGTTATATTTAATTGACATAATAGTACAAATTTATAGTAATGTACAATGTGACATTTTGTACATGCCCATGTGTAGGAAATAGCAAAAATAGGATAATTAGCTTATCACCTGATTTCTTTGTTATCATTATTTTTAATCTTGGTCCTTTTTAAATGTCATTGTCTATTAGAAATTAAGTACTATCAGAATCAACAATTTATTTTTTAGATAAACAGTAGGAAATAAAAATGGAAGAATGATAGAAAGGTTAGTTCTCCTAATACATAGTCATGTATAATAAAAGTTTGGAATTTCTAAAGATGTATGCATGAAAACTAAATGTAAAGGTCACAAAGCTTCTAGTTCATCGGAGGGTGCATTGCTTAAGGGGTGTGAGGTGCTGTTTTGGTGGCAGTGAGGACAGGTAACCATGAATGCCCAGCCCTTCCCTGATAATGAGCACTTCTCTTAGAGAACACTCACAGGGACTGCACACTCATAGAACAGGGTAAAAGGGGAATCTAGGCACTGCTTTATTAATAGCTCTGTGAGTGTTGATCTCCCTCTGGGACAGAGATCTGTGGTTGTACTGAGATGGTATGCAGGTTTTGGCTTTAGGAACAGAGAGATGTTTTATCCCATCTCTTCTTCTCACCACTGTATCTTGGAAGCCTCTATGCTCAGTGAGCTGCATCCCTAAAGGATCTGGCTCGAGGCCCCTATCTACCTATTCGGGGTCAACAAAAATATTGCCAACAATAGCTGGCTTGGTTTTTCCTGGGAACCGGATGCTGCATAGGTCTGAAGAAGTATAAGAAAGAGCCCTTTCTGGGTACTTCTTAAACAGATCTGCAGGGCACACTGTTGTATGCCTTTAATCAAAACTACTAAGGAGGCTAAGGCACAAGGATCATAAGTTCAAGGCCAAGGTGGGCAACATAGTGGGGCTCTGTCTCAAAAGATAAAAGTGAAATACAACTGAGGTTCTTACTGTAGTGTCTGGATCAGTTGGATTAGCAAATCTTTCCCTTGTCAGGGAAACCAACAGAAGTGGGATGGGAAAAGAGCATTGAAAGGACTTTGTCTCTTAATAGATACAACAAACTGGATAAATCAGAGCAATTTTTTTTCATATTTTTAGTTACAACCATTGGAGTCAATGGGTTGAGAAGGCTGAGAAGTGATGGATAAAATGGCACTTATCCTCACTTATTCTCTTAGCCTTTGTCATATTACAGCATTTCATGGTGGGTTTTAAAACTTTATAAACTGAACATTTAGAAATAACACATTTCTAGGTACTGAAAATCTCCGTTTTGTGTGTTTGCGTTATTTGAAAACTACAAAGGAGAGTTGAACTGCTGTACCAATGAACTCAGGGCTGTCTCTTAACCCCCTGAGAATGCTGGGGGCCAAGCTTGAAATGCAAGTTTTAGATCCCTTCTAGGGCAAAAGACAAGGTGCTGCGCTCCCCTTTGGCTCAGTAGGAGGGGAAAAAAGTACAAATGAATAAAATAATTGACAAGTTAAAAGTTTGTATTTTCCTTCCACTGTTATTCCTCAGTTGCAAAATTCAGCTTCTTAGAGGCAAGTTGCCATTGTCAGTTTCTTAGGAATCCATTCCAAAGTTTCTTCCTGATAGTACATACATATATCTATACACATCATTACACAAATAAAACTTGTCTATTAAAATCGTGAGCTATAAGTTAGAATTCGCATAACAGTTTGATTTAAGATTGTTAAGAGTTTTTCACACACATACATATGTGTGTGAAGGATCAAAATAGGATAATTAGCATTTCTATCACCTCAAACATTTTTTCATTTCTTTGTCATCACTAATCTTAATTTTAGTCCCTCTTTTAAATGGCATTGTCTGTTAGGAAATTAGTACTATCAAAATCAACAATTTATTTTATACTTAGCAGGAAATAAAATTGGAGATAAAAATAGAAAAGCATCATTGATAGAAAGGCCCGAGCAATCTGCAGTAGTTCACACTTTCTTCCAAAGAACCCATTTTCCTCTCCCTCTTTCGTTTTGTATCAGTTTCCTAGTTATTTACCCTTTCTTCCATGTCTTTTTAAAATGTGAGTTTTTAAAAGCTATGATAAGAAGTCTTTGGCAGTTGAGCTTGAAGAGCAGAAAACTTCTGTCTGACTCAATAACTGATCCAATTAAAGAAGATAATTATTATGAGGTTATCATTAGGGATTTTAAAAATTTATCTATGTTGCCTAGAATTATGATCACTGTTGTTTTCAACTTATTTCTTTTTGAAAAGTACATTCTCTTTTCCTTTTCACCCTCCCAAGACTATCATCAATCTGTGCTTCACAATATTTATGTCCTATTACAAAAATAGGGCAAAGAAGAATACAGTTGGAAGGGACCTCAGAGACGGGCAGTTGTACTTTTCATTCCAACACATAATTTGCTATTACATTTTGGACTATTCATGTGACTTTTATTGACCTTTGTTTTTCTTTTTATAATACCATCTCCAGGATTTTTTTTTTTTAGTTTTGATATTATCTGTTGGTGTGATGATTCTGTATAACGTAGCAGAACCTGATGAATTATAAGAGGGCATTCAACAATCTGTATTTTAACAAGACCTTTCATAGATCCTGATGAGTTTTGAACTTTGGGAACCATTCCTGTAGTGGGGGGTGTCCTGTGAATGAGAGGTAGTGTATGAAAGTTATCTTAGTATGTTGCCTGGTGCATGGTCAGAGACTAGTACTCTGGAGATGACCGAATTTCACTGGGTGTTAGACTTGGCAGCTGTTAGCTACTCTTCAAATTCTAACAGTGTTGTTTGTAAAGCTAATGAAGGCCAAGTGAACAATTTCAAAGGGGTGTCAGAACAACCAAACTCACTGTTTTTCCGTGGTGTCCCTTTGACCATTCTTAGACTCTTTCTCCAAATGCCTAAGTTGAGATACTTTGCTACTATACAAAAGCAACTCATTTTAATGATGGAGACTGCTGCCCTACAGCTAAATGTTGAAAAGCTGAAATGCAAGGATATGCTACTGATCTATAAATAGAGGAGAATACTTCCCCAACACATCAAAAACATTATTTTTAAAAGGAAGAGAAAAAATAGAAAGACTGTTTAAAAAGGAAATTTCTGTTTTCCCAGTAAATTTTTTTTTCAAAATCTATTTTAAGAGATTCTATACTATGAGCCATACAGCTCTTGGATATATCTTTGTACCTCAAATTTTACAGATGAGATCTGGTGTTTCAACCACCACTCTTGTTGGTCAGAGATGGATTTCTTGGTCTCCTGAGCCTCATTACTTCCTTCTTGGATTGTATTTTCTAAATCAGATGTTTCTTATTCCAATTTCTCCTCATCTGTTCTGCATATACTTAAACTTTAGTAAATCATATTGTAACCAAGTGTTTCTGCCTCAGAATTCCTTGGGTGCATGATAAAATTGACACTCTGCTCCATCTGTATCCCACTTAGTTATTCATCACTTTTCTAATTTTTATCACCCAGTAACACTATTTTATATTCTTGTGGTTTTGGTAGGTTATACCTTACTTTTTATTCTCTGTGCCCTGATTTTTCTTCCTTGTATGTCTATATCCCCCTTTCTGCCTAGAGTGGACTTGCTATCTACATCCACAATGTGCAGGGCAATTATAGGATCCAGTCAGCCTCCCTTGTTCCTCCACTTGGATATAAGTTTTATTTTATGTTATTTTCCAGAAGTTTATTTATACTCTTCATAAATTGTATCTTGTATCATTCTTACTTGTATACATGTTTTTTTTTTTCCCTCTTGTACTTGATTAAAAATTTACTGAGGTCCAGCTCCATGTCTTATATAATTTAGTCACCTCATCCCCCAAACCAAGCACATCCCCTGCTCTTGCTAAATGTACTTGACCCCTCCAGACTAGCTTTTATGCCACTTCTAAATATCAAATCTTGTCCTCCCTCTGAAAGTTAAGGCTATTAATTAAACTGAGGAGAGCTAAGATAGGGAATAATTGCTATAAAGGCAAAAAATTATGTGTCAAAGCCAATTATGAAAGAGTAAAATGTCAGCAAATATATATTTTTAAAGAGTATTATGAAATTGCATCCCTTTTAACTTTGAGTGTGTGTTTCTTTTCTGCAGGCGACTTTCTCCCACCACCACCTCCACCTCTAGATGATCCTGGTGCCCTTCCATCTGGCTCTGGAAACTTTCCTCCTCCACCACCCCTTGATGATGGTGCTTTCAAAGTGCAGGTAGGAGCTGGGTTGCACTCATGCACTAGAAGGAAGCTCATGAATTCAGTAATTGTTTCGGTGGTAGATAAACATTTATCCAGAGCCTATAGAGGGCTTTGCAACTTACAAGGAACCAAGGCACTTTAATGCAAAATGCCCAATTCAAGCTTCTCAGATTTCTGCTGGCTTACACTTTGAAGCCCTGGAAATCCTTTTAACTACTAATTTTGTCTCAAAACCCAAAGCAATTTTTTAGGAATGCTGTTTGAGAGGTCTACATTTTCTTGTTATCCCAGGGACACATAGCTAGGCCTTCTTTATTGCCTCCCCGACTCCCTCTATCCACAAACATTGCATTTCAATGAGTAAGTCTGATATTTTAAGGATCTTTTTGGTCACTGTGGATCCAAGTTGGTCAGCAACATCCTTCTAACAAAAGTAACAACAAAAATCCTTAGGTTTTGTCTTGTGGGTAATTTTAGGGATGCATATATAGATAGGTGTTTTACTCCAGAGCATGCAGATTGCAAAGAAACTCAGGGCTGGACATAGAAGTGACACCAGAAGTAGGTTGCAATCTGTGATCATAGGGGACAGGTGAGTGACATGTCATTTAATCCAAATATATTATTTACATAAGGACAGATAATTAATAAAATTATAGAATTACTATTTTGTTCTTAGGTATGGTGATATTAGTGTAGATATATTGAAGAAAAAATTAAGAGTCCTTGTCTTTTAGAGAAATATCTGAAGTATTGGGAGATGTAATGTAACAGTGTCTGATATTTGCTTCAAAATAATAAGAGTAGAAAATTTCTGAATGACAACGTGGGTGAAATAAGATTAGCTGTGATTTGATAACTGTTGGGTGCATGGTCATTTCTGTTATTTAGTGTACATGTCCATATGTCTGAATTTTCCTGTAAGAAGTGTAAAGGAGAAAAAGCCATAGAAAAGAACTGTTTATATGGTTTCATCTGTGGTCTTGTTTTCTTTCTCCCAAATTTCTGGTTGGAGGAGATAAAGGAAGAAATGATTCATTCATTCCAGAAATATTTTGTGTTCCTATTTGGGCATTATTTAAGTACTAGAAAATCTATAATTGAAAATAAAGACAGCTTGCCTTCTGGAACTTACAAGTTGGTAGACTAGTGAACATGAACAAATTATATGCATTATGATATAAGTTGAGTGAATTACCTGCCAAGGGAAAGAGTGAAGGGGATGTGGCTTTCTATAGTGTGTATATGGTCAATAAGGTCCTAGTCTGAAGGTGACACTTAGAGCCTTGAAGGAGAAGAGCAGGGAATAGATCATAGGGATTTCTTAGGGAGTATATTTTCATGTAATCAATGTTAATAGAAGAAACTTTAAATAGCATCGATCCATTGAAATTAGTACGTTCCAGTTGTAATCAGTAAGTTCCAATTCAGTTTTAATTCTAGATCTTTTCAATGCTATTATATATATATTTTTGCATGTGTGTGTATATACACACATATATACATGTGTCATTTATATGTCACTCTATATATTAGTATATATATCTCCTGTATTTATTTTGTTGTAAGCTACCACAAAGATCAGATACCAGTGATGACAAGAGTTCTACAGAGTTCATATGTATTTTATGCAGCAGAACCTTTGTAAATAAAAATAATATGTTTGACTTTTCTTACACAGCTATCTTTAATAAAAAATCATAAAACCTGAGTTTGCTTTTTATGTATCTTTGCTCTTATTTTGTTGGTGATGATTCTTTGAATGTTATTAAATATGCATTATTTAAAAATTCACTTATTCATTTTTCTCTTCTGAATTGTTATGAAAACTATTCTGTTGCATTTTAAATTTTTACTTCTCTAAAGGTTGACTTAATGAGAGAGACTTGCTTTTGAAAATTAGTTGAGCATCTTATTTCTAGTTGAGTGATTTTAAGCAGGTCACATGTAGACCCAGTTTCCTCATAATTACAAAAAGGTAGATATACATATAAATATACCTACTTTTCACAATGAAAAGACACAAATAAATTTGAAATTGTTAAGTTGAAATGGATAAACAGATATTTTGATGTTCTAGTAAATATTATCATGTGAAACTAATAACACCAAGAAATATATTAAGGCTTTGCCAGTGGGTTCCACCAAAAAAAAAAAAAAATCATTCAATTCATGAATACAGGATGTCTTCCTATTTATTTGTATAGTCTTCTTCAATTTCTTACATCAATATGTCATAGTTTTCATTGTAGAACTCTTTTACCTCCTTGGTTAAAATTTGTTCCTAGGAATTTTATTTTATTTTTGACTTTTATAAGTGGGATATCTTTTTCAGATAGTTTGCTTTTGCCATATTAAGAAAATTACTGTTTTTGTATGTTGATTTTGCCTCTTGTGATGTTACTGAATTTTTAAGTAAATTCTAATAGTTTTTGTGGAGTATTTAGGATTTTCTCTATATATGATCATACTGTCTGCAAACAGGGGCAATTTGACTTCCTTTTTTCCCAATTAGGATGTTTTTAAATTCTTTCTCTTGCCTAATTGCTCTGGCTAGGACTTCCAGTTCTGTGTTGAATAGAAGTGGTGAAAGTGGGCATCCTTGTCCTGTTCATGGGGCTTTCATAAAATGACAAAAAGACAAAAAGTCTCTTTCTGTGTGGACTTTGTTCGGAGGAATTTGCTCAAGCCATGGCTTTGTTTTTGAAGAGGAAGGAAATAAACAAAAAGCCTGTTGCCATGTTGGCTTATGTTCTGTGTAAAACAGAAGGGAGGAAGATAAAAAAATAGTGTAGGGTTTGCCAAATGGAAAGGACAAATCTGGTAGGGAGAGTGTTATTTTTGAGACTCTTCATATGGAAAATTGTTGGCAAGTTAAAAAAGAAAATGGACATGCCCTTCCCTTGTGTAGTGGTGACTTGGGTGTGCCAGTGGCTCTGGGCATGCTCACCCCACCTTTGGATATGAGCTGTGCTATAGTCTGGAGTGATGTATGATGGGAGAAAATTTTGCACCTTTTTTCTCAGTTCTGGTGAAACCTCCTGTTGCCAAGTCCAGATTATAGCTGGTGGATGTGTGTTTTTATGTGCAACACTGTTTATGTTTCCAACCATATTTTCAGCTCAGAGCCAAAAGTATGTCTACTAAGTGTGACTGTGAGAATTATAAGCGATTCAGGGCTAAAAGGGACCTTCAGATCATGTAGTCCAACCCTGGCTCCAAGCATCTAGATATGGCCCTCTTAAATACTAACTGAATGAATTAACCACCCCCCCTTTTTTTTTTGGCCATGGGGAAACTAAGAACCAAGGTAGAGAAGACCCTCTAGTTTCAGTTTTTACTGGATTTGGCCTTGACCTTTGTACCAGATGGTCCCTATGCTTGGTTTTGCTTTAGTTCTCTTTCAAGCTGTTAGGCTCTGAGATTCAGAGTAGGAGGGATACATGCTTTTATCTGGAAAGAATAGGTGCTACTGGAGTTTTGCTTGACACACTGATTTGTGTTTCAAAATTTAACCCAGGGGTGCTTTACCCCTTAGCTTCATCCCCACCACACTCCTCCCACTTTTAAATTTTGAGACAGGATCTCATGAAGTTGCTTAGGGCCTTGCTAAAATTCCTGAGGCTGGCCTTGAATTTGTGATCCTCTCACTTCAGTCTCCTGAGCCTGTGGGATTACAGGTTTGCGCCACCATGTCTGGCAACACATTATTTTCTATATACTGTACACATTTTTTTTTCCTTTTGCAAAGGCCAAATAAGTGTTTATTTTTGTTTTGAGGGTTCTTATTTTTTTGGGGGGGAAAAGATGAATCTTGAAAAACAAGATTTTTTTTGGTTTGCTTTTTTGTCAGGAGCAATTTTGGCCTCTATGTTCATGAGGTTTGAGTGCTCCGTTAGCAGTCACTTTATTCATTCATTTGTTCTTAATTCTTTCAGTGTAAATTCAATACCTTCTAGATGTAAATACCAATGCTAGGGCTCCTAGCCTTTGAATTTGACCTCAAAACTTTGGGACCCCAACTCTTCAATTTTGGGACTGAGTTAGCCTCTGTTGGTTTCGATGCCAAAGTTGACAATTTTTTTGTTATTTTCAGCCAGACCTTGGACAGGTATTACTTAGGAGAGTTACACAGCGGGAGAATATCTCAGAGAATTTCAGGTTTGTAAGAAATTCAGAGATCCCACATTCAAGTCCCTTTCTATTGTTACAATATTTTCTTTCTATTTTACAAAATGTTTATGAATGACTCTTACAGGATTGATAATGCTGAGGAATAGGAGATGGATAGTACCTAGAATCAAGGCTTAAAGAACACACACACACACACACACACACACATTTTTAAATAAAGACATGACAAATTGTGCCTCAGTTATGATGCTTTGATTAGAAGCACAATTTAAGTTCTGTATCAGTAGTAGGGGAAATAAATTAACTATGATTGGAGAAATGAAAGTAGGTTCTTGGAAACAATTTCAGTTCAGCTGAACTTTGGTTAGATAGGGCCATAATTTTCAGATGAGGGGAGTGGTTGGTTCCCTCCCTCCCTCCCTCCCCCTCTCTCTCTCTCTCTCTCTCTCTCTCTCTCTCTCTCTTTCTTTCTTTCTTTCTTTCTTTCTTAGAAGAATAAAAACACAGAGAAAGGAAATCACAAAGTCTGTGTGAGAGGCCTTGAACATTCAGCTGTGGAATTTACTTTTGTTCTGAAAGCACTTAAATTTAATGCAGGTGTTTGTTATTATTTTAAATATAAGGGTGACATCTCCAGTCTGTTGTTAGGTGCCAAGTGATGCTATTAACATACCATAAAACAAAATGTATCATACTGGCAGGAAGCCCCATGCAAACAATTCTGAGTTGCCTGATTGACTTCGTGAGATCCTTGGGGACTTACCTGAGATCCTTGGGGACACAGGATGGCTTCACTTTCAGGTGACAGTTTTGCAGCGCTTTCTCCATGGTGTCCAGTTAATGACTCACAACTCTTCCTCTCCTGTTTTGACCTGCCCTGAAGCTTGCTTCAATCATCTGCTCTCCACTATTATATAATTTTGGTTTTCATTTCTCCTCGTCCAGCCTTTGAGGCAGGATGGTTGCTTCTGCTTGTGGAACCCGTCTGTCTACCTCAGAAAACCAGATATTTTTGCCCCTCAGTGGTTATTCAAAATATTAAATTTCTCTTCCTATGAGACTGAAATTTGTCCTTTTAAGATTTCCTGATACTGATCTTCTTCCCGTCTTCCTGAATAATGATGCACAGTCAAAGGAAAGGTCCAACCAGGAGGGAGAGAGGTGGGTACTATGTACCTCAAGGAATTAATCAATAAAGGTTCAGAAAGAAGGTGATTTTTCTAAGAACAAGATGAGAACAGAGTAACATAAGCTATGATCAGAATTAATGGAAAAAAGAAAAGAAAGAAAAATGAAGGGAATCCTCTGACATAATTTATTTTAAAGGCAGCCTCCCAAAGTTTTAAAGCCAATTCAGTCGTGTTTTTGTGGAACCAATTTGAAGTTTATGTATGTGTATGGTGAATGGTGGCTTATAATCATTGCTAATATATTTCAATCAATTTCAGAATACATTTCTACTTACCTATTTTACACATTTCTGAACAATTAAGAACTCAGGCCCACAGCCATGGCCACTTGGATTCAGAAGTGCACAGAAAGAGGCAAGCTGGATTGGCTTTGTATGATTTGGACAATTCTTTTCATAGTCAGCATGTCTTCTACTGACTGGCAATGTGGTGAGGAAGGACAAGGCTGGGTATAAAAGGAGATCCAGGTGACTGCAGCTAGAATTCAAGGCAGAGACCTGTTGCCCTAGCAAGATCAAGAAGTGGTCAACAAAAGATTGAATGCACTCTGAGGTGCTGCTTCTTTCTTGCATTGAGAATGCAAGGATATCTTGACCCACAAGAACATACCAAAAGAATGACTAAGTCGCTTATTTCTCCATGGCCCTTCACCTGGTTCCTTTTGGATGAGCAAGCACTAGTTGATTTGTAGTTTGTAATCCTGGCAGCAACAGTAGCAGCAACAGCAGCGATAGCAACAGCTTGCATTTGTGATGATCTTCTACTTTTATGGTTCGTGTATGTAGGTCAGCGTGTGTTTAGCAAGGCCTGACGGGTTTGCTGGTATGCTCCTGGCTCTGCCCAGTGTGACTTCCTAGAAGTGAATGTCAAAGTTTTCCTGTTTGCTTTTTACACTGAATCATCTGGGTATTCAGATGAGAAGAGAGGGAAATTTTGGTGTCTGTACTTGTCAAAATGTCTTTCTCTCTGACAATAGTAGGTCTAGAGTCAATCAAGGGATGTTCCAGTGTTTCATTTAGAATTTTGAACTTATTTCTTCTTCTTCTATTCCTTCTCTTTCATCTTCCCATTGCCCCACTGTTTCCTCCACTCTTCTTCCTCCTCTTTTCTTCTTCTGCAGTGTTGGGGATTGAACCCAGGGCCTTAGGTATGCTAGGCATGCCCCTAGCCCCTTTTCCTTATTTTTCAAAAATGATTTATTGAACATGGTAGAGCATTCTGTGATTGATAGTGGATTATGTGTATACATACATGCCCAACTTTATCAACCTAATTACCTTAAAATAATCTAGGACACATTCTTGCTTTCTGTGGTGGAAGATTAATCATTATACAAAGAATGTCTCATGGGGAAATCCTGTTGTACACTGGGATAACAGTGAGGTTAGCTGTGCTTTAACTTCTCAGTTTCTGGGTAGGAAGTAATTTTCTGCACTTGTGTATTACAGAAACTTTCCTTTGCCCAACTAAAGCGAAACTGCAGATGACTCTGAATCCTTGGAAGTTTTTAGTGGTTACATCAAGATTAACATATGTTTATTTTATTTTTTTTTTACTTATGAAAAAGTAATGCATGTTTTTAACTTATAAAAAGTAATGCAAGATAAATAAATAAAAAAGTAACATGTAAAAACATTTATTTAATCAAGGAAAGGTGATGATCTGCATATATACCCCCATTCCCAATACCCAACAGTTGACACTGAGTGGTGGTGTTCTCCCTTCCTCACCTCAAATATTATTTAAACAATAGAGTAGAATGAGAGAAGGGAGGGAAAAGAGGGAATCATGAACTGAAATCGATTTCCATGCATGTATGAGTTTGTTGGGATGAACTCAACTGCTATGTTAAACGATAAAGATTCAATAAAAAATATTTGTTGGGTATGTTATAATATTTTCAACTTTGTAGTAACTTTTTTGGGGGATATAGGGTTGGAGATTGAACCTTGGGCACTTTTCCCTTGAGCACTTGTTATTTTTTTTTTAATTCTGAGATAGGATCTCACTAAGTTGCAGAGGCTTGCCTCAAATGTATGATCTTTCTGTGTCTGCTTCCTGAGTAGCTGGGATTACAGTTGTGTACCATCATGTCTGCCTTGAACACCTTTCTTTTAAGAAAGTTCTCATGCTAAATTGTACAACCACATTAGTAATAGTTCAGTCATAGCTTTTACTTCATTATACTTTTTTGTTTTCTTTTTCTTGTATTATCATCCAGATTTTTCCCTTTTATGTTCATTTTTTTTCTACCGCAGTACTTCATTAAGTAATTTTATTGATGGCTATGTGAGTAATAGAAATGACTTATATTTTCTTGTATATTAAGTTTGGCTACAAGTAGAATTGTAGAACCAAATTTCACTTGCCTTAATATTCTACAATGATTTTGAACTATCTTTTATTATAATTTACCAGTAAGTATTTGGAGGTGAGAAATCTGATTCTCTCTTTTTTTTTTTTTTTTGCACTTAGTAATCTTTTCCTTTGAGTTTTTAAGCTGTATTTATAGGAGTCCGCAGTTCTATACTGTGTCTATCCCTGTATTCCTTTCAACATTCAGTGACTGGTTCATCTGAGAGTCAGGATCAACTATATTTAGCTAAAGGAGGATGTTCTTGTGTTATTTGGGGAAAGAAATTCCTTCATTTGCCACAATAATTAGCTTTCAGACTACTTATTTATTTATTTTCTCTTTTCATATTTTTATTGGTGTGTTATAGTTGTACATAACGATGGAATTTATTACATATTTGTACAAGAACACAATATTAATTTTAAAAATATTTTAATCTTTTAAGTAGTATAGAAAACAAACAAAAAACTACACATGATTGTTATGGTAATACTTTTATAATTGTCCACGTATGTACCCTTAGTGAGATGTACCTTTCCCTCCAGCTTGCTTGCTTTCCCTCCCTCCCTCCCTCCCTCCCTCCCTCTCTCTCTTCCTTCCTTCCTTTTTCTTTCTTGCTTTGTAGTACTAGGATTGAGGGTTTCACACATGCTATACAAGCACTCTACTCCTGAGCTACATTCCTTTTTAAAGTTTTCTTTAGAGAGAGGGTCTTGCTAGTTGCCCAGGCTGGCCTTGAACTTGCCATCGTCCTGCCTTGGCCTTTTGAGTACCTAGGATAGGTGTTCACCACCACAAGCAGTCTGACAAGTTTATTTCTTTGTAAGTCTTTCAGTTACTGTCTGGTGACCTTTCATTTCATCTTTCAGAGATCTTATTAGCATTTCTTACAGGAAAGGTCTAGTTGGAACAATCTCTCTGATCTTTCTTCTGTTTTGGGGGAAATGTCATAATTTCTTCCTGACATTTAAAGGACTTTTTATTTATTTATTTGGTCCCAGGGATTAAAACCAGGGGTCCTTAACCACTGAGAAACATCCCTAGCCCCCCCTTTTTAATTTTTTTTTTTTAAATTTTGAGGCAGGGCTTCGCCATGTTGCTCAGGGTCTTGCTGAGTTGCTAAGGCTAGCCTTGAATTTGCCATCCTCAGCCTCCTGAGTCCCTGGGTTTACAGGTGTTCCTCTGCAACCAGCTGAAGGACATTTTTTTAAAAATCTGGTATAGGATTCTTTGTTGACAGTTTTTTTTTGGGGGGTGAGGGGGTACCAGGGATTGAACTCAGAAGCACTTGACCACTGAGCCAAATCCCCAGCCCTATTTTTATCTTATTTAGAGACAGGGTCTCACTGAGTTGCTTAGTATCTCACTTTTGCTGAGGCTGGCTTTGAACTCAAGATCCTCCTGTCTCAGCCTCCTGAGTTGCTGGGATTACAGGTGTGCACCACAGCTCCCAGTGACAGGTTTTTCTTTTTCTTTTTTTTTTTTTCCACTTTGAATATATCAACCCACTTTCTTCTAACCTCTTAAATTTCTGATGAGAAATCTGAAGATAATCTGATTGAAGCTCCCCTATATGTGATGAGTAAGTATACTCTCTTACTGCTTTCAAATTTCTTTGCCTTCACGGGGGCAGGAATGATGGTGGAATGAGATGAACACCATTACTCTATGTACGTGTATGACTGCACGTGTGGTGCCACTCTACAGTGTGTACAACCAAAGAAATGAAAAGTTGTGCTCCATTTGTTTACAATGAATCGAAATGCATTCTGCTGATTAGAATAAACAACAAAAAATACAAAAAATATTCTTTGCCTTTGTCATTCTTTCAACAGTTTTTGAGGTATCTCAGTAATTGTCTCTTATTATCTCAATTTCAAGCTTCCTGGGATGGCTTTGTCCATTTTTCCCCCCAAATATTCTTTCTACTCTTCTTTTTCTCATCTTTCTGAAATCCCACAGTACGTATGTTGGTCTGCTTCCTGTACTTCCACTGTCCCATGGGTACCTTTGGTACCATTTGGTTGTCCTCAGTCTTTTCTTCCTATTTCTTTCTTTTTTTGGGGGGGGGAGCCTTTTGTGTTTTGGGAGAATTTTTTTTTTCTTTTTTGTTTTTGCTTTTTTATCGTTTTAAACACATTTATTTAATTATTATATGTGGTGCTGTGGATTGAACCCAGAACTTTTTGTATGCAAGGCCAGTGCTCTGCCAATTGAGTTACCTTCTCATCCATTTTTTTTATATTTCTGAGATTTGATATTTTGCATTGACTTATTTTCAAGTACCCTGACTCTTCTATATGCTCAAATCTATTTTGAATTCCTCTAGTGAAATTGTTTATCATTAACTGTACTGTTCACTCCCAGAACTTTGGGGATTTCTTTTTAAGTTTTCTTTCTCTTTGTTAATATTTTCCTTTTATTAATACTTTAAAAAGTCCCTTTCTTTAGGTTTTTTTTTTTTTTTTTTTTTTTTAGAATCTTTAGGATAGTAGTTTTAAAGTCTTTGTCAAGTAGACTACCATCAAATCTTTTTTTGGGGACAGGTTCTATCCATTTTAATTTTTTGCTCTGAATTGGCCATACTCTCTCTTATTTTTTGTATGTTTAGTGATTATTGTTGTTGTCATTGAAAAAGAAGTACATTTATAACTAATCAGGAGGTAAATCTGGAAATCAGATTTTTCCCTTTTTGTAGGCTTAGCTGCTTTTTGTTTTTCTGGATCCCACCCCATCCCCCCACCCCCATGCCAAGAATCAACCGTAGGTGGAAATTTAATGTTTTAGGTATTTTTTGAGCCTCTGCCTTTCCCTGGATATGTGTGGTAACTGTCATTTCTTCCATATATGCAATTCGTTTTGAATGTCTTAGTCATCAGTGTTTGGTTCCCAAACAGGAAAAAGTGAAAGATGCTGGGAAAAAAGAAAGGGGGTGACTGATTAAGTCCCCTGGAAATCATGTCAGTTAGAGTGAGATGGGCAAAATATTGACAACTGCCTCTTTTTCTTCACATCTTTGATGAGAAGCAATGGCCAATGATCAGAGCATAAATCCCTGATATTTGGAAGACAAGGTTCTTTTTTGCCCACCCTGACTCCCGTGGGATATATGCAGGCTGCTCCAGGAACACAGGAACAGTTGCCTGCCAAGGGACTGAGGGATGGGGGATGGATAGCTGCTACAGTTCCAAGAGCTGAAATTGACCTAAATGAACCAGTTTACCATCTAAGACTTTCCCCTGGAAGGTGGAAGCTTTCAATTAACTCCAGCGTTCCAAAATAGTCACATCACAGAGGCTATGGCAGTGCAATGGAATGCAGTGGTTGTCTGGGTGGGGAGACAGACTTCTGTTCCATCCTTTGCTGCCATATTCTCAGAATCTCTTCTTCCTCTTTTGATATTCACTGTATTGAGCTTCCTGGATTCCTCTCCTGCATCTGATTATGTCTCTCCACTCCCACCCCCCACCCCCCCTTTAACGAGATCTCCTTTTTTTGTTTCCTGTCCCTACATATAGGTATCCACTTCAGTTCTCCCTGTGCCCTTCTGGCTTCTCTCGGGAGAATTCAGAATTCTAACCTTTGTTGATCTGATAACTGGAATTAGCTATGACTCTTGGCACCGTTTTGTTCTTTGATAGGAACCATAATCCCTATCCATAGGCTAGTTCCACAGGGAAAGCCAGTTCAGTGTGTCCCAAATGCTACTCATCTTCATTTAGAAGTAGCAGCATATTTTCTGGTGTCACAAAGTGTAAATTCTGTGCTCAGTGTTGATATGCCTTTCTTTTTGAGTATATTCACCAAAAGGACTTTTTGGCTTAAAAATCCCTCTCAGGTTTGCTCCAGTCTGTTTTCTTGCCCATCATCTGAGCTTCTTCCTTCTCCAGATCACGGATGACTCATTGCCTTAATTCTATCATTTTTTACATTCCAGCTGCATATCCCTAACCAATTAATAATTCAAAATTGTTATTTTTTCCTTGTGGATGTTTATTGCCTACCACATTAAATTTCTTCTCTTGGTTGAGTTTTCAGACCTCCATGACCTATCTCACCCTGCACAACATAACTTATCTCCCAGTCTGTTCCCTATATAATCTTTTTGCTCTTTGGAGGATGTCTCCTTGTCAGTTCTATATGTAGAGTTAATTTTCCTGTTTCTTCCTTGCTGTCTGAAGCATCCTTATCTCTTAACTGATAAGTACTCATTCATTTTTAAACAGCCCTAAGTCAGTTGCCATGTCTTCCTCATGTGAGCCAGCCTTCCACTGGCTCTTCCTTGTCCTTGTCTGCATCCTTACTCTTTTGACTGAGTTATGTGGTACAGCAACGTGAGACCAAGGTTTAGTTCTAAGAAGTCCTGTTCTGTTCCTTACCAATGCATTTCCTAACTCTGCATTCTAAATGAGAATATTAATAGCAGTTTCATAGAAATTTATTTTGAGAATTAATTAAGATAATGAATATAGTATATCCAGCAATATCTAGTTCATAGTGAAGTCTACTATGAATCAGTTGATAGATAAATCATTTAATGCTCTTTGATTTTTCCTGCCACTTAATATATGCCTCTACGTGGAATGATGAAATTATTTCATGTACATCAATCTTGTCACCAGACTGATTTTCATAAAATGAGAATCACAAAATAGCATGTTGGAGACCTCTGAAAAATCATTTAATTTCACTAATCATAGAGGCTTAGATTTGAGTACTCCTTATCCAGGCAATCATTCTTGTGGTTAAGAAACTGGAGCCCAAATTTCTTGAGTAAACAGTTCAGAGTGACATAGTTACTAGGAGAGCTGTACCCCAACCACAATTAGAGGTTTCTGGATTTCTTAACCTGTACTCTTTCCATTATCTTCTTGTTAGATTCCCTTTTAGCCATTGCCTAAAGTTTGGATCACTACTCAATATTCCTGTGTCACCCATAGTCCTTATTCCATTGTAAGAAGGTAGAGTAGCTATTTGGTTGATATTTGTGCATTGATTGATTGATTGAATCATTCTTTGTCTCTGCTGTAGGAATTCTCTGGGAGTAGACCATGCTAAGTGTATCATATGTATAACCTTTTGGGATGCTTTTGACATTGCTGTAAGCATGCAAAGGGTTCAACATGTACCACTTCTGTTCTCTGTGTCAGGGTGTTGGGAAGGAAATGGGAGAGGAAGTTATATACATCTTGAGCAAATCAGGCTTTTCTATTTTTAGTCCTTGCTACTGTTTGGAAAGTACAGTCCCTGTTCGTGGCAGTCTGGCATGTGTTTCCTTAGTGCCATTTCAGAAAAGAGGAAAAATAAATATGGGAATTTTTTTTTTTTGTAGTGAAAATAGTTACTCAGTGAAATCACATAAGTTTCCCCTTTTTCTCTTGATGAAACCTCAAACCAACTAAGCACAGATTCCTCAACCTCAGCTATGCATGTCACGGCCTCATGTAGAACAGGAGACTGGAGTCAGCAAAATGTAGTTTAGCAAGATATGTTCTGGTGCTTCAGCGAGACAGTGGGTGGGGAAGGCAGGGGTGGGAGTGGCGATGTGGCTTTGACCAGCACCAGACTAATGCCCTATGGAGAAACTGAAGCCAGAGTTAGACAGACAGACATGTATCACTGGAACCCTTTCCTTTAGCTGTTCCTTCTGCCTGACTGTCTCTCCTTGGCGAAATGCTCCCTAACATCCAGTCCATCAATTCCAATCAATGAATGACTTCTCTTCTGGACTTATGATGACTTTTGGGGGGATTTTCCTCGTCCAGAGATGTATTAGTTATCATCAGCAAACAAGAGAGGGACTTATCCTGGTGAACACGATGTGATCTGCATTTAGGGTTGTTTTACTAGAGTGGGACATGACCAAACAAAAGAGGCAGTGGTAGCAGGGATCGGGGGTCAACCTCAGGAGTCCATGGGGGCAGACAAAGCCTGAACTGAAGTTCTTCCCATGAATGTGGGGAAGGGCTATTTGGAAAGGAAGGGTCCTGGAAAAGGGAAGGGTTCAGGATGCTTTGCAGGATTCTGACTTTTTTCAGGGGAGATGAGTTTGCTTCCTGACTTAGTGTTTATCAAACAGGAAAATCCTCCAAAAAATCAGAAACTCTGAGGCAAGCATGATGTGAACATTACTAAAGGAAATGTTGATAACAGCAATATTGTTCCTCTTTAAGGAGAGAAGGTATACATACAGTCAACATACATAAGCAACTCTTCTTTGATAAAATTGTGGGAGTAGGGTGAGAATAATGCATTGGTATAATTAATGCTAATTTGTGGATACTGCTGTATTGTTGTCATTGTTTTTTAATTGAATATGTATTAAGCTCCAACAGGGTGCTATGAATAATACCAACTTATAGTTGATTTATTAGAACACTCAGTAGACTTACAAACACCAATAAATGGAAACTCATAGCACCCCTTGGAGGTGGTAAACATCTTTGCCATTTCTACAAATGAGGAGAAGTGAAGTAGATTGTGTTTGCTTTTCTGGCACTGTGGGTGAGAACGCAGAACTGTCGAATGAGAGAGAAGTATTTTCCCTGTCCCTGGGAACTGGGTTAGAACACATTACTAAAGAATTCTTAAATGTGTTCAGAGTTGTGGGATTTTAATTAAATTGTTCCAATTGTTGTTAGCACTTGAATTAACAACAGGCAGCCAAATTTTAGGCCAGCAGATTTTAAATTTATTATGGAAAAGAATTGAGGAAGGCACAGAAGGTTTATTAAATGCAGATGACTAGACCCTGCCTTCATGTGTTTAAACTGTTAAATCAGAGGGTAAAAGCTAAGACTGCCCCCCTTTAATGGGCATCTGAGATGCTTCTATCTCCAGAGGATGCTCAGTTTCCCTTTGCTACCCCAGCTTTGCCTTATTATAAGAACTTCCTTTGGCTACTGAAATCTAGAGCAACCCTGAGACAAACTTTGCATTTCATATTATTAGGGTCTCCTCAAAAATCACCTGGTATGATCTTATAATCCTCTATTTTAGGGAACATATCACCAGTGAACATTTAC
Source organism: Spermophilus citellus (assembly GCF_964194105.1). Taxonomy (NCBI): domain Eukaryota; kingdom Metazoa; phylum Chordata; class Mammalia; order Rodentia; family Sciuridae; genus Spermophilus; species Spermophilus citellus. Next base: position 118,885,299 of record NC_138188.1, on the reverse strand, counting down.
AGAAGGGCTGCTGCCTGCTTAGCATTCTAATGGACATTTAAATGGCAGTTCTTGATTTCACCTGGTCTTAAAGATGCCGCTTTGGAGCTGGTTTTACATTCCCCTGTTTCATAAGCAGAGTCTGAAAGTAACATTATATGACTTGGTCAAACCTCATGCTTGTTTAAATCCTTTCTGTTTAAATCTAGTAGGGCCTACATTTCACTTTTGAGTTTGAAACACAGGTGGAAAGCTTTGCAGCACTGAAAACATTTGAATATGGCTGTAGAGCCTCCAGACCTGGTTTAAGTATGACATATTTTAAATAAAGCATTCATGTAAAAATGGTGGAGAGGTGGGGAAGGAAATTTGGAAGGGATAATTTAGCATTTTGTTATTCCTTTATTGTGCATCTTGTTTCTTTTATATAGACTGGGGACTGAACTGACCCTAGGTGAATAGCAGACCTTTGATTGTCACTTGACTCTCCACAGCCAGTGCAAAAGAAAATATTTGTCAGGAAAGATTGCAGTTGGGCATGAACAGCATTTTGGAGGAGAGAGAGGATTTTTAGGTTGGGACAAAAACAGTGAGGTTGAGACAACATCATTCCTTGCACTCTTTAGACTTTTTTCAGCCTCCATCTAGTGAAGTGACAGACTAGTCACTGCAGTCTGTTAATCTGTAATTTTGTGTTCAAAGGTGGAGATGTTTGTGTGATCTAGCCATGCTTGTTCCTCATGTTGTGGAAATCACACGTATTCCTGATCATGGTGGGATCAATAGTTTCCTGATATGTTTCTATACTCACTTTTTATCAATGGCAACCTTGTCATAAAAATAGGAATTCCTGCTGAGAGTGTTAATGTAAATTGTCTGTGCACTGCTTAAAATATATGTGATTCATACCCTGTGTTTGTTCCCACATCAACACTAAGTCCCAAGATACAATTACCCCTGCCCACTCTCTCCTTCGTCACGGTGACTGTGTTTATCCTTTAGAGATCTGTACCTTGGATCAGAGCCAACCTCCTTCTATCCCTAGGGTCTGCACACCTGAATGGTCTGATCATAGCTGACCCTCTGAGTCTGCGCTTACTCTTATTTGTACCTCAGAGAACACTTGTATTTGCCAAGTGCTCCCAGGTGTTGTAGAAATCCTCTCATGTCTTTATGCTCATATAGTAAATTTCTTAAGTATTTTTTTTTCTCCATCCAAGGTCTTCTCAACCGTCACTGCACCCATGCAGCTCACTCTCCCCAATTTCTCTATTTAGCCGCTCTTTCTTCTTCCTCTCTTTTTTCCTCTAACATCGTGTGCTTCATATATTTACCCACACGTATCCTGTCTTTTAATGTGGCCATTTTTGGATAAACTAGTGCCTCTAATGCAGCTGTATTCACTTGGAGGGCAGAGAATTACTGATTTTCCTTTATCTCAGTCCCTCCTCCCTTCCCTTCTCTTTCCTCCCTCCCTCCCTTCCTTCCTCCCTTTCTCCCTTCCTTCCTTCCTTCCCTGAACTTCTGGTTCCTGTACTCTTAATATTTGATAGATATTTATGGAAAAGTGAATAAAACTATCCCAAATGGGGAAGTAGAAGATGAAAGAAAATGTTGGATCTTGCCTTTTTAATTATAGTTACAGCCATGACCTAATTCTTGGTAACCTAATGCGCTCTTATAATCTCGGTTTGAGCTTACAGGCAAGACTGTCCCCCTTCTTCATTTTCAGCTGGATGTCAAGCAAAGTGCAAGAGCTTTGGAACACAATGTTTGGGTCCCAAATTGTAATTATTTTATTTCCTACATGAGTGACCCTAGAAGGGTCTCTCTTTCTTTCTGATCTTTGTTTTCCTCTTTTGGTAAGAGTTATTCTTCTTGTTTAACAATCTCTAGGAATGCTAGGCAAATGCAGTGAGGTGCTTGTGAAAGTGCTTTCCTAAAGTTAAGCATTCCTTTACTAACAGTGGCAGTGCAGAAGGAGCTAAGGGCCCCGCCCAGGTCCCCAAGGTGACTGTCCCAGGCTCAGTGTGGTAGACTGTTTAGCTGGCTAGAAATGCTGCTGGCTTGTAGGATCTTTACCAGAACTGCCTTGAAACAGGCAATTTGGCCAAGAGAAAATGATGCTCAAATGAGGATGCTCATAATGGATCTGATGCATCTTTTCATACCAAAAAACATGATTACTGGGGTTTTAGATAATTCCTCCCATCTCTCCCCCATTCTAAGCCTTCATGATAAGGCATAGCTTATATTTTGAGGATTCCTCTCCTGACTTCTTGCTCAAATGCTGTCACTCTCACCTCTATTTCCATTTCCACTAAACAGTATACGTTTCCTCTACAGAATTGTTACCAATAGCCCTATTTTTGAAATGAGTATGTCAGATTCTATCCTATTAGTTTCTGTTGTATGGGTTCTGTCTTTTCAATGATCAAAATAATGTTTAAACTAAACAGAAATAGAGTAATTTGGTTCCAGTAAGGGGTTAGAAGTAGGAAAAAGAAAAACCCCAAACCCAAACTATAAATACTTCAAGTTCTTTGTTAATATCAGATAGGTTGCATTTATGTGAATGTGTTAGAATAACAGTACTTTTTATATGGGATGAAAATGAAGAGACCAAGTCCAAACCTCTTATTTTGCTGTTGAGAGGCTCAGAGAGGGAGAGTGATGTACCCAGGGTTACCCTGGTCACCTATGGCAAAGCTGGGGCAAAACACTGAGGAAACTGCTTGTCTATTCCCTCTACTTACATACCCTCCTCCCTGTCTACCACAGAGGATTCTGGGGATTACACTGGCAGGTAACAAGCATCACATTTCTGGGTCAGCACTCCTAAATATTCTGACTTTGACCCATGTTTAAGTTTCTTAGGAAAATTACTACACTATGTTCTTACACTGACAGCACATTTTGAGTAGGAGGACTGGGGCTAGGAAGCATTGATACAGAACTCAGTGTCCCGTGGTCATCACTTGGTGGTTTAATCATTAGTAAATCACTTAAGCTTTCTGGTCCTTTGTTTCCTTTTGGCACAGATGGGAGCAGAGAGAGGCCCTTCTTGTCTCCAGTGTCTTTGTATCTAAGGCATTCTGTTTTCCCCCTTCCTGGAATTTCTGTACTACTTATCTATATTGCATTCTGGAAAGGCTTTAAGATGGGCTCTTCTCCTTTGCAGTTTTTTTGGTTTAGTCTCACCAGTGAGACTGGAAGTCTGTGGACAGTGTCGTGTTTCCTCTCTTCCATAGGTTTTCTCATCTGGAAGAAGGAGTGAGAGTAACTTTTTATTTCATGGGTTCTTAAAGCAGCCAGTTAAAGTAGTCTACAAGATATTACTTTGAAGAAGATGTTTTAGAGTACAAGGTTTTACTCCTCTTTCTGAACCTTCAGTGAACTATTATCTCAGACAAGGTAAATCATGTCTTTAGTTCTATTACCTCATGAGCCTGATTTCCTTTCTCTGTGCTAATCATTTATAATCACTTTCCGAGCATACTTTATCTGCACATCCTGATCAATGGTGCTTGATACACAGAAGCAGAGCCATCCACTTGGATGGCATCTCCTTAGTGTTACAGCTCTGGCTGTACAACATGGACTGCTTGGTATAGGAACTCAACACTTGTTCTTGTTTTACTACTTGGGTAATAACATTTTGAAGGGTCACTGAAAGGGTTCAAAGGAGAAAAGCTTTGAGAATGATGAGCTAATATATAAAGTTAATGCCAAACTACTAAGATTCCAAATGTTGGGAAATGTGTAAAGTGGCTTTTAAAATAATGTATCATACTCCAACTCATTAGACCTGTGTTATCAAAATGCAAAATAAGAAAACTATCTTCCTTGAAGTTTTAAAATAAAGTCAATAGCAAAATTACCTGTCATGTTTTATTTTCTACTGCACAGTGCAGTAAGGATGAAAAATATTTTAGTAACTGTTTAATTTATATGTTCAATTATTGTGCATATTCTTGACTGCCCCAGATATGAAAGTTTCCTTAATGAAAAAACCAAGGTATCTTTTCTTTATCTTTTAAAACTCACATCTGCTAATTGTATTTTTTCTTGGTAATTGCGTTACATAAAGGATTCCTAGGGAAACACTGATGACTCCTGGTGATTTTATGGGGATGTCTCTCTCTCTCTCTCTCTGTCTCTCTCTCTCTCTCTCTATATATATATATATATACACACACACACACACACACACACACACACACACACATAATGTATATATGTATCTCTCTCTATATATATATATATGTATATAGTTTGTGTGTATGTGTGTGTATGTACATACACACGTATGTATTTCCTATGTGTGGACTGATTGGCCAGGTGGCTCTCAGACACCAATTTCGTCCTCTAAACTTGATGTAGATCATTCACAGCAGTTGTTCTCAAGCTCTCTTTTACAGGCATGCTTCAAGGTACATTACTGGTTAAGGTAGGGAGGACCCTGTGGGTAGAAGCCTAGGCTTTCTCTACTGCTACTTGACTCAAAGCAGCTTTTTACCTATTTCAAATAATGAGGTTCTGGATATTACATGTCTCTGCTGCTTAAAATGGTGTGCTAATTATATATACTACTGTCAAACAATGTCTGGGGTGGTTATGTTTATGGTTCTTATTTTATTGATGGAGAGATTAATAAATATGTATTGTTATGTATTATTATATAGCTATTCTCATTCAACTTGACCTGAGTTTTAATTGCAAGAGGCTTTTAAGAATATAGTTTAATATTTTTTTATAAAGGTTGCAATTTGTTAGAAATAATTCATAAGTAGGTAAATAAAATTAAAAAGTGAAGTTTTTTGTTTGTTTGTTTGTTTTTGCCTCTGTTGGGTAGTTTTTGCTTTCTTTTCTGAATAGAGCAGTGAACAATGAGACTGCTTGTGTCCACATACTCAATACAAACCACTTTAACCCATTTGGCTTAAATGCTGACTTGACCTCACTCTGGTGGGTTTGGTCCTATTGATGGTGGGCGGCAAGGATAGTGGCAGACAAGTTATGGAATGTCATTATAGATTTGAGCATTATTGGTGGTTAAAAATAAAAGATGATCTTTAAGGTTACTACCCCTCATTTTACAGGGGTAACAGCTGAGTTTCCCGAAGGGAAGGTGACAGAAAGTTTGTTGTTGGTAGACCTGGCTTCCTCCTGTCCTCCCTGTGAAGGAGTGGCCATGTGCTGGTTGCTCCAGTAGGCTGATTTTGTAAAAGAATGGCCCCTGGAGTATCTCTGAATATTGGAGTGAACCTTAAGGATCCTATGATTGAAATCTGGCATCAAGGTCAGAGGCACATCTGTGACTGAATGCTTGTCATCTTTCTTTCCTTCCTTTCAGTTTTGCTCTCTCCCTTCCTCTTCATCCTCATTGTCAATTCTTTTAAAAAAATTATTTGCACATCCACTATTCTCCACTCTCTAATGACAGGGTCTCTATTTCCTTGTATGTTTTGATTGTTAATAATTAGCCATACACATCCTCTGTTCAGTTGGTCATGGCCATAGCTCATCCCTGGGGCAGTTTTGTTACGCGTTTCTCATTTCAGATTTATAAGAGGAGGAGGATTATTTGCCTATCTTCTTGTCACAGACCAAAGGCTAGGTTTACTAACATGCTTATGGACCTTTGCTCAGGTGCCCAGCCTTGGTTCTGTGAGCCTCAGTGTTCTGAAGTGCAGTTTCATGATCCAAAATATGGATCTTTGAGCAATAAGGGCAGGATATAAGGCTGTTTCCTTTAAAGAAGATGTGAGTGGGCCACATATTATCAATTTTATGAGTGTTAGGACTGAGAAGGATGAGGTGATAGGGAATATAAAGGAAAAGAGGAATTGAAGCTTTCCCAAGCCTGAGGTGCAGGTTCTGTCTTGATGATTTTTGCTGTAAGTATACCAGACCTACGAACAGTTCTACCTTCTGATGTTTCCTTCTTCATTTATATAAAAAATATTATTTATTTATTTATTTATTTCAGTGCTATATTCCCAGTTGTCAAGCTATGATTTCACATCAAATGTTGAAGATGCTTCCTCTATTATGAATGCTACCATGATTGCTCCACAGTTGGCTTTTTGAGGCACCTTTTCCCACTACCCTTAACTTGTGCAGTTGATGACCTTGGACAATCAGGAGACTTGAGTTTGATGTTGTTTGCACATTAAAAATGTTGAATTGTATTGAGGTTAGCCTCTTAGGAAAGGGAATTATTTTTATTTTTAAATTTCTGTCTCTTCAACATGTAATGACAACAAATCTCAAAGAATATAGTATATTAGATATTACTAGTCACAAAGGGCCAGTAATGTCAGCCACTACTCTGTTAATTCTACAAAGTTGGGAGCAGGCATTCTTTAGACTGCATACTACTTAGTCAAAAAAACAGTGTGAGAGAGAAGCCATTCACACAAATGAATGATGAGAGTCGCACTATGATCACTGGTATTGCAGAGGGATAGGCAAAGAAGGGTTAGGTTATGGGCTGGCGTTGTGGATCAGTGGTGGAGCACTCACCTAGCATGTGTGAGGCACTGGGTTTGATCCTCAGCACCACATAGAAGTAAAATCGAGGTATTCTGTCTACCTACAACTAAAAAACATATTTTTTTTTAAAAAGGAAGGGTTAGGTTATCAAATCAGTAGGATTATCAGTAATATCCTGAAAGAGAGGGTACATTTGATGAGATATAGTAAGCAGGTTTTTGGAAAGGTGAGCACTTCATCTAAGTAAATGGGGAAAGGATACACATCTTAACATGAATTAAGGTATTTTGTCCCCAATTTTCAACATGTTGAGTCTCATTCAATAAAGTGGCATTTCTACTAGGTAAGTAGATCATATTTGCTATAATCCTCATTGATGTATGCCAGCTGTCTCAACAGTATCAGAAATAATGTGAAAAGGCTGGTCATATTATATATCATGGGAATTATAATAAATATTAATCATACTGTCTCCATTATTATTTTTGTTCAGATCTTGCTTACCCATTATTTGGATGTATCTATTGGTATTTTCATGACATCATTAATAATATGACATAACACGATTGGTTTTAAGACAAAATTATATGTTCACTTATTTTCTCTCCCCCTCTTTCCCTCCCTCCCTCCCTCCCTCCCTCTCTCTCTCCCTCTCTGTCCCTGCCCTCTTTCTCTCTCAAAGGTTCATTTTATTAGAAATCCACTTAGAACAGTTGTTCAAAAAGCATAGTCCTCAGACCAGCATCATCAGTATCATCTGAGAATTTGATGGAAATGAAAGTTTGGGGGCCTCACCCCAGACCCACAGAATCAGGATAAATCAAGCCTTATAGATTCTTCAGTATACACTACTGCTTGAGAGCACTCATCAAGGCTTAATGATATTCAAAGTTGATTCCTGGAATCACTGTATATGTTAAGATGCATAGGAACCCCGTTTACTGAAGCCCCTCAGCAAATGGCTTTTACTTTTGACCAAAAGAGTTATAATAAAACTATATGCTTGATTGATATCAAAGCATTAATTTTGAGACTGTGGTCAAAGTAATGACTCTGTAGCTAACATTTATTCAATACTTATTTTGTGGAAAACAAAAGTAAGCTAAGAGACTGTGCTAAATTAGACTACAAAGATGTGTCATTTCAGTGTGTGACCTTTGGTTCTATTTTGAATGGAAGTTAATGTTCATAGATGAAAAAGATTACCAGGACCACTGGTGAAATTTGACAATGCATATGTATTAGATGTTACTGTACCTACATTAAATTTCTTTGATGGAATAATGGAATGAAAAAATTAGGATTTTTTAGGATTTTTAAGCTAAGATGTGCACAGGCAGAGGGGGAGGTTTCTAGAACATTTTACAAATGATTTAATTGTAACAAATAGAATTTATGTAGATACACAGCAACTATAGCAAAGTATGGCAAGTATTGTTGGCTGTTGGTGAATCTGAGTGAAGGGTATGTGTGTGAAACTTACTTCCTGCTCATTCAACTTTTCTGTGAGATTATTTTGTTAACATGTTTGAATATGAAGAATGAATAATAAATACAAATATTCTTTCATGCCTTATTACTGGTAATCAATGTATATTACCTTTATACCATTGTATACCAGAATGGCCACATCTTTTAGTTGTCTTTTTCCCTCCTCTGTTTATTTCTGAATTCCCTTACTACTACTTGGAACTGATCTTCAAAATACATGTCCTACGTGCTAACTTTTGATACAGGCATTTTGTTTGTTTGTTGATAGAACCCCGACTTAGACAATGGGCTATTTCTAGTTATGTTTGAAGAGCACGAGAATTGTTAGGATTATGTCGACCACCTTATTAGAGTCTGTGTGATTACCTAGAAGAAAGAATAGACAGTAGCACAGTCTTCTTTGTTCTTACTTTGCCTCCTTCAGGTAATTTACCCATCAGGTGACTGGCAGAGCTGCAGAAACAGTGAGTTAAGAGGAAGATGTTGGTACATCTGTAGAATTCTGGTAGTTGGTTATAAGACTATGGCTGCTGGGAACAAATATAAAGTGCTGAGAACAGCAAGACAGCCCATAAATCTAAAGGTACATAGACAGTAGATGAGAATAAGAAGAGAAGGGTTGGGGCTGGAACTTGGGTAGGACTTCAGTTATTTGAACTATGACATGAAGTAGAGTCTTGAATGTGAGAAAGAGTCCTATTCTTATTCATAATGGTGATTAAAATGTAGAAGCAAAACTATTATCATAAAGTCAGATGGAACAGCAGGGGGTAGGGGGTTGCTCAAAATTCCAGAGCACTAGGCTGGAACTTGTTAATAAATTGCATCAACCTAATATGAGAAACTGAAAATGGGCAGCGAGTCCAGTTTAGAGGAAAAGGAGGAGAAGGAGGCTAGAAATCAGTTGAAATCTTACAAGCATGGACTGGTTGCATGCCATAATTACTTGTTTCATTGTATAGCTCAGGGTAATTCTGTGACTTTTGAATCTCTGTGGTTAGATATCCCATGGACTTAGGGCATGGGCAGTTGATATACTTTCTACTACAGTCAAGTACAGATGTTGAAGTCCTGATTATATCCTGTCTCTTTGCTGATACCCCTAGGGAACACTTAATGGATGATGCTTCCCTTAAGAAGAAGAATAATTAACAATAGCTATATTATTCCTATTAATTTATAGTCACTAGTTGCTACAATTAATGCCATTTATGAAAATCATCATAATTATGGCACATTACAATTTATAGAGTATTTTCCCATCCATTTTCTTATCTGAATCTTGTAACATCCCTCTGGTGTGGGCAGGGCAGGTAATGTTCTCTTCATTTTGCAGATGAAGAAACTGTGGTCCAGGGAAAACCATAGCAGACTCTAATCTACTGTCTTGGCCAACATAGTGTGCAATCTGTGTGTACTCAGAAATTTATTTTTTGAATTCATATTTATGGTAATATTTTACGTCCACAACCAAGAAAATCAAATTCAACTGCTTGTAATTTGTCTTCCTAGTGTCTTGCTTTTCTGGGACCCATTGAACAGTGTGTTTACTTGCATTTTAAATGTTAAAGGGGCTTTATTTTTATAATTCCATGGTGTTTCATAGTTATTAATGCCCTTTGGGATAAAGATGGAATTACCTTGAGTAGAGGGATTAGCTCCTTGAAAACATCTAGGACAAAGAGCCACTGGCCTTGAAACTTACTTAGAATGAAAACTCAGACTCTGAGAAAAACACAACCATACTATAAAAGTGCCATTTTTTTAAAAACATTTTTTACATTTTTGGCTGAGGAAAGGGTGCTGAGGAAAATCTTTTTATTTCACAAGCCCAATATGAACTTTGGGTTATTCAGGCTGACATACACATACACACAGGCATGCACACACACACATGTGTACATACACACTGAGACTTTTGGGCTCCCTTTTTATATAAGACACTCGAGCCTCACTGCTTCTTATTATATCTCAAGCTTCATTTAATCCAAAGATGTTGATAAGATAAAGGTTTATTGGGCTGGGGATGCGGCTTAAGCTGTAGCATGCTTGCCTGGCATACGTGCGGCCCAGGTTCGATCCTCAGTACCACATACAAACAAAGATGTTGTGTCCACCTAAAACTAAAAAATAAATATTAAAAAATCTCTCTCTCTCTCTCTCTCTCTCTCTCTCTCTCTCTCAAAAAAAAAAAAAAGAGTTTTATGGCTGGACCAATGGCAAAATCATTATTTGTTAAAGTATTGACCCCCAAATACTCATTGAACACTTACTTGGGTCAGGTCCCTGAGCAAGACTCGAGGGAAGCAATGAGGACCAAACCAGACAAAGTCCTTGCCCTCAGGAAACTTCCTTTACCTCCTAGGGAGATATTAATCATCAATAGACAAGTGCCCAAGAAGCTTAGTGCTTAGATGATGCCACATATTATTGAGGTGATAGAAGAATGCAGCAGCTCATAACGATATATACAGAGAGTTAGAAAACTCACAAGAGGGCTACGTAGGCCATATGATAAGAGATATTCATATTTCAAGAAGTCTTAGAAACAGGGACACCCAATTACCTTAGGAGGCAAGTGGCAATCCAGGTCTTGTTCCACGGCTAAAACTTCATAGAGAGCTGATATTATCAGGTCCAGGAGGGACTCATTCCTGGCTGAATTCACAACAGGTACACAGATGCATCAGATCCCATTAAGTTGCTTTTACACAGACAAATAAATTAATAAATTCCAGGACTCGGGGAAGCTGGCTTGGTAAGCAGTGTACTAGTAAAAAAGGAACTAGTGTTCTTAATAGGCAGTGCTATTATGCATTATGCCTGATGTCACATATTCTCTCAAACAACCTATTTACTTCAAGCATTGTGAGGTTTAATGGTAGCCTGCCAAGGCACCAGATTTTTGTTGTTGTTACTGAGGATATTCTATATGCTTGGCTAATGCCTTTTCTAGGCTCTTGCTGGCATTAAACACTATCCTGACATTTGTCGTCCTTCAATAAGTCCTTTTAGATTCATTAGATGATAATAACTGCCTATTGTTTTATTTCTCCCGGGATTCTAAAGATGCACTTTGAGTGATGGACTGACTGTTAGATGTGCATCAGGCATAGATGATCATTATTACATTGTCAACTTATAAGATTTTTTTTTATCTTGTCCTGCTTCCAAATCATGGGTTCACCTCATTTCATATATCCTTGCCTTAAAGTTTATGCATACTCTTTACTTGTTTTTCCCAAACCAGATCACAGTTCTTGGCAATGTCCTGTGGCAGTATTATTGCCCCAACTCTCATCCTGTTGATACTGAGTGCAGCTATCTGGGAGTACTGATGCATAAAATCAAGAGATCCCCAACCATCCTTACTGCTCGCTGTGACTTCTTCCTCAGCAGCCCATCACCAGAGCCTGTATGGTCTCTTTTAGTTCATGTTTTAGGTGCATTCCTGGGCCTTGCTGACCCCAGATACCCAAACTCTTTTGTGTCCTCATGTCTTCAAGTGCTGATTTTTTTCTTATGGACAGTGATTCTCCCTTTCTTGCCCATTGCTACTCCAATAAAATATCATTCTACACCCTAGTTTCTGAGTGCAGAGAGCCTGAGATAGCCCCTCAATTGGTCTTTCTCTTAGGTGCAAGGATGATATTATGTCTAAAATAATCATATGGTCTTAGGAAAAAAGAAACTTTTTTTTTTTTTTTAGTTTTTCTTTTCTGTCAAAAGGGATAATTCTACTTTAGCTTTAAAAAATAAGAATTTAAAAAATGCATGATGTTGTCAGAAAAAAAAAACTTGGAAAAACGGAGTGCAAGCTTGATTGATTTGAACTCATAAGGCTATCCATGGAAAATTATTTATTTTTAATGTGCATGTTTTTTCTAGCAGGGAAATCCTGGAGGCAAGACCCTTGAGGAGAGGCGCTCCAGCCTGGATGCAGAGATAGACTCTTTGACCAGCATCCTCGCTGACCTCGAGTGCAGTTCCCCTTACAAGCCTCGGCCTCCACAGGTGAGTGCTGCCCTTGTGGTCACTCCTTATGGTTACCTGCAGGTGTTCTTCTCCCTCTCATAGATCAAGCTACTTCCTTTGGCTTTGTCATTCTTCTTTGATCTTCTTAGAGTCAGTAGTCTAAGCTGGGTTTTTACTTCATGCCAATATGTGCTAATGAATGGGCAGAAACTTCTTAAGGTGATTTTTATTAGTAATTTCCTTTAAAATAACACGATAATATTATCCAAAAATATTGTTGAAAAGTGAGACTCTTTTTATGACATTGCTCTGTTTTCTGGCTTTCAGTATGGATATTATATGTTATACAGTCTCTATAAATCTGACTTATCATGAGGAGCTCTTTTATAAGGAATTCCTTGTGTGGGACATTGAGGTGATTTCCATTTTGTTATGAGCAAAGCTACAAGGGACTTGTTCATGTGTATTTTTATTTATTTTTATTTTTTTGGAGCTGTTTCTCTGCCTCAGAGTTCTAACACTGGGATTCCCACATGGAGGAGAATGACTAGATTCTTTAGTTTCCTTCTGAAGGTTGGGACTAGTTTATACTGGCACCAGCCATTTGAATATATCACTTTCTTCTCAAATTTACCAGAATTAGGTGATAGTAATTATTCTGTTTATTTTTTTAAGTGCAAATGGTGCCTTGTTAATATTTTTTTTCTTTGCTATTTTTGCTTACTTTGGAATTGGGTTATTTTTCCTACATCATGGTTTATTATTTGCATTTTGAAAGCTGCTCTTCCAAACCTAGTTATTATTCTCTTCTTCTCTGAGGGTCATCACAGATCTGTTTTGTGGCTTCTAAGTCCTTAGAAGACAGCCATCAAAACTCTAGATGCATATGATTGGACAAGTCACTGTGTTGTTGGACTCTTTTGTGAGGTGTGCTTGACTAAGTGACAGTGTGTACACCACTCTGAGTCCCACTCCAATTCTTGAGCGGCAGCTGCTGTATTAACAATGATTCCTTTCATGAATTAAAAAGCAGTCCTGCGTCTCTGCTGTCAGTCATGCTAACACTTAACTGCACATAAGGTTGCAGTTCTGTTCTCTTTAGACACATTCCCATTACCTTTTCTACACAGATAATGGAATTGTCAGGTATGTGGGGGCACAAGGCAAAACATACTGGAGATTAGCTTTTCCTTACCTATATTTGCTTGTGGCTCTTCCAGTCCTGTTAGTAGTAAAAATGTCCTTCATTTCTACGAACATAGACTGAGCTGTTGGTATATAGCAGGCGTTGCGGTCTTTTGCGGGAACTCACAGGAACAGGAAAATTGATGATTGAAAGAGAGAGACATATATGACTCGGTTGTCAACTTCTAGTAGCCCCTAGTATTATGTAAGGTAAACTATGGTTCATACTCGAAAGCACAAGGAAGAGAGTAATTTATGCTTTCAAAGGTGGAAAATCTGAAAATTCTCATCAGAAGCTTTCCATGTTATTGGAAGGATGAATGGCATTGGTTTTTGAAACAAGAAGGAAGAAGAACCTTAGAAAATAGATTTTTACTGACCCAGGATGGGGTGGCCAAGGCTGCCTTCAGATAAGGACAAGCATTCGGAGTTGTGAAATAAACCATTGGAGGCTTGAAGTGTTGTGGGGGCTGGATGGTTTCCTACAGCAGACCACAGGATAGTTTGGAAGACAGATTCTTTTGTAGGTGACAGGGAATACTTGAAGGTGATCAACTAGGCGAAAGCTCAAATTCACTAAGTGACACAAAAGGAACATAGCAAACAAGGCTAATTCTGCAAGAAGATGGACCCAGGTCTGAGAAATTTTTTTCCAGTAGGCCCATGCTTTATGATTTGATGATATTCATCAACTCTCCATTTCTACCTGATGAAATACCTTTAGTCTAGTTTCTTATGGCAGCAAGACTCTTTGCCACTGATCTCAGTCACATTATGCCCAAATGCTTGTATGCATTCCTGTCTTATTATTTTAGCGGGATTTTGCTTTCATCTTCTCACTCTGAAGTCTCAAAACCTAGAGGGTTATATATGGATAAGATTATGCCATGAGGTTTTCACGTAGTGTAGCTTTCATTCTTTAAGGTGGTGTCTACACATGCCTCCCATAAACCATTACATTTTAATGGGTTTATTCAGCAGTGATGTTATTGTTTGAGCAATCTTACTGTGCACACAAACTCGGAATCACTGTTATTATTTGGACAGTAGTTGACTGACTGTGAAGCACTTTCACATAGACTCACTTGTGTGAGGTATGGATAACTCTTGAGATATAGAGAACTCTGATATATAAATGATGTGCTTATTTCATGGATGAGGAAATGAAGGCCCAAAAGATAAGTGGCTTGTTTTTGACTATATTGTATGAACCAAATTGGACCTTAAATTTAGGCCTGTGTTTGGCTTTCAATTTTAAAACCAGATTGAAGATATCAGGCATATTTATATCTTTCATATTTTACCATTGAAATTAGTCATGTAAGTGACAGTGTCCCTTGAGTATGGCTTTCCCATAAAGAGAAAAACATTCAGAAGGTTTAACAAAATAATTATGATTAACATTAAGTTGACTATATCCATAATTGGGGCAAAATCTACTTATAATGTGCCTGTTCCATTCAGAATTTAAAGGATGATCCATCCTATTATTTTTAATTATTCCAATATAGGGAAGAATGAGTTAATTAGAAGATAGATCTCATCCTTCTGAATTATATTCACTCTGGTGGAACTGAATTAGATGTGTTAGTATTTATTGGTGAATATAATTATACACTGTGAGAACAATAATCACATGCTTAAAATATTAAACGTACGTGACAAAGGGAGATTATGTCTACAGTAGACTGTGCTGTTGTAATTAAAAGGTATTTGAAAAATCCTAGAAACATAGACTGTTAACCTACAACTTTGAAGTTTCTGTTTTTGAGCCAAAGCAAATTTCAAATTTAAAACCTAGTGAGTCACCTGACCACCTCAAATAGGCTAGTAAGTCTCTGATTTCTCGTGAGTCAAGCATGTGTTGTATGTTTTCCCAAATCTGCCTCTGAATCACCTTTGTAAAGCTGCTTTGACTCATGGATTGGAGGGGGGGGATGGTGTATATGTGGAATATTTGTTCAGTAAGAGGTTTCAGGGAACTCTACTCACATAGTAATTTGTGAAGAAGTGCCTGAGCTTTTGAAAATAGATTTTTACTGAAGCATTTCCCTCCATTTTCTAAAGGGACCTTTCTCACCCTCAGATTTTCCATATTTAGTTCTGTTCACTTATTCATCCATATGTTTATTTAGGCAATGTAGCCTAATTCTACATATTCATCTGTCCATCCAGTAATTTGCTTAATGAACATAGAGATACCTACCATGGATTAGGTATTGGAGATAGAAGAGTTAGTCCTTAGTCTAGAGTAATTCCTAATCTTATAGAATAGAGAAATACACAAATAATCCAGAGTGACACAAAAGGGCCTCACTGTACACTTAAGTTATCATGTGACTCAGTACAAAACTGTTCAGAGATAAAAAATGGGAATGTCAACACTGTACCTTCTACATTTTTAGTTTCTGGAAGGGTTGCATGGAGAAGGAAGCCTTTGCATTCACATAGCTGTATGTGTTACAGGAAGCACATTGGAATCAAGGTACCAGAGTAATAGGAATAAGAAAGTACAGGAATGTTGAATAATGTTTCTTTGCTATTGTACTAACTGAATTATTCAATGTGGAGTATAAGAAGTATAAAGGAAAACATCATATGAAAAAAAAGTTAAGCATACTTAGTACCTAGTAGCTTTTGATTTGTGTTTTTTTTGTTTGTTTTTTATTTCATACATCAGCCAATTCTCGATGACACCAAGTGAATGTCTACAACTCAATCCAATTCTGACATTATGTACCTGTAGTTACTAATGTCACATTAAGGAGGAGAAATTTATTGGGGATAGCAAATGTGTTTCTGGACACAGTGAATTTGGGGATAAAACCTTCAGCAAAGTTTGCATGATTTCTGTAGATGTATATTCATGATGCATATATGAACAAAGTTATACAATTAATGTACCTTAGTAGTAGTAGAAACTAAACTCTTTCAGCATTTAAAAATGTGCATATTAACTAGTAGTTTTAGAAGAACAGATTTGAGACATTTGGATGTGGTTGTTCTTGACCCTATTTTGTAACCTAGAGCTCCTAACCCTCTTGGAATTTCCTGGGTGATAGACACATCCCTTGTCATAATGAGGTGAATCTTGAGGGGTCCTCGATGGGAAGACAAAGCTTTGAGTAGAAGCCTGGTATTTTGAGCTCCCACCCTTTATCCTGTGGGAAGGAGACCCTGGGAGGTTGATTAATGATTGATCATGTCTCTGTGAAGAAAATTTTGTAAAAATTCCATAAGAGAGAGTTCAGATAGGTCTCCTGTCAGTGAACATATGCATATGGCAGGAGGGTAGCATCCTTCAGCTCACTCCACCAAGACAGAAGCGTCTGCACTCAGGACCTTTCAGGCCTACCTCTGTGCACTCTTCATCCACCCATTCATATGGACCTTTTATCTTTTTTAATACACAGATAAGTATAAAGGAGTGTTTTCCTGAGCCATTGCAGCAAATTATCAAACCTGATTTTGAATACCTCCATTTTGTTGCTAAGTTCAATAGAAATGTGGGTAGTAACTTGGTGGATGATTGTTTTGGTTGATGTGTAAAGTGGGGGCAGTGTGTGAGGTGAGCCTTTAACCCATAGGGTGTGCAGTAACTGCAGGTACATAGTGTCAGAATTGGATTGAGTTGTAGGACATCCACTTGATGTCAGAATATTGGTGGTTGCATGACAAAACCCCCAAATGTATGCTATCAAATGTGAAGGCTTTAACTGGGCACATGGTACATGCCTCCAATCCCAGCAGTTCAGGAGGCTGAGGTAGAGGGATTATGAGATCAAAGACAGCCTCATCAACTGAGAAGGTCCTAAGCAATTTAGTGAGGCCCTGTCTCTAAATAAAATATAAAAAAGAACTGGAGGATGTGGCTCAATGGGTAAGCACCCCTGGGCTCAATCCTCAGTACCCAACCCCGCCGCCCCCCCCCCCCCAAAATGAAGGCTCTCTGAGTTGTATAGAGAAAACAACTGAGTTTTCCCTCTTCAACTAATTTGAAAAAAAAAAATGGAGACATTGTAATGATAAGGACAGGAGCTTTGACTGAAAGTGTGCCAACACAAGTACACTGTCTTTTCAATTCTATGGAATCACCTCTCTGGAAAGAGCTCCATATGAACTTGGCCATATAACCAGTCTGAGATTCTTTTTCATTACTGTATTTCTACAATGGGCATGGTTAGTACCATCCATCTCCCTTTTACAGAGATACAATATTGTTCTGGTGCTGCAAGAAGTTGTTGGCTCATAGGAACAGTCTATGCAACCCTTCCCATTTCATTTTGGGGTTATTTGCATGTGTCTGGAGTTTGCTTTCAAGATTCAGGTCTTTGAAGTTTTGAGCTGATCATTTCAGAGGCTGTTTATCCTGTAAGTGATATATTTAACTTCATCACTTAAAGCATGTAAAAATGATTGTAACTTCTTGGTCTGTTTGGAAACTGAGTACTTAAAATGCTGTGTGTTCACGTGGATACATATGCAATTGTAATCCCAGTGCTCCCACAGGAGGTGCCTTCCACAGAGCAGTAATCTATTAGGCAGCCTGAGAAACTTCTTCAGGGGTTATGTGTCCTATTGAAAGCTTTTTATTAGGAATCATGTGGCCCGCGGGCTTGGATGCAGTGTAATCAGGGTGGAGACTTGTGGTGCCATGGATCTTCTCCTTCTCTTGTGCTCTGTGTTTTAGCTTGCAAAAATCATGAACAGCTCCAGGGCAGATTAGTTAGTAATTAAAAATTTTAAATTCACATTAAGACCATTCAGGCTACTGAGGAATGAAAACTGTAACATGCGGTGCTGTGTGACAAGACACAGGCTGTCCTTGCAGACAGGGGACCTCACTGATTGTTAATCAGCCTTTTTGAGAATTGAGAGAGGAACTAGATATTTCTGTGTGGAAGAAGAGAATAGAATAAAAGAATTTACATGGTTTGTAGAGAAATGGGTTTGTCTGTATATCTGTTTACTACAATTTTGTCTGTATACATGTTTACTATAACATTGTTTGTACCTGTTTACTATAACTTTGAGTGCTATATTAAAAGTTGAAAAATGCCAGAAACCTCATTTTTAAGATGTCAATATGTAAGATGTTAACTGGAATACAGTAAAATAACGTGTGAAGAATACCACTTTAAGAGAAAAGGGGATCTAATTCTTTGCAATGCCCAAGTTTATAGCATCTGCATTATTTTGAGTTAGTCTCTACCTGCCAGGAGACCTCCACAGTTAAATAACAATGAGGCGGGGGTGGAGGAGTGGTTGGCTGACTCACAGTTGTGTGCTGTAGGCTTGATGATGGACAGTTAATTTTTAGACTACAAATAATTGCATCTCAATACTGTTTATTCCTCTTCTTTCTTTTTAAAAGGATGATGTTTGTGTTCATGTCTTATGTGACCAGGATAATCCAAGTTAGCTTTTAAACTTTTTTGGTTGTTGTTTGTTTTTACCTGGTGCTGGGAATTGAACCCAGGGCCTCATTCATGCTAGGCAAATGCTTCCCAACTGAGCTACATCCCCAGCCCCTAAATTTTATTTTGAGTACCATGAAATATAATATTTTTAGTGTAAATTTAGCCTCCCAAAATTTACCTTGCATTGCATACCAACAAAACAATTGCACAAAAATGTCTTTTTTTCACATGTCCCTGTTTTGAGGAGATTTTAGCTCTCAGCAGTGACTGGAGAGGCAACTGAGCACATAGTTGCTGAGAAGTGCCATGGAGCCCTTGCTCTGCTAAAGCCAAGGAAGTGGGTGCCTTCTGTGGTACCTCAGCCATGGTCCCCGTGGTAGCCTTTCACTGTGGTTTGTTTACTGGACCTTGATGAGTCCTAGGCTCAGAGATGATTCTGTTATATTACACTGAATCACTCAATCCAGGCATTGGTTTACAAAGAAATGCACAAAGCTGCCTCTTGAGTGTTTCTATTTTATAGCAGCATCTTAGTGGAAATAATTAGCCCTATGTCCAAGCAAAAGCACACATCACATTTGCAAAATTAAAGAGCGTACTTGTCAAGACTGGCTTTCCTATTTCTTTTTTCCTCTCCCACTGTTTAAATGTCTATTTTGGTAGTAACCTTAGCCCTGAAAACCCCATGGTCCTTTTTTCTTTTCTTTTCTGATTTAAAAAGCAAATAAGCAACAGAATACAAATACAGCTACATTTCTTTTTCTCAAGATGATTTGACTCAGCTATGGAAAATGCACAAGATTATTATGTTTTAATAGAAAAAGCCATGTCTCTGATAATCTATAGTAATTGTGTTGTCCATTTTGATACATGTTTCTTTATATGCATTATAACCAAACTGAAGCTTAATTTTGAAAATGATGATCTTCAGACTTAAGATTGGAGGTATTTAATAACTAATTCTATTTATCAGCATTTGTCATGGGGAGTAACTGGTCAGCCCTTCATGCAAAACATCATATTGGGGTTTAACTGTTCAAGTTCTATTCAAAGCAGGAAAAAATTACCAGGAAAATCAAACATTGTTTTTCAGTGGATATATTAATTACAAAACTAAAAATTCAGTTTGCTATATTTCATAATTGGAAAATAGCTATTTTCTTTTGAAACCATAGCCTGGACTGTGTTGAAATAAAAGATATAAGTTGGGCATGTACTGCTGTTGATCCAATGGAAATGCAACTGAGTCACTTGTGCATTTTGGAATTTATAGTCTAATGTACCTAAGCCATGTTGACTTTATGAGGGCCAGTGTCACAGAAGGGGATTGATTTGTGTTTCATCATACTGAATCACAAATTAGTCCAATGTAAAACAAAATCTCTCAACAATTTATCTCACTGAATATACCCAGTAGAGACAAAATAAATTGTAAAATCGCTTAAGTCTGAATACCAAAGAAATAATTGTAATAAATACCAGACTATGAGATCCCTGAGGCAAGATTATCATTTGTTTCCTGGCATATAAGAGGCACGCAAATTTATGTTTGCTGAATAAATAAATTAAAGTTGTCATAAATTCTGAACATTTCTGCTTTAGAAATATGCTAGAAATTAAATCTGGAATTGACATGCAGTTAAAGCACATGACAAAAAATTTCTGGCATTTCTTTAATAAACATGTATTTCCACTAATAAAAAAAGTTAACTACAGTTGAGGTGGATGATTTTTTGCAAGGGCAAACTAATAGTAGCACCTGATTCATCTAAAATGTCTAGCTTTAACCCCTAGATCGCTTTTTATCACTTGAAGCCAATGTACTTTGTTGATGAGATGATGTTGACGTTGTCCTAATTCAATACTATCCTTATTCTCTGTTATTGGGATAACAAAGATATAAACATCAAGTTTTTTTCTCCTATATTTCTAAAGAGGACCATTATGATCAATATGATAAATTTAAATGATCAATATGATAAATTTCTTGGATTCAATGATAGGAGACAAAAAAAAAAAACCTGGCAGATATGTTGACATACTCTTACTTTAAAAAATAAAATAAACAGTGTGTAGAATCATTTATTTATTTATTTTATATATAACAGTAAAATGCATTATAATTCTTATTGCACATATAGCGCGCTAATATTATATGCTTCTTTTTCTTTGACTACAAGGAAGCTCTGCTTGGTTAAAGGAAGTCTCCAAGATCTTTTTTTCTTTACAGAGCTTTGTCTAATACTTCCTGACCCAGTGTTTGAAATAAAACCAGTATATATCAATTATAAGCCATTTCAAAACTTACTAATTTCCAAAGTCTAAACCATGCTTTTTGAATGAAAATTAACTTTATATACATTTATGTACCCAAGGACATCTTTAAAGATATGTAAACTGATTTTTTGTAAGAGATAGAATAGAATTCTAAATGGATTCCTTGTGTATATTGATGGTAAACAACAGATCCTTTAAAGAGACATATTCTGCTGGTATTAATAAATTATAAGATTTAAAGTAAACTAAAGAATAGGATATTCTGATCCTTTGAAGAAGTAGGTTATTTTATAGAGCTTGAATTGCTTATGGTCAGATGTGTGAGCCCATAATCCAAAACATTTTTGAAGTGTCTTGAACTCTAATTCCATATTGATGATGTACCGCTCTGCAAAGATATTGATACATCTTGCATCCTGCAAGGGGTGCTAAGCTTCTTAGTAATACCCAGTATGTTCTGTGCTCATCTACCACCCAGCTGACAAAGGGTGATATTTTATTTCCCAAATGGCCACTTTATGCTAACTTGATCCTTAGAAGGTAGTCAAAGCCAGGAAACAGTTTTTAAACAGCATCCCAGATGACTTAATATTCTATGTAATACTAATGTTAAAGCTTCTTTTCTCATCAACTGGTCTAATTGCTAAAATTATGTTGTTTAACTTTTGATTGTGGGAAAACCTATTTTACAGTCACTTGTGGATCAGATCTCAGAAACAGTAGGAGGTGGGTGCAGATTGGGAAATCAGGGTGGGGTGTGTGCAGCTCTGCTAAAACAACTTTCCTGAAGTATCTTCTGAAGGAATAACGTGTATAGAAAAGTATCATTCATGGTCATCACCTTTCTACCACTGTTGGTCATGGGAAAAGGGTAAAAAAAGAAGAGAATTCGTGGGTGATGACAAAAGAGGCTGAGCTCTATCTCAAAAACTGTGATTTGTAAAAGTGACTTGTTGAGAAGGGAAGTGGGATTCAAGAAGGTGAACATTGTATAAGTAATTTCAGTAGTAGTTGGATTCCCACTCTTATTTACTGGTTATCTGCTCATTTTTTTCTTTTTCCCATTGACTATTAAAGCATAAAACCTCTGTTGATTTGAGAGCTATATTAAGGTAGACCTGACTGCATCAAAGTACATCCTGTGTTCATTGCTTGGAAGACATACTATATTAATTGGCATGAATCCTATTTAGATAAATAGATTCTAAACAATCCCTATTGGAATCCCAGCTGACTTTTGGTAGAAATTGACAAATAGATCTTAAATTCAGATGGATATCCAAGAGACTCAAAATAAATCTGAAAAAAAGATGAGGAAAACTACAAAAATCACACTGCCTGATTTTGAAATGTAATCACTTGTTACAGGAATCAAGGAATGTGCTGTTGGAATGAGATACACATATTGATTGATGGAATAAATTTGGGAGGCCAGAAAAAACCATTATGTTTGTGGTCAACTGATTTTCAATAGGGTGTCAAGGCACCGAAAATAGGAAATGTTGGTGGAACAACTAGGTATCTATATGCAAAATAGTGAAGTTGGACCCCTTCTGCATGTCACATTTGAAAATTAATTTACAATGGGTCAATGACACAAATATAAAAGTTACAACTACAAAACTATTAGTAGAAATCATAGGGCTAATAATGTTCATGACCTTGTATTATTCAGTGGTTTCATAGACATGGGAAACACAAAGGAAAAAAATACATAAATTGGACTTCATCAAATTTAAACAGTTCTATACTGTGACACCATCAAGAAAGTAAATAAGAAACCTATGGAGTGTGAGAATATATTTTTAAGCCATATATTTGATACAGGAATTGTATCTACAATATATTAAGATGATTGTGATAAAGAGCAATTAACCCAATTAAAAATGGACAACAGATCTGAATAGATATTTCTCAAAAAAATTTCAAGTGGTTAATAGCCTAGGAAAAGATGCATCCACTAAAATAGCTATAATAATAACAAAAAAAAACATACAATAACATGTTGGCAATGAGGTAGAGAAACTAAAATGATCATACACTGCTGGTAGATTATAAAATGGTGTAACATTTTGACTACAGTTTGGCAGCTCTACAGAACATTAAATATAGTTCATACATGATCAAATAATTCTATTGCTATGTATCTATCCAAAAAAATTTAAAACATGGCCACAAAAACTTCATTACATGATTGTGCATAGCAAAGTTATTCATAATAGCCAAAAAGTTGTAACTAAATATCCACCAAATGATTAATGGATGAACAAAATGTATATTTATAAAATTTAATATTATTAAGCCTTAAAAGGAAATGAAACACTGATGTGTGCTTTAACATGGACAAAACCTCAAAACATATTCTGTGAAAGAAACCAGACACAAAGGGCCACATGTTTTATTACCTCACTTATATGAATAGGCAAATCCATAGACAGAAAGATTATTATTTAACATTGGCTGTGGAGAGGGGAGAATGGAGCCACTAATTTTGGTTACCAGATTTCTTTTGGGAATGATGAAAATATTCTGTAATTAGGTAGTGATATTGGTTGCACAATTATTGAACATATTATGAATCACTGAAGTGCACATTTATAATGTGTAGAATTTATGGTATATGAATTATATCTGAACTAAAATATTAATGAAATAAATAGAAAAGCTACGTGTTGAACAGTGTCTGTGTCATACACAGATGACATTGGTGATGACCCCTACCTGAATGAAGTCTATAGTCTATTGGGGGAGAATGCAAACTAGCAAGTATAATACTGAGTGTAGATCCCAGTAAGGATATCTGTATAGGATGCTACTTAAACAGGAAGAAATCTGCCTGGATAATAGGAGGAGCTGGTGGTCCCTCTTTGCCATCCTTACTTGGGAGGAATCATTTGCTGAAAGTATGAACTCAACAGAGCAGAACCAAGACCAATATTAGATGTTGCTGAGGAAGACAACAGTGATAGAAAGTTAATATTTTTCTAATAGTAATGGAGTTCAGTGAGGTTGTCTTGGGATATGGCAAGTTTTCTTTCATTGGGGGGCACTTTAAATGACATTCTGGCATTAACCAAGTGAGTTATTTAAACTCTTTAAACCTCAGTATTCTGAGTTAATAACACACTACAGAGTTGACATAATCCTCACATGGAATAATGGATATGTGTTTAATGTATGAATACACACTATCTTGTACATAATAAACTCTATTAATACTGTTGCTGTCACCCCCGTCATCTTGATCAAATGAATTTTGGTAATAATGCTAGAAAGGAATTCAGGCAACAGATGGTAGAATCAGTGTAAATGTTGCTAGGAATTTCATAATATCCTCATTGTTGGTTACAGAATTCTAAGATCTCTTGTTCTTGGAATTTTCTATTCCCTGCTGTAAAATTAGAAAGAAGAATGGAATACCTCCATCTTTTCAAGACCCCCAGTTGACTATTTCTATCTTAAGGCAAACTACTTTGTTTCAATCATGGCTTTACACTCTACCTTGATGGCTGGTGTAGATGCTTCATTAAAGGACCCTCAATTACCTTGGAACATAGTCCTTATGAATATCAATAAAACCCTGATGAACACTGGGAAGGGCTATGGATCAAATACTGAGGCTCAACAGAAGGAGATTTGACTTCCTCAGCCTTTCAAAGAAAATGACATTGTTTAAAAACAAACAAGAGTAGCAGCTTAATTAGATTTATATGCAGTTTGTTAAGAAGTCTTAAGAGGTCCAGAGCATCCATGGTTGGCCAAAATATCTAGAGGTGGTTCTAATGTTATAAATTAGACTTACATAATTAAATGATTTTTTTCATGCTCATGGTAGCTTTGAGTTGGTATGACTTTTGCCTTATGTTAAAGACAGACTGTATTGATATTCTTTTTGTCCTTTTGCTATTTCCCTAGAGGTGTTTTATTTTTATTTTTTTAAAGAAAGAGAGTGAGAGAGAGAGAAAGAGAGAGAGAGAATTTTTTAATATTTTCCAGTTCTCGGCGGATGCAACATCTTTTGTTTTTGTATGTGGTGCTGAGGATCGAACCTGGGCCGCACGCATGCCAGGCGAGCGCGCTACCGCTTGAGCCACATCCCCAGCTCTAGGTGTTTTAGAGTGGTTGAATTTGATAGGAGTCCTTATAAACAACCAGATGGAAATAGCTGCAAATTGAAGGGTCAAGTTTGTGATGTTCAAAATACTTTAAACTCAAATTCATCATGTTCAGGATGTTCTGCAGCTAACTTCAGAGTTTAAGATTATTGAAGAGTCACTGAATTGTAGTAATTGAAATAATGGATTCTAGGACCAGACTACTTTGGATTCAAATGTCACATGGGTTAAGTCTCAAAAAGTCTTTGTGCCTCAGCTTTCTTGCTTCTATGATGAAGATACTTATAGTTTCTATCTCCTAGTATTGCAATGAGGACACTAATAGTTTAAATAATCATTCATAATGAGATACCATGTGTAAAACACTTAAAACAGTGTTTGGCATATAGTTAGCACTATAAGCATGAGCAGATCTTATTGGGAGCAGGTTGCTTATTTTTAAATTGTCTGAGTTATTGCTTTTATGTTAAAATATCAATTTATAAATTTGGTGTGTGGTATTTCATCTTGTGTCTGAAATGGCTTATCTCATTTAGCTGGGTATGACTTATAATTTCCAAGAGCAATCTAGCTGTCCTTGGCCTTTTCCCAGTTCATTTGCTTATATCAGTGGTTTCTTATTTATGAACTCAAAAGCCAGAGGAAGAGCCATAACCCATCTCATCCTATCATAGGACAGATCCACAAATTGTCATCATCTATTTCTGTGGATTACAAGGTAATCCTGACAAGTGAACACACAGTTCCATGAAAAACAAAACTTGTGACTCATAGATTATGAGTTTGTCATAATTTAATAAGCCTATCACTGGCTTATTGATATAAATTGTTCGGATTCCTCACCTGCACAGAGAGTAAAGCAGTAAAGCAATAGTTACTATTCATTGGAATGCTCTGGAAGCATGCTAAGCTGGATTCCTGGGCTCCACCCCATTGCTGATTCAGTAGGTCTGGAGTGGAGTTCAGTAATTTCTATTTCAAAGAAATTACTAAATGGTGCTATTATGTAGACCACACTTTGAGAATCCTTCAAAACTTCTTGTCAATCAAGCAACCCCTTGCTCCATTCTCTCACACTAAAGCTTGCTCTAGAGTTAACAGCAGACACTAGGTTTATGTCCTCATTTTCTAGAGGAAATTAACTCAGAGAAGTGTCTTTCCCTGACTACATGGAACACAGACAAATCTGGAAGATGCCTTTATTTTTTTAAATAGGGAATAATTTTCTCTTGCACTTCTTTTTTATAGTTTTAATTTTTTTAATATTTGTTAATTGACCAAGAAACATTATATAGATTTATGGTATGATCATTTTTGTATGGGAGGAGGAATACTCCAAATCTTTCTTAGCAATTATATAGTGTATTATCATTTACAATTCCTGTCTCAGCATTTAGATTTAGAGAGCTAGAACTCCAATTTCAGGCTCTATTCTATTTGGAAATATGAATGTCAGTTATTTTATCTCTCTGAACCTTATTTTCTTTTTCCATGAAATTAATGTCTCCTTTGATTACCATATATGGTGTTGCAAGAAATAAATGACATACTTTGCATCAAAGTGCTTTGTAAATGATGAAGTGCTATACAAATATTATTTTTCATACTCATCCCAGTTATCAGATGAAAATATCATGTTAAACATAATCTATTTTATGATAGGCACATCTTTCCCCTGCTCAGCTACAGTAAATATTGTCTTTTCTGTTTTCAGTGAGGAAATAGTACATTATAAACTACTCTCCTGTTGCACAGAATCCTTTCATTGATTTCCAAAGTTGCTTTATCTTCTAATCTCCTGCTTTTTAAAGTAAACAGTCAGAAGCTTATCATTTAGTCATTTATGCATCTAAGCTCTTTCATACAGTGAGATGTGTTCAGACACATATACATGTATTATTAATTTTTCTCCTAAAATCCTTTTATGTAAGATACCCTATAAATCACATTTTATGAAGAATGAAATAAGTGAGTTGTTATTTTATCTGAAATGCCTCCCTCATGTTTTTGGCATTTGACATTGGAAAGAGGATTGAATTGAGCCAAGAACACTGGATTCTCTTCCGAGCTGTGCCACCAGTAGGGTGTAAGTCAGTCAGGTCTCCTCTCTAAGCTTCAAGTCCCCATTTGCAAATGGTGCTAGTTCTTTCTCATTCCTTTCACCCTCAGGGTCTGTGATCTTAGAATTTTAAAGCAATTTTTGCACACTGTTCCTCATCTTGTGGAGGAGGTCTGCATCAAGTATTGACAGTGACCTTATTCTATTTGGTAAGATTTTTCCCTTTCTTGCCTCATGTCTTACTGCTGTTTGCATTTCATCCTGACGCAGGAAATTTTCTCTTTGCCATTCCTATAGGACACCAGGCTGCTCTTCACTGGACCTTTGGCTTTTCTCTGGGCTTGTGTTTCTGTTTATATGAATACTATCCTTTCATTATCTCCTAGAATGGATTCATTGAGAGTTTCAGGGATTTCGAGTTGGAGAGGCTTTCATATTTTTGGTGAGTTACTCTCCAGTGATTTTCAGAGACTCTCCCTTATAATTCATATGAAGAAATGCTAGTTCTCTTTTTTAATACAAAAAAGTTCCTTTAAAACTTTGCAGCTTAAAAGGACATTTCCTCATAGTTGGTTGTGAGTCAGGAATCTGGACACAGCTTAGCATCACCATCCATTTCATGATCCACAAGACTGTCAGGATATTGGTCCAGAGTCTGTGCTGTCATCTAGAGGCTTGACTCGAGAAGAATCTGCTTCTATGTTCAGGTGGCTATTATCAGGTTTTTGGTTTTTTTCAGGCTATTGTATTAAGGGCTGTAATTTTTAGCTGGCTGTTGGCCAGAGACTGCTCTCTCTCCCTTGTCATATGGACCTCTCAAACCCAGTAGTTCATTACATCAAAGCACGGAAGAGGAGAAGGCAATAGGTAGATCTGTTCACAGGATTGAAGCCCTAATCATTTGTAACCTAAACACTGAAATGACATCCCATTCTATTTAGCATATTATTTTAGTTAGTAGTAAGTAACCAGGATTATTAGCACAGGCTTGGGGAAAGAGTATTATGCAAGGGTGGGCAGGCCAGAAGAGGGCATCTTAAGAATCTACCTACCACAGAAGGGGTTGAGGTTAGACTCACTGTCTACAGTGATATGGTATAAATATCAGTCTTCTTGTAGTACCAGGTAGTTGTATTAAATCAAGGCACCAACAAGAGGCAGATGGTATATTCTGAGAAGAATAGAATCTAAAGGGAATGAGCAGTAAACCAGTTCACATAAATATAATTTTAAATATAATTGCATATGTTTCTACATCTGTATCAGTCATCTATTATTACATGACAAGCTACCCCAAACTTCCTATTGTTTACTTCACTTACAAATCTGCAATTTTTTTAATGTGCTTCATGAGGCCAGCTTATTTCCAGTCTATGAAATCAGCTCAGGTGGCTTACTTGGTTGCAGAAGATTCATTTTCAAAAGCATGACTCATCATTGACAGGTCCCACCTTTAAGGACTTTGGTTTCTCTCCATGTGATGAGTCTTTCCACAGACCACTAGGGTACCCAATTATATGGAGGCTTAACTCCAAGACCAAGGATCAAATAAGAGCAAGGTGTTCATGTGTACATTTTTATGGCCTAGTTTTAGATGTCATATATAAAGTCATTTCACCATAAATTGTTGGTTGAGATAGTAACAAAGGCCAACCCAAGTTTAAGATCAAAAGATTAGACTCTACCTTTTGATGGTGATAATAGCAAGAATCTGCATGCAAGATTCAAGTAAGTATTCCAGAAATACTGTTGTGACCTTTGTTGGAAAGTATGACCTGACATTGTGTTGTATTATCTTATATTGTGTCAGTTTTTCATATTATAATAATTTGTATTTGTTTCCTTTTGTTGAATACTTATTATATGCTAAACATGTAATTTCTAAATTAAAGTTCACTCAATTCTCTTAATGACACTGTGAGATAGTCATTCACATTTTGGCAGATGACAAAATCGAGGCACAAAGATGTTCAATAACTTGCCCAAGGTCAAACTAGCTCAGTGTCAAAATTAAGATTAAATTCAGGTGTTTTATTTCTTGAATCTAGCTTTTAACCCTTCTGCCATCTTGTTTCTATGTCACATCCATTTTCTCTCAAGTCTCATCCGGGCCATTCTCTTAGCCATCAATATTCTCATCCACATTTCTGTATCTCTCCTAGAGAACATGGATAGGCCTGCACTAGACAACAACGTGAACAGAGAAGAATCATATGTAGGTTTAGTGTTGCCTTTTAGAGTGCTGGATCTGTTCTGTGGGTGCCCCAGGACCAATTCTAGGAAGCCCCGAGAAAAGCAATAAACATTTCATTGGTTCCCTGTAGAGTTTATGGTGATCATAATGATTTTGCCTTTAATTTAATAAAACTTATGGAAATCTGGAGAAATTCAGGGAAAGCAGCTGAGTAAGAAAAGATAAGTTAAAAAAAGAAAAAGAAAATAGGAGATAAGAGCAGATATTTAAAAACTAATGAAATCAAGAGGGTATTTATTCTTGTTTTGCCATTTAGCTATCTGATGTTCCTTCGGGTAGTCTCTACAATCAACTAATTAATTTTTATTGGGATTTTTTTAAAAGAACCAACTTTTTAAAAAATATTTTAGTTGTGGGTGGACACAATACCTTTATTTTATTTATTTATTCATTTATGTTTATGTGGTGCTGAGGATTGAACCCTTGTGCCTCACATGTGCTAGGCAAGCGCTCTACCACTGAGCTACAACCCCAGCCCCTGTACTGGGATTTTTACCAATTAAAGAAACCCAGTATACTGTGTGTATGCTTGTATCAATTATGAAGCTTATTTATTCATTTAATGATATACTTCTTATTGGAGCAGTAATTGTTAACTCCTTACTATATGCAAGACAATGCAGATTCAAATCAAGAAGTTCACAGTTTCTACTTTTTCTGACCCCATAATGGAATTCTATTATAGGAAGCAGATGTATAGACCCATGATATATTATAAATGTGTGATAAGAATGTATGAACAAGGCTCTAAATATTCACAGAATAAGGTGCCCAGTGCCCCCAGAGAGAGATCAGAGGAGGCTTTTCCAAGATGGCATTTAAGCAGATATATTAGGAACTGGAAGTGTTCAGCTGGTTGAAACTCAGGAAATGTAGGGCAAGTGTCATGAGATAAGCCTGGAAAGGAAGGCAGGTAGTTATGTTTCTGCAAATTCATTCCCTCCTCTGCCTTCCTGTCTGCTTTATATACACAGTGATGACTCAGTACCAGGAATCTCAGGCAACAAACAGCAAATACGCACAATATTAAATTTCTCTGTAATCCCACTATCTATCTGTCCTCAGTGCAAATACCTCAGTGCCAGTAACTCATCTGAAACCCATGGAGATGGGGACTACAAAGTCCTGAGTACCCTCAAGATAAAATCATACCAGTCACAAGTGACTAGGCCCTGCAGGGTCATTCATTTTTGGTCTGGCATTGCTTCTTCTTCTTTTTTTTTTTTTTTTAAGATATTTGATGGGCCTCTTTATTTATTTATTTATTTATATGCATTGCTGAGAATTGAACCCAGTGCCTCACACATGCTAGGCAAGCACTCTACCACTAAGCCACAACTGCATCCCTGGCATTGCTTTTTAATAAAGCTGCTGGACATGTCCACAGCAGTATCATGGGCTAATATTCATGATTTATAAGTGTTTTACTGTATGCAAAGCTCACTCTTTCTTTTATTACTTAGTATGTATGAATTCATTGTCAATTCATTGTTAATTCATCTGATATATGATAAAATTGTGGCTCAGACATGTGAAATGACTTGCCTTAATTCTCACTAAATGAGTACCACAGAATTCATTCCGTTTTCCAAACCTCAACATATTTCAGACATTTTAAGTGATCTTCCGTAGCTAGGAACTCTGTTAAAATGAACTTTCAGTGGGAAGTTTGTTGTATACAATGGCTAAGGTGGAGCAGTTCTGGTTAAAATATGGAGTTATGCCTCTGAAGCAAAGCTGAGCATCTTCTTGTTCAGCCCAGAGTCAACCTTAATGCCTCTCCTTCTCTAGGTTATGAGGACTACTCCACTGTACTGTGCTAAATCCCCATGCTTTATGTTGGGGCACTCAGGAAAGGTCTACTGATCATTTTACCATCTACCATGGGAAGGAAGCCACTGTTATGTGAGATCAGCCACAGTACTCTCCCGCTGATCCTATGCTCTATTTCTATGGGTCAAAGCCCAGTCTAAAAGAAAAGAGAGACTAAAAGGACTAGAAGATTATAAAGACAATGTGGTAGAAAGCAGGCAAATTCTGATTCGGCTTTTAACTTGCTACTTGGTTTTAAGTGGGCATTCTACTAATATGTATTGTTCCAGTATTTCCCCTTCTAAACCAAGGATTTGGATTCCAGAGCCCCTCAAACTCTTACAGAAAACATTCCATGAAAATTCCATTCCTTGAGGAAGACACATAGCTTGATCCACTTCACACCTTAAAAGTTGAATCAACCCCAGTGTGTTCCACTCCCTTTCACAATCTCTTGAGGTATATGTTTTGAGGAGATCACAATTCATGGATTCAGGGAGTTAAGCAAATATCATTATGTAGGAATTGAAGTGCTTACTCTCTTTTTATCCATGAATTGGTTAAAACTTTTAATTATACTCCTGCTTTATTTTTCTGCATTGAATATAAGGATAATAAATTTAGAAATGCTTGGAATGAAGAAGTGGAAAGGCAAGACAGAAAAGGAAGAGGTCCATGAGTATAAAAATTTTCAGCCACTCTGTCTGCTGTACCAGAAGGATCAGGGTAGATTTGATTTGGATCTAAAATGTAGGAAGGAGACCAAGGCAGAAACTGGGAGAGGGCTTAGATGGTAGTCATGAAAGAGGCCTTTTTGGAAAGCTATACATTTCAACTTTCCTCTGTTTCAGCACTCCAAAGTGAGAGTCCTTGGAGGTCATCTGGATTCAGTTCCCCAGTCTTACAGAGGACAGCAGTGCCTGGGTGGGAAACTGACTTGGCCTTCACATTGCTATAGCATGCCCCTCTCTTTACATAGTTCATGAATAGTGAATCCCATCAGGAAGCAGCGGGTGTAGGCACCAGGCAGCTTTAAGGAGCTCTAGTATTAGGTTGGCCTCTTTCCATGATCCAGTTGAATAATTACCAACAGTTGCTTGGCACAAGGGTTCAAACCCAATTGAGAAGAAACCAAGTCTCCCACAGTAATGACAAGAAAAGAAATTCTTTGACCCAGTGATTTGGTAACAATAGGTACCACTGTTAGTCTGGAATTATATTTGATATTTGCAGAGGTTTCAAATTTATGAGAATAATTGTGAGATCTGCCAATAAAAAGCAGTTTGCCATATAAGCCAAAAGTTGGTGGATAGTTGAAGAGAAGCTTGTACTTCTTTCTTTTTTTTTGTTTTATTTTACTTATTATCAACTCTTTTTTTTTTCTTTTTTGATTTAACTTCTGGAATACATCATCTTCCTTGTATATTAAAGCTCCATAATATATATATTTTTAGAAGCTCTAAGAAAAAAAAATGGATGGATGGGACCTAACACTGTGGGGCTTCTGTCTGTATATATCTTTTCTCCTTGTGCCAAAGAGCCTCCGTCTGATGGGATAAATAGATATTGGCTTGACTGATAACTCAGAGATCAGCAAACACTATTCTTAAAAAAAAATAATAATTTTATCAGGGCTGAGGTTGTGGCTCAGCGGTAGAGCACTTGCCTAGCACGTGTGAGGCACTGGGTCCGATCCTCAGCACCACAAAAAAATAAATAAATAAAAATATTGTGTCCAACTACAGCTAAAAAATAATAATGATAATAATATTTTTATCTATTTTGGGCAACTCAGAGTCTGACTACCAGTTAATTCTGGCTTTAGTCTAAAAGTTGTACCATGGTACTTCGTTGCATTTCAGATGCAGAAAAACAGTGATAAACCTGGTAAATGCAAACTCAATTTACCTTAGACTGAGTAACACTGAGTCCTTCAATGTTACCTGTTTCCCTCTCTTCACAAGTTAATGGGGTTTTTCATTACAAACAAAGATTTCAATCTTATGCATGCCTCATAGTTCTTTTTCAAAGTGGGTAATAAATAATAAATGGCTGCAGGTTCACACATCTATTCTTTGTCCTTATTCTTCAATTTATGTCAATAAAAAGATTTTATTTGGTATGTGTTAAAACATTTAGTGCCTGTGTAAGCTTCTCATTGCTGTGACAAAATATCTGAGAAAATAACATGTAAAGGAGGAAAGATTTATTTTGGCTCATGGTCTCAGAGGTTTCAGCCCATAATCAGCTGAGTCCATTGTTTATGGGAATGTGGTGAGAGAGAACATGGTGGAAGGGCATGAGGAACAAAACTGTTAAACTCATGGTGGCAAGAAAACTGAGGATGGGGCATGGGGACAAGAAATAACCTTCCCAGAGCACAACCCTAGTGATGTGCTTCCTCAAACTACATTTCACCACTCTCTTCCAAATGTTCATTCAGCTATGAATTCCTCATGGATAATCCATCAATGAGGTTAACTCTGTCATAATCCTATCACTTTTCAAATTCTCCACTTATAAGCATTGCTGCATTAGGGATTCAATCTTCAAAATATCAATCTTTTGGGAGACATTTCAGATCCAAACCACCAGAGTGCTGAACACTAATTTCTTACTTCTTTTAGAAAATAGAGTATGTGATTTCCTAGTAACATATTAATACCACTGATTTGATCACTGGTCATGAGGATATCCATTCCTGTAGTTCTCAGATGATGCAGTAATTTCATGGTAAGAAAAAAATTTGCTCTTTGCTTTACAACAGCAAACTTTAGTGGAAAACTTTATCAGAATCTTATCAGAAACCCCATTTGACCTGCTCCATGATTTTTGTAAACAAAATCCCTCTTACAAACAGCCATTTGTGATAACTTAAAAAAAAATGTAACTTGTGATAGAACAGAGTAATAAATAATGCATTTGATAGCCATGTAACACTATTTGGAAAAACAAACAAGTCTTTGGATACTACACATAGTTGTCATGGCCTTAATACTCATTCATTTTTTTGTAATTGAAATTTTAGTAAAGCAAGTATTAACTGGTCTGTACTTACAGGCTTCAGTTTACTGATATATTGACTAGACAGGCTGCTGTTGGTTGGAGGTGGTGAGGAATACAAGATCATTATAAGAAATGACTATCTCATTTCCAGAATGGAGACAGGGTTTCTCTGTTGCCCAATTCATAATGTTGTATTTTATATTAGATGTTATAAATGAAAGTGCTTTTTTATATTTCCAAACATTAGTAGGTGTTGAAGTATCTCTTGGCCAAGTGTCCCCTTATGAGCCTTGGGAATCTTGTTGCTTTACAGAAGGAAATAGGGTTTTTCATTACAAAGATTTCAATCTTATGCATGCCTCATAGTTCTTTTTCAAAGTGTACATTTTTTTTCAAAATGTACATAGTACATTTTCACTAAAAACTGTATATATTTCTACAAAGAGAAGTAATGCCTGAAATATGAACCCATAAAGAGTGGTAAAATGATCTTTTTTTAAATGACATTTAATAATAAAATAAGCTGCTTATGCACTATCCAATGTATACAAATACTTTTTAAAAAAATATTTTAGCCTTTCTCCAACTAACAGGCATATATGGAATGTATGCTATGTTAGTCTTAAGGCTCTAAAAATGAACCTTCTCTTAGGGACCTTATGTTTTAGTCAGGAAAATATGATATACACTAATAAAAAATATAAAGGAGAAGGATTCATGTGTAAGAAGAGAGTGGAGTTGTACTGGCTGGTGTGCATTGGTATGAGGGGACAATGTGGTGGATGTTTGTGTTAACTCAACTTTTTATCATTGTAAAAAATACATGAAAAAATTAATATAGGGGAGTAAAGGTTTATTTTGTTGATCAGTTCTAGATGTTTCAGAATGAGATTGGCTGGTTCCAAGGCAGAAACATGATGGTGTAGCAAAGGAAAGCTTCTCAGCCCATATCTTCATGAAATCAAGAAAGACAGAGAAGGAACCAGGGACAAGATAAAGTCCCCAGGGGTATACCTCCACTAGCCCACTCCTTCAACTAGATTCCATATCCTACAGTTTCTGCCACTTCGCGATAGTTCACTGAGATTATGAATTCATCAATGGACTAATCCAGTATCAGGCCGGTACCCTCATGGTACAATTACCTCCCAAAAAGCCCCACTTCTGAACATTGCTACATTGGTAAATAAGCCTTTAACATATAAGCCTTTGTGGGACATTTTAGATTGGAAGCATAATACTACAAAGAATCATTTTTGGCCAAAGACAGAATTTTCCATTTGGACTGTCCTTTATTTACCAGTCAGCTTAAGGCATGCAATAGTATGGGTCATAGTGATCTGGGGGCAGAGATGGCTAACATAAACCACTTCAGGAAACCATTAGCAGTTACATTTGTCTTAGAAATAGGTTATGAGAAGTGAAGAATTGTAAAAGTCTAAGCTACAAAGATCTGATACCATCTTGGAGGTCCTTGCAAATCTGGAGAAGCTAGAGCAAATAGTTTGAATACCAACCAAATGAAAGATTATTACATTGCGTCCATGGGTCCTTCATATCTCTGGGCTTCTGTTTTCCTGTCCCTCAAATGAAGGGTTTTACTTGAAAATTTCTAAAGCTGTTTCTAGTGCTAATATTTAATATTTTTCTAAATTATTATATTTTAACGTTTTCTGAGAATAATTTCTGAACATATATTTATAAAAGTACTGCATTGATTTCTGCAGAAGGTCTATTGCACCAGTGATATGGAGCTAACAACCCAGAATTGACTAAATTCAAAGTGTGAGCATTGTGGTGTAAACTGGGGTTGTGAGGGCAGTCACTTATTGATGATTTAAATATCATCTGGAAAGCTTTATGGCAGGTATGTAAAGGATTTTACCAGGAACATTAGATGGTTACAAAACATGAGTAAAGCCCAGAGGCTGGGAGTGGACTTGGTCAAAAGATTAGTGGTGTATTATTGCTTTAACCAAGTACCACAAACTTAATCATTTAAAACAAGACTATTTTTTTTTTAACCTTAGAGTTCTGTAGGTCAGAAGTTTAGTCCAGGTGTCAACTGGGTCAAAACAAAGGTGTGAGCAGAGCTGCTCTGTTTTCGGGAAGATCTAGAGCAGAATCACTATCCTTACCTTTGCAGCTTCCCATGTTTCTTGGCTCATGGACTCTTCTTTAAAGCCAGCAACATTGTATCTGGCTGACCTTTGTTTCCTAGTCATGTCTCCATCTGACTACAGCTAGGAAGAGTTCTTTGATTTTAAGGACTTGTATGATGAGGTTAGGTCCATCCGGAAAATTCAGATATGGAGGGGGCATTTACAAAGAGAAAGCATGTGGCGAGATAAGATGCTCAAGCATATCTGGAATCCTAGGAAACCTATCTTAATCCCCTCCAGGGGCATTTCCTCAATAACCTAATGATATTATACTTAAGTTCCCATCACCTTTTAACATTACTGTATTGGGGACCAAGCTTCCAATAGGTGAACCCTTGGGGTATACACAAACATATCTAAACCATACAGTCTTCATATGGAAGAGTTGTCTCAGATTTTGAAAACTGGACCCTGGCAACAGTTGTGGGAGGACAAAGAGATACTTATTCCTTAGAATGATAGCACATTGAGTTTTTGTTTCTTGAAGCTAATATAACACAAATGAACATGTGGACGAACTCATATATTCAGCACAAAAGTGACACCCAGTTTTCTTTGGGGGTCCCTAAGAAATAGATTTATGAAGTCTAATGAAAGGATTGGCTTGCTTCCTGTGCCTTTAATGTAAGAGTGGGCCATTAACTTGTGTGCCTGTTCAAGAATGACTTGTAATGCAGAGGAGCTGACGAATAGATGGAACCTAGTAAATTGAAAGATTCTTCTGATGGAACAGGGAAATAGAGATTTATTGTTCAGTCAGTTCCAATTACACAGTTGTGTTGCATAGGAAAGCAGCTAAACAGGATGTTCGTTTATAACACTACTGAGGTGGAATCAACCCAGAGGAGATGGTGTCAGGGTGGTGTTCAGTGCCTGAGCTTCTACCTAGTGAGTCATTTGTGTGAAATGTCTTGACACAGATAGAATCGTGGAGCCCACACTGTATCTGATCACAGAAATGTTAATGCAGAATAGCAAGCTGGCTTTGATCTTCATGGGATTACAGGCTGGAGAATAAAACAAGGGGGTGTATTTTTAAAGGTCATCTCTACTACTTATGAGAAAACAGAATTTCGCATCTCATGCATCTGTGAGACTGTATATCAAAAATGGAGAATGATTACATTCTGAGGAAAACTACAAGTTGTTTTTCATGTGTGAATTTGATGCTTTTAAAAAAAATGGTTTTTCTGAAAGAGTTTAACATCCTGAATACTTGTTCCTTCTATGTTGTAGTTGATAATATGTAACACCCACTGTGGTGCATGAAGAGGAAGAACCTTCTTCTGCTCCCTACTTTACGTGTTAATGATGTGACATAATTTTTCAGAAATGCCACAGAATTTCAAATGTGATTTCTTTCTTAACTTGCAAATAGAGTTGACAACAGTGAAATATGTCCTGTAAACAAACCCAGGAAGAGTATCTTTGGAATGAATGGTCATAGAATTTACAGCAGATCACAGAAGTAGGAGAACCCACTGGCAAGAGGCTGGTCCTCTGAAGTCACACAGCAGTTTGGTGGCACTGCCAGGGCTATAGCCATCGTCACCTGACTCCAGTTTCTCTCTTTCTAGTCCAGCACAGCTGCCTCCCAAGTTTAATAGTCTATGACTCACAATCCAAATCTATGGTGACATATAATATTTTACTTTGATTCTAAATCAACAAACCACTTTTAGAAGTGCTTACACTGCTATATTACTTTTTATGCTATTAAATTCTTAAAGTAGAGTCTTATTTCTAGAACTTCAATAAGAGTAACCAGAGGAGTCATTTGTTTGTTATTATGACATATTTATTGGACCCTTTTTGAGTGGCAAGCTGTTTTCTAGAGAATGAGGATGCAGCTATTAATAAAATAGAATATTTCCTCAAGAGCTCATATTCCTGTAGGGGAGTGATAACAAGTAAACAAACAGGTAAACAAGTTTAACAGGTAATTGAAATCCAATTAAATTTTACAGAGAAAAATGAGGCAAGATAAAAGGTAGAGAGAAACAGAGGGCTGGTTGGAGTCAAGTGGAGGTTGCTGTTTTATATCCAGTAGTTTGTGAAAGTCTTATGAGACAATGGTATTTGATCAAAGACACCAAGAATGGCGGGGAATGAGGGAATGAGCTGCATGTGGTGGCACAGGCCTTTCATTCCAGCTACGTGGGAGTTTGATGCAGGAGGATCACAAGTACAAGGCCAGTCTCTGCAAATTAGCCAGACCTGTCTCAAAATAAAAAAATAAAAAGGGTTAAGGATATAGTTGAGGGAGGGAGACAGGGAGGGAGGGAGTGACACTAAGTTCAATCTCCAATACCACCAAAAATAAATAAATAAATAAATAAGTAAAAATTTAGGGAGTTAGCCATGTAGCTATGTGAGCATTTCAGATGGAGGGAAACACAAACGTGTTAGCATCCACGAGAGAAAACCATGCCTGGCAACTAGTATTTTTAAGAAAGAGTAATGTAGCCAAGGTAGGCTACAACCAGGTGATTGATCCTAAGGAAAATGAGAAAAGGAAATGGCACAGAAATGAAAGGGACCCTATTCATCACATGGAACTCAGACACATACTTGGAAGGAGACAGAAAGCACAGAGTCATATAATCAGATTTACAGTAAGGGTCTTTAAGGAAGCTTGGTGCAGAATAGACCATGTGGTGATAATCTTTTTTTAAAATATGTTTTTAGTTGTATATGGGCACAAGACTTTTTTTTTTTTTTAAATGTGGTGCTGAGGATCAAACCCAGTGCCTCCCACACATGAGGCAAGCACTCTACCACTGAGCTACAGCTGCAACCCCTGTGGTGATAATCTTGACTAACTGAACATAAGAATTGATTGGACTCAGTAGGTATAGTAGGTATTGAAGAAAGTAATAGGAAGTATGGGGTTCTACATGTATTTTTGTGGTAAAATCATTAAGTTGTGTAAATAGATTAGATGAAGAATAGGAGGGGGAAAAAAAGGAGTCAAAGATGACTCAGATTTTTAGCCCTGAGCAATGAGAAGAATGGAGACACCATTTACTGAGATATCAGGAGATAGTAAGAGAAATAGTTACGTTTCCATTTTTGTTATTTTGAGGGAAAGGGAAAAAAGATCATCAAAAATTTGGTTTTGGGTCTGTTATAGTTGAGTTATCTGTTAAGAGTTCCAGGAAGTTAACTTAGTAAATAATTGTATATTTGAGTCTGGGTTCAAGAGCAATGTCTAGACTTGATATAGATTTAAGAGTCAGCAGATACTTTAAAACTTTGAGTTGATATAACATTACCTAAGGTAATGGATTAAACCTAGGGCCAATATTCTGTGCCATGGACAGAAACAGGAACTCTTTTTAAAAAATATTTTTTAGTTGTAGGTGGACACAATGCCTTTATTTTTATTGATTTATTTTTGTGTGGTGCTGAGGATCGAACCCAGTGCCCCATTCATGCTAGGTGAGCACTCTATTGCTGAGCCACAACCCCAGCCCAAATTATTAAAAGATTTCTTGCCCAAGGTAGAGAGAGGGGGATCTATAGGAGGAGAACCAAAGGAGAATTCTTGAGGTAGAAAGAGAACCACAGAAGAATAATGCCTGGAATCAAAGTGGAAAATGTACTTCAAGAGAGAGTGAGTGATCCTGTTATCTGTACTGTTGGGTCAAGTATCATGAGAATTAAAAATTGAACCATAAGATTTAGTGTTTGATAGAGGTGGCCTTGACAGAAACTGTTCTCATCAATCTTCTGAGCTGTTTGTTCCCAATTGCTTTGCTTTGCTTTTGTCAAGGTGTGGAGGTCACAAATGTAACAACTAGGAACTCTGAAGTTACACTGTCTGCAGTTAAATTCTAGTTCCATATTGGCTAGTTTTTGTTTTATTCTTTTGAAAGGAAGGAAGTGATGTTTTCTGCCTCACAGGGTTTGGGAAAGATTAGATGAGTTAAGCACTTAGCACAGTGTCTGTCACATGGTAAATGACCAATAATTATTTAATGATTAAAAATAAAAGAGCCACTAAAATTATCAAAAATGTTCTAGTCTTACATGTTTTTATCCAGAAAACATTACATCATTATAAAGATGAATTTGAGCCTAATGTATTATCTTCTCACCTCTGTATTGTTTTTCTTCTATTTTTTTAATGTTTTGGTCCAGTTTTCATTCTTGCACAAATTGACCACACTGTGATTAAGTTGCTTCCACATAGTTTTTCCCAAGATCACAGGTTTCTGAGAAACCTATGCAAAGTTAGGCACTTCTGGCATTTGGGGCTTGAGATTTCTGTATCCCCATGTTTATTGCAGCACTATTCACAATAACTAAAATATAGACTCATTCTGAATGCCCACAGTTAGAAGAATGGAAAAAGAAAATGTGGCATATATACAATGAAATACTATTCAGCTATAAAACAAATGAAATCTTGTAATTTGTGAAAACATGGATGCACCTGGAGGACATTATTTTATATGAAATAAACCAAGCACAGAAGACAAATATTCATGCTATGTGTGATCTCACTCATGTGGAATATAAAGAACTGATATCATAGACAACAGAGAGTAGAACAGGTGCTGCCCAAGGCTGGGGAGGGCACGGTGCCTGGGGATGGGATGGGGACAGATTTGTTTAACAGGTACAAAATTATAGTTACATAGAAAAAATACATTCTGGTATTCCATCACACAGTCAGGTGAATATTGTTAACAATATTGTATGGATAATTTCAAAATAGCTGGAAGTAAGGATCATCATTGTTCTTACCACAAAGAAATGATAGGTGTGTGTGGTTATAGATATGCTAAATACCACAATTTGGTTAGTATACAATGTATACATGTTTCAATATAGTACACTGTGCCTCACAAGTGTGTACAATTATTATGTCTCAATTAAAAAAATAAAAATGATAAAAAGATGAATAAATAAGAAAGTAAGTAAAAATAGTTTCTGAATACTCTGGTGGGTGAGTGATTGGCATGGCACCTACAGAGTCATTCTAATTATGTAGTGAAGATTAGACAGAATCTTAATTATTGGATTTTCCTATAAATG
This sequence comes from Spermophilus citellus, assembly GCF_964194105.1. Lineage (NCBI taxonomy): Eukaryota > Metazoa > Chordata > Mammalia > Rodentia > Sciuridae > Spermophilus > Spermophilus citellus. The sequence continues at coordinate 118,844,023 of NC_138188.1, read as the reverse complement.
TATTTTAGTCTCCTTTAAAATCCTTTAACCTACCCTCCCCTCCTTTGTGGAATTTTTTGTGCAGGTATAACTCCTTGTAATTTTCATGCTGGACATGATGGGTTTAAGGTTGATGGGCTTGCTTATAATGGTATTTCTGTGGACATTACCTCCCTTTGTGTTTCTGGGACCAAGAACTTAAAATGAACTCTTATATTCATTCTTTCCAAAAAGTTCATAAAGTTCAAATAAAGGTGCCTTTAACACTTTCAGCTGTGCCTTCATGAATTAGGGGGGAAATGATTAGATATATTTTTTCTTTATCTTTGTTGAAATATATGAATAAAAGTAACCATGTTCAAACATGAAATAGAGAAAAACTATGTTTGTTAGGTTCTTAAAATCAGGATTGCAAATCTGAATCCAGCACTGGGCTGAGAGGACTCTATTAAGCACCAACTCCAGTCCCAAGCAGTGTATTGCAAAAGCTATGCCCATGGGCAGAATGGGATCTGAGCAAATATTGGTTCCAGTTCCTGTCCTCATTCATAAACAGCAGCACCTGAGTCTAGCCTTTCTCATGTGGTTGTTGTCTAGGTGGTAAAGGAATACTTTCATCCCCTTAGTGAGCTTCATGGGGTTTAACAGTGAAGAGACTATATCCAGACTTCCACAGCACTTCTCTTCTTGGAACTCTCTGTGTAGCCTGGGCCACACCATAGTACATTGGTAACACATTTTCCTGAGTGAGGGTAAAAGACAGGATGAACACAATGGAAACCAGATGTTGCAAAGTCCAATCCTATTGTTGCCATGCAATAATTTATTCAGATATTACCAAGTCCCTAGAATGTGTGCCATCAGTGTTCTGGTGCTCTGTTCTCTGTGATTGTAATTATATAATAAACAAGATGTCAAAGGACAGAGAGTTGAGAGGTCTGGCTTTGAGTACTTCATGTTATAAATCCTCAAACAGGTACAGAAAAGCGAACTGACTTTTACAGGACCCCACAAAAGAAAGAATGGATATTACCAATATTCTAGAGCAGAAAGCATGCAAGTTTGTCTATGCACATGAGTATTTATCCTACTACACACTCAGACAAAATATTATCTCTAGCCCTGACCAATAAGGTCCTTGTCTGTCCCTGAACTCTTTGGCCCTTCTACAAACCCAAGAGCCTTTCCCTTAATTTGACTCCTTAATTCTAGTTAAACAGATGCATAACAGAATTATCAAGACTAATTCCCATGTATTTATATGTAATCCTCTGACTTCTGACATCTAGCACTGAGCTTCATCCTAATAGGTGCGGGTTTACTTCCCTTCCTATATATGTCCAGGGTCACTGAAGCACTGGTTTTTACCATTCTTTTTGCAGACCTCTACAGTGGGCACTAGAACTTCCCAGTCTTCCCTCTCCTTTCTTTTCTCTCTCTCTCTCTCTCTCTCTCTCTTTGGTACCAATGATTGAACCCAGGGGTATTCAACCACTGAGTCATGTCCCCAGCCCTATTTTTTATTTTATTTAGAGCCAAGGTCTCACTGAGTTGCTTAGTGCCTCACTTTTCCTGAGGCTGGCTTTGAACTCGCGATCCTCCTGCCTCAGCCTCCTGAGCTGCTGGGATTACAGGTGTATGCTACCGTGCTTGGCTCTTTTCCCTCTTTATATCATCTACTTCTGATTCCTCTCACTGTCTACTTGCAGCATCTCCCTTCCCCTTTTACCTTGGAATCTGCCTCCCATCTCATTTGAGTTGATGCACACATTTTTTTTTTCCTGGCACTTATCACATTCTATACTCTATTGCAATTATGGTGAACTGTGTGAATTCTATTTCCTATGCGAGACTAGAAACTTGTTAATTGTAGAGAGCATGTTTGTGTGTACTTCCATTTCTGGATTTCCCGTTGCATCAAACACTTGGTACTTGATATAGGTTATGCACTCAGCAGATGATTGCTGAACAAATGAGGACAAATGAGGAAAAAATCAAACCTTCAACATTCTTATTGAAAAATTTAGTGAATAGAGTTACCAGGACTACCAGACTATAGTTATTTTTTACCTCCCACTTTCTATTCTAAATAAAATCAGAACCAAAGTGCCTATTTTCTAAAGATCAAAGGATGAGTACAAAGGATAATGGGTTACATTAATTATGTTTGATTATATTTTTGACTACTGTGTGCATGACTCTGCTGTGGTCTGAGCAGCAAAACTTTTGTTCTTTTATGAATACAAAGGGATAAATGAGTTTTTCATAATACAAAGATCTTGAATTTTTGTCTCAAATGAAGGACAGGAAGGTATTGTAGAGATTCAGAAACAAAAATATCTGGATTCTAATGCCTTTCTGTACCCCTCTCTACTTCTGTGACTTTGAACATGTTCTTGCCTCAGTTTGTGCCCTGGGTTCCTTGGCTATGGCATGTAGGAGTTTAACTAGTTTGTTTCCAGTGCCTCTTTCCACCAAGCACACTGGACTGGGATCTTAGGTAGAAGGGGGATAATCCCTTTTGACGACATATGGCTCAGCGTTCAGCTCATCATTGGCCCACTGTCATGATCTCAAGCACCTGATTATTCATACATTTTTGAGTATGTGAATTGCATAAAGCTGGTCAATGATGGTGAAAATTGAGTCCTAAATACTCTATCAGATGTATATGTAATGTAACCTGTTCAGGATCTCATTAGAGTGTCAAATGATATGTGAAATATGCACTAAGTGAGAAAGACTTGGGACGTTATGATGATAAGTCAGTAATATAATTTGATATTTATGGGTTAAAGATGATGGTGTCGTAAGATCTGCAGGTACAGGAGACCTGGAGCTAGAGTATATAGCACTGTGAGGAGGTGTTGTTGCTCACTTCCACGGGAGTGAGTGGAATCAACCGTTCACTCACCCCTGGAAACAAGGCCTCACTTTAGCCCCTCTGTCCAAGTCATCCTGACTCCTCACCCACTCTGCTATATTTATATTGATGCAAATTTTATTATTCTTTTACCACAAGAGAAATATGTTTACTTTAGAAAAGGTAACCAGAATCCTCCGATTTCTCATTGGAGAAAATAAAAAAAACACTTACCTCACAGAAACTCACTTCAGAAAATGTGAATGTCACACTGTTCCCCAAACCACTTTCTTCTTTGAATGCCAGCTGACCACAGCAGCTTTCCTTACCTTCTAATTCCGAGGCCCCAGACCCTTCCATCTGCTGGGCTGCCACATGGAATGGGGCTGACCATCAGCAAACAGAAAGAGCCCTTGTTCTTACGCTGCTGTCTGGACCTAGATTCTGGTTCTACCACTTAGAAGCCTTGGGACTGCTGGAGGATATTTCATTTCTCTAGACTCTAATCTTTTCTTGGGTAAGACAGAAATAAGCATATTTAATTTTTAAAATGACTAGAATTATAAGAAAGAACGCATCGAGGACATCTAGCACCTAGCTGCATCCTAATAGGTGTGGGTATACTTCCCTTCCTATATGTGTCCAGGGTCACTGAAGGAAGCACTGTTTTATCTCTGCTATGCAACCACTAAGGGGTCTTTCACTGTGCAAATAATGAGGGGAAAATGGTCTTCAGCATTCACTCCATACTTCACCGAACTTAGTGACACCTCAAGTCAGTACCCAGTGATCTGCAACATTGTAGTGTCAATTTATTCATGTGTTTCTCCTTTTGTTCCATAGCCTTCTGCAAAATAAAGTGTAAAAGGAAGAATCCTCAAGTAGGATCCTGCAGACCTGGTTTCCAGTCCTCATTCTTAGAGTAACCTACTCTTTGATCCATACCAAGTCAATTCCTCTACATATTTGAGTTACAGTCCTTTACATTAGGTCTCTCTGGAGCTGTGTAGATTATTTAGGTCTATTCACATATACTTTAGTTACTGGATGTTCAGAAATTGAAGACCATTCTCTTCTGTGTCTCCTCCTTTCCCAGAATTGAAAGTTCATGTATTCTTACCAATGCTCCTGAAACAGGAACTATGAAACATTTCTGAGCCTGGCTGACCTAGAGGTCCTTTAAGGGCCTGCCCTCTTTCTTGATAATAATTCAGTGCATTTACCTGCTGTCATAGAGTTTATGAAGTATCTTCATGTATCTGTTAGTACTGAAGTTCCACCATAAGGCCTGAAGATGGGGATTCTTGTCCATATCTTGGAATGAGAAACAGGCTACGAAATAATTTGCTCATGTCCTATACTAAGTGCTACCTACATAGCCTGGATTTCAAGCAGCATCCTTCTCCAGACCAAAGTCCTTATCTGAGTGTAACTCCCAATCCAAGTTAGAATCTTGGTGCACTCATTAGTCCTAAATAAATCTTTTTTTTTTTTTTTATTGCATGAGAATGAAATGGAAATTTGAAACATTTTTTAATCTTCTAAAATCCACTTTTCCATCATTTTCTAAAATGCCCTTTGTGTCCATGTGTTATATATGTGTGGATTCAACCAACTGAACATTGAAAATATTTTATTAAAAAAATTGCATCTGTATTTTACATGTACAGACTTGTATTTTGTCATTATTTCTAAACAAAATAGTATAACAACTATTTACATACCATTTACATTTTAGGATACCTTATAAACAACCTAGAAATGATTTAAAATATAGGGAAGAATGTACCTAGTTTATAAGTAAATACTATGACATTTTAAATAATGACTGAGCATCCACAGGTTTTGGTAACTTTAGGGGTCCTGGACTAATCCCCTGTTGGTATCAAGGTATGACTATTTATAACTTTAAGTTGCTTACAAAGCTCAAAGTACATTTCATTTTGGTATAAGAATTTACTGTATCCATTGGCTTTTACAGAGCTTTGGAGCAAATATTTTCTTCACTGTAAACAGCAAAAGAGATCCACTGGACATCTAGGTATACATTCTTTTGAGCTTTGTCTTGGTAGGCAGTCAATGGCAAAGAAATACATTCATTTTAATAAACAGCCTTGATATTTTTTTTACCACTCTCTTTAATGAAATTCCATCCCATGCTTACTAATCTACTGAGCTTGTCAGTGCACGTCCTAGCCGTTACTCAAAAATGTAAGGAAACAGCATGGTGTAGAAAGAACACTGGACTAAATGTCAGAAGAGCATTCCTCACTCTCCTCTCCCAACAATTATTTGACTTTGGCAAATCACTCACTTCACTTCCATGAACATCTGGTTCACCTTCTATATGGTGTTACACTAGATCATGTCTAAGATTCTTTTCCAACCTGGAAAATTCTCCAGCATGTTTTACTTACAAATATGTTATACTACTGTCCTTAATTTTTAAAACAAATATAGGGAAATACCTATACTGCAGATAAGGTTAGGAGGCTTTACGTATTCCACAGATTTTTATGTGAAATGTAATAAAAACATGATAAACTTTAGAAGGGAAACATTCCAGAAGTGAAAATTGTGAAGACATGGACATTTGAAAGTGCAGGTTCTAATGAGAAAGGGAAGCCACAGAATCTATTGTGCATAGAAATGATAGCAATAGAAATTAAATTGAGAGAAGGGTGATTTGGGCTGAGAGTGGAGGTCTCCACAGTATGTACACAGACCCATGCACAGATATAATGTGCACTCAGCCCTTTGCAGGGTAGCCTGACGAACTGTTGCTCTTTATACTTCAGCCAATGAGATAAAAACACAAAAATTAAGAAGACTTGTACATTTGAGATATTGTTGATTCTTATGAGTATCATTTAGGGTATTAGCTTCTCTCTCTTATTGTACAGGATTTGGGATACATTCATTCTTGAATTTCTACCAAGCAGAATTCCACCATAGTTGGAGCTCAGTTGTTGATGCTTCAACTAGGTTGCCACATGCTTACCTAACACCTAAGAAGGAAGGAAGTTGGTTTTCTTATACAGAATAACTAGCAGATTTTTTTTTTAAATGAGCTACCAATGACAAAATAAAACCTCCAGGAAAGAATTGACAGCCTGGATCTGTAATTTGCCTGACCTAACAATTAAAAAAAAACTCATTGCTGTGTCAGCCTGCCAGATGGATCTTCTCCTCAAAATGTAATGTGTAGCTCTTCTGAATGCAATTCAAGTGCAAGCTTCCTTTCCCCCACTTTATATTTGTTGAGTTTGGGAAAGAAGCAGTTTTATTTGAACTAAACCCACTCATTTCAAGTGTGTTTAATGACAGCAGTATGTGACAGATAAAATAAAATCCTACAGCCTCAATTTGATGTTTGTTTTAATTTCAGACCTTAGTAAAAGGAGACAGAGAAGATATAATAGCATAACTCAAAAGGAGGAATTGAAAACAAATGATTGATTGTCATAAACTTAGCATTTTTTCTCCAGACAAGTTTGGGAAGTCAAGTAACATGAGCAATAGTTTTAGTAAGAGTTGATATTACCATAGGGTCATCAGTTTGCAGAGTCACTTTATGTTCATTGTCCCATCAAGTCTGTGAGTTTTCCTGGCCAGAAATTATCAACCTAGGGTTATACATAGATGAGTGAGTTGTACCAAGTCTGCCTTTGAAGTGGTAGAGCTGGGCCTCATGCCTGATCCTGTTGATTTGGAATTCAATTGTTATCTCACTGCTCTGTGCAGGCTCACCAATCAAACCTGGGTGGTACCCTGGAGCACATCAGAGGCACTCTGTTCTTTCACTTCAGTAACGCACTTTATTATGCATGGAGAATGTGAATAAATTATCTTCACAACTGATCCCAGCAGTCAGAAGTATATGGAGTGAACTGGGCACAATGGTGCACCCCTGTAATTCCAGTGGTTCTAGAGGCTGAGGCAGAAGGATTGTGAGTTCAAAGCCAGCCTAAGCAACATAGTGAGACCTTGTCTAAAAATGAAAAAAAATAAGGGTTGCTGATGTAGATTGGTGGTTAAGTGTCCCTGGGTTCAATCCCTGGCACACATGTGCATGCATTGCATGTAAGCACACATGCGCGCACGTGCACACACACACACACATATACACACAAGTATATGGAGTGAAATTTAAAAGTCTTCCTCAACAGCACCTAGGTCCCTCCAACTCAAAATGACCATCTTATTCTCTGTTGTACATCTTCTCAATCACTTGTCAATGTGTTTATCTATAGATATGATAAATATATATTATATACTGGGTATATATAATATATATAAAGGGTATCACATATTTTTCTTATTTACTCTTTTCCTCTGTTTTTGTGTTAGTAAAAAGGAATTTTCCATATATATATTTTTTAACATTTATATAGCATTCCTTTAAAAAGTGTACCATTACTTATTCTTTTGTATTGGTGGGATTCAGCTTTTCCTTATTATAAACAATATTAAGATGAGCTTCTTCACTTGTCTTTGTGTACACATGTAACTGGAATTACTCAGTCTCAAATGTTAGAATCTTCACATTAGCTCATGGTATCAACCTGGACTTAAAGGCTTCTCCTTAGCTAGTTGGGGATGTGTTGTTTAGACCAATCCAGACTCTTCTCTAAACAGACACTTGTGGCCAGGAAAGTAAATGTTGGGGAGGTTATTTTCCATGGTACTGTGGTTTGGATAGAGGCACTTACTGTGAAAGAAGGTAGGATATTCTTGTAATAGTTTTGTTTATTTAAAACAACCACCACTCTTCACTGAGATAGAACAAGGTACTTAATGCAATAAAAACATCTACCATGATTAAAAATGCAAATGTAGAAATGCACTAAAAAAAGATCTTTTGCTTATTCTTTGTTAAGACACAAGTGTTCTAAATAATTGGGCTTTAAAATATATAACTGAATTCTCAGTAGTGATTATATGGTATGAAAGTCCAGAGAGTAAAGTCCACTTTCAAGCCATCCTGACTCTTTCTGCCTTTTCCAGATGGTCACATTGAAGGTAATTAAGAGGTACCATTGAAAATCTGAGTACATGAGAGTATAGAGGTAGTCTGAATAGCTTTTTATGAATTAGACATTACAGGAGACCATCGTCACAATAGTTCTAAAATCACAGACAATATGTTGTACATTGCAAGCAAGGGACACAAGCTCTCACCCCTATCCTCCTATTTTTTATTTGTCCCAGTAATAGGTGTAGTCATTTTTAAAACCATAATATCCCAGTGTGGTTCAGAATCATGTTTGTCTTCATTCGTTCTTTTAGAATAAAGAAATTGTTTCTCAGGTCGCTTTTAGTTAGGTCCTTTCAGGTTGCAAAGCCAAGTCAGGCTTAAAGTTACCTTAGATGACTTTGGATGATGAGAATTTATGGGAAGCAGACAAAGAGGGAAAAAAGAAGTACAGAAACCATGTCAGCATCTGGACAGCCTGGCTTCATAAAGACTTGGAATATTGTTGAAGACACAACAGTAGCTTATTTTGTCAAAACTTAATAAATAAACGTACAGTGTTTCCTGGTCTGGTGCTAGACAAGGACATAGCTTCCCCTCAGTTTTTCCTTCTGTTTACTATTGCTGCTCCTTGGAGATTCTTTCTCTTTCTTCTTCTTCTGGACATCAGGATATTCATGATCCTGTATCCTACGCTGCCTCAAGGCTTCATCCTACTTCTCTGAATTTTGCTCCAATCCCTCCTTCTCCCAGTTCTTTCTCTTGAACTCAAATGCCCGAAGCGTAGACTTGTATTTTAGCTGGTTCTTCTCCAGTACAAATTGGGAAGTAATTCTTCCCCCAGCACAAATCATGGGTATCTGGTCAGGTTTTGGTTTAATCTCCGATCCAATTAGTTGTGGCCAAAGTTCAGAAATACCTGCTACAGCACTGTGGCGATGTATTTATTAGAACAAGTTTTTGAGGCTCTTTGCCTAAACAGAGCTGTGGATGTGGGAGAGACTCAACATTTTATGTGCTCCTCTATCATTATGGATTTCCTAAACTCAGCTAAGCAGAAGAGTTTAAAGATGTAGTCTTCAAATCAACACGCTCAAGATGCCTTCAGGAGAATTAGATACAGTTTTTGACATCACTTTAACCAGCAATGGAATTTCATATAAGTTTAGTTTTTATTTCTAAGTTCAGGTTTTCCATCTTTTCAATACTTTTTTTTTCCTAAACAAGAGAGGAAAATAGATTAAGATAAGAGGAGGACCAAAGTTAATTTCTCACTACATTTGTCCCTAGGGAAAAGTGAGACATGCTCAGGAGAAGGTATTTGTGGAGTGGGAGATTCTAGTGAGTAAGGAGAAGGATGTGGCTCAGAGTGCAAAGCTCTGGAGAAGGTAGCTGGGACTGCAGGCAAGAACATGAGTGGAAGTGTTTGCTTAGCATAGAGATTAGACATGTCTCCCTGGATTCCTGGAGAAAGGATAAGTGCATCTGTATTCCCTTGATTCCTAGAGAAAGGATGAGTACATCTGTACACATCTATAGAAACAGAAGGGACTAACCAGAGGAAAGCAATCATTCTGCATAGCTTAACTCCCCTCAAAAGTAGAGAGGAGTATCATGTGTCAATAAAGGCATGGATGATGAGGAGCCAACAGCATTCAGGTGGGCCCCTGGTATGTGATACAACGATGTAGGAAAAGATTGTGGTGAAGCTCTGAGACTCAACTTGAAACCAGATGATCAGTTCTGCATAGCATTTTTCCACTTTCTATAAATCTATATAAATCCAGTCCTACAAACAAACAAACAAACAAAAATCAAAAAAGCAAGAACATCACAAGTCACTTCAAGTTAAAGGTTAACAGAGTCTGTCTATGTGTAAAACAAGGCAAGTTTTAACTGCTGTGACTTCAGGGGAAGCAATAAGTAGAACCCCTCTTCTCTACTCACATGCAGAAGCCAGTAAGAAATGCAGGATGCATCAGACAGATGAGCCCAGAGTATCAGCCCTGTGACTGACAAAAAGCACACTAAATGACAGATGGCAGCTTTGGGCCAAGGGAAAGCAGGGCTGCTATACCTGTAATGGAGAGGCTTGCCCTACTGATAGAGGCCATCAATGTCACTTGCAGTCCTCTACTAGTAAGAGGCTGCCCTATATCAGTTTGGAGTTTGAAGAAGCAGAGAAGAGCATGATCTTGCGGGCAACAGGTTTAAATGGCGAAGGGGTCTAAGGCAGATCTGCCTGCCGTGTGGTTTTCCCTAGCTTCTTTAATCTATTAAACCACCACTTCTCCTTTGAGAAATGAGGGGGAGGCACAGACAGGTGTCACAACTGTTTCTCCAGGGATCATCCTTCTATATGGAACAACTGAGAAGTAGGAAATGAACTTCCTGTCTTCATTTTATGATGGCAATTCAAGGTCTAATTTAGGGGTCTAGCCTCCTTTCTGGAATAGCTGTTTGGTTTTATGGATGGGATGATGATGGAATGACTAGATTTCTCCTAAAGGCAAGGAGATTCCAGAAGGCTAAGCATATATAATTAAAATAGGACTGTAGTGTGCAGGGTATATGACAATATATGTAGAAGTGGGGCAAGTAGTGCAGGTAGGTGGTGGTGGTTGCTGAGCAGATGTGAATAGTCACAGTGCTAGGGAGCAGGGAGAGCTTATTATGTCAGGGTGAACCAGATATTTCAGGCTTTGACTTTTCCCCAAATATTTGCAAGTTAACAAGTGCCTTAGCTTAGAGAGCTCTTCCTCTTAGTGCCCTCTAGATCCACGTTCTACTAGTTTGCATTCTGGCTTTAAAACTGTTTATCTATAAAACCATTCAGTAGCTGTCTTGCATTTTTTATTTATGGAAGGGAGTGTGTACCTAATCTTCAGATTTATACAAAGTTTATTCAGGCCTGTTTGGGTGACAGTAGAATGCCACAGCTTTGCTCCCTGGCCTGCAGTGTTTTGTGTCTACTTAACAAAATTTAAAGTGAATTGTAACATAGTTGTTTTGGCTGATCCCAACATTGAAAGGGATGCTTTAATCTCTTGGCAAGTTAGTTAGCATTTTAAAATGAGCATCTTCCCATAGGACCATGATTAATATAGGTCATTATGAAAGGTTTGCATTTCAAGCAATATTTATTTTTGAATGACTCTTTAAGGAGTATCACAACAAGGTTTTTTGTTTTCCCTTTATGGATGATAAAACCATTATCTAGAGTGGTTTATTGGAAGTTTGTGTACCATAGTCTTAGCACAGGAATCTGGCTCTCTTGACACTTCTTCACTGTGGGTACACATGGATGAACATCATCCTTCATACACACCTATGAGGATGTGAACACACCTCTTTATATGTAAACACATCTATAAGGACATGATGAGCAAACTCCTGTTCAAACACAAACATTCTTTCAACGTGCCAATATATATATTAAAAGGTATGAATTAGCAGAATATATTCTGCCAACACATTCTCTGCAAGTTTCTGATAAGTAGGATTAACACAGTAATGAGCACATTACAAAACATTTGTGAGGTATTATTAGGGCTTTGATTACTTGTCATTCTGTTTCTGTCCATTCCAAACTGATATTGCTAGCAGTTTTTAAAAATCCCAAATAGGATTTCTGTTGGTTCATAAATATATTGTCAAATGCATATTGTATCTTATTATGCTAAACCAAATAGAATAAAACATATTTGATACTGAAATAATGAAAAAAACATTGACTATTTTTGACTAAACTGGAACTTCTACTAGGCCTCATGGTTGTTTTTACAAACATTTACCATGAGAAAATGTATGAAAGTTCTTTCATTGCAAAGCTTTCAAACTCTTGTAGGTCGTGCCAGGACAGGCATATGATCTCTATCTACCTCAAAGAGATGGTGTGGTTGACTGTGGAGCATCACCCAGACCTCAGAGCAGAAGGATTTGGGAACAGTGTTTAGTTCTTAACACATATGTGGAGAAGCATGGTTTTCTCATGTAATTAATAGGAATTTTCATTTGATGAGAACATGGATTAACAAGGTTTAAATTTATATTCTCAGTAGCTCTCTATTATCTAACGTCTTTGATGGGGAAAAATTAGAAAATTACATGATTGTGTTTCTTTTCACTCCTCCCTGGCAAGATTATAAGAAAATATAACAAGGCTTATGCCATGATTGCTAAGTATGTGAGAATTTCCCAGGTGATTCAATATGTCACAGGCCTTGATTTTCACATGTGAGAGCAGGACTCGGCAAACAACTCTTCTGAGATTAGAGGTGATTTTATACACAAAATTATGTTTTTTGAAAATGAGCATGAGTAGAGACACTGCTATCTTTTCAGGTGTGTCATCCTCTAGCTTTATTAGCTATTTCACCTCACCTTATTATACAACTCAGATTTTTAAATAAAATATCTGATCGGATCAGTCCAAGCTCTCTGTTGGATGATCATGTGAAATCATAGTCACATCTCCAAAATGTGCTGTGCACGTTGCTTTTGATCCCTATCACCTCCCTACCTCCACTGGATGTTTCTTCTCAGTGGAAGAAACCATACTCTCTCACTACACAAATTACACCAAGATTGCTAGTAACCCTACTGAAAAACTCACAATAATGGTATGTCTGAGTCATGTCTTTTTATATATGGTGTTGTGGGGTATGATTAGTCAGCAACATTTATTTAATGCCCATAAGCTCAGAGCAAGTCTGAGACAGTAGAAAAGGAGAGAAAGGAGATCGAAAAACAAATAGACTGTCGTCTCCAGAAGAGCTTATCGTATCTTTATGAGTACAGAGAACAGATAAAAAAGGATTAGGAAAACTTAAAAGCAAAATCCCAATGAGTGCAAATTGGCCTGGTACAAACTGAGTTATATAAATGCAAAGAGGATGCAAATTATAAAAACTTGAAGTTCATTGTTTAAAACTGCTATCTTTGATTTTCATAATACTTATGCTGTAAGAATTGTTAGAGCTCAGAACACCATACACTTCAATGAGGAAAATTTCCTGGTTGAATTGTATCATTTAGAGACACAAACCTAACTCTTAGCATTTATGGGTTTTTGAGAATTGATGCTATAAGGCTTTATGAGTCCCTGTTAAAATTTTTTTCATCATCCTTAAAGCTTATTGTATAACCTTGAACAAGCTAACCTCACTGTATCTCAATTTCTACATCTTTAAAGTGGGCTTGGTGATAATATTTATCTCATGAGATTATTAGGAGCATTAAATGTATCATATTGTAGTATTTCTATTCTGTGAAGCATCTATGTTTTAACAGTTCAATTTCTTTGAGATTGGAGTGCATCTTGTAATTGAAAAACAAACCACTGTGTCATAGATTAACTAGCACCGCTTATTTCTTAAGTGGTAAACAAAACAAAAAGCAGTTATGCATTTCCTCTTCAGAGACATCACATAAGATGTATGAAGTCCTTAGGAAAGCATTGGTGACATAGTAGGTCTTACAAAGTTACTGTTATTATCATTGACTGAATGCTAGTTTTATAATTTGTAAAGCATCTGTCTCTAATGTCATTGACTTCTGCATTATGAAGCAGAATATACTTAGGATTTCTGGTCTTTGAGAAAATAGAGACTGAATGAGTTGCCAGAGATCATATAACTGGGACATCTAAGTTTTGTTTTTTGTGGTTTTTTTTGTACCAGGGATTGAAATTGGGGTGCTAACCACTTAGCTACATCTGTATCCCTTTTTATTTTTTTATTGTGAGTCATGGGTCTCACCAAATTGCTTAGTGCCTCACTAAATTTCTGAGGCTAGCCTTGAACTTGAGATCCTCCTGCCTTAGCCTCCCGAGTTGCTGGAATTATAGGCATGCACCAACAAGCCCAGCTCAACTTGTTTTCTCTCTTCATTTTTCACACCACTAATTGAGTCCTACTATGTGATGTGAACTGTGGGTCCTAGGAATGAGGCATGAATTCAGGCACACAAGGCTCTTTATCTGACTTACCTTTAATGGATGGAGGTTGAGGAAATGGGAAGATGTAATCTAGCAAATAAACTCAGAGTGAAACAGGACAGAATGAGCCTCAGGAGGTGTCTGGCATGATGTTTGCTAAGAAGGTCATGCCAGGTTCCTCTGAGGAGTTGACTGCTGAAGTGAATACCTCAAGGTCAAGTTGAGAACTTGCACTTGCAGTATAATAGTGCAAGTCTTGCAATGCAGAAAGGAGCTCTGGTCTTTAAAGGAACTGGAATGAGTTGAGATAAGCCATGGGAATACCTATCTTGGGTCCTCTGGAGAGGGAGTAGATACCTGTGACTTTGGATTCAGAGAGCAGATGCTAGATTTTTTTCCTCAGGAGCAAAGTATTTGAACTCCTGCCCTCCCATCAGGTATAGAACCCAGGGATGCTTAATGACTAAGCAACATCCCCAATCCTTTTTTATTTTGAGACAGGGTCTCCCTAAGTTGCTTAGGGTTTCCCTAAATTACTGATGCTGGCCTTGAACTTGCAATCCTCTGCCTCAGCCTCCTGAGCCACTGGGATTACAGGCTATGTATCATTGCATCCAGTAAGTTGAGCATTCTTTACCACAATGTAGAAGCTTGTTTTTTAGGTGCTATAGAGAAATTTATACATCTAGGAGGGAGATGTCAACCCATAGATTGTTTCCATCCTCCTTTTCAGAGGAGTACACTGAAGACTGAGGATATGAAAAGATTTCCCCCTAGTTTTCTAATGTCATGTAGTGCTAGTAATATCTAGTTGAGCCACATACCTACTCCTAGGTATCAGTTTTAGACGGTTTTTTAAATCTTAAAACCTTCTAAGTGGAAATTTCCAATATTAGTAAGTGGTAACTCTTCATACTGGATGGAATTGTTCCAGAAAACAAATCACTAGTGATTTATTTCCACTTCTGTGGTTCTTTGGTATTGGCTCTCTTGACATCAGCTTCTTAGAAATATCAATTCTGTCTTGAAATAGCCCATCAAATAGTGATGCATAAAAGGCAAGAATTTATGTATTCTTCTTGTCATACATATCAACACCTATTTAATCTGATCATGTAAAAAGTTGGTGATCTATTTATTTCCAATGAGGGCTTTCTGCAGCAAAAATTAGTTTGGGGCCTTGTCCTTACTTATAAACACACACCTGACTGCATCAATGACAAGAATCTATATGATGCCATTAAATGATATTAATTAGGGAGAGGGCATGCTTTTGGCATGCTGGCTAATTCACATCTTAATTCACATCTTTTACTGGACCCCATTTCTTATTTGTAAAATGGGAATTTTAAAATAGATTATTTTCTAAACTATAAACTGTGATATCTTTATCAATTTACCTACTGAAGAGCTTCCTGTTAATTGGTTCAACTTGCAGTAAGTAGTTCAAGTTCATTCCGAATTTTGAATAATATTTCATTTTCACTAAATTTTCGCAAACATAATTGAGCATCTTGTAGTTACAAGTTTCCACAACAGACCCATAAGCATCTGAGAGGTTAAGGTACAGTGAAAAAGGTAGTCAGGTAACTTGGGTTTTTTAAAATAACTTTTTTGAGATATAATTAGCTTACTTTTTAATGTACCATCTCAAATTATTTTTAAAAGTGATTTCAATATATTCACTTAACAAATATTTATTCAGCATTTGCCATGTGCCAGAAACATTCTAGGTCCTATGTTTATAGAAATTGGTAGCAGTTTTACAAATCCTAACCTGTCAGAAGAGGTTCATTAACAGACAGTTTTCCATATGGTATTATAAGCCAGTATTCAGGGTCATAAGGTACCCTGGGAACACATGGGTAGGACAAAGCACACCTAGTCTTGGGAAACTTGGGAGGTTTTTGAAAAGTGTTCATCTCTAAATGGGTTTTGGAGACAACTGTAGGTATTTGAAAGGTTGATGGAATGTAGAAAATAGAGAAGGGAAAGTTTTTCTGGTGAGATACAAGCTATGCACAGCCACTCATTGTTCTCTTACCACGTGGCATAGCATGGAAAGAATGGTTGCTGTGGAGCCTGCAGGGAGGAGCATGCTTCAGCCGAGATGGATATATCCTGCTATGAGGTCACAAAGAAGGATGAGACCAGCGGGCAGATGTGACATTTACAGTTAGATCACACAAGGAGCCACATTTAGTCTAAGAAGAATTGCAATTTTAAGAGTAAGATGTGCATGAAAGAGTGGTAATTTCAGCTGCATGAGGGATTTGAAATCCTTGAAGAAGGAGTAAGTAGAACAGAGAAAGAATGTATTTGAGCAAATACATTGGCAACAGCGGAGGGGCAATGTATACATGGATTCAGAACAGTAGACTTACTTTGTTGTATACCTAGTCCTGTAGGCATCTGGGGGAAGAAGGTAGTCTGAAGGATGAGAACTGGTGCATTCATGAGGTTTGTGAGAGGAAATTAGAGGTGTGTTTTACAGAGATAACTCTTGATATTTTTTTGAGGGGAGAGGCCTTGGATTCTGAAAGAAAGCTTGGGAGGATGTTATCACTATTGCCCCAGATAGTAATGTTCTAGCCAGGATTTTAGGTCAAATTCTGTTTCCTACTTAAAAAAATATAATAAACAAACATACGAAATGATAACTTACCCTTCTTGAGAAACTTACTATCTCAATTCTCTGTGTTGATTCATTTGATTCTCATAACACAACTCGGGGACAAGGCTGTCATTTTACCGATGTGTAAATTATGGCCCAGAGAGGTGTGACTCACCAAGGTAGTCAGTGTGCATATCTACTCTTTGAACCAAGGCAGTGTGGCTCTAAAGGCTAAATATAGGAATTAATAACTCAAATCATAATTGAAAATATTGATGGTGTGTTACTGAAGAGGGATATTTGGCAAACGAATTTTGCTTTTTTCCAATTCAGTGATTTGTGATGTATTTATAGAGTAGTACAACCATTAGCTTCATCTAACTTTAAAATGTTTAGAAATCTCATGTTCTTTTCCTCCTGATTTTTATTCCAACCCTAGGTAACTTTGAATTAATCTTAGTGGTCATTAGTTTTCAAATGAATGGTGACTTCTGTTTCCTAGGGGTTGTTTTTGACATCTGACATCCTCACTAATTCAGGAGTATAACATAGTTTGTTTGAACTTGTAATTTCTAGCTTCTGTGTGAAGTTAGTAGAATGCTTTGTTTATAATTTGGGGCAGAAAAGAGTGAGAGTTCCAGGGTTCCAGGCACTGTGTCAATCTTTGGTCCCCCACATGAGATTGCCGTGACCCACCCTGAAGTTCTCTATTTTTGTATGAGGAAGACACATAGACTATTGAACAACTTTGGAGAAGAGAATTCCTGATGTATTGGTTAAGGCTTGTGTTAAACTTTCTGCTGAAAGTCATTGAATTTTTTTTTTCTCTCTAAAGTTAGTATATATGAAGAAGTGTTTGGAGTGCATGGCATTTAAAGAATAAAATCCACATCAACTTAAATAAAGCTCCCCATCCAGAATAGATTAGTAATCATCAAGCACAAAATACTGAGCTGTAGAGTGGCTTAACGGACAGCTGCTGATAGGCATAAAAGAGTACCAGGTAGAACACAGAAGCACAGATAACTGCCATAACTAGTGGTAGCACATGTATCTGAGATGCCTTAAAATAAAAATTGCAAGTACAACGGATTTGATCAGTCCTAGTATTTCTTTCTCCTATTCTCTCAGTCCCAAGTTAAAAATAAAATCTGCCTGCCTCATTCTCCTGTGTGCTAGTTAGTAGGATTAGCTGGAGTTCTCAACAGGAAAGCAATAGATACAGTAGACTCCATTGTATGGTGGGTGAAAGCCCGGTAGAGATAATTATACAGTCACTCCCACTATATTACCCTTCAAAGAAATTGAGCCTAATATTCTCCTCCTAAGCAATTTAAACAACTTCTAAAAAAAGTGCAAGATATTATTTAGGGAATGAAATAGCTACTGTATATAATCAGGAGGGAGAATTATAGCAAATTATTATACTCATTTGATAAGTGAATAAAGAGCTATGCTCAAAGCTTTGTATTGTACCTCCTAAGTAATTGTTCAGTTGTGCTAACTGTCCTTTAAAGAAGAGAAGAGATAAAGAACTGCTAAAAAAAAAAAATCAATTGTTATACTTGTTCAGTGAGGTTTCTCCCTCTGGGCACAGATTACGTCTAATTTCATGCTCCATGAGGATCAAGCACACTTTGGCCTTCAAATGTTTAATAGTGGTTATTTTTTTTCTTTCCAAAGATAATGTCCATGTATAAACATAGGCACTAATATGGGTTAAAAAAAAGCAATAAAGCCTTTTTAAAAATATTTGTTTTATTTGCAGTTGGAAACAGTACCTTTATTTTATTTATTTATCCCAACACCTCGCACATGCTAGGTGAGCGCTCTACTGTTGAGCCACAACCCCAGCCACAATAAAGCCTTTTTTACTGCATGTATGTGTTGGTGGGTATAGCTGTTATAGACTTATGCTCCCAGCGCATATCTTCCAGTACTTTCAAAAGTAAGAACTGTATGCCAATCTTTCCAATACTTCTTTCTAGGCGCACACACACACACACACACACACACACACACACACACACACAATCTACTAACTCGTTCATGTATATGAAAAATGGGCTGGCAGTAGTATTGGAGTCAACCTTCTCTTTGGTTTGCTCTAAACAAAGTAAACATGCCAGTGTGAAAAACTGGAGACTTAAATGATGATGCACTTTCTTTGGTTTGCAATTCTTTTGTCCTCACTCTCCCCTGCTTAAAAATAAATAAATAAATAAATAAATAAATAAATAAATAAATAAATAGCTGAACTAATTGCTCTTAGGAGAAGGCTTGCTGCCTAGTTGCTAAGAGCAGCTATATTAAAGATGCCAGACTCCTTAGCAGGGATCCTCTGTATCCTCTACTTGCTAGCTGCATAACATCCAAAGAGAGTCTTAATCTCCCCATGCTTCAGTTCCTTACTTCAAAGAAGTCATGAGAATGCTGATCATAACAACACAGTGCCTACCTCATACAGTTGTGAGGAGTAGTCAGAGCTACACATGGATCAGTAGAGTACTCTCTCTCTCCTTTAGTTATAGTTCATGAATTCTAAAACCCATATTGATTTACAGATGTTAACATTTCTGATTAACTATTGTCAGTCAGGTGGCAGTCATGGTGTAGTTGTCCTTGTCTGCTCACGCTCATCAAAACTTGCTGACTATAGGGATCAGTAGCATGGGAGAAAATCCCATTGACAATAACAGACCTCACTTTTGTCATTATTCTTGCTGGTGCAGAGGACAGTATATTTTGGAGGAATACATAGATGTCATGATTTTCAGGGGAAAAAATGATTCAAAGGGATGAAGTCTAAATGTGACAAAATTTTAGGAATGCTAGGAATCCTTCAATTTACTTTGCTTATAAATTTGTCAGCCTGCAGGAGGGTAAAGTATGCTATGGGTAAATAATTTTAAGCCATTTCTTTCAACAAGTATATAATAATAAAATTAATAAAAAGCACTATGTCATGATTTAAAAGGCAGTAATTTTTGTTTTAAATGGTATAATAGCTAATGGTACATTTTATAATCAGTGGCATCTTGGATTGGATGAGATATTTAGTGAGCACTCAGAAAATGTTAGTGTTTTCATTAATATTTAGGTAGATGTAACTGTTGGTCAGTACATTATCAGAGTTAAGGGACTGTCTCTAAGGTTTTGAATATGAGTAGAATAGACTGAAAAAATAATTAGGCTTTAACAAAAATCTGAAGAACTTAACTTGAAACTATATCAATATGACCTGCCCTAAGTTTATTCAGTAAATGTTGCACTCAGTTGGACTGGAATTCACGTTCACTAAATACACATGCCCTATCCTTTTATCTGAATTGTGAAGATTAAATTGAATAATAGAAGAGCAAGCATGTCATAAAGTAAATAGGAAGTATCCATCCACATAGTACCGGTAATACTGCAGTAACAAGTAATCCCCAAATCTCAGTGCTTAAAGCAAACTTTTTTTTTTCTTGTTTGTGCTACTTGTCCATCATAGATTCAAAAGAGGCCTTTGCAGGTTGATGGAAAAGTCACCCTTTCAAACACTGTTGTTCCCCATCCCAGAGTGAAAGAGCACTGAGGATCTGGAACTGGCAGTTGTTTGCATTGGTCTGAATGTAATGCTCATCACTTGGGCTCACAGCCCATTAGATACCATTATTCACATGACTCCCCTTAGCTATAATGGTGTCAGAAAGCAGAGAGCTGAAATATTTGGAGAATAGCATCAATGACTGCAGCAACATTTGTAATACTACTAATAATGGTTAGCAGTCATGGAATATTTACTGTGTACCAGGCACTGGTATTCGAGCTTTTCAGGAACAGTATCCTTTAGTCCTTATGAAGTGTATGATCAAGATCATCATTACACAGCTGAGAAACCAAGGCCAAAGGGGTAGGCTATCCTGAATAAAGAAGGCAGAACAGGGACTCTGCTTCTCTTGCATTCATGTGTTTCTCAAACTGTATGGACTGAATGAGTTTTTCCTCCTTGGAGTCAAACCCAGTGCCTTGTTGATTCTAGGCAGTAATCTACAACTGTGCTCTATCCCATGCCCTGGAATGCTCTTTTTCTTTTTTTAATTGTAAAAGGAGGAAACAAATATAGTTGTGAATCTGTTCTCCAAAACAGAAGAATGGTTTTGGTGATTCTTAAGGCTTCCTAAAGTTCCACCTGGAACAGCCTAGAATGATCTGCAGAAAAGGTGACTGCTGTGCTTCTATTGCTGCCTCATCTGCAGAACATAGGGGTCCTCTCTGAGCTAAGACAATGACTTACCCAATAGCTCAGTAGATAGGGATTGTCCCAGTAGAGGGGGCTGCCAAGGCTGCCAGGGTTTCCATGGATCTGCCTCCTCTTGACTTGTTTAAATTTTCAAAGTTGGAAAATTTCTGATATTTATACAAGTAGAAGAACACAGTGACCACAGTCATCAATGACTAATATTCAGTGATCAATGCATGCTCAGTCTTATTTGATTGTACTTTTTGAGTTAACCTGACTGCTTGTGAAGCAGAGCCTTGAACATTGTCTGTATTCCTTGGGTTTGTAGGACACAGGAGTAACAAGGTAGGAGGACAATAATCAGCTGGTGGCATTCTGCTGAGGAGGGTTCGAGAGGACAGGTGGAGGACAGAATCGAAGATCTTCTTCTGAAAAGAGGGCAACACTAATAATATGTTAGACAAGTTATCGACCTGGTGTTAAATGCTGTGACAGTATTCAGTCTTTCATGGGACACTTTTGCAACATAGGAGGGGAAGGGAGACATGTGTTCTTAATGTGTCTCAACATCATTTCCCTTCTCCCCAGGGAAACCCATAGCCTTCCTGCCACCGTGGTACTTAATGAACAGAGATGTCTGAGGTCTGTTATGTGGCAGCACAGGAGAGTTGTCTCTAGGCCCTACAGTCAGGCAGAGAAACTGCCAGAACTAGCTAGAAAGCACATCTTCAGTACCCTGGGCGTCCTCAGCATCATCCAGAGGACCCTGAATTCCTTAACCTCCCTGTCTCTTTTTGAAAAACGCATATAATAACCGTCTGGGTCCCTCACAAATCTATTATAGCATTTAATTAACAAATGTTCCTCAAGTGCTTTGAACTCCCTGTCTGGATAGATGTGACTGAAATGTAAAATACCTTTCACTGCCTTATTTATTGCTCCAGCGAACACGCTATATGCTGGCAGCATTTATCTTCATTTTAATTTTATCTCCCACAAATATAGGCATTAATTTAAATCACATACAGAACATAACAGTTTTTATAGAGGCAAACTTATTCCAGTGTGCTGCATTTTAATATCGCACTTTACCATCTTTTCTCACTTGATTCAAGAATAGTATCTCTTCCTGCCTCAGCATTTAATCTTAGGACAACAGAAACTTTTTTTGTGCGTGTATGTTCTTGCTCTCAAACTTTTATCTTTCTTGCTGCTTTGCTCTTTGGTACCTAAAAGTTGTTTTTTTGAGTGTGGGCACAGGTCTGTATTCGTCGTCCTTCCCCTTTGCCAGCTTAATTGCTGGTGTGGTGGGGGCGGATCTTGCAGTGGAAAGGAATGCTTATTCGACTTCAGATAATTTTTCTAATAGTAACAGATATTCCAAAAGACATCCGCCTTCCTAAAATTCATAAACTACATGATCTTTTAAGGACATCATTTTTGTCCTCTGATCCTCTTTTTATTCAAAGGGAGCATTCCCCTTTTTCTTCATAAAGGCTACTTTTTCAGCAGATGAGTCTTTCCCTAAGGGAAAATGTGCTAAATGGGCCTGCTGTATTTATGGCTATGAAACATTCCAGTTAGCTGTTACACCCTAAGCAAGGACAATTTCCCCATCCTTAATTTGTGGCCTGAAAAGCCGTGGCCCTCCTCAATTAGGACTTGCTGAATTGCCTCTGACATGACAACGTGTTCCCAGAAGTCAGGACTGTGGAGTCAGTAATAACAAGAGCACCGCTGTAAGACAACATGGTTTTAAAAGCCATTTTAGGTTTTTTTTTTTTCTTTTTCTTTTCCCAAAAGCTTTCAGGATTATAAATTAAAAAGAAACAAAACTTATTTTTCTAGTTTTGCAGGCTTCTGAATATCTCGATTTAAGGACATCTGTCATAATTGGACTTGTGTTATTGTCGTTGTTCTTAACATTTCGTCGGAGTTTAAAATGTACCAATTATTGTTAAGTTCCCTGTTTTATTCTTGTAACGACCCTGGGAGACAGGTACATTATTATGTTCATTTTATAGATGAAGAAGCATAGTCTGGAGAAGTTAAATGGTTTTTCTGAAATCACGCAGCTTCTGCGTGTCAGAGCTATGATTTTGAATCCTGTCCACTGGAACTAATTGGCTTTTGGAATAGCTCTCCTCAGCCTAAATTCTTGACCTCTCCTTTGATGCTGACTCTTCCCAAACCCTTAGTCTTTTTGCTACTAGGTGGATTTTATTTGTGGTGAGAACACGGTTACCCTGGAAACCCACTAGCTAGAATGGCAATCCAATTATAGTACTGTCACTCAGTTTTATTAAATTAGTATTGCTGATGATGTAGACTTCTTGATTGAAAGATGCTGGGAAATGGGTTCTCACCAGTTGTTGTTGCCTTAAGACCATTCAGGATCATTCTCATCTATTTCAATCCCCACTCCCTAGAAAAAAGAAGAAAAAGAAAACAAAAAAGCAAAATCCCTGAGGCTCAGGTTACTTGGCTGATTCATATTTCACTTTAGGCCATTGATTTCAGTCCATTCTTGGTTCAGGAAGGGTCTCAGGTCTTTGATAGACTTTGGTTCATCACAGGCTTCTGATAGGTCAAGAATTTGCTTTGTTTCAACCTGATTTGTGAGGTTTTTAAAATAATACATAGAAATTAGACAGAACTGAAATGGTATAGCCAGGGCTCAGCCTGGTGGCACCAGCTTGAGGGGAAGAACTCTGGGAATGGTTCTCAGCTCCCTCCTGTGAAGGCAAATGGCCGGCTGGTAGAGTGTTGCAGTCACTTCCTTCTGTGTAAGGCAAGTGCCAGGCATGCCAAACATCACCTTTCTTCACCTTCCTTATTATCCATTTTATGGAAGTGGTAAAGGGAAAGCTAGAAGAAATGGTTGGTTAATTTGTAGCGCTATTATGTGATGATGAGTTTTGGTGACAGAATTCCACATTTGCAGGTCAGTGCTTATTTTTTTGATATGACAGTGTCTCAAGGTCTGACTTATGTATCACAGAAAACAAAAACAAAAATAATGAATCTGAATTTGAAGTTCTAACATCAACATTATTGTCATTTTGAGGGGAAAAAACCAGTCCTGTCTGAAATGATTGGGGTGAAGGAAAAGATGGGGGCTGCACTTCCATGACCGTCTCCATCACCCTTGAGCAGATTTCCAGAAGCATTCGTTCAAAATGGGGAAGAGTGACGCGTCTTCAGAAAATATTACACTTTCTATGTTAGGTTTTCCACCTGTAAAATAATTTATTTTAAGATATTCATTCAGGGGCTAGAGGTATGGTTTAGTAGAGGCTCTAAGTTAAATCCCCAGAAATGAATAAAATGAATAAACATAAGATATTCATTCAAGTACTGGCTCTAACATATACTGGGTTGGAGTCCTTAATCAGTGTAGTTATCTTGGAGCTTCATTTCTCTTTGGTAAAGATGAAACAACAGTAATATTGGCTATAATGCTGAGTTGTGAAGTAATAAAGTAATCTCACGTAAGACAGCACTGTTATTCTTGTGATCAGCTATCTCATTTTCCTTCTCTCTGATTCTAGCTATGTAAGACTTAATCTGGGTCTATCTTTGCTATTCCATATATATAGTTTTAGGGTCTTGAATTTTAAAATCCTAATTCTGTTTTTATTTCCCTGAGAGTTCCAAATTCTTCTCATCTGATTTTCTCTTAAATGAAATGAGAAATAACACCCTAGTTTCTTCACATCTAATATATTTTCTCTTAGCTATAAATCTATATATTATCTGAATTGTGTATATATTTTCATACCCACATAAGAACTCATGCATATTTTTGAAAATCTAAAGGGAAATACACATTGATAGTAGTTATTTCTGAGATTTGAGGAGATGGGCTTCTTTCTACACTTCTCTGTAACATTTCCATAATGCGCCTACTTTGTTTTTGCAAATATGCATTATAATTTATGTATTTTTATAAATGTATATATGATATTCTATGTATTGTTTTAGCTGTCACTGTGACAAAATCCCCCAAATAATCAACTTTGTAAGGAGGAAAGACTTATTTTGGTAGTTTCAGTCCATAGTCAGTTGGCCTTGAGCTTTGGACCTGTGGCAAGGAGACCACGTGATGTAGGGAGCACAGTGGTGGAGAAAGCTGATCATCCCATAGCAGCTGGGAAGCAGAAGAGATGGAAAGGGATCAAGGTCCCAATACCTCCTTCCAGGGCACTCCCTGACCCCCCAATGACCTACCTTCCTCCCACTAGGCCTCAGCTCCTAAGGGTGTTGCCACCTCCTAATAGCACCGCAGGTGGGCGGCCAAGCTTTTAACACATGGGCATTTGGGGGACTTTCCAGATCAAAACTACGGCACATATATTTTAATTCATTTATATAATTATATGAGTATAGTGAAACACTTGTGCAATATATTCAACAAAGGAAAAAACACCCTCTAGCAATAAATACTTACAAAGGCAGATTAAAAATTGTGATCAACTTTCTTCCTGTCTCCCTTCACCCTCTGTACTCTTTCTCCTTCCTCCCTACATCTCTTGTTTCCTCTCTCCTTCCCCCTCTTTCCTTCTCCCTTTCCTCCTCCTTTCTTTCTGTCTTGTTATTACCCACCATCTATCACAGCAGAAATTGTTAAAGCTAGATCTTAAATAGAGTTTGCTAGAAAAATGAGATTTTCTTAAAGGATTTGATTTCTCCTTGCATCATATATCATTGATCCAGTGCTTGAAATTATCTCAAAACAAAGATATAACTATGTTCTTTAACATGAATTTCAGTGTTTAACAAATGGTGGCCTCTCCTTTTCCACTACCCTGCAGAGAGAATGTTTGGGCACCAGACTGGTTCAAGTTGAGCAGCTGTTAAGGTTCCCTTCCCTCCCCTTACTTCCCCTGTCACTTTCCTCCTCTTCCCTTCCCTTCTTTTAACTTACTTGGAAGATCTTCACTGATTGGAATTCTCCAGCCAGGGCTCATGTAATTTATTTCCCCATCTCTCTGAATGTCTGCTGTGGGTATGGGTTTTCTTCCCCCTTTATAGGACCATCCCTGCTATACTTGTACTTCTTTTCTTTGAATATTTTCCCCATCAGTTCATGTAATGCTGTTGTTTTAAAATATTGATTTGATCCAGAGAAAAAGGGGCAGATTCTTGAATTAAGAATATCTCAAGGGGAAGTATTATTTCTCAATTTAAAGAGAGTAACTTTACCATTTCACCCTCTGACCTTTTCCTTTTTTTTTCAATTTGATAGGCCCAAGTGAGACCACAATTAGGACCACAATTAAGACGTATGCTACGAAGGCCTACATTCTAGTTTGGTTCCTCTTCTGGCCCTTGGCCCTCTGTAGTGCACCAAATCAGGACTTGATCACCAGCTGCCTCTGCTGTAATTGCAGGCAGCACCCTGGCCTGCAGAGTAGCCAAGATTCAGCCTTGGAAGTATTTTCAGGAAAAGGTGGAGGTCTTTTCCCCACTCTGAGCATCTTTCAGTGGCTTAGTATAGCTGGTATTAATGTTATAAATGATCATCCCTAAGCCTGTCTCTGTTCCAGCCCAGATGGAGTTTTGATTTTAGAAAATCATTCAGTGAAATGTATTTCCTGTGCTTGGTAGTCAGTGATCACTTACCAAAAAAAGGGGGTGATCAAGAGTAAAAATAAACTTATGATAATTCACATACACTTAACCTTTAAGGAGTGAGTAATACTGAAAAGGGAATGAAGCATGCTCTGCTGACCAGCATTTGCACATGGATTCCAGGAATGTGCTTAGGGTTGCCAAAGCAGCCTCTGAATCCTGCCAAAAGCATCCCTGGGGCTTTTGCTAAGGGTGGGGAGAGCTAGGAATATGGAGGTGTGTGTGTTTAAAAACTTTGTTACCCAGCACTGTGTAGTAGAAAAAATACTGGGAAAAAGATGGTAAACCTGCATTCTAGAACCAGCCCTGTCCAATCTCTGTGACTCTATAATAAAGTTACCAGGCCACCTTGGAACTTAAGTTATTATGTATAGAATAAAGATGTCATGCTGGGATATTAAATCCTTTATTTTGTCCTAAGTATCTTAGCACAGAAAGATCATACATGCTCATCATATCTCTGGGTCAATGAGGGAAGATTAAACTCAAAAACCAAATTATCACATTAAAAATGGAAAAACAGTAATTTGGTGTTTACATATATATATATATATATATATATATATATATATATATATGTATGTAAACACCATATATATATATATATATATATATATACACGCACACACACACACACATGTATACATACATACATACATACATATATACATAAATTTTAGTATATTTGGAGAAATATATAAAACTTTATTAGTATTTCTTAATCTCATGATATTTTAAAAACCACAGTGAGTTAAGAGCTCAGGTTAAACCCTAGTTTATGTAAACCATAGTACTATTGTGCCACAACTGAATTAGCCAGGCCTCAAGAGTAATTTTACCAAAGGTACTACCCTCTTGTCATACTTTCCATGAGGATGATGCTATTGAAATTAAGCATTTTTCTCAATAGATCGCTTGTTTCCAAATTTTACGAAGGATAACCCAAAACAACTTGTCTTTAATTACCTCATTGTCTATACAGATATTTTTGGTAGCTTTCTATGTTGTATAACTGCTTCCCTTCTCCTTGTGGAATGGCTGAAACCTTGAAGGGGTGGAAGAAATCCCCATTCTGTTGAAAGCCTGGTAGGGACATGTAGTTCTAGTGTCCTCTGCTCATAGTAGAAGGCATGTCTCTTTACAAGCAACCTTCCATTCTTGTTAGGGTGGAAATCATTATGCAGCAAGAGTGATCCACATGTTAGTCTTACAACAACATGGACAAGCCTTATGAATGGTTTGTTTTCTACCCTAAGTTAAAAATCAGCCTGCTTGATAATGCCTATGGAAGGTTTTGCCAGAGAATCAGAACCCGCAGAAGATATATTTTAAGAGAGTAGTTGCAATATTTAAAGAGACTAATTGCAAGGAAGTAGCTCACATGGTTGTGTGGACTGATTAGGTGATATGACTTTTACTGGGAAGGGCAGGCAGGGGCTGAGGCTGCTATCCACAGGCAGAATTTCTTCCCTTTTAAAGAATCCTCAGCTCCTTTCTGAAGGCCTTTGAACTGAATCAAGCCCACCTCAGGAATCTAGAATAATCTGCCTTCCCTAAAGTCAACTGATTTGTTTTGGGCTTTAATCACATCTACAGAATGGCTTTGGAGCCACACCTAGATTAGTGTTTGCAGAGCCAGTAACTGTGGACAAAGAGGCACTCTACCTCTGGCATGCTGGGACCCCAGAGGCTTGGCCCACCTGCCCTGGGCATAGAACTGTTGTTTGTCAAATAAATGTTTTGTGTTCCTGCTAAGATGCAAACTGCAGAGTTGACTGTCATCCCTCCTGTGCTCTCAACCCCAGTTGCGATCTCGTGTTATGTTTACATTCTGCTTGGAGGTTAAAGGCATTTAACTAAAATGCTGTTCTCTCCACATTGTTGATCTTCTGGTTCTGGCCTTCAGTTATTAACCACAGGGCAAAGGCCTCCCTCTCTGCTGCAAACTCTGGACTTTAGGTCTTGGTGGGAGAGTTCATGGTCCAACTCACTGGCCTCTCAATCCTTTGCCCTCTCATTTTTTGTGACTCTCATTTCCATTCATTTGCAGTCTCCAAATCCCTGGATCTTGTCATTACTTGGTTGTAATTTAATTCCTCAATCATAAACTTAGCCTCCACCCCAGTCACAACCCCGTATTTTTCTACCTTTCTCTCTCCTGCAATTCCTACTGTATGAACATTTGCCTCCTCTTACTTTTGTTTCTGTTTTTCCACAGTCCTCATATGTATTTCTTTTCCAACTTAAAGTCTGTGATTCAGGTGATTCAGTTCTTCAGGCCACTCCTTTACTCATCTCTCAGTAGGCTTTTTTTTTTTATTTATTGAGAAAGAATAGTTGAAGTGTTTTATTTTTTTATTGATTATTTAAAGCATTACATAGCTCATGATATATCATCTTTCATACATTTGACTCAAATTGTGTTTTGAAGTCCCATTTTCACCCCAAATACAGATTGCAGAATCACATCTGTTACATATTCACATTTTTACATAATGCCATATTAGTGACTGTTGTATTCTGCTACCTTTCCTATCCCCTACTATCCCCCCTCCCCTCCCCTCCCTCAGTAGGCTTTATCTAGATTTTCACGAGATATCCCTGACCCGGTGCAGACCTGTGGCTCCCTCAGGCCATCTTGCCAAAGCTTCAGGATTATTGCACACCATGCTCTCTTGGTTTCCTGACCCCCTTTCTGAACATTTCCATTTTAGGGAACTCCTTAGTTCTTTGTTGCCTCTCCTTACATATTATTTTTCTTGGGTGAAGGTATTGGGGTACCTTTCCTAGAGCCTGTTCTTGTTCCACTTCTCTCATTTGGTTTGTAGCTATGGCACTAACTCCCAGTATTGCCATATCATTATATAGATTATTCCACCAAGCTTTCCTGCCCTTTAGATTTTTTAACTACTTATTGGCTGGGTGCATTTTGATATGCCATAGAAAACACAACCTCAATATGTCTAAATTAAATTCATCAGATTTTCCCCAGAATTTGTTGTTCTGTTTTTTCCTCTTTAAATGGTGCCACTATCTAACCAGTTTCCCATGCCAGATGTTCGGACAGGATTTGTATAGACTCTTCTATCCCTTGTTATCAATCTTATCTCCTAAATGTTTGACAAATCTTTCTACTTCTTTCCCTCTCCACTGATAGTAGATGATTTCAGATCACCATCACTCTCATGTACAATGGGTGATAACTCTTCTAATCAGATTCCTCTTAGCCATTCACTCATCCACTACCCCAATCTGTCCATCAAGCTGTACCTAAAATGCAAATCTGACTGTATTACTCCCCTGTTTAACACCTTATCTCTTTAGCCCATCCCTCTAACAGTGATTAACGAAACAGGAAATAGAAATGAGTTTGAATCTCACTTGCATGCTATGTGAGCTTGGACAAATAACACTTTTTCTGTTTATTTCCATATGTGATATAGAAAATCATAGTGCTTCCCTTCAGATGTGAGCCTCTTTGGCTTTTTCTCTTACCCCGCTTCTTTGGTGCTCCATTCTAAGGCCAAAGAATGCCACTTCTCACCTTCCCAAAGGCACACAGCTGCCCCAAGTCATATATTAGTCTCTGCCTGGGACATTGTTCATGCCCCCAGCCCTTTATTGCCATGTCTCAATATAGATGTCATTTTCCTTAAGAATGTTCAGCAGCCTCTTCTGGTCTAATTTAGTTTAGATGTCCTTGCTGTGTTCTCCTGTGTCTTTGTCTTTGCATGTCCTAAGTTCCACACTTTGCACCCTATAAATGCTCCCTCACTATCTGCTTCTCCCAAATGATCATACTTACTCTACCCATTATAAGTATCATGAGGGACATTGATTGACCTTGAACATCTTGTGAAGCTACCAGTCCCTGCTGCCTCACATTTATTAGCACAGTCTAGCAAAGACTGAGCTTAGTAAATATGTTTATAATGTGACTGTCTCACTGGTGCACATACATTTTTCCAGCAGAGTGACCACAACTTTCCTTCTGTAGAAGAAAACAAAATATAATTCTCCTCCTCTGAAATGCCTCCCTAGGAAGATGACTACCTCTAGATAGCTGTTTACACAATCAAATCAAGTGGTATTTTACAAGGAGGGAAAGCCCCAGGACAAGTCCCTTCTCTTGACCACAAAGTTGAATGTTTTGTATCTTTTCCTCCTAACACTTGGTTTCAGCAAAGCAATAGTTCTATCCCTTCTCCCTCCTCTCCTAGTCCTGCAAATGTAAAATAGAAATGTTTGTACTAAATCCCTAGATGATTACAGTGTTAGGCCTTGAGTTTGGGGGGCAGACAACAATCCTACTTTTAGCATTGCTTAGAAGAAATTTCTAGGTATATAAGTAATGAGCATTCATTCATTTTGTTTCACTTTTCTGTCAAGCATTTGGGGGAATTTTTTTTTCTAACAGTTCTGCACACTAGAAGAAAAGTTCACAATTTTTAAAAGGAAACGTGGCCCTTTTCATTAGCTCCTTTTACCTCATGCTGAGTCATGGATGAGAGAGAATTTGTAGGCGGCTGAGCTGCAGGAAAAGTAATACTGTCATTTACACTTGCCTGCTGCTATGCTTTCCAGAAAACTTCTCCCGTGGGTTGCGAAAGTGATTAATCTGCTGTTAAAACTGACAAAGAGGTTCTCTGATAAGAAAAAAAAAAAATTAGAGGGTTTTTCTTTAAAAAGTAAGCTACTCTTTCCAGTTTAAAATTAGGAAAAGAAAGTTAAGTCTGGGTATCATTTTAAAATTTGTGTGTGTGTGTGTGTGTGAAAAAGAGAGGAGAGGAGAGGAGAGGAGAGGAGAGAGAGAGAGAGAGAGAGAGAGAGAGAGAGAGAGAGAGAGAAGAGGGAGGAGGAGGAAGAGGGAAACTGGCCATGACTTTACACAATCAAAGGACATTTTCTGTTTAAATTATGCTTTTTTTATTTATTGGTATGGCTCATTCCCCATGTTATAACTAAATTATTCATTTCTACATGAATAATGTTCCCTTGCTTTTTAAAATATTTTTCTATATTTGGGTCTTGATTTTCAACACTTTCTCTATTAATTCTCAGCCCCAGATGAGAAGAAGTAAAGTAGTACGGAAACCTTCTTTTTAATATTTGAACCAATGAAGATGTTCTCGGTACCTTCTATCATATAAGTTTCCCTCTCCCTGAAAAATTTCATTTATGTGACCTTTTTACAACACTTTCAAAAACTTGGACTAAAGTTGTTCATATAGTTGAAATGAAGCATCAGTTCTTCAAGAATTTAGAACTTTTTTTTTTCTTTTTCTCCCTTTCTTTCTTTTTTTTCTTAATCCCTTTTCCACTGAGGACTACCAAGTAACATGGAGTTTGATCTTCTCTAAGAACCTCCATTTCACTGGGCAACTTAAAGGAACAAATGAAGAAATAAATTACATGGCATAATCTGTTTTATAATTGTGCAGAGAACCCTCAGTCAGAGTTTAGAACCCTCGATTAGAATGGTAGAGCTTATTAAACTACTTCCCTTTAAGTTTATTAATTTATTTACTTACTTATTGTTTGAGATGGAATTCTTTCTCACTCTGCTGTTTAGGCTGGCCTCAAACTCCTGTGCTCCAGCAATCCTCCTGCCTCAGCCTTCAGAGTTTTTAAAAGCATGTCCCACCTTGCCTGACTTTTGCCTTTAGTATTTTAAGGCCTACTTTTTCTTTTTTATGACAGGTTTTTTCAGGTTGTTAAAATTCATTATCTTAACCTGTTTTCTTTTACATTTTTTTCCACTCCTAAGCCTAATCATTTTATTTTTGGTGTTGTCAGATTATTTTACTTGGTTTTCTCTTCCTGCCTCCTTTTGAAGCTGACCTGTGAGTTGAACCACTTCCTTGGCAACTGAAAGAGACTCTCTGGACTCTGACAGCACTGCCCCCCAGTGAGGAAGGGAAGAGTCAGAAAGTTCCTTTCTCTCACTGACTGGAGTCACATGGGAGGCTTGGGGGTTGTTCTTTTAGTCCTCAAGTGTAGATATACATACCACTTTGCCCCTAGGCTACAAATCCAGGTTTTAAAATTCTGAAGTTGAAAATGTCAAAACCGTTTATAATTGAAATCCTGCCTAGAGATCAGCCTGTATTTCTAAGGGTATTTCATGGGGAAGGAGGGCATGGAAAAACACATAAATGTACTCATATTATATCAGAATTGCCAATATTCTTTGTTTTATTAAAGTATATAAAAGGTATGTGAATGCAAGTATGCAAATATGTATGTTTATATACATATATATGTGAAGAGAGTGAGCAGCACTTTAGATAACACCATATTCATCCATCTTCAAGGTATTTTAGAGTATAGTCTTTCGCAGCATCTTGGGATGAAAGATTAGTGTTATTTTGGAGAGGGTCTCTTTGGGACAGAATGAAGAGTAAAGATTTCTGCAGTCTACTTTTAAGTGGAGCAAGGTAATCGCTACCTAACCAAGTGGCTGTATGCAGGTCTGTTTCAGTTTTCATAGAAGCATGAAATCACTTCCATCACAGAGAGGAGCAAAACCTTCTCTGGTATTGTTTTTATTGTTGTTTTTGAGTTTAGCTATCTAAATTTAAGTCACCTGCAGTGTTTTTACTTTGTAGACATTCTGATTTGATATATTTGAGAGGGAAAGGTTCTATACCTATTATGAAGAGCATTTTTCTTAACTAAATGCCAAAGACAAAATTTAAACCAAAACATAGTCATGAAGCAATGGTAATGAGATATTATTATGGTTTAGTAGGAGAAAAAAAAAAAAAAAAGCCCTGCAGGGAACAGTAGGAGTGCAGTAAATTATGAATTGCTCCTAAATAGGTCTCATTAGTCCACAGTGACTATGTTTAATTGACATTAGAAAGGAATCTGGAAAGTTTGGGGAAGTATACAGAAGACAGCTTGGTGTTGAGCTAATAAAAGTCATTAGAGTGTTTTGGAAATTACCAACAGTTGATTGTGTGTGAAGGGTCCACAAAACAGCACACATTTCACTATGCACACTTATGGAAAAGTCTGTTAAAGAGAAATGGACCTGCAGAACCCTGGGAAATACAGCATGTGATAGTTACCTCTAAGTTTCTCCTTTCACCCTAGACATTTCCAACAAAATAGAGTGGACTTTGATGTTGTTGTAAGGAAAGACAACTCTCCTGTAGCCTACAGCACAAAAGGGCATTTATCCCGATAGTTTATTTCCATGTTGATACCCTATATGGTCTGCAAAACCAGAGTGCCAGATGCTAAATTCTATCAACATAATGCATCTTTAATTAAATATTATAGTTGCAATACAATTAATAATGTGGTCTGTTTCCATAACTTTATTAAGAAATTACCATAATTTTTGTATAATAGGCTAATTAAAAGGCAGTGTGTTTTGAAACAGCCTCTCCTAAAGTGGTTATGTGCTTTGTGTCTGTGGAATTTTGAATTTAGATTAAGAGATCATGGGCCAGATGCAGCATACTCATAGCTTTGTATCAGTAAGGAGTCTTGTAGGATCTAGTATTATTTATTTTTCCTTTAAAATGAAAATAGGTTTCTTGTTTTTCTCAGAGAGCTCAATCTTTAAGAGGTTTAGGGAATAATGAACCCACTTTCTTTGGGCTTCCACCCTCCTCTAACTCTTAAAAAAACCTGAAACAACACAAAAAATGATAATTCCAAGCATGCAGTACACTGGGCTGGGTTGGTTCTTAATGAATGGAAGGTCATGCTTCTGTTTCTGTGGCATCCTTGATGTTGTTTTAATTTTCACAATGTGTTAACATGATAATTAAATTCCCATAGCTGTCCTGTGAGGAAAGAATTTTAAATTGCACTACAAAAACGCAAAAAAAAAAACTTTGTTTAAAAATATTCTCTCTTAAACTGAGATCATCTATGGGTACAGAATAGTGTATACAACTATGACAACAGGGCTTTGGGAAAATAACATTTTGCAAACTGCCTTTTAAGACTCTTTGAAAATGTTACCCACTCCCCCCACCCCCAGCTAAACAGAAGTAATTTGCATATGAGGTGTGTGTGCCCTTACTCTTAATGAAATAGAGGTTCCTTCTCTTCAGAAAGTAATTGCTCTCCCCATAATGTATTTTTATTTTCAGCTCTGTGTGTCCCTCCCCTGCCCTTCTTTTGCTCTAATATTTGTCCCTTAATTGTATCAGATTAATTGTCAACTAAAATTAAAGGCAGATGTTACCCTTCACAGTTTGTCCTGAACTAATTTTGCAGTCTTATTTCAGGTATGTAGTGTAGAGAAATGTCACTCACAAAAACTTGGGAGCCAGAGTCTAGATTCAGACATCAGTTTAAATGCCTGCCTTAATAAGTCCAAATTAATTGTTCTCTTCTCAAATCCCCAGTTTTAGATAAACTAAACAAAATTGAATCAGTATATGTACTAAAATATGTTATCATTTTAGGTATTTGTAGTGTTCTCTGAGATAGCTCCTTCCCACTCAGGGTTAATATGGGAATTTCCTCAGCTAGATGATAGCTTTCAGAATAGGAGTCAAAGTTATCTTTTATGCCAGAAGTAAAAATTACTCAGGTCACATGAAAACATGTGTTAATGCTTCTCCACAAAATTGTCTAGACCCTTTGTCCAGATATATGCATGAACACTGTGGTGATTGTGTTTCCTTAAATGAAAGAAACAAGTCACCCTCTGAAACAATCTATAGACCACTAAATGTGAAGAACATTATCCAATTTGATTACCAGATTCTAGACTTTTAGTTTTAAAAAACCTGAAACAACACAAACAATGATAATTCCAAGCATGCAGTACACTGGGCTGGGTTGGAATTATCCCATGATTTCTACTTGTCACTTTTGTTTAGGGTATTTCTTTTTCTTTTTACATTTTTTATTCATGAGTTAGAATTACATGGAATAGTAGGCGTCATTGTCACACATTCATACATGCCCATAATTTGATCAATTTCATTTCCCAGCATATCCCCTTTCATCTCCTCTGTTCTCCCCTTGATCCACTTGCTCTGTTTAACTGGTATCCCTATTTTCGTGATTATTTGGAATCTTTTTAATTTATTCTAATTTGTTATACATGATGGCAGAATGCAGTTTATTTCATATTACACATTTAGAGCACAATTTTTCAAGACACTAATTGTACACAAAATATTTCGTTCCATTTGTGTTTTCATACATGTACTTAGGGTAATGATGTCTAACTCATCTTACCATTATTCCTACCCACTTCTCCCCTCCTTTCCCCTCCCTCCCCTTTGCCCTGTCTAAAGTTCTCCATTCCTCCCATGCTCCCCTCTCCCCAATCGCCATTATGAGTCAAGATCCTCATATCAAAGAAAACATTTGGCCTTTAGTTTTTTGGGATTGGCTTACTTTGCTTAGCACGATATTTCTCCAACTTCATCCATTTACCTACAAATGTCATGATTTTATACTCTTCTAATGCTGAGTAATGTTCCATTGGGTATATATTCCAAAGTTTCCCTATCCATACATCTACTGAAGGGCAACTAGGTTGGTTCTATAATTTAGTTACTGTGAATTGCGCTGCTATAAATATTGATACAGCTGTGTCCCTGTAGTATGCTGTTTCTAATTTAAACTGAGGAGTGGGATAGCTGGGTTCAAATGGTGGTTCCATTCCAAGTTTTCCAAGGAATCTCCATTCTGCTTTCCAGAGGATATTTCTAATAAAGACCATTTCACATATATTTTCTTGGTTTCCATCAGTTCAGCCACACTAGTGGAATTTATACCATTCATGTGCGGAAATACTGTACAAAGTAAAATATTTTAGAAAAGACTTGCTGAAACATTTCTACAACTGTGAGCTCCATGGTTCACTCTCTTGGAGTGTCTTCCTTTCAAGCTCTGTGTCCTATTAAGGCCTCCTCATTTCCCGCCTGAATGACAGCACTAACTTCTTCACTGAATCTTACACTCTAAATAAGCGTTCGGTTACACAATATTTCCATAATACAACCTGATCTGCCCTTCTACCATTAGCTTCCTCCAATGTACTGTTATACAGATGTATAAGAAATGTGATGATAATAATAATAATAATAATAATAATGGTAATAACTACAATGACTGACTACTCTTCAATGCTCTGTCTCAAATATTAACTTTCCTGAGACAACAAGGCTGTTGGTATTCAATATCAGAGCATTTGACAGTGGGGTATGTGGTATGGCTCTGATATAATGTATTTTATGTGGCTGATTGAAAAAAAGATTACCTGCTGTGCATGAGAAGCGAGTAGGTGGGAGTTTGCATTTTGAGAGAAGTGCATGTGTGGCATTTTCATATGCTGTTTTATCTCCTCAAATTCTTCACATCAGAAACAAACTTTTTGTGAAGAGATTATAGCATAATCTCTTCACATGGGCCAGTACAAAAATCTACATGTGTTGCATTCTGGTCTTAGTTTTTAAATTAAATATGTATGATAAGTAAGACATTGTTGCACTGGAGTGTTCATGTTTATTAAAGCAAATTGACTTCTTGGGTACCACACTCTACTATTTTTAGCAGATTTTTAAATTTTTTGGATCTGTGATATAATGATAAATTAAAAATAAGATATAAAACTGTATGTAAAGACAGTGCACATTTAAACACTGATACCCATTCCAACCACACACATACATATGGTGCCCAAATACTCCATACACACAAATATACATGTAAGTAAATAGAAAAAAATAAATCACAAATAAAGTTATTAAAATTTAAAATTGCTATCAATAAAGTTTTGAATTAAGGGTTTTATTTAAAAATTAATATTTCCCATATTTTCTATAACGAAATTTTAATGAAGAAAATGTATCTGACATGAAAGCTTGCTTAGCTCTCATTCACAGCTTTTTTTTTTTAACCCAGGGGTGCTTAACCTCTGAATCACAGTCCCAGCCCTTTTTAATTTTTTTGTTTTGAGCTAGAGTCTCACTAAGTTGCTTTGGGCCTCATTCAATTGCTGAAGCTGGCCTCGAGCTTGCAATCCTCCTGCCTCAGCCTCTTGAGCCAATGAGAGTGCACCACCATGTCTGGGCTGTTTATTTTATTTGGAGACAGGGTCTCCTTAAGTTGCTGTGATGGCCTCGAACTTGCTATCCTCCTGCCTCAGTCTCCACAGTAGTTGAAATTATGATTGTGCTTCTCCACACCTGACCTCAGCCACAGTTCTTAACAGTGACTGATATTATTAAAATGTCATGAGTCACAGGAATAAAACAGTCAAAATTAAAATATCTTTTTATTATAAAAATATTTTGAATAGTTTAGTTCCTACTGTCTGAGGATGGGACTCATGGGAAATTGTATGTTTTGCTGCTATTATTATAATTATTATTATTTATTGGAGGGTACTGGGGATTGAACCCAGGGGCACTCAACCACTGAGCCACACCCCCAACCCTATTTTGTATTTTATTCAGAGACAGGGTCTCACTAAGTTGTTTAGTGCCTTGCTTTTGCTGAGGCTGGCTTTTAACTTACAATCCTCCTGACTCAGCCTCCAGAGCCACTGGGATTATAGGTGTGCACCACTGTGCTTGTCTTGCTTGTTTGTTTGTTTGTTTATGCTGGGGATTGAATCCAGGGCCTTGTGGATGTGAGGCAAACACTATACCAACTGAGCTATATCCCCAGCCTGGGCTTATTTTTATGATGATGATGATGATGATGATTTGTATTGCTAAGATATTGAACAAGGAAATTTAGAATGAATAACTAAGATACAGTTCTAAGGTCTAGGATCATTTATACTGATTGTTTCATCTTTTTCTTCTTTCCACTTTTCTCACCAAATAATGCTGTGGCTGAGGCCATGTATCATGTTCTTGTATTTATATAATGCTAAAAATCCTTGAAACCACAGAGAATCATACACAATATACACTTAACTCATACACACACACACACACACAAAATATAAAGTAAATCAAGAAAATGGTACATGTATAAAGACATGAATTGATATGAACATACTTTATATACAAAGATATGAAAAATTGTGCTCTATATGTGTAATAAGAATTGTAATGCATTCTGCTGTCATGTATTTAAAAAAAATTAAATCAATTTAAAAAAAAGAAAATGGGGAATAACTTCTTACTTGAATATAGTCATTCATTGAATTATTCATTTATTCATTGCTCAGTGATGTTTTGATGCCCTACTTTGGTTTAGTTTATGTGCTATCCGCTTCTAAAGCTGAAAAAGCAGAATATCAGAACATGGTCCCTAATTTTGAGTTATGTAGTTTAGAACAATATTGTTCGGACTTGAAAATGTGTAAGAATATCCTAGGTGATTACATTTATCTGAGATTCATGGAAAGGCAGGCTAGGGGAAGATGCCTGAACTCAGCTGTCCAGCTGAAGTATGAAAAGCATCTTTAGCCAGCATCTTGAAGGGGGAGTTTCTAAGTCACAAACATAGGAAGCTGCCTAAAATTCTTCACTAATTCAGAATGGAGTGAAACACTCTGGTCTCCTACCTCCTAGGCTAGTGTTGTTTGATTGGTTGGAACTCAGCTCAGTGTTTACAAAAATAAATGGGTTGCAAGGGAATCACTGTGTTCCAAGTAAGGATTGTCAGACTTCTGGGAATCTGAGTAGTTTCCACTGGTTTCCTGCCTGTTTCCCTGACTACAATTTATTAAGTCACTGAGGCCAGAAATGGTAACTTTTCACCCTATAACTGGCAAAATTCCTGGTTTTTAGGAGATGGTCATTAAATTGTAGATGACTATATGAATGACACCATTTTCAAAAATAAATTCTAAACTCATACATTTAGAGCCAATTAACTAACACATTTCTTTTTTGGGGGGTCGTTGGGGGAAATACAGTGAGCTGACAGAAAGGGAAAGACATTTGAAGATGTGATTGGTTTTCTTTGTAAATCAAGCTATTTTGTTTTCAATGTAAGAATATGTGCTCATTTTATAAAAGAAAATGACAGAAGACAAAAGAAAAATACCAACGTTCCTTGTACTCATGTCACCACCCATAGTTTTGGTTTTGTTCTTCATGTGGACATATTGGCTACAATCGTGCCCTAAGTACAAGTTTAGATCATTTGATTTTTTTGCGACATTATAGCATTAGGATTAAGCATACTATAACATATATAGATCATGAGAATTGTAAAAATAAATCTTGAAAATAGTGTCAGAATGACAAGGGTCTCATTTCATGCCATTCCAAAGAATCTCGGGTATCAGAGCTTATCTGAGATCAAAGGCACCCTTAGATACCTTCAGTTACCAGGAATCTTTGAATTAGTTCAGTCAAATCCTTTCATTTTATAAAGAGGAAATCGAGACCCAAACAATAATAAAAGTGAATTTATTCAAGCCAAATATTTTCAGGCCTTGTTCCAATTTGAAATAATGTCCCAAAGAGTATCTGTGTTTGAATTTGCTGTTGTTTGCTAGGGGAAAGGATAAGCTAGGTCTTCATTTTGCTTCTTCCATATTCAGTGATTGGACTTCACCTGCTGTGTGTCCCTGAAGATAAAGACTTCTGCAGTGATGCTGGTCCCCTACTCCTGGCCAAGCCCTAAGTCCCTTGCTCTCCCATGGAGTCTGATCACTCCGACCATGGTCAGGACTCAAACTTCCAGCTGACACTGGCTACCTAGCAAAGAGAAAGTATTAGATCCCATAACACCTCCAAGTTCTAGGACTTTTGCTCCCCTGCATGATCAAAAATATCAAACAGGCTCTCATCAGAAAAGTTTCAAAAATATAAATAGCAAGGGGTGTTTGGGGGAGCGTTCAAACCATCATTGATCCTGCCTCTGCTGTTTTTAAGAAGACTGTTCTTATACCACAAAACATGTAGCAATCACCCTTCCCTTCTCTGAGGCTACAAATACAATCCTGTTTTTCAAATAGTTACCCAGAAAATAGAGAAAGGAGCTACTACCTTAACTATAGACTCATACTGAGTGAGAAAGACAGGCCTGAGAGCAACCATGGCTTCCAGATCACTCCTCCTTCCCCTCACCCTTTCAGGCCACAGCTACTAGAGAAATGAAATCTACCCCGTGTGGTCACTGTGGGATTTATCCGGGCATTTGCTGAACCTGCTCGCAATTTATTTTTATTTCTTCCGATAGACGTGGATTTGGCACAGGAGAGTGAATTCTTTCTGGAACAGCAGATGTGCCTGGTACACTCGTTTGCTATAACCATTTGTGCTGTGGTTGAAAAAAAAAAAATTTTAAGAGTGCAGAATTGTTGAAG
Source organism: Spermophilus citellus (assembly GCF_964194105.1). Taxonomy (NCBI): domain Eukaryota; kingdom Metazoa; phylum Chordata; class Mammalia; order Rodentia; family Sciuridae; genus Spermophilus; species Spermophilus citellus. The sequence goes on along the minus strand of NC_138188.1, from coordinate 118,803,535 downwards.
GGGGAGGGCTAAAAAACCAGAACCATTTTAGTGATTATGCAAAGTTAGAATGTGAGTAATTTTGCCGCAGTTAGTCATTATGTGCTTTCATAGCTTGTTTTACAAGGATAAAGGGATGTGTACAGGTTTGGTGAATAGAGCTCTTATTTGTCCCTAATAGTCACTCTTTATGAAAACATTTTCTACCCTTCCTCCCACTCTGTGGCAAAGTGCTCTCTCCTTAGAAATTATACCCTTCTCTGATTCAGCCCTTTTATCCATCTACAATAAGTGGACAAACAGCCTCCATTTCTGAGAACAAATATGTTAGGAGAAAAACTTTTTCCCCTTATATATAATGCGGTTGACATGTATTCAAATCATAATAATACAGTGATCATTTTAAAATGAGCATGTTTCTGCAAAGGGAAAAAAAACTGAGCAAGCATCCAGTGACTCTGCTATGAGCCCAATGAGCTGTAAACATGGTGTCCTTTCAGTATTTTATACAGGTTTTAGCAAGCTTTGCACGTGGAATTCTCTGAGGACTGTAATATATCACCTATTCCTCTTTTATTTGCTTTCCATCACCCAGATTCCTTTGGAAATATGTGAACGGGGGTCTGTTTGTTTCCACTGAAGCAAATATAGCCACTTACTCACACAAGTGGCTTCCCTTACTGAATTCGACTACTATTTTGGAAACTCCTGTATGAAAACACAGCCCAACCTGTCCCTTCAAACCTGGCTAGTGATGTCCATCTTGACCTCCCAATATCTATGCACTAAGGTCCATTTTGGTTGAAAAACAAAACAGGGTCTGTTGCCTTTTTGTGACTTGTTAGTAAACCTGGTCATTCTTGTGGAATGGTAGGAAGAAATTCTAGAAAGGTGGCTCTAGTCCTCACTTTCAAAGCCTTACTGCTTTGGGCAAATCTTATCTGAGCCTGTTTCCTTGAGAAGATGGAAATGTACGACCTTCATGTTTCTTTCAGCTCTAGTACTCCATGATTCTGTAAAGAAAGTTATATGTTTTAATTATGCACAAATCAGTCATCTTTTTCTTCTTTAAAATTCCTTTGAATATAACTAACTCTCACACTCTTGTCTCCAAGATGTTCACATTTTAATTCTCACCACTGATATACATTTCCAAAGGAGAGACCCCTACAGGACAGAGAGATTTCCAGGGGGAAAAAATTGTGCGGTTTTATTCATCTGTCTTTTAATGGCTTTGGAGTAGCAATGAGAGTCTGGAAGGATCTGTTCTACAAGAACAGTTGATTATAAACCAAAATTGCTCACCAGACTCACCACATTTCCTGTTACCTACAGCTAAGAAACCCAAAATGCAAAAAACTCAATCTAATATTTTAATATTAGATTGACTATTCATCCCAAACATTTCTTAGATGCATGGGTTTAGGGTTCAACTTCACAAAACTTATAAAGAAGAGTATGAGACATTTTTAACTTAGTCAACTCCTGCCATTATTATTTGCCAAATATTCTCTCGTGGAATTTGATCATAACATGTTATTGAAATAACTTTTATCTTTTAAAGAATAGGTTAAGGAAAATCTGTGTGCTAGGCCTAGAAAAGTTAGAATGTTGAACTAGAAAGACAAAGCTCTTAACCTATCGAACATAATGGGGAAGATAATGAATGCTAAAGGAATAAATGCAAAAGAATGGATGAGGGCTATCATAAAAGGGGGTACCAACTATTAGTGCAGGGACCTTACCTGTCTTGGAGGATCAAGGCTGGCTTCCCTGAAGAGGTGTCATTTCATTTGAAATCTGAAGGATGAATTCTCGGTAGGAGGTGGGAGACAGAAGCAGGTTGGAAAGGATTCAAGTCAGGGTACGCACAGAAGGGCTGGGACTATGAATTCCACATGGAGGGAGGTAAGAGAGGAGACTGGTGAGAATGAACAGAAGTTTTGTTATGAAGGAATCTGAACTTCATCCTAACAGCAATGAGGACCTTGAGAAATTTTAATGAAAGAATGCAAGATTCAGAGTTCAGTTTTAGAAACATTCTGGTTGCAGTCTACAGTATGTACTGGAGAACAATAAGAGATCAGTTTGTTTAAAAAAATGTTCATATAAATGTGTTTTTTTATTTGTTTATTTCAGTAAATTAGGTCAGCAATGATAGTGTACTGGACTAGAGCACCAATAAGCTAAGAGTAAGAACTGGAACTACTGATTAGTAATTAGTAGATGGAATCACAAAATCAAGTAGAAACACTATAGTATAAGCATATTTGTATCATCCAGTCACATTGCTAAATCTTAGAGGTATCTACCAACCTTAAAACATAAATGGTTTACAATTTTTGACCATGTACATAGGCACTCCTATTTTATTTTTCTTCATAGACCATTATTTGGAATACATGCTCCCTTCCTTTTCAACTGCATGTCATTTCACTAGATAATATGTCATGATTTTCTCAACCATCTTCTAATTTTTTTCCTTAAGGTAAATAACCTAATTTGAGAGCATTTTAATAGCCTGTCATTGAAAGCTTACCCACCAAAAGAATTATCTAGTGTCCACTGCTACTGGTCATGTCAAAGTGCATCTGTACTGTTCTCACAGGGATTGGGTTTTGTTATTTCTCAGCTAAGGGGTTCAGCTCTCGAAATTTTTCTCTAAACCCTTGGTCTGATTGGAGAAAAGTGCTGGGCCCTTTAGGGGATGATTCAGGGAAGCAGATCGCTTGCCATGGAAATAGGTCCTTTCTCACTACATTCCTAGGTTACAGAATAAGCTCAGATCGAATTAACCCTCATCACAATGGCATTTTATCCAGTTCCAGACACATGCATGCTAGGAACTCAGTGTACTATACTATATGTGTATTTATATAAACAAAAACCTTGGAGACCTCTCAAGTTCAAAACTGATGACATATCATCTCATTTGAAAGTTATCTGGGGGCGGGGGAGGCTCTCCTTAAAATGCTAGCTCTCTTGATTCAGCAAGATGACAGGCTAGTTTTATGAACATGGAAGTGCAGGGCCTCACCTGGATTATTGCTTCTGTGTTTAATAGTTGGGGGATAGGAAGGGAAGAATTTCAAGGTAGAATCTAAGTGCTCCCACTTGACTTGATTTTTATTTCTGAGAAAACAACTTGACATACTGGCATTGGTGTCTTCAGTTGTCCAGGGAACGGCTTGTCTTCACAGTATTTTATACCCCTTCAGAAGTGTTGTGAGAATTAATTAAACGGAAAGGCTTCTAAGACAAAACCCGCTCTGGAGTGCCACATCAGACCATACTGTTTCTGCTATTTCTGCCTCAGAAGTTATTAAGAATAGCCCGTCACTAGCAGTGGTGTGTGTTTGCAGAGCACAGCACTGTGAAATGAGCAAGTGCTGATGTGATGCACAGAAGATGTTGAGGCCTGTGGCTGTCTGAGGAGAGCCCCATGGAAGGCTCGTGTGTGTGTGTGTGTGTGTGTGTGTGTGTGTGTGTGTAAGAGGGGGGTTCACATGCCCATCAAGCATGTGATGTTTTAAGGTCAGTGGCACCCATGAAAATTGTGTGTTTTTATTTTGAGAGTAATATTTGAGACTCATCACCAGTTTCCAATTACCATTTATGATTGGACTTCTATCTTTAATGTGAAAAATATGAAAAAAAAAGAAGAGGAGGAGGATGATGAAAACAATTTTTTTTTTTCTTAAATGTATCGCCCAGTGCAAAATTTTAACCTTTTAACAATACTTTTAAACCACTTTTAATTTTTGGCTGTTTCTTCCCTTTTTTTCTATGTATGTAGCAATGGAAATTAGAATACTATAATTATTTTTTTTTTTGGTGTTTGGTTTGTAAAATAATGTAAATGTTTCTTAAACTTTATTGTAAATATGTATTAATTTATATATTTATACGAAATATGTGTGATGTAGGATATATAATTATGCATTTATATATATTTATATTGTACATTAAAATGTATACATATGACATGTTATTTATTTCTCCCTTTGATTTCAAAAGGAATATGTGGTTATGGTAGGAAGTTTGGGAAATGGGGAAGTATACAGAATACCCCAAAAATACCCCACTTAAAAAAAACCACTGTGACCAGTCCAGGAATAAATCCTTCTAGCTACATATGTATGCATATGTTTTGTGAGAGACAGATGGTGCATTTGTTGATGAACAGACATGAAACAGTTTCCTAACCTGATTTTAATACATGAGATGGTTGACATGTTATTTATTGTTTATTTTTATTTTCCAGGGATAAAATATGCATAACCTAGAATTTCCCATTGCAATTGCTCTTAATATACAGTTCAGTATTGTTGAGTACATTTACAGTGTTGTGCATTGATCACCAGGATCCATGTCCACAGATGTATCTTCCCAAATAGAAATGCCACCCCATTACATTACTCCCTGTTCTTCCTCTTCAGTCCTGGCAGCTACATTCTTCTTTCTGTCTTTACCAATTTGACAACTCTAGGTACCTTATGTAATTGCATTCATACAATTTTGTACCTTTGTTACTGGGTCATTTCATTTTGCATGTCTTCTAGATTCCTCCTTGTTATAACTGGGTCAGAATTCACTTCTTTTTTGATGCTGAATAGTATTTTGTTGCATGTATGCCTGGCTCCCATTTTATTTATCCACTTATTCATCAGTGAATGCTGTAGCTTCTTCCTTTGGGCTATTACAAATAATGCGAACATGTGAACATGACTGTACAAATATGTATGTCCTTGCTTTCAGTTCCTTAGCAGTATGCCCAGACATGGAATTTCTGGTATTTGTGGTAAGGAAAGGAGTTATTGATGTTTTTAAATATCTTCACAGAATGGTTTTTAATGGCTCCATAGCTTTTCATCATGTGATTGTACCAGAATAATTTATTTAAATAACCCTCATTTACTGAACTATGTAAATTCCCCATAATCCTTTACTTCTACAGATTACAATGAATGATCCTTGAAACTAAACATTTATGCCATCTGTGGTCAATTCCTTAGTTTAAATTCTTATAAATGAGATTATTAGTTTAAAAGTATAGAATCTCTTAGTCTTCTGAATACATATCACTAAATCAACCTATGGACAGATTTACCATAAATATTTTAAAGGAAGAAAGAATAAATTAGTTTCTAAATTTTATGAAATTCTCCTTTGAAATCCACTCCTATCACTCAAAGCCCACTGCTCCAAGTAAGATTCCCTCTTCTGTTTTAACAACAGAACCAAAATCTGGTTCTGAACTCTTGCTTTTGATGGGAATCATTTTCTTCTCCTTTTCAGATTTCCAGATTTTAGTCTCTTGAGTGGGTGTGTCTATAATAATCTGTATTTTAAAAGCTTAACCTATGCTGTCATGAAGTTAGATTTGAAAAGGGTGCAGACTGTACTCTATATCTAATAGGTTGTTTTCCAACTCATGGGGTCATCTATGGAATAGATAGCATGAATGGCCAAAGTGGGTAAGGAAAGGAGTTGTGGTACTGAACTCAAAGCAGTGGAGATGATTATCAAGGATGTTCAAGAAAGCAAAATTAAGTCATTTTCCTGTTCAGTGCTAGAAAGAAATTATGAATTAAATAGCCAATGAGGTTTTGCATTATAACTGAAACAGGTAATCTGTGCTTGCATTTGTCTTTATTGTACAGATTCAGAAATTTTATTTTTATTATCTATTGAAAGGCATCTATTTGGTTTATATCTTCAGTATTATGAATCATGCTGCTTAACTGTTGATGTGGCTGCTGATTTGGTGGTTCTATTTATAGTTTTTTTGAGGAATCTCCATACCTCTCTCCAAATTGCTTGTACCAATTTATAGTTTCATCAACAATGTGTGAGTGTACCTTTTTCTCCACATTCTCACCAACACTTATTATTTGTATTCTTGATAACTGCCTTCACCAGTGAAGTGTAGTAGAAAAGGAGGGAACACCACCCAATTCATTCTATGAAGCTAGTATCACTCTGTGGATAAAACCAGACAAATATCAATCAAGAAAAGAAAACTTCAAGCCAGTATCCTTGCTGAATATAGGTGCAGATATTCTTAATAAAATATTGGCAAACTGCATACAAAAAGATTTTTAAAAGATAGTGCAGCATGATCGAATGGATTTCATCCAGGGAAGCAAGATTGGTTCAACATATGGAAACCGATAAATGTAATTAACCACATATATAGAATTAAGGACAAGAATCACATGATTATATCAATAGATACCCAAAAAGCATTTGGCCAAGTATAGCATCCATTCATATTTAAAACACTAGAAAAACTAGAGATAGATGGAACTTACCTCAATATTGTAAAGGCCATATAGGACAAATCCAAGGCCATCATCATAATGAACAGAGAAAAACTGAAAGCATTTCCTCTAAAGACAGGAAGGAGCAAGGCAAAGCTGTGTACTCTCACCACTCCTACTCAGCATAGTCCTTGAAACTCTAGACAGAGTAGTCAGGCAAGAGAAGGAAATTAAAGGAATACAAATAGGAAAAGAAGAGGTCATATTACCCCTGTTTGCCAATGACATGATTCTATATTTAGAAGACCCCAAAACTCCAACCGAAGACTTCTAGAGCTAATAAACAAATTTAGTCAAGTAGCAGGATACAAGATCAAAATACCTAAATCTGTTGAGTTCCTATACTCTTTGGGTCTCTGGAATTCTAGTGCGCAGCAATTCTTTATTACACTGATTAGCCTCACTGGTGACTGATATAGCATTTACTTTATGTAAACACTTTGTGTTGAATGTATTTTATTCTCACAACTACTTTTTAGATAGCAAATATTATTGTCCCTATTTTCCAGAGGAAGATGGTGAAGCCCAGAGAGATGAATTGTCTATGGTTGCAAATCCAGGAATCAAGCCCAGGTAGTCTGGCCCCGTGTCAGGGTTTTACAAATATTTGTCAGTGTTTGTAACTTAGAGAAGAAGTGGTAAAGTGCATCTCCTGCCTTACATTTGACCTGCAGAAATGCTTTGGCTTTCTAGTGTTCTCACAAAACAAAAATATTCAGCAAAACCTTGAAGTCAGAATAGGAATATTGGATCCGTGTTCCATGAATAGCATTCAGCTGACACACTACAGCAGCTGCCATTGGGCAGAGTATGAGCTCCTCAGGTTTCACAGTCAGTGTCACTCCATTGTTTCTCAGATATTGACACTGAATATCATTTGCTGTGTGTAGCCCCATTTATTCGGTTGGTATTTTTTTCTAGGAAGTAAATGTTTTTTTTCTATATCCATATCTTGATCAATAGGAAAATTATAGATAGACCGAAAAGGCCTTTTATGCTTTTATACATTTGCTCTGACTCTTTTATTACCTGAAAGAGGTAGAATGATCTTTAAAATCATGACATGGGGCCAGACTACTTGGGTTTGAATCCTGAATTTACAACCTGCTAGTTGGTAACCATAGGCAATTCATCTCTCTGGGCTTCACTATCTTTCTCTGGAAAATAGGGGCAATAATATTTCCTGTCTCAGAGTAGTTGTGAGGATAAAATACTTTCAACACAAAGTGTTTACGTAAAGAAAATGCTATATAACTGTTTGTTGCTATTAATATATACTTTTCTGTCACATATGTATTTTTACCAAATGCTATTATTGCCTTTAAGTCTATTTTCACCTTAAAATTTCTAAGGTTTGTTTTTTCCTCTTCATGGCCTTTAGGTTCTATGAGGTGAAAATATGAAAATATCCAGTCATGGGTTTTTTGTTTTGTTTTTTTGTTTCTTAGCAGTACTGAGGATTGAATCCAGTGCCTTGCACATTCTAACCAAATGCGTTACCACTGAATTACTCTCTAAGCCCTTCTAGGAAATATTTTATGGTTTCATTTTTCACATTTGAGTCATTACTCCACCCAAATTTATTTTATTTGAGAAATAAGGTTATGGCACAGTGTGCTTTTCCCAAATAGTTAATGAGTTGTTCTGTACTATTTGTTAAATAATGCATTATTTCCCTCACTGATTTAAAATTTATATTGAAGAAATTCACATATTTACTTGGATATACTTTTTTTTAAAATTATCTTATTGTTGGTTGTTCAAAACATTACATAGTTCTTAATATACCATATTTCACAGATTGATTCAAGTGGGTTATGAACTCCCATTTTTACCCCGTATACAGATTGCTGTGTCACATCAGTTACATTTCCATTGATTTACAAATTGCCTTTCTAGTGACTGATGTATTCTGCTGTCTATCCCATTCTCCACTGTCCACCCTCCCCTCCCCTCCCCTCCTCTCCCCTCCCCTTCTCTCTCTCCATCCCCTCTACTATAAATTGTTTCTTCCACTTATATAATTTTTCTCCTACTCCTCCTTTCCTCTTATATGTAATTTCAAATGTATCAAGGACTCTATGTATTCATTTAAAAACTCTGTTTGATAGAAAAGTGAGCAGAGATCATGAAACAGGCAATTCATATAAGAAGTCAATTATCTGGATAAAATTTAAATGATTCTTCATATATTGAACTGGCAATGATTAAAAAATAAGCAGAAGGCAGACTCATGAAAAAGTAGGGTCTGAGGTGCTCCAATTGCACTGTGGGTAGGAGTGCAAACTGCTACGACATTTTGAAGGGGAGCAATACGCATGAATATTTACAATCTGTATAACCTTTGATGCAGCAATGCTCGTTCATGGATCTACTTGAAGGAGATAATTACCAAGTATGAAAATATTTGTGCACAAGGATGTTCTTTACAGCTTTGCTTTGTTAAAAATCCAGAAAATTAAAAACCACACTAAAATTAAAAAAATATATATATACACTTTTATAATTAACCAATATAGGTGTTTTACTTTGTTTCCTGCTATAGCAATAACCAAAATGAATAACTCCAATTCATATATTCATCAAGTTTCTTCAAATAAGCTGAAATGATTGTTATGAAAAAATAATTGAAACTGAAATACTTTTAACCTTCTAACAAGTCAACCATATTTTGCCTACTTCTCATTCACTGGATGTATTGCTCTAGGTAGCTTTGATTGTATTATATAACCAGTTGAACCTTCATTCTGTGTTTTTTCCTTTAATATTTACATTATGATTTAACATCTTCCAGGTGTCATTAGATACCTGGAATCAATATATGATGTAGGAGTTTTGAGCTTTTGTGTATTCTCACCTGCTGTTACTTTAGAAAATTTCCTAACTTGAAATCGTTTTTACTCATCTTATGGAATTTTTCATAAAATATTAAATAATAATTTTCTAAATGCATTAACTTTGATTTCCTTTGTCGTCTTGTTGCTCTAGTAACTAGTTCAGTACCTGAACAGGGCTGACTTTCAATAAATTTTTACTTAATAAATAGTTTGGATTGTGTTTCTGGAGTTTGAGGTACTTTGATTACTTGTTTGTTAATTCAATTACTTACTTGTTTGTTATTTCAGTCACTACCTGTGGTTTAAAAAAAAAGTATTTTAAAATGCATTAGTTTCTTTGCTATCTTACTAAGTGTATTTAAAATATGTCCCCATAGCTCTTGCCTGAGGGAACTTGAATAATCATCAAGGAGAACTTTTCAGTTGACCATTAAAATGAAAATAAACATCTCAAATGCTTCTTGGAAAGAGAATAGTATTAATAAATTCCAGAAATAAAATCATTAAACTATTTAGAGAAAGGAGGAAACTAATGACATTACTGTAATTAAGCTTGCATCAAATTTATCAGTTCCTTAATTATCAAGTCAATAAGGGAAATTAGGTAGTTCAAATTTTGTATGGTTGGTTATAATCTGTCAAGAGGAATGCATTTCTTCTTGGAAGACTATCTTTCATTCATTCATCAAACATTTCTGAAATGCCTACTATGTGCTATGATATTTCAAAGCCATTGGGAAAGTATCTTGAATAAGAGACCAGTTCCTAGTTATCTCTGAGAAGTGAGAGAGTATGGCAAACTGAATTGGAATGAAGATCCTATTTAGATAACTTGACATTCTCAAGGAGAGGCAGCAGAGGTAGATTTGAGTCTATCATGCCACCCGAAGGTTGAAGACTTTTAAATGGGAAAATAATGTGATTAGATGTACATTCCAGAGATATCACTCTGGCTATAGAAGGAAGGTTTCATTGATGGGAAACAAGAGGAAACACTCAGAGACCAGTTTGGATGCTATTGGAAAATTTCCCATGAAAAATTGCGTTATCTTGGAGTTGGTATCATCCGAGTTGCAGCAGTGGAAAAGGTGAAATATGGACATATTTAAGAGTTATGATTTAGTGCTAGAATGGGAAGGGTAGGGGAGGCACAGGAATGACTTCCTTTGTTATCATTTGAATAGCAACTGGGTGGATAAGAGCATCAGACAAAAGCAGAATTCAGGGAAGATGATCATAATTTAATTTCTGAAGTCTGAAAAGCATATGAGACATCCAACGAGACACATGGAATAGACAATTAAATATTTCTGCCTATGATTCACAATACAGATGAAGTCTAGAGATAGAAAATTGAGAACTTCGTAATATAGCAAGTGCTTCAAATTGTGAACTTGATCCTTGAGAAGGGGTCCTGAGTCAGATGAAAGGGATTGTTAGTCACAGGATATAGGATGACATGTTGACTGTTGTCATTAGCAGCAATTTCACAGAAAAACTAGAAAATTGTCTTGTCATTATATCCAATTCAATTTGATATAGATATATAGCTTTCTGGTGATTTAGGTTGGTCCAGAGATAGTGTTGAAAAAAAATATCTCAGGGTCACTTAGTGAACATTTCATTTCCAGTGGTTCTGGACTGGAGAGGAAAGTACCTACTAATCACAGGGCGTTTGGAAATGAATGGGGACTTTTTATTATCATGATGATTAAAGAGGCATTATCCACATTGAATTATTAGGGGACAAAACACATTTTTACCAAACCCAAGATGAAAATAGGGCCCCTAGAGAGATACCAGAAGCCTCTTGTGCCACGTATCTTCCTGTGGCTGGCTGATTATAACCTTTCTACCTGCCTGCCAAGGAAGGCCCCTAGTCCTCTCTTGAGTGCTCTCCTCTTCAGAATTCTGTTCTTTGATTGAATAACTGCTCTTTCCCTTGTATTCTTGAACCTAGAGGAGATGTCGGCTCTCTCTCTGTCATCCATTGATAAGTGCCCTGTCCCTCCTGGCTATTCTGCACCTAAATAAGCATGAATAAGTAAACTACTTGAGAAGACATAGTTTGAGTGCATCATTATTGGGGTGGGGGGTCCTGAGTCTTAACAGCTATCTTTTCCACAAATCATGTGTCTCATCTGTAGTTTCCTGGTGATCTTGTAATTCTAGTTTTAGTTGTCTGTTAAGTTCTAGGCTACTGAATAGTTTTCATCCTTTTTATTTTTTATATTATCCTTTTATGGTGCAAACTTGTTATTTACTTATAATTCAAGCAGCCTGGATAATGCTAGCTTGGTGGATTATTCTCTCCCTTCTGCCTGAAGGTGGTCTCAATAGAACCCAATAGAAATGTATGTAGTTTTCCCTTAGTAAGCAGTTTACTGTGTGTGTGTGTGTATTTTATATATATACACACACACACACACACACACACACACACACACACACACACATGCATATGCTAAAGACATTCCTAAAGAAGTACCAGATAAGAATCTGACCTTCTATAACAAAGGGCATGAAAAAATCAATTTGAACCTAGAAAAAAAATTAAGGTAGATTTTTCTATTCAACCACATAAAATATAAATTTTTTTCAGAGATAAAATTGAATGAAAGAGGGAAAACTTTGCTTTCTTTGATGACTCAAGATCATCAAAAACCCAGAGTTCATATTTCCCAGCTATAAATGGAGACAGTGACAGAGTAACTGCACTGAGACAGACATCCTAACTGCTGCAGCTCTAAAGTCTGCCCCACATTGGATATTCAGAGCCACAGTTTGGAAAGTAAGGCCAGTCGTGTTTGCAAGTACACATAAAAGAATTAATGTAGACCTTACTCCTCAGAAGCAACTCTTTGGACAAATTTCTTTCTTTTCTGTTGAACAAAGCACACGCATGCATACAAACATACACACACACGCACACACACACACATTCACACATACACAAACTCCATTCCTAAAGGCTTTGAGTGAAGGCATCAGACCACTGTTTCAGGAGCCATTGCCTGCTTCTAGGAATATCTGCTTACTAAAGTTCTTTGGGGGGATGAGAAGATTTTCCTTAACTCTGCTATAAATTCTGTTGTATCTATTCTGGCATGTTTTTGAATATTTTACAGATCATAACTATGTGTTTAAAAATTGTGTATTTTGATTGATATATATATTATATATATATATATATATTTATTGAGATATATATATATATATATATATATATATATATATATATATATAAATACCTATATTTATACATATTTTTCCCCTTGAGGTTTTACATATATTTTACCTCATTGGATGTGGAAGGGGTGAAGACCAGGAATTGTTTATTTATATTTCTTAAGGTCAAAGAAACTTAGCAACACTTATGGGTCCACATATTCAGTTAATTGAATTGAAGATTCACATAGTGAACCTTTTTTACTTGGATTATTTGGTGTTTCCAAGCATATATTTTTGACATTTAATTTTTATTTTTGTAAGAATTCTTGAATTTCTATCACGATTTAACATTTTCATTTTGAAAATCAAGCACATTTAAATATTATGCTCATCTATAAATACACATGTATGTAATTTTTTGAGACTCAGAACTTTTTAATATGACATTTTTTTATATTAGTCATTTTCCAAGCATCTTCAATATGTCGAACTCTGTGAGGTTAGGGGAGGTGGCTAGTATCCCTGGATGAATAGTAGATGTCTCCCTGTCCCAGAGGACTTGATGATGTGGTAGAGGAGCTGACGCATAATGACTGTTGAATGTGTGTCTGAACGAGGGTCGGTGTGGCCAGGACACAGGAACAGGCCAGATGCACCTCTTGTGGCTCATCTTTCTCCTGGTGCAGGCATTCAGATTTACTTTTGCTCAAGTCAGGATAATAGCATTCATTCTTGTCTTGCTACTTGAACAAAATTTGAACTGTATGATGTATCATTGTTGACCAGAGGCAAAAATCAAACATCAGACCTCTAGAGTTAATTCATCTTTCTTGACTAGAACTCCTCTTTCAATCTCTCCCTAACACACGGCAACTACCATCCACCCCTTGATTCTATGGGTTTGACTCTCTTTGATACTTCATATAGTGGAATCATACAGGATTTGTCTCTCTGTGAATGAGGCATTTTTCTTATTCTAATGCTCTCAAAGTAAATCTATGTTCTTGCATATTGTAGAGTTTCCATCTTTTTAAAGGCTGAATAGTATGCCATTGTATATGTATGACACATTTTATCTATTTAACTATTGATGGACATGATGGACACCTTTTATCTATGTAACTATTGATGGCCATTATGACTAGTGCTTCCGTGAACAAGGAGTGCTGATATCTCTTAGAGATCTTGATTTCAACTGTATTGAGTACATATTTCTAAGGGAAATTTCTATTTTAATTTTCTGAGGAACCTCCAAACTATTTTCTATTAGTGTCTGCATAACTTTTCATTCCCACCAGTAGTGTGCAAGAGTTCCAACTTCCTGTCCAATATTACTTTTGTTTTATTTTTATTAATAGGTATCCTGACTGCTATGGGGAGATATTTCATTGGTTCCTTTTAGTTATGCATGATAGTAGAATCCATTTAGATATAATTATAAAAGCATGGATATATCTTGTTCTAATTCAGTCTCCAGTACCTTTCCCTCCCTTCCCCTCTTCCCACACCCCCTACTCCCTTTCCTCTACAGATCTTTCTACCATTTAACCATAGTTGTGTTTTCTAACTAATGTCTTGTGAATGAACTCATGATGAATGTAGTTTGACTATTAACCCCTTATTGGATATGTGATTTGCACTATTCTCTACCATTTTGTAGTTTGCCTTTTCTCTCTGTTGATTGTTTCCTTTGCTGTGTCAGAGAACATTTTTAGTTTATATAGTCCTATTGGTTTATTTCTGTTTCCATTGTCTGGGAGGCCATGTTTATTGACGTCATATCCATGAAATTGTTGCCACAACCAATGACGCTTTACACCTCTGTGTTTTCCTTTAGATCTTTTGTTTCAGGTCTTAAGTCTTTTGCATCATTAAGCCTTTAATCCATTTCTAGTTGATGGTGTAAGGGTCCACTTTCATTTCTTTGCTCATGGATATCCAGTTTCCTCGATTCCTGTTTAAGAGATTGCACTTTCCCCAGTGTGTATTCCTGGTTTGTCTTTGAACCAGTATCACAATGTTTAGATTCCTGTAGTTTTGTGCTATATTTGAATTGTAGTTCATCCAGCCTCATTCTTGATTCTCAATATTGATTTGGCAATTCATGATCTTTTACGGCTCCATTTGAATTTTAGAATTTTTTTTCTATTTCTATAAAAATGTTATTGGGATTTTGATAGTGATTATAATGAATCTATATATAATTGTAGTTAGTAAGGACATTTTTGGCACATTAAGTCTCTCAGTTTATGAACACATAATTTCAACAATGTTTTATAGTTTATAGTATATACATATGTAATTTACCATATTAAGTTTATTCCTGGGTGTTTTCTTAATTTTTATGCTATTATAAATGGACTTATCTCCTTGATTTCCTTTTTTAATTGTTTACCGGTAGTGCAGAGAATCACAACTGATCTTTGCATTAATCTCTTTGAGGGTAGGACCATGCCTTATTTGTATTACATATCTTAAATCATAAATAACAGTAAGTTATTAATTTAATATTTAATAATTTATAGATTTTTATTCTGTTTCATTGGTGATAATCTTTGCCATTTTTTCTTCTCTCTCTGTCTCTCTCTCTCCCTCTCCCACTCCCTCCCTCCCTCCCTCCCTCCCTCTCTTTCTTTAGGGCTCTACTAGTACAACAGCCTCTCCTCCAGTCTCTACTCCTGTCACAGGACACAAGAGAATGGTCATCCCAAACCAACCTCCTCTTACGGCAACCAAAAAGTCTGCAACAAAGCCACAGCCTGCACCCCAGGCTGGCCCCATCCCTGTGACTCCAATTGGAACACTCAAACCCCAGCCTCAGCCAGTCCCAGCCTCCTACACCACGGCATCGACCCCTTCAAGGCCTACCTTCAATGTGCAAGTGAAGTCAGCCCAGCCTAGCCCTCATTACATGGGTGGCCTTTCATCTGGACAGATTTATGGCCCAGGGTCCCATGGCTATAACACTCAGCCAGTCCCTGCCTCTGGGCAGTGTCCACCTCCTTCAAGCCGGGGAGGCACAGATTATGCATATGTTCCACCTCCAGGACCTCAACCCGAGCCTGGGTATGGCTATGCCCCCAACCAAGGACGCTATTTTGAACCCTATTATGGAGGAGGGTCTGCCTATGGGGGCAGAAATGACTCCGATCCTGCCTATGGTCTGCAAGGTCACCCAAATACTTGGAAGCGAGAACAAGGGTATGCTCCTCCTGTGATGGGGAACCAGAACCCTGATGGGATGTATCCAGTCCCTGGTTCCAAGAAGACCTATATCACAGATCCTGTGTCAGCCCCCTCGCCACCACTGCAGCCAAAGGTAAGAAATTCATGAACACAGTGATGGGGAAAAGGTGGGCCTCACTTAGTACACCTTCACCAGAAGGCAAAGCTGATGGCCAAAGTGCACAGGCTACTCTGTTGTTTCTTTAGCAAATACAATCCCAGGGATGAGAGTAAAGTAGGAAGGAGAGAGATTTTATTTGCAAATATGTCATCAGTGGGGCTACTGTATAGTAGCAGGTACAACTAATTGCTCCTTCTTAAAGTATATCATCTCCCCAAAAGCCACATCAACCATAGTATCTCAGGAAAATCTGTTTTTGCAAAGAGAGAGAAAATTATCTTCCTGTACATCAAAACATGTCTCTTTGGAGCAGGAATTTCCTCACACAAGTTCATTTGCTTATATATTAAATAAGCATGCATCATCTTACACTTTAGCAGATAGAAAACATTCCCAGATCTATAAGTGGGAAGTGTGCAGGGTAGACTTAAGGTGAGCTGCTATTGGGCTGTGCCCATGTGTTGGCTCCACAGTGGCTGCAGGAGTAGAACAAGTGGCCAAGGACTGAGGAGATGGCCGAGGCCAAAAGAATTTCAGTAAGGCAGACACCTCAGAGTTTACTCAGAGAAGCTGCAGCACAGCAGAACTGGTCTGTTGCCCCTTGTTTATTCACATGACTGATCCTCCAAGAAAAATCTCACTTTTCACCCTTTAACCCACGAATGCTTAAAAATCCTTTATGAATACTAGTTATCTTCTGCTCCTTGACCTTTTTAGTCAGAGCATTCAATTTCTTCCTCTTTCTACATAAGGCATAATACTCAACATCCCACTGACAACAACTGGGATTTTCTATTAGTACTAAACCAACACCATATTTTTTACTCCCACCATGACAGAGGAACCAATGAGAATTACTGGAAATGGTGAGGCGAAGAAACTGAGCTGGCTTCCAGCCATTATGTTGGAACAGAGCCCTCCTTTCCTTTCAGTTAGAACTGTGAGGTATCAGGAATTTGAAAACCTTCCATTAGCCTACAGCTGAATCGTAACTGGGGGGATGTATTGGATGGAAGGTTGGACTATGTATCTATATTTCATTCCTTTCCATAATTTTGACAAGATTGTCAATTTCCAGACAGATCCATTCTCATACTCAACCTCATAACAAAAATTTCCTTCAGGGTGTCTACTAAACCATTCTTCTCACATGTAAGTTTCTGCTCTATTAATAGTATTCTAAGTGAATATCAGGTTCCTTACAGAATTAGAAACCTTCCTAGATGGGGCCTGTGAAGGGCTTGGGAGGAATCTGCATAACCATTATACAAAGTGGGACAGCCATGATCATTGTCCAGTATCAAGATTCCAAGTTAAAATGTTACATGATTTTAAAGCATTGTCTATTTATGATGATAAATGT
The DNA here is from genome assembly GCF_964194105.1 of Spermophilus citellus. Lineage (NCBI taxonomy): Eukaryota > Metazoa > Chordata > Mammalia > Rodentia > Sciuridae > Spermophilus > Spermophilus citellus. The sequence continues at coordinate 118,786,516 of NC_138188.1, read as the reverse complement.
TATTAAATGCGTTTTGCGTTTGTTTTTTAAAGCAGGCTTATCTAAAATAGGCAATCTGTACGACTTGCGTTTGTTAACATGACAGTAGATTTACATTAGTCCCCCCTGCCTCAGAAAGAAACCAGTTTAGATAAATTAAGATTATTGAACTTTACCTTGCTTTTTTTTTCTTGCAACTGCAATAAGTCAAGATTACAATAAAATAAAATAGTAAGTTGTAACAGTGGGTAGCAACATTTAAGTTCTAATAGGTAAGCAATTTTGCCTTGGCCAAGACAACCTGACTCAAATGATGATAATCAAAAGGAAAAGAGACAGTCTCTGAGGGTGCTGTTATCCCACTTGGGGACGCTTACATTGGAGATAATAAAAGCTTCCCATCTACTTGGAGGGAATCCTTTGATGAGAAATACTGAGCCAATCTTCAAGTGCTCTGTTTACCAGTTACCACATTGAATCCTCAGGCCAGTCCCTGTTCAACATTCAGAAACAACAGAGGAAAAAGAATCAGAGTTCATTGTAAAGCCTGAATCTAAGAGCTTGAGTCCAGCCACATCCTTAACATTGGATCTGTTTCATCATCCTGCTCTGGGTGATGGAATGAATTTTTATTAACTACTCACCAGAAATCATGCAACTTCATTTTGTTTACTATGTGAGTAAAGTAGTTATTCCAGATGATCTATTACACTATTACAGATTTTGGGAATCGGCGGATTTCATATCACTTTTTAAATTTTTTAAATATTTATTTTTCAACAGGGTCGTGTTTTCACATCATATTCAATTGAGCATTTTAAAAATGAGAATCAGATTATGTACTTTTTGCTGTGATTATTAAGGGGAGTGGCTAGAGGTTGACATTTAGCCATCTGTCTGTGCTTTGGGAAAGGGAGAAAGGGACTGATACAGCTACAAGATATATTCTGTGTGTGTTGTGGGTGCCTGGGCTGATGGGCTTTTTCACAGTTGATTTTGAGGAGAACATTCCTTTGTTCAACTGCACCTGGACACAGTTGACCTTATTTTCTACATATTGACTCTATTTGGCTTAATGATGTAACTACTTGCATGAGAAATGAGCTCCTAATTCTTATCCTAGTTCTTCCTTGATATTCCACTTTCAATTTGAGGAAAACTTTTAGACCTCTTTATTTGCTTTCAACCTCAGTAAAGTGGAACGTCATCTTCACTAATTAATTAATAATTGCAAAAGGGCTTGGAAATTTCTGAGGGCTAAATAATTGCCAAGTTAGGGCTATTAGCTTTTCCACTGGCTTTTATTTATTTCTTATTTTTTTTGATCACTGATGGAAAAGTTACCTTTATATCTGGAAACAGTGATACTTTATAAAATTGCAAATTTCTGGGGAAGTTGGCATTAAACCCACTGAAGAAAAATTAAAAATGATATATTGGAAATAAGCTGCTTTACTGTTCTTACATTGTAGTGCATACAAAAGAAGAGAAAGAAGAAGGGAATGGGGAGAGAGAAAAAGGAAGAAAGATAAAATCAGAACCTACAAGGATTAGGGGACCAGGATTATATCTGTGTTCCCATAATGTGCTGAGCAGTGAATTTGCATGGTGCAGTAGGCCATAATGTGTTTCCTGTACCATCTGAACTGAGTTCCTTGAAAAATGTTGTTATAAGCAAGTCTTTATAAGGGAAAAATGTTGCCTTCTGGCTGGAAATCCTCTTAAAGATACAGTGGAATCTTTTCTCTCTGCTGAGTTAGAAAAGCTAATATATTAACTCTATGCTTCTGTATTATTCACCGGATTTTTGTCCCATGCATTATTTTCACATCTCTGTGAGGTAAGTTATGTAGTTTCTTCAATATTCAGAGAAGGTGACTTATGTTAAAAGTGCCAGAGCCAGAACCTATTGACCAGTCATGATTCCAAGCCCACAGTAGCAAAGCACCTTTAGACCCTTTTTCTTATCTTAAAACAGAATCTAGGTCAACCTCAGCTGTGTTACAGGAGCAGATATTTGCCACATAGTACATGAAAACAGTGTTATGCTCACACTACAGAAGTTGGTGAATTTATCCCACCTATGGAGGTTATGTTAAATTCTAAAATCATCTATTATTGAAATTTCCTTGAAGGCATCCTTCAGGATACTGAGACCTTAAAGGTCCTCAAACCATCTCTCTGTCTAGCATAAAATGTTTCTCCTCAAAAGTGAGAATAGATCATTTCTTTTCATTTAGATTTGAGGTTTGAGGAATATTTAATGGTTCAGAGAAGAGGAACTGTGAGGGTCAGTATTGAAGAGACACCTATATTTGGGGGTGTTGATATAGTACCATTTCAGACATTCCAGTAACATCAGGGTGCTTAAGTTTCTTATAATGACATGTATATTGGGTGCACTGAAAAGACATTGCTGGCATTTTAAAGAGAACCTTTTTGATAGCATTCCCTGTGCTAAATATTTTGCAATAGGGATGGAGATACACACACACACACACACACACACACACACGTGTGTGTGTGTGGATATACATATAAATGTACCCACACCTCATGTCAGTTGCCAATATCTGATCATGTGTGAAGATGAGAATGGAAGACATGGCTCAAAGAGGTCGGTGACAATATTTTGTAATTCCTCTTTGGACAGAACTTTTCAGTTAGTGTTCCTCCTAAATGTCTGTGAATATTAAACATAGGCAGAACATTTTATTTCTATTACTGATGAAGATTCAAAAGCTCAGGAATGAGATTATCCACTTAAGGTCACATGTTAAATTCCTGGGAGAGCCACAATTCCAAATCAGGACTTCCAAAGATGGTCCTTATGTTTTTTTTTTTTTCCTTTGCAATCCCCTGGATCTTAGTATCTTTGAGTATTTGGGTGGCAGGAGCTCCATATCAGCACCATTGGATGTGGCTCTGGTATGGTCATGACACAAGTAGACATGGAAGTAAGCTTAATGAAGATGAGATTTAGGTTGGAGGGGAGGATGATTTTTAGATCTGGATCTCCTCTTCACTCTTATACACATGAGATTAATTCCCAAATTCTTTTAGTTTCCACCATGTCTAAAATATAATTCTCTTGTCCACTTCCTATTGAATTCAGTTCTCATTTCTCACCCATGCTTTTGGGATGGCTTCTTATCAAGTATCTCTTCCTATAGCCACTTTTCACCCCCATTTATCTTACACCTACTGTCAGATTAATTAGTTGTATTACTGGTGCTGCCCTTAGCATTAATTGCCCTTTTCAGAAACCTCAAGAAGCTGTCTCCAGTTACATTGACATACAAGGAAGACATTGAAACTCCTACTGGCTTTCCAGTTTTATCTCCCCCTTTGAGCATCTAGGCTTCCAGTTGATAAGTTATATTTTTTGTTAGTTCTCTCTATAGCTTTGCACACTAAGCTCTTTCTTGGTATGCTTTCTCTGTCCTCCCCCAAGTGAAGAAAATATTTGCACATTCAAATGTGACCCATGAAGTCCCAAGTAAAGTGTTAATCGTTCTCATGAAGACTTTTCATCTTCTTAAAATCAAGTTGCACATTATTTCTTGTTCTTTTTTTGGAAGTTTTTATACTCTTATTATACTACCATCATTTATGTAACCATTTTCCATCAATGTATGCCCCAAAGTCAGTTTAACTCCAAGTTTCAGATAGTATCTGAAACCTTTGTGTCCCTCAGAGTAACTAATACAGAGAATTATTATTAATTTTTATTATTTTAGCTCAAATACTACTACTACTACTACTACTTATTATTATTATTATTATTATTATTATTATTATTATTATTATTATTATTTGATGCTTAAATTCCTTTAAGTATATTCACTAAACAAGTATATTACTATTAAGACATTATTAACATGTTAATACATTCTTTTTTTATATGTATTTTTTTAGTTTTAGGTGGACACAATATCTTTATTTTATTTTTTTAATGTGGTGCTGAGCATCGAATACAGTGCCTCATGAATGTGAGGTGAACACTGTCCCTCTCAGCCACAATCCCAGCCCCAGTACATCCTTAATGAATATGCTGAGAGAAATTTCCTTTGCCATCCTAAAATAAGTAATACTAGGTTGTTCAGCAAAAATGTAAATCTGCTCAATACTCAAAGTAGCTAGATTAATTTTCATACATACACAGAATCTTTTTCACTTTGTATCCCTTCCCCTTCTATATTTATAGAATTAGTTGATTCATATTATTGAGATTTGATTTCATGTAATAAAAGGTGTCCATTTTAATGGAATAACTTGGGGCAAAGGCATGTATCTGTGTAACTCTCATTATAATCAAGACATGGAAGATTTAAACTACCACACAGAACTCTCTTCTGCCTTATGGTAAATTCCTTCTACCTTTAACCCCAGGCAACCGTTCTTGTTTTCCAACAATTCAGATTCTTTTTTTTTTTTTTTTGGCTATTCTAGAATTTCATTTAAGTGGAATCCTATAACATACATCTTGCTTCTGTTTTTTTTTTTTTTTTTCAACTCACTGTACTTGAGATGGGTTCACATCATGTGTATCAAGAGTTCATTTTTATTTCTAAGCAGTGTTCCATTGTATAGATACACTACCCTTTCTTGACAGTTCACCTGTATGAGGGGATTATTTTTTCCCACTTTGAGTCATAAGTAAAATTTTTCTGAACATTTATGTACAAGTCTTTGTATATACATACTTTCATTTTTCCTGAATTAAATAGTTTTAGTCAACTTTTTCTCCACTGTGACCAAAAAAACCTGACAATAAACATTTAAAGGACGAAAAGGTTATTTGAGGGTTCACAATTACAGAAGTCTCAGTCCATAGATGACCAATCCCATTGCTCTGGGTCTGAGGTGAGGCAGAACACCATGGTGAAAGAATGTGATAGAGGAAAGTAGCTCAGGACATAGCACCAGGAAGCAATAAGAAAGAGAAAAAGACTGCAGACCAGGAACAAAATATATACCTACCTACTTACAGTTACCACCCAGTTAATCTCTATTTGTGAATTAATGAACTGATCAAGTTAAGTCTCTCATAACACAATGAGTTCACCTCTGAAATTTCCTGCATTGTCTCACACATGAGGTTTTGGGAACATCACCTATCCAAACTATAGCATAAATATAAGGATGGAGGGCTAGGGATATATGAATTACTTGCCTAGCCAGCTCAGGTCCCTGTGTTCAATCCATAGCACCACAAAAACAAACAAAGGAAAAACAAAACAAAACAAAACAAAACAAAACAAAATACAAGAAAAGCCACAACTCAACATTTTACATCTTATCAGTATGTATGAGAGGAGACTGGGATCAGGTTCAGTTAGTTTTTCCCTGATTCTAATAGTACCTGGTATTATCAGTCTTTTAGCCATTTTCATGGTATATGATTACATCTCATTGTGGTGCACATTTACATTTACCTTTTGAATAATTATGTGGAACATCTTTCATACATGTATTGGCCATTCATATACTCCCCATTTTTAAAATATTTTTTTCTTATGATATTTATAGGAGTGCTTTCTATATTCTGAATAAGAGTCTTTAGACAAATGCATTAGCAATATTTTTTCTTCATCTGTAACTCAACTTTTCATTGTCATTATTTTGGTTTTGAAGGAGCAGGCAATTTTAATTTTGGTGAAGGTCAATTTAATACTTTGTCTTCAAAAGTTTGTACTTTGTATTTCTTAAGATATTTGCCTGTGTGAGGTACCAAAGTTTTATTCTCTTCTTATATGTTTTAAAATGTAAATTTAAGTTTGTGATTCACTTCAAGTTAATTGAGTGCCTGATTTGGAATAAGTGTCAAAATTCATTTTTTCCCAATGGTTCTTTTTTTTTCCCTAATGTAATTGGATGGAATACCTCTATTCTCTCTTTGATCACCTAGATACCTTTGACAAAAGTTAATTGTGTGTGTTTGTGTGGACTTTCCCATTTCATCACATATATATATATATATATATATATATATATATATATATATATATATATATATATATATAATATATAAATCTCCATAAGTCAATGTCACACTATTTCAATCACTCACTTTTCTGTACATTTTGAAATCAGGCAACAAAAGTACATTATCTTTATTCTCTTTCAGAAGAGAACTTTGTTCTAAGTCCTTTTCATTTCCACATAAATTTTATCATTAACTTATCTTTTTCTGTAAAATAGCCTGTGGTGATTTTGACCGAGTTTGTGTTGAATCTAGATCAAATTGAAAACAGCTTATAACTTAACAACATTGTTTGCCAACTCATGCATATGGTATATCTTTAGTTTACTTATGTCTTCATTAATTTCTTTCAATGATGTATTAAAATTTTGTAATTTTTAAAATTACCTTAAGCATTTAATATTTTTGTATGCTTTTAGAAATGGTACCTTAAAATTTTGCTTTGCAAAAAAATATTATTATTATGGAGAAATACAGATGAATTTTTGCATATTGATCTGCATCATGTGCCCTTGTTGAACTTAATACTTCTATTAGCTTCTTTATGATTTCTTAGTCTCCTCTTCTACCTGATCATTTCATCTGCAAAAAATTTATCTTTATTTTCTTTATGGATAACTGTCTCTCCATTAATTAACTTCCTATATTTAAAATATTTACTTCCTAACTGAAGAAATGGTATTTTTTAAATTTGTAAACTAGAAAAAATAAGATCCTCTATTCTCTATATCCATAGACTAACCTATAGAAATTGTCAGACATATAAACAATGTGCAGTATCACTAGGTAATATACCCTTAGATGAAAAAACAAATTGAGGCCTGAATAGCTGTGAAAAGTAAATATATATATATATATATATATATATATATATATATATATATATATATATATAATTGGTAAGTGGAACATTTGAGTAGGAAACAAACTCTTCTTTCTATACCACACAGTTCTTCTCAGCATTGCTTAAGAGTAGTCTGACAAGTGAAATGAATAGTAAATGGCCTTTAAAAAGTAGAATATTAATATTGCCAAAATGATCTTTGTGTGTGTCGGGGGAGGGTGTAACTAGGGATTGAACTCAGGGGCACTTAGACTTCTGAGCCACATCCCCAGCCTTATTTTGTATTTTATTTAGAGACAGGGTCTCACTCGTTTAGTGCCTGGCTTTTGCTGAGGCTGGCTTTGAATTAACTATCCTCCTACCTCAGCCTCCCAAGCTGCTGGGATTACAGGCGTGGCCCACCACGCCCAGCTACCAAAATGATCTTTTCTCCTAGCTTTGTACATAACTCCATATTCATTTTTGTAAGGACTCTTGATAGTAGAAAATGGCTCCTATTCTAATGTTCTTTGTGCTATCTCACAGTTACTCCTATGAAAAATATTTTCTTAGGTTCTCTAAGATTTTGATTTATTCCATAATCTCTCCCTACTGATTTTAAATGTTATCAGGATAGATATCCCAGGACACTAAGAAATGTCTGTAAATATTATTTGTCTGATATTTTTCATATTTGGAGGTTAAGAAACATCCCAGTTTCCCCTTGTATTTGAAATTTTAAATAAATAATTTTAACTGAAGATTCTGGTAATTTTTAAAATTTTTACAGAGTAGAGAACTCACTTCAACTTAATCAGTTTGGTCTTTGTTTTATTCCATTTTCATCGTAAAACAACTACCTTACTTACTGATCGTTCCCTTGAGGAGTCTTATTTCCTCGTTGCCCAGCTGCAGACATTCATACTGTCCTATTTCAGATGAGAGGATATAGTTGTTCTCATCTCCAGTAAACAGAAATTTGACCTTTATTAGTATATAATGTCAGTGATGAAGAGAAAATCTTTGACATACTTTGCATGCAGAATCTTAGAAAGTTTCCTGTAGCAGACATCAAAATATTTTCGACTAGTACAAATCCAAAAATGTCATTGTCCCAGAAACAAAGATTTGATTGTGATTTTAGCTCTTTGGTTTTGTGAAAGATGGAAAATCCAACTTTTACAAAGAGTCTTAGCAAATAATATCGTATTTATTCTAGTTCATCTTGGAATTCAAGGAATGTTCTTTAGAAAATACAGATTGGTTTGTTTCAGAAGGTTGCTTACTTAAAATAACATTTTGAAATGTATAATAACAACATAGAACATTTTTATAATCGTATACAAAATTCACCAAGTACTTTGATATATGGTGAAAACTCTACCATATGTTCAAGAGGCAGCTTTTTTAAGATCTCACCACCACCGAATGCCCAAGGGAGGATGAGAACTTAGGTTCTCACTAAGACCACCCCGGTGTTCCTCTGCTCTGCGACTTGCCTCTATTCCTGTCTCTGTTTATATGTGTTCACTCACTGTACAGTTGGCCAGACATACACTACCCCTTTTGCCCAGCCAAGTTTAGAAAATAAAAAAAAAAATTAGAGTTATGTTTCTGGAACAAAATATTTATTTTAATATTATTCAAAATCAAAGATTTAGTAAATGTTACATTAAGAAATAAGGATGTGAAACTATAAATCCAAATTCAAGTTCATAGGCACCATTTTATTCAATCTTTATGAATATTTGGCATATTTATAAGTCCTCAAAAACAGATACTGTCTATTTTTTAGTGTACATATAGGAATTATTATGAAATGAAAGAACAAGATGTAAGTGCACTGGTTGTACTTGTTATGAATCTACTAGCTATTCTTTGTTTTACGTAGTGTTTAAGCTGAATTTGGATATAAGTACTGTCAACAGTGTGTTCGTTATCGTTCTAATAACAAATACCTAAGGTAATCAACTTATGAGGAAAGGCTCACTTCTTTTGAACTTGTGGTGAGGAAGTACATTGTGGCGGGGAGCCTATGGAGAAACAAAGTTGATCACCTCAGGACTTAAGTAGGAAATGGAGAGTAGGAAGAGACTGAGGTACCTCAGTCCCCTTTGAGGGCAGGCCCTCTGTCCAGGACCTAATGACCTCTCACTAGGCCCTTCTTAAAGTTTCCACCACTTCCCAATAGTACTGGAGAACTAGCATTTAATACATGGGCCTTTGTGGAACATGTCAGACAGAAAGTAGAGCAGAGGGTATTTGGAAACCCTACTTTTTTTTTTTTTTTTTTTTTAAAGAGAGAGTGATAGAGGGAGAGAGAGAGAGAGAATTTTTTTAATATTTATTTTTTAGTTCTCGGCGGACACAACATCTTTGTTTGTATGTGGTGCTGAGGATCGAACCCGGGCCGCACGCATGCCAGGCGAGCGCGCTACCGCTTGAGCCACATCCCCAGCCCTGGAAACCCTACTTTTAATCCTGCAATCCATCCCAACCAGAGGACACAAATATTAATAAAGTAGTTTATGCAGGAGGCAACTGATACTAGTGGTGTCTGCAAGGACAGGAAAGTGAGAATTGGAGAGGATTTCAGGAAGGCATCCTGGAAATATGGAACTGAACCAGGCAAATTATGGTCCTGCTAAATCTCACCTCTACTACTTAGTCTTATAATGGTACTTGGTAGGAGACAGCCATAGTCAGTGATCTAGGCATTATCTTTAGCTACTGTCACAGTGTAGCAGTGATCTGGGAAGGTGCCACAGAAACCATGTGACATACAAAGCTCAAAACACAACCTACATACCCTTCCCCAGAAAAAGTTTTCTGGCCCCATATCAAAAATATGAAAAGAACTTTTGCAAAACTTAAATTTTCTTTAAAATTATTTGGACATCCTTAAACTATTCTTTCTTATCTAGTAGAGCTTGGGCTGGAATGTATAGCAACAGTTAGTGCAGTTTTCAGAAAGGAAAGAAGTAACGATCAAAATTAAAAACTAGCCTGCTTCTTGAAGAATATTTTCTCCCTCCTGTTTCTCCAAGCCTGGTAAACTCCTATTTAACTCTGGTATGAACCTCTTAGAGAAGCTTAGCTGTTCACCAAATCCCTTTATTATTAGTTTATCTTTTCTCTGGATTTCTTGTGTACATTTTTATTCTTTTATGATAATATATACAATATTATATACTTTTAATGAGTAATATTTTTATTGAGATCATTGAACATCATAGGATTTATCCTTTTAAAAGTATGCAGTCAAATTTTATTTTAGGATATTAGAAGAGTTGTGTAACCATCATCACAATTTCCTCACTCCAGAAAAAGACCACATATCCATTAGCAATCACTTTCCATTTTCTCCAAACCCTCTAAGTGTAGGTAACCACTAATCAACTACGTTTTTAATCTATATATTTACGAATTTGGGGCATTTCAAATCAGACAATATATTGTCATATGTGACTGGATTCTTCACTGCCTAATGTTTTCCAAGTTTCATCCATCTTTTAGTATGTGTGAGTACTTCATTTCTTTTTCTTTTTCTTTTTGAATAATACTTTATTGCATAGAACTTAGACTGCTTTCCAAAGGAGCAACATAGTTTATAACACTACATTTCCTATCTGCACTTGTATGAGAGTCCTAATTCTGCGACATATTTCCCACCCCAGTTAATTTTAATCATGTTGTATGTGTACCCAAGTGAAAATATGTGTTCTTCGAGAGTAGAAACCAAATTTATTTTCATTTCAATGTTTGTATGCCTAACATAATGTCTTTTGTGTATTAAGCATTCCAGAATGAATGAATCAGTCAGTCAATCAGTCATTATGTGAAATAGCATTTATTAAATTGACATGAATCCACAAGTTCTGTGGGACTTTAAATAGATATATTTAATAGATTTTTTTTCCAGGTATGTTCTTGATCTCTTCTACCATTCAGATCCTTCTTCCCTTTATCAATAAGTTCATCTTCATTTAGATGCAATCTGTTTCCGGAACTGAAGTTAATTTTCCAGCCTGCATTATTGTAGTCCTTTTTCTTTTGCTGTGGTCAATTTGAGAGGCTTTGCCTTTGCTTCATCCAGCCCAGTGAAGCTTGTTTCATCATCCGTGGTCAGTAATGGAGAGGTTACCTCCCAGTCTCCCAGCACTTTTTCTCTTACATACAGTTATTGTTCTTTCCAAAAATGGTGATTCTGTTCTTCCTGAAGCTCAGTCCCAGTCCCTGAACTCATTCTTGACTCTGGTATTTCACATAGCAAATGCTTCCATCTTTCCTTTAAAGTATATCTAAAACTCTCTTTCCTTCTACCAATTCTGCCATTCATGCTCTGAGCAAGCCCCACCCCATTTTGCTCTGCTGCTGCTACCCTAGTCTCTCTTCATCTTGTTCCCTTTACAGAGCAGTCGTGTATATGTCATATTATTTCATGGTCCCACTCAAACTCTTCCCTTGAGAAAATGTTGGCGCTGGGCTTCCAGAGCCTGACTTCCTGTATACACATCTACTTTCTGACCTCCCTTTCCTGTCTCCCTTTACTCTGCTCCAGCCAGTCTGCATTCAGGCATCCCCCTATTTCAGGGACTTTGCTTTCATGTACCTCCTGCTTGGAACAACCAGATATGCACATGGCTCATTTCCTCCCTTTTTGTAAGACTTCATCTAAATGTTATTTAGCTGTAGAAGGCTTCCTGACCGCTCTGCCTCACATGCTTTTGTACCTTGAAGTCTCCCTTCTCCTATACTCTTTTATTTTCCTCCAAAATTTTTGACCACCTAACATGTTATATATTTGAACCATTTGTTCTTTGTTCATTTCCCCTAGAATATGTCAGAAGAGCTGGAATTTGCCTGGATTGTTAGCTGCTGTGCAGGTGCTTAGTAAAGGTGTGATAATGCATAAATGAGCAGGTTCTGCTCTCACAATCACCCTCTGAACACACCTTATTCATGTAGCTTGGCACTGCTGTGGCAGTGGCTTTGGCTGTGAGGGGAAGGATACGTAGTCCTGGTGTGCTTCATATGTAACACTCATTTCATGTATGATTTCCTCAAGTTTTATATTCCATTCCTCACCCATCTGCTGCCACCCAAGCTTCCCAGCCTTCCCTTTAACTCATGTGGTATCTACTTGAGTTTGAGTTCTAGACTATAAGAAAAACTGTGGCCTCAAGTGTGATGACAGGTGTGGAGGTCATTTCTGATGATAAAATTCCACATCTACATGAAGAGTTATCCTTATACTTTGAAGGGTTTAAGCCAGAGACTAGGACTAAAAATTTAAATGATAAAGGGTCTTGTTAAATGCTTTCGAGTTCTGTTGGTTAATAGCCTGACAATACTGGTTATTTTTGTTAGTATTATGCTAGGCACTTTCCATGGTTCAGTTCTCTTTTCCCATTACCACTTTCAACTAGATATTATTATAATTTTCATTTATCAGATAAACTGACACATGGAGAGATGAGAGATCAGTCTGACACAGACTGATCCAGAAATTCTTTGTATTCTGAACTTTTATAAATATAAGCAAAGTCAAGTATTAAAAGAAGTCAAGTGTGAATCTTACAGAACACCTAAGATATGTTATGATTTCTCTATGTGATAACTTCACAAGAATTGCCTCATGCAGTCCCCCCAACCAAAATATATATATATATGCAGGTTCTATCTCAATCATGATTGTTCACATTGGTAGGAAACAGAAATATCCGGTTACTCACCAAAGACTACTTGCCCCCCGGTTTTTACCTATGACAGTGCCTCTTCATAAAAGAATGTTAGCAAAAATCCTCACTGATTTGCAACAAACCACCTTTAAACCTTAAGTCTAGTTTTCTGATGATCTTGACCAGGTCCTGGATGCTAAGCTGCTCATGTTCTATAGTAACATGAGGCTATTGTATTACTGTGTTCTAGGAAGATTTCATAGCAGACACAGTAATACAATAGCCTCATGTTAGAACACATCAGACCCTCTCTCGTTTTTCATCTTCCAGTGTGTCCTTGCCAGGCAGGTATGAATCAACTGGCAGACTAAGTGTATGATTGGTGGTCTGTGAAATGGAATTAAGAATGAGGGAGAGGATGGTCCCTAATGCTGAACCTCAGAGAGGAAAGCACCACTGACATCTGAGACACAGGACAAGGTATAGTCCTCCTAAGTCCCAGTGTACTGCATAAGCACAAGATCTCCAAGATCTGAGAAGGAAAGACTTGAAGCAAAACCAGCAATGATCAGGTTTTTGGGAGCAATATGATTTTACTCAATCATGTGAACTTCTTGCCAAATACCAGGAGTATAACACTATTTTGTACATTAGTGTGAAAATTTTATGTCATCACAGAAGAGATTGTAAAAGGGTAAGGGAAATGGAAATGTTAAAATATGCTGTAACATCCAGGCCATTTACATCTGAATTTTAGAATGAGTCAAACAAAATGAATGTTCCATTTACCAATCACATTTCCCATTGATGCAAAACAGATCTGGCCTGAGAGAGAATTAAATAAATGAATAAATATCCCAAAACTGTCATTTCTGAAACCTTTGGACAGAACATGGAGTTTCATTACTGGAGGGAAAATGCCCAGTGAGTGAGCCTGGACCATGTTTGTTTGGAGAGCCTTATTTGTGGAAACCAAGGAAGTGTAAACCTGGTCACATGAATAGTCCTGGACTGGTGAGCCTTCTGTGACAGTTCTGGGGCTCTAGGACCAGGTTCTTCAGAGATGCAGGCATAAGCATGCTGACATTTGTTCATTTGCTTCCTTTCTTTTTCTTTCTTCTCCTTCCCCAAGTCGATTTCTATTGCAAGGGCCTCTCTGTTAGCAAGAGGCTGTTACATGAAGAGGAAGTCATTGATTTCCATATCCCCTTATTCTTGCTGTTAGCATTGTCTATTAACAAAAGTCTAGCATTCTATTCTCAGTATTAACTGACAACAAAGCCCTACTGACCCATAACTTTCTTAATTAACCCAAAATACTTTCTCAGTGATAAGAAATTCTTTGGTTTATATACTATCAGAGATGAAATAAATATGTTGCTTCCACTTTTCTAACAAGCCATCCTTCCCATTCACATGAAATTTAAAGCTAAGACAATGACTATCCCAAGTCTCATAGCCTATGCTGGACTTTAAAACAACTCTGAAACCTCTAATTTTGGAAGCTTGAAAATAATTATATGCCCATGTTGATGGGTATTGCCTTTAATCAAATAACAGGGAACATTTTAAAGTAACATATTTTTGTATCCAGCATTTCATCCGATCCTCAAAAAGAACACATGGAAATGATTAGAGAAAGAACAATTGTCCCATATTCAGATGATGACACATTTCAGAGAAGGCAAGTTACTGCATGATTTCACACACATCGTTGATCAAGGCATCCTCACCCCTTGACCATAAAACAAAACAATATGGGCTATACGGAATGCGGGAGAAATCACAGTTCCCAACATTTTTGCTTACAGAACACCTCCTTGGAGTTGCTGCACATGTAAGCTGAAGGATAGGAAAATTATTAAACAGGAAACTGAATGAAAGGCTCAAGCTGATATGGAATTCTTTAATATTCCATCTGACAGGAATCTGCAGACAGTGACTCTATGATGATACGGTGTCACGAAACTCAGAAGCCAAGTAAATATTTGTATTAAGTGATTCAATTCTGTGAAGCACTTGGTAGTTACTAATGTATAAAGCAGGAGACCATTTACAAAGAAGGACATGTAAAATTAACCCAAAATACTTGCTCAGTGATAAGATATGTAAAAAGTAAGGATTTCTGATGAAGCCACACTGACTTTAGCTACTATAGTTGATACACTAAATATAGTACTGTGTGATTAATTTATAAGTGTGTGTGTGTGTGTGTATGTTTTTATGTGTACCTATAACTATGAAGTTTATAACTTTGAGAACTTGTTTTTAAAATGCCAGATTATGAACAATTATTGCAATAATTTGCTAGAGATTCTATAGCAAAGCTTCACGGACCCAGTGACTTAAGAAACAGCCATTTATTTTCTCATGGTTCTGGAGGCTGGGAAGTTTTGAGATTAAGTTGCTGGCAGAGCCGGTTTCTGCTAAGGCCCTCCTCTGTCTCCTTAGCTCATGCTCGCTCTCTCTCTCCTTGGCTCATAGGTGGCTGCTTTCTTGCTGTATCTTCCCATGGTCTTCCCTCTGTGCTTATCCAGGTCCTGATCTATTTTTATAAGCATGCCCATCATATTGAATTAGGGTCTTTCCTAGTGATTTCCTTTTAACTTAATTACCTATTAAAGTAGGGGGTGCAGGGCTGGGGATGTGGCTTAAGCGGTACTGCGCTCGCCTGGTATGCGTGCGGCCCGGGTTCGATCCTCAGCACCACATACCAACAAAGATGTTGTGCCCGCCGAGAACTAAAAAAATAAATATCAAAAATTCTCTCTCTCTCTCCTCTCTCACTCTCTCTTTAAAAAAAAAATAAAATAAAGTAGGGGGTGCATAATTTAGCCCACATCAATTATAAAAGAAAATGAATACTCATTTCTAATGAGAAAAGCAAATGGACCACCCTCTAATAATAAAGTCATAAAAGGCCTCAAAAAAATCACAAAATCAAAAAAAAAATAGAATTTTTATTAATTCAATGCCTGATTTTGGGGGGTAAATTTTGTGACTGTGTATTTGTTTATCACCTCTCCATACAACCTAATTTTTAATATTTTCTATAAAGAAAGTAGAAAGTCTCTAGCATGGTTGATGGAAATTTATTAGTACTGATATTAAAAGTTTGGAAAACTTCCTTCATTTTGCATAACTTTTTATTTGTAATGAAACATAAAATATAAGATGATTGTCAAACTTGGGAAAATATCCATCAAGTTCCCTTTATTTGTGAACTGTTAAAAAAAAATTGTACTATTAGTGCAGGTTCTTAAGCTGATAAATTCTGCTCCATGCAATTCACATTAAAAAAAAAAAGAAATTAAATCAGTGGTGCATTTGTAATTGTTTCCAGTATGTTATCGAGCACACTCCTGATACGAGGTAATGTCTCCTTCCTTGTGCACCAAGTAGTTCTGCAGGTGTGTACTTTTACACATCTGACTGTTGGTGAAATTTTCAGCAGATTGTACTTGTGTTTCCATACACTTTGTGCCTGCTTTTCTCCTCCACCAGCATCATCCCCCTGCTGAATGTTGTAGGATGTGTTCATGTCATGACTTCTGGCTCCCACACCATTGAGCTAGGAGGGTAGTGGGCACAGTGCCTTTAGAGGTATTCAAGGAGCTCCTTCCTATGCAGTGACCAATGGCAATGACACAAGTATGCACCATGGTGACTGCAAACCTTGTAAAAATATTCCACTGAACTCAACTTCTCCTAACCAAGTTTCCAAATTCCTTTGACATCCCCACATGAACATGTGACAAAGGGGGAGTTAGAGTGGAAAATGAAAAGTGACACACTGTTTGGGCCCCTCAATGAACCTTCCTTAGAAGGAACAGATGCACATGAGGGCCTCTGAGCTTCTTTTCTTTCTTTCTCAACCGACATTTAAAAGTATTTCTTCTACTCTTCTTAAGGTGCTTGTTTAGAAATAATCATTCCTTCACTTATTCCCTCCTTCCCTCCTTGCACCTCTCTCTTACTCAAATACTTATTTAGTATGTACTGTTTTCTGGACCACATGTGAGAATGACATGTGGGGATAATATTGACAATACAAGGTAGAACAGATGGGTAGCCAAAGTGGCCAATGACGAAATCTACTGGATGACCTGATGATTTAGGGTTCATCTTCAACTGAATGTATGGCCTCCAGAGTTTTCTGCCCTTTTTTTTTTCAAGATAATGTCTCAGAACATCCAATCATACTGCTGTTCTAGGCAGCCACAATTAGTTTCTGTGACATCTAAATGAAATTATCTTTTCCCCTTCACCAGAAGTGGGCTCCAGGTAACTTTTCCACTGAGACCTCACGCTTCAGTGATATCCACTCATGGATGAATGGGTGAATAGTTGAAGTTCCTTTGCAACTCTGCTTTGACTTGTTCCTTCTCTCTCCCTCAACCTCAATTCCCCTCCACAGTAGTTCCTGCTGACTTTGAATTCCATTTGCTTCTGTATTTTGTCTGCTTATTTTTATGACGACTCTTCTCTGCAAATTCGTCTCTGCCTGACCTTCTGACCTCTCCTTAGCCCAGAGAAAGTGTCTAACAAAGTGTGTCACTTACATGCAATGTGAGGCAGGTGGTTGAGCCAGCATCATCTACTGTGACCTGGCAGCAGAACTAATAAGGACATTTAAATGCTGTTGTTGCATAATTTTTCCTAGTCCTGAAGATCTGTTGGTTCTTTTACTCTTTTCAAATAAAATGTGTTGTCACCAACATACTGGATTGTGAGCACCAGAGGGCAGGGAACTGCATTAGTGAAATACCCAAGACTGCTGATAACGTAGGCACCAACCACTCTAAACAGAACCCAGTAGGTCACCTCCCACTGCACTGCTAAAATACAATTCTTTGCTCATAACATGAAAATTCTCTTGTATTGATTTTGTTGTGGCTTCCATGACTGTTCTTACTGTAATTTGAGGAGAAAAGGTAATGGTGACGTAACTGTCATCGTCAGGTTTAATGGTGGCAGATAACAGCCCTGTGAGCAGTATTAACACAACTCTCCATTAGGATTGGCTATCTGTATACTGAGTTTTTAGAAGTAATAATAGGCAAGACTATACAAAAGCTGCTCCTCTATTTAGAGTGAATGAATACTCTCATTTGAAACACATTAGATTTCACATAATTTTGCTCCCCATAGTGATGTTCTCCAGATAGCTTATTCTAATGGCATGGATACATTAAAATAAAATCAGATGGGGTGAAGAGTAGCATGCCAACAAAAAGAATCCATCATTCTTGACAAATACAGGTAATGCAGTCATACAATTTACAAGTAAAATAGCAGGGATATAATTGAAAAATGCGTTTGTATATCATTCATATAGTTATTTGTTGAGTTATTTTTCCCAGGTCCATCTCTGATGGATAGTTCTTCCGTATGTTACGTAACGTAGAGCTCTTCCTTTTATTCTTTTGAGTTGGGTCATGGAAGTTAATTTAATGGCTTTTAACTTTCTGATCTCATTTTTGTTGTCTTGTTCTTGACGTGGCCTATTCTGTCTCCCATTGAACTATCAGGTTTACTGTGTACTTTGCTTAGACCATAACTGAACTATTCACTTCAGTCAGTCTAGTTCAGCACAAGACATGTATTTTAAGGGGATCTGTACAGAAGACTGAATGAAAATATTTTCTACAATGTGCAATTCCATAAACCTTAATAAAAAGGAAGGACTAGTGTCTCAGACTCAGGAATCAAAGCTTTCTCTCTTTCATTCCTTTTCTCAGCCACTCAAGTGACCAATCTAAATTTTAGCATTGGAGGGGAGTTATAGAATATGGGTCAAAGCCCTGTTTTTCTCATTGGTTCCACAGACACCTATTGAGCACATGCTATGTACCTAGCCCTATCTCAGGTGCTATTCATGCAGAGATGGGGAAGACAATACCTGCCCTCAAAGGTTTCAGTAGGAGAAGAAACATGTGAGGAAACTAAGACCTGGAAGCATTTCCTCCAGGTCTGCTTGGTGTGGAGGATAGAATAGGAACGAGACCAGAAGACATCTCCCAGCCCACCATCTAGTTCTTGTTGTCAGTCACTCCATCGTCCTACTCCAAGACGCATCCGAAAAGTTGTGGGATTGAAATCATTCTTATTGCTAGTTGCAAACATGGATTCCCATATTTAAAGTATATATATTGTGTTAAATAACATCTGGAAGGAGAAGAAGTAGCTTTGTAACTTCTTTAAGCTGTCCAAAGCCTCTAATCTCATATTCAGGTTTTGAGGAAGGTTCTGTTTGGTGGTATGCTTTATTGGGTATCAGTGAAAGCTGTTGAGAAAGCTTGTGTTCTATCTAGACAAATACTAAAAATTTGGATGCATTTCTAAACCCCCTTTTTTTGACTTGTACAACATAACTCTCATAACACAGCTTGTTCTCAAGAGGGGTTACCAGTACGTTTGGTTCTTCTTTACCCACAAACAAGTTGGGAACAGGCTTTGTCAGATTATTTTGACATGCTCAGATAGTGCATTCTGAACCAGACAAGACCTGCATATTCATATATAAGGGAAATATAGATGATGCTACTTGATTCTATAAGGGGCTGTGCTCCATATGTTGAGAGGAGGATTGCCTTAACCAATCAGCACTCCATATACCATTCCCAAAACATTGAAATCCAGAAGTTCTGTAATTTGTAATTTGGTACAGTGAGAAATGAGATGTCCTAGGGTGTGGGGGAATGATGTGTTCTTCAGTTGAAATAGTGAACATTTATTTCTTAACTTAGCATCTACCAAATGGCACAATAAGCATTCAGTAAACATTTGTCAAAGTAAATTCTAATTGCTGATTTGGGTTCAGTGTTGGAGGGATGTCATTTAGCAGGGAGTCAAAAAATTCAAATTTTGTGACATACAGAAAAGAGACCTAGGCTGGATCAAGAATTCTGTGTTGAAAAGTTACCTGTGAATAAAGCCAGGTGGCTTCTTTGTTGGTACAATATGCCTACAGCCTCACCTGCTCTACCCAGTGCTTGGCCTACACTTAGAAGTGAAAGTTGAATAATTTTATAGATTGAGGACTAAAGCCCCAATGACTTCCCAGGAAAGTCACCTTAAAGGATGAAAATCTAACCTATACAATATGGATATGTTGCTTATAACAGAAATTTATTTGCATGGAACACACTTCTCATTGATTACCACCTTTTTCTTTTTGATGATTCCATTTTTTTCTTTAATGAATTTCTTAATAAGATAGTAGCTGGCAGCAGATGGTAGTAAAAGTTTGACCTCAAGATCTTCTTTTTCATACCATGACAAATATTATTGACAACTCATGTTTTCTTTCCCATCACAGATTCCCAGATAGGAATAGTTACTATGCACTTGTATTATTTCTGAGAAAATAAAATCTAATGCCATAATGTGCTCTTTTAGAAATAGTAGAACATCCTGTTAAAATGGTATGAACACACACTTGTTCTCATGGCAATTCATTCTAAATGAATAATCTAGGGTGAGTTTCCCAAATCACCACAATCTTCAGGGATAAGGGCACATTTGCAGTGGATTTTTCTCAGCAGGTTAAGTCTAAAGAAGTAATTAAGATTCCACATTTCTGATTTGTGGGAAACAGTACTATGCATTTTCTTTGGATGAGAATAAGTAAGAGGATAAAGGAAGACTCTCAAATTGCAGTCGGTGTGACCTGTTTTTGAATAAACATCATCATATTCCACAGTCAATTATCTCCAAAGTACAGTGTGTTCTCCAGCCAGAGAGAGTGAAAAAGGAGGGTGGGGGATGATCTGCTAGAAGTGGTTAGAGGAAAAGATGCATGCATTGGAGTGTACATTATTCTATTGTCCTCTAAATAATTTTATACAATTTGGGAAGGGGTAATAGGGAGGATTATACAGTATTTTTATGTGATTTCATAAATATCAAATTGCATTCATCAGAGAGAGACAGACAAGCATAGTTAGGAAAACAAAATGAGGTATGTTATGCTCAGCACAGTAATAGGGCTCCTAATACCAAAGGAAAAACAAGTCATTAGTTACCACTATTGAATGGAAGTGGTCTAATCACAGCAACAGGATAAGTATCCCATTTTATTATGGCTTCGTTGTGTGTTTTGCAAGACTCTTTGGCTCACCATTAAAATTATTTTCTGTAGCAGCACCATGAGGGTTCAGAATCTGGGAGCATAACTATTATTTTTGTTTACACCATGCTGCTCTGCTGGGAGAGTAAATAGTGTTTTGGGTTTCATTTCTTTTATCCTTTCCTTTCGCTTCACCTATGAAAAGACCAAAATTGTAGAGAAATGTTTGTTGGAGAATGATCTTTAAAGAAGCTTAGGTTCAATCAAAACAGTGTTGGCCACAATGAAGACAGGTATATTACCATTGCCTTTGTAAACATTTTGCATGTTTTGTTTTAATTTTCTCCCCCCCCCCCCACCCCCAGGTAAAGTTAGCAGCAAAGGAAGGTCTTCGGATGGAGGAAGTGCAGACACAAGAGTTCTGTTAATTCACATGGGGACCAGGCAGCCTCCCCTAATAGGAGTGACATTGGGCCTGTTTTGATAGAAACCCCTTTCTTTCTGTGTGGCCTGGGATTTGAATTCAGAGGGCTTTGGTTCTCAGCCTCTTTCCTAGCTGGTGGAGTGACTCTGATCATTCTTCCTCCAAAGTGGGCCTGTTCCCATCAGAAGCAAACCACATTCTTGCCTCTTACAGCAGTTCGGCTTGATAATTATTGGTGATACTGGCATCTGCCCATTCTTACTTCCTTATTCATAAGCCTAAAATAGTATTTAAAATAAAGCTAACTTCTCCACTTTCTTAGGGAATCGAGCATTTCCCCCGGGGTTAAACCCTGAGGGTTACTACCGAACACCCATAGTAGAGTGCCCTCCTTCTCATTATGCCAACAAATCCTCACAAATTATTTATTTCCCATTTTAGACATTTTAGAGTGACTCACTGTGCCCTGGAAATATTATCACTGTAGTAATTTTCTTGTGTGGCTCAGCTTAATGTTAGAGAAATGGCTAGTTACAAGTCCAGACACTATAAAGATGGAGCTAAATATTCTCCTAAAAATAGGATGTTTGGTTAACGTTTAGTAGTCAACAACTTTCCTGCAGCCACACACAGTGCCGGACTAAGAAATGGAATAAATGTCCTCATGTGGTGTTTGGTAAAGTCGCTCTTCAGTAGACTGACCTTTCAGTGTTAAGGATTCAAAGTGTGCTGGCTTCATCCTTTAGGCCTGCAGTGAGGTGTTAACAGCAGCTTCAGCTCAAGGGTCAACAGCGGGAAGGAAATGCTGAGCTTGGGGTGCTAGATGGCATAAAACCTACCTTCAAATCTATAAGCCTGGGTATGAAAAGAAGGAAGTTGGAAAATTGAGAATGGATAGAAGCGATATTTTGAAGACAAATGCCCTGTTTCCTTTAGAATTTTCAGTGAATAGCCAAGACATTTTACAGAAGAGCAAATAAAGTTTCAGAACTTGAAGGTGGACCTAGGGCCAATGCAGCAAGGTTGTGGCAAATATTAGACAATTGACTTTATTGGAGTCAGTTTATTTTTTATTCTTCTGTTTATCCTGACACTGGGCCATTTTAGACTCCAAGACTTACATTTCTTGACCTTTTTTATGCTATGAGATTCAAATATGTACTGAACCTAGGGTTCATCAATTGGGAACAACATCCCAGGATGACGGAGACAGATAATATTACATTGTTTAATATATACTGTAAAAAAAAATTCTGAGAATGAACCTCTGTGAAGCTCTCTGATATCCTTAAAAAAAAACTGTATCAAAAACCCTAACTCAACTTAAAAAAAGAATAAGAAACCCCCCCTTTAAAAAAATGATGTATCTCTTAATTGTGGATTTGTCCAAAAGAAAATCAAACGTCCTCAAATATATTTTGGGATGGAGTATATAAGCAGCCTGGGGATATAGATGTGATGCCGCCTGCCCTATACTATATAATTTGGGATTCTGGCAGACCATGAGATGCTTTGAAGCCATCTCTTTAAAGTACTTCATGCTTTTGCAGGAAATGGATGCAATACTTTTTTACAAAATGACTTCTATGTGCCGAGCATTGTGTTGGAACATATAGAAAACAATCAGATTCTTTGCCTTTAGTAACACACAGTCTATTGGGAAGAAACCAGGGATAACCTAAAATTACAATATCTAAAAACAGAAAATAATACCAATGTAGAAAGAGATAAAGTCCTTACTATTTAAAGGAAGACAGAATACCTAGCTGGTTATGATAGAGGGATTTTAATGAAAATATAAACATCATCATTCAATAGCCATGAAATACTTAATTTTTAGGCAATATTAGTACTGGGAAAGAGAAATTAGATCATATCTTCAAGTTCTCATAGTCTTGATATTTTATGAAAGAATAAAGAAATAAGCTTATTCTATGTTTCAAAGGAATTCTGAAAGGAGGAAGAATCCAAGCTAGACTTTAATAAGAAGAATTCAGGTAGAAGAAAAGTTTCAACATTATTGTTAGGAGGAATGAAAAGAGCCAAGGCAGGAGAAGTGAAAATATACTTTACAAGATTGGAATCCAGACATAACAGGGACAGCTGGAACGAAGGGTTCTAGTGGAGGAACTAAAGAAACTTTGATTAGTAGGTACCATCTTATGGGAAGCAATATAGCCATATAAGGATTTTGAGCACCTTAGTAGAGTTCAGGAGAACTCTAGACTCTGAGAACAGACTGAAATAACTCGAGCTGAGAAGTGCTGCTCTCTTCAGATTAGAAGAACCCCTGGATTTGGAGATTCTTCAGTGTCACAAAGAAAAGTATTGTCACCATTGCTGATATGTACCCTAGCAATAGATCTCTTCCTGCAATGATTTTACTTTTCATTCACATTTTTTTAAAAAAAGTGTGGATATTCTAAAATAGGGTTTGTAACTGAACACTGCAAGATGATGTTGGATAATATGGAATCAAAGAAAAGTGTTTTGTTATAAGAGGAAGATCAGAAAAAGGAATCTCCACTAAGAGGAAAGGACCAACTATTGAACAGGTTCATTAACTCAACAAAAGGACAACCAGTTCTTCTGAACCTTGTATTTGTTGGAAGCATCCACTATAAGGTAGGTATAGCTTGGTGCAAGTTTCAGAGGTAAAAAAGGGAACAGGGAAAAAAAAGGATTTCTCTTTGTATACAGTTTAAAATCAGGTAGGACTGAGCTTGACTTTGCTTTGTTATCTGTGTGACATTGAGTTTACCAAGTCTCTCAAAAATTCAGCCATCTTGTTTGCAAAATGGTATATGGTTAATGAGCAAAGAATGGTAAAGAGTAAACGAAAAAAAAATATATGCAAACACTTAGCCCAGTTCTGGCAGATAGTATGTACATCTTAGACGCCTGTGCCCATATCTCCCAAGACTTGTTTATAAAGAAGAATCACTTTATGACATTTGCCAGTAAATGGAGGGATCTGGAGACTATCATACTAAGTGAAATAAGTCAGTCCCAAAACACCAAAGGTCAAATGTTTTTGTTGATATGTGGAAGCTAAACCACAATAAAGGGGGAGAAGAAAAGAAGAAAAGTTCAATAGATTAGACAAAGATGAATGAGAGGAAGGGAGAGGGATAGGAATAGGAAAGACAGTTGAATAAATCTAACATAATTTTACAGTGTGCACATATGAAAATACCTGAGTGAATCCCACCATCGTGCCACCTACAAGAATGGTATCCTAATTAGAATAAGATATATACTAAGCAGATATAATTTATCAAAATGCATTCTACTATTATGTATTATTAAAAAGAACCAATAAAAAAATTCCCCCCCCAAAATAAAAAAGAACAATCATACAAAACTATAAATACAAAGAATCAATGTACATTGATCTATGATAAGAAATAACAAATTAAAAATTTATCAAATTTCAAAAGACTTTGTTTAGTTATTCTAAATTTAAACAAAGAAGTAAAACTAAATCATGTCCAAGATATTCTTTTGACTTTGATATTGTGTACGTGCACTCACCTATAAATTAGAGAAAAATCCTTTCCCTATATGAAAAGTTTGTTGGCAGGAATGAATATCATATGGTGTTATGAATATTATGTGGTATTATGCTGGGAAAGACTCTCATAGCCTTAGTTATTCATCCAATTTTTATCCAAGGAAAAAGCCAAGGATAATTGGTCCTAACCTTGGTTGGTCACCTGAAGCAGTTATACCATATACAGAATCATACCTAAAGTTCATTTATTGAGACAATTCTGGCTGCCAGTGAATGATCAGGAATACTTCAAGACAACCCTTGGGGGAACAAGAACCCTAATAACATTTGCAAAATAATTCTTTGTTTAAAATGTACTATAAACTCATGTGATACTGCTGGAAAATTTGTGAATATATTTAGACAGAGTTTTTAATGTCTCCTTTTTATGAATGAGGCAACTGAAGCCTATGGAAGTAAGATTACCTGGGAAGTTATGTTCATATAGGTTTACCCTGGGTATCTGTTACCTTGCTGAATTTAGATAGAAGAAGGTCCTAGAGTTCTGCAGAACTGGAATATTAACCAGATCTGTTGTCTTGCTTAGAAAGCCTGACCCAGTGGTATACACCTATAATCCCAGCTACTCAAGAGGCTGAGGCAGGAGGATCACAAATTCAAGGCCAGCCTCAGTGACTTAATGAAACACTATCTTGAAATAAAATATTTATTTATTTATTTTATTAGTAGTAGTAGTAGTTGTTCAAAACATTACAAAGCTCTTGACTCAAAATAAAATATTTAAATAGTTGTGAACGTAGCTCTGTGTAAAGCATTCCTAGGTAGTTAACCCCAATATAATAAATAAATAAATGAAATCTTATTTATCTTATTCGGCCAAATGCCCCCATTTGACAGAATACCAAAAAGTTTCTGAACTGAAATTAAAATATAGTTCTATTTATATCACATTGTACTCAGGGTTATATGCATAAACCCAACAAATCATTAGGAAGCCATAAAAGACTCAGCACTGTTTTTGAAATCAGTGCAAATCTCTTTGGCCCTTCCTGCACATTTGTATCTAGTGGGGTCACTTGAGCCTCACTGTGCATAGTATGTGCCAAGCAAAATGCTGGCATTTATTACACGAGATAACATTGTTAGTGTCTGACCTGATGCCAGGCTCATAACAGATGTTCAACCAATATTTACTTTCTTCCATTCACTCACCTTTTCTCTTACGCAATTGGAATTCCTGTTTCAGACTGTTCAACTTCTATTCTGAATCACCCTCACTGTCAGAAGAGAGCGGAGGTGAGCACAGTGGATTCCCCATGCTCCTGCCCCCACTGCAATATGCTGGGGGGCCCGACCTGTGCAGGACATTGCCTACCTGCAGATGCCAGCAGTGGTCCTCACACAGTCCTTACTGTATCAGGGGGACCTGGCTGGATCTGCCAAGGGCTTCTGTCGTGCTCTGTGGTGGAAAGGGCTTGTTAATTGGGAGATAGGACTTCATGAATAGATCTTTCATTGGTAACAAAATATTTGCCAGGAACAACGGTAAACAGGAGTCTTGATTCACTTGCTCCTTTCTCTTGCTCTCTCTTGGGTTTTGTTTGATTTAGGATGTTTACACCTCAGGACACAGCTGGTACTGATGCCCTTCCAAGGTTAGGAGAAACTTTTCCCTGCCATCCCCCACTGTCTCCCCTTGGGTACCCTTAAATGACAACCAAAAGGGTGGGGCTCTGAGACAGGCAGGGCATTCACATTAGTGCTGGTTATTATGAGGACCTCGGAACAGACATCACACCCACCCTGGCCACATGAGCTTAACAAAGACCATGTGAGCACCCGAGCTTTCCTCAAGCACATTCCTTTAAGAAAACGGTCACTACCGGTTATTCCCCTGATATGTCCTGTTGTCCTGGCCTCATCTTTCTCTTCTTTGCCTTCAATACCTGAGCATATTTGTTCCCTCCTCAAGAAAACATTACTCTTTCATAATTAAAGATGAGGCCACACTAGGTGAAGGCAGCTGCATAATGTGGCCTCACATAGAGCTCGCTGTCAAAGATAGGACTTCATTTAAGTCATTTGGCATTGCTGAACCTCACTGTTTTGATTTTTATGTCTGAAATAATTATATTAGACCCTCTTCACTCTGCTATTGTGAGGGCAAAGGTTGTGCTCAATGAGAGAAGCCTTTTTTTCAAGGGTGGGGAGGGTGGGTACCAGGGATTGAACTCGGAGGTACTCAGACCACTGAGCCACATCCCCAGCCCTATTTTGTATTTTATTTAGAAACAGGGTCTGACTGAGTTGCTTAGTGCCTGACTTTTGCTGAGGGTGGCTATTAATTAGCGATCCTCCTGCCTCAGCCTCCCAAGCCCCTGGAATTACAGGCATGCACCACCATGCCTGGCAGAGAAAGGGCTTTCTTTGTAGACAATAATACTATATATATATATATATATATATATATATGAATGGAATTGTTCTCCTCATATTTTATTAATAAATTGGTGCTCTGCATTATAATAGTAATTGATCTAAGTACATGATGTAACTGACTTGAGGTTAGACTTCACCTGAAAAAACTTGAGTTCTCCATGTGTCCTTTCAGGCTTTGCAGGCTACAGAAAGGATGGTGAGCATTTTTGACCATCAGCATGGGTCACCGAAGCCCATGCCTTCCTCCCACACTGGAGTTGAAGAACCCAGGCTCCTGAGCATCCAGTGTAGCTCACAGGGGTTTACCTGATGCCAAATCATGCTGGGAAGTTAGATCCCACTTAGTGCTCCTGACCAGTTTTTAAGGCTCTTCTTTTAGATAATGAATGATCACCAAAGGAAATCAGGAGCTCTTCAGTTGTAGGCCTGGACTCTGCTCCCATTGAGACTCTGGCCATTGCTGCCTTTCCCCTCCTTCCTTCCTTCCGTTGTTCTCCCCAGTCCTCTCACCTCTTGAATCTTTTTTTTTAACATTGTACCATTATTTTAACTATATTATAGTCTCATTTGGGTATTTTTCTCCCAGTATTCTTGAAGCTGGGGAATTTCTCCAGAGTTTTATGTTGACTCTAGTGCTCAAGCATCAAGAAAATTTCCACTTGAGGTGGATCTGGCACTGAGGGTTTATTTTTTCCCCTTTCTATTTTATTGTTGGCCAGTTTGGGCCAGCATGTTGCTAGGTTGTGTTGGTTTCTTAGCTCTTGTAACCAAGCTAAGATGCACATGTCAAAAATATTTTTTTCTTTCTCTCTGAAAAGGTCTTCCCTCTTTTCTTTAATGCTTCAGAAGGGGAAAAGAGTTGTTTTCTTGGTTCTAATTCTTTATATGAAGTGTTTGCTACAAAATGTTTTTATCGCTGTATAATCTGGTCAAAATGTTACTTTCATTGTTATTTTCAGTTTAATGGCACAAATGTCCTATTTGTACCAAGGTTATTCCATATCATAAGTCAAGACAACAAAGGAAATTTCAGATACAAAAAAAAAAATCAATAGCAAGAGACTAACTAATTTTACATTTCTAAAAAACCCTAAAGTTAAAATAGCTTTAAGTTTCTAGTGTATCATGCACTGATCATGCCATTTATAGGTAAAGGATGATGCTTAACCCAGATTGTTATTACAGTGTAAATACACACACACACACACACACACACACACACACACACACACACACTATATATATATATATATATATTTTTTTTTTTTTTTTCCCTTGGAGGAAGAGTCTTGGGCTGTTTGTCAGAGTAGAGAGTCTAGAATTTTATCATTTGGGTTACAGCCATGACCCTGTGAGATCTAATGCTTCTTTAGTTTCAGTCCTCATCTCAGCCTCTCCAAAGGAGTCTAAGCAGACCATAATAGAACTTATAACTCCTGCAGTAAAACCCAGTGCCCTGTGGGAAGTGATAAGCACAGCAGAAATTGTGACCTAGATAAAACCCTCTTTGTAATCCTGAAGTGATAGCAAAGTATATACATTCCTTTGTCTAGCATCCCAAATCCTTTCATCCTCAAATAGTTACGGAGGTCTTTACTATATCAAGACTTGCAATTAGCCACAGAAGAAATGAAGTGGAGTCCGAGAGACAGAGAGAAGAATCAACTGTAATCCCTGAGTCGACTGATTCCTGTCTTTGAGAGGTTCATAATCAAGGAATGGAGATAAATGTGTACTAAAGGAATTCTCTTTCTTAAATTAAGTACCATAATAAATGAGGAACCATTGAAACACACAGGAATCTTTGATGAAGTCCTTCAGAGGGAATTCGCCTTAGCTATAGGGCACATTTGTTAACCAGGCTTCCACCCTGTTCCTTTTCGATAGCACTGAAGCTATTTAATATTCATATCTGTATATCTCTCTCTGGAATTCCCTTCTCCTGATATGATTCAGATTAGGATAGATTTCTCACTCTGTGGCACACTCTGTCTGGTGCTTGGCACCCCTCTGTCCATTCATCCTATAAACATTTATGCTCTGTACATTACAGACATTCTGCTACATCCTCAGTACAGAGTCATTTAGACATTAACAGTTTAATATTGGAGAGAAAACAACAGATAAAATGTTGTGGATCCATAATAGAGTTAAAAAGCCTGTAGAGCTGCTTGATGGGGCATCATTATCAAAAACTCTGTCCACAGTGAGAAAGACCTCATGAACTGGAATCACATCCACTCATGGGCTCTTCCAGGCATGTTTACTGTGTATTCATTCTGTGTCAGATAGTACAAGCATGAAGCAGGAACATCATCTCTTGATAACATGAGATGCTGCTGCTAATGTTGAATGCTTCTCTCTGTGTAAGACCAAGGCTTCTGTCTCTCACAGCTAAAGGATGTATGCATTAGCACTACTGCTTGCCTTTTCTATTACGTTCTGTCCTTGTCATTGGCTTTTAATGGACGAATACCAAGTGCTATTGGAAATAAGGAGGCACAAGCATTTTCACAGGTGTTGAAATGTTTGACTACATTTTGAGACAGGTCATCGAGCTATAGGGTATTTGACACTTAATATTTCATGTGATCTGAGCGACTTAGAATTATTAGAAATGGGAGAAAGGGGGCTTCATGTTATATATCTAGAACAAGATCAGCATATGGTGGCCCTGGGCCAAATTTAATCCACTAATGTGTTTGTAAATAATGTTTATTAGAACTCATTTATGCTCATTTGTTTGGGTGTTGTCTGTAGATGATCTCTATACAGCAGAGTTGAGTACTTTCAGGGAGATGGAATGGTCCACAAACTCTACAACACTTCCTATTTGTCTCTTTATGGCAAATGATTGCTTGTCTATGAAAACTTATTAATCCCTAAAGGAGAATAATAAAAAATTATATTGTCCCCAATCATATTTTCATTTTATACCACATGTTGTTCTGGAACTCATAGTAAAATTCAGAACAATCCAAAAGAAACACACATATGCAATTACAATGGCTAAAAGATGTTGGATAAAATATTCACATAATTACCCCTCTTCCTCAATCCATTCCTAGGATATAATGTACTTTAGTAATTTCTATCAGATGCCAGGATATTGAGACAATGATGGCACAGCCTATGTTCCTGTAGTTCCTAGTGTGTTATTGGAGGTGGACATGAGGTGGACATGCACATTAGCATATCCTGCTCTTGGTGACAGAGGCTACAGAGGGTAGGTCTTGAAGAGGGGTTGTCTGTCTTCTTTGAATTCTGGATAGTGTAAAGTTGAAATGGCTAATTCTTTTAGACAATTCTGAGATATGTTCAAGTTTACAAACAATTTTCTGGAAGATTCGACTGTACAGAAAATAAAATTTGACAGCTAATATGGTATCATAGTTTATGAAATACCGTTAAATCCTTTGTATCTTTGACCTTTACGGTAGAGATTGGTTATAACCATTCCCCCCATTTAATTAAGGAAAAAAGTCTTGTTTAGGGTTCCACTGTTTGTAAACAGTAAAACTGACCTGACACTACAGCTCACTCTAAAGCTACAGAACTGTTCCCTGGAGTCAAACCTCCCTGGCCTAAGTCTACACATACTCCTTGCAATTTGTAATTGGTCTGAAATATAGGAGAAAAGGGCCTTTGACTTTGTCTGTACTATAGGAACCTGTCTCCTTTCATACATTGCCAAGACATTTGCTTTTGCACCTGACGTTATTGAACGTGCTATTAGATAAAGCAACAGTGGGCTGCACTTTCCCCTACAGATATATGGCTGCCTTCACTAGGCTGTTGGAAGATTTTCCATGGAGATTTCTCTACTTTGTCTTATTTTTCCCCTTCTCCATTGCCCATATCCCCCTCTACAACTGATTGTTCTCCAGAATGAGAACCTGTTTAAATGCCCCCTGCTATTGAGGGAAGACAGTGGGATCCCAATATTCACAGTGCTGGTAACCATTGGCCTCCATCTTGCATCCCCTATAGAGCACTGTCCAGATGCTTCTTCTACATATGCATGCTCAGTCTTCTTTCCAAATTTTTAGTCCCAAATGTTCATGATTTGTGACCCTCAAAGCTTTAATTTTGGCCTCTGTTCTTAGGCCATAGAAATCTCTAACACTGGTGTAAAAATGTCCCCTTTTCCTTCTGCCCTTTCAGCAGAGGGATTGATTCTGCCGCCTACTCTGGCCTTAGCAAGTGAGAAGGTGAGCTTTCAGTATATTTTTTCTTAACAAGAAGAAATAAAACACAGAGGTTAGGAGATAGGCTTTGAAATCCACTGTCATAGTTGTGATCTTGCGGCTAACCTCTCTGGGCATCATCTATGAAAAGGAATATAAATCAGGCTTTTGTCGTAAGGATTAAATGAGCACATGTGAAGTTCTTAGAGCAGTTTCTGTCTCTGTAATTTTTAGTTATTATTTTTATTATCATCACTTTTCTCTTGAACTTGTCATACCATGTCTTTATTTTGTTTGACATAATTATGGATTTAATATAATATTTGGATTAGCCTGTGAACCTAACATCCAGTTATAGACTGTTTTTATGAGAGGGATGAATTCCTGAGTTCCAAACAGATGGATTACAAAGAAACTCTTGAACTAAAGTCATTCCTCCCTAAGAGATAGTCCAAATTAAAGCAGAAAACTCATGGTAAAAGGCAAGTGAAAGTTTGCAAATACACACACACACACACACACACACACACACACATTGTTCTTATTTATTTTTTATTTGTTTGGTTGCATTTTTTGCTGTGTGAGGGATCTCACCTAGGGGGTCCTGCAAGCTAGATGAGTGCTCTGCCACTGAGCTATGCTCCCAGCCAAATGCATACATACTTTTACTAAATTCACTTTACTTTTAAGTGTGCATTCATGGGCATTTCTCATACACCTTCTCTAATATACCCAATGAAGGTTATGTGTACAATGCTCAGTCACTAGGTTTGTGAGGTAAATTTATTTGCCTTGTTAGTTTTTGCTTCTTTGCATTTTAACCTTCCATTTCCTTTTTCATTAAATAAAAAAAGACAGACTTGGATCAGTAGATTAGACTAAATATCTGTTCATGGGTCTTAGAGGTAAAATCAAGCAGTGTTTAATTGGTTATGCTCTAACATCTGTGCTTAACCCTGGTAACTAGAACTCACAGAGTGATATGCCATAGCTGCCATTGCTTGGTGATAGCATGGAGTAAGGGTTTACCATGCCAGTATCGCCTGACCTCTGTGAGCTGTTTGCTATATACAATGTCCGTGATCTTAGTTTTAAACTTTGTAAATAAAAAAACCACAAAAGAGTTCCTGAGGACCCCTTTATACCCAGAACTTGGAAAAAAAATGATTCATGCAAAAATTGATTTGTGCTAGTACACAAATGGGTATAGAAGGCCAAGTGTATTAAGTACCATGAGGAGGAATGACGTCCTTTAGGAGTTGTAAGGAGGTTCCAAAGGAAAATAGTGCTGTTTAGGTCTTGCCAGCTGAGCTTGGGCAGTCAATGCCCTAATAGGGAGTATAAAGAAAAGGACATTTCTGGTAGTGGAAAATGAGCAAACAGGGAGGTAAAAAGTGCTGGAGATTGTTTGTTTATGTTTGTTAGCATGCCTTAAAAAATGCTATATCTTGCTAATTTAACCACATTTTACTTCAAGATCCCACATTTTTTGTGAAAAAATCAACAACATCCTTAAAATGCAGATGATGAAACTCTTTCTGGCTGAGTTGTGTGTGTACTCACATACACTCCACAGTCTCCACAAATCAATGGCAATACCAAATGGAACAATTTTCCACAATTTTCTCCAAATAATGTGTGCTTAGGCATTGCACTCAGCAAAAATGATGAGTCCATCAATATTTCTCAGTCCTGCTGAGTTTCTGCACAGTCCTCAGTAGCTTGTAAGTCTCCTCCTGGATGTGCCGTTGAAGATTACAGAGTCTGCATCTTCAAGTATAAGAATCCCTTCACAAATAAATCCTCAATCACTCCAACCCGCTCTACGTCAGTGAGTCAGGAATGAGGAAAGTAGATTCAGCAGAGAGAGAAGAAACAATTCCAATCATACTCAGATGATGAACCAAAAGAATATGTAGTCCAGGAACGTCCTAAGATTGGGCCAGTATCCTGTAAAAGGGTAATTATATAAATTACAGAATTTATATGAAAAAAGTATATACATGTAAAAGAAAATGGTATAAATTATTTCTCATCCACAGGCATGCATATCATTGGGGAGTCAGCTAACAACAGAAGATGTACAGTGAACTACTCTTAGGCTCATGGTTTCTTTGCAGTAAAGGCCATGATGCACTTCTTTAGCGTTAACTGACCCTTTGCACGTTCTTCTATCAGTTGAATATCATGTGGGTCTAAAATACACCCCTGTCTTGTTTTGCTTTGTTTTTAACTACAAAATAAGAAGATGCCTAGAAAACAAAGGTCTCTTTCCTAGCAGCACCTAGAAAAGAGCTCTGAGTTTGGCAGGTAAAGTCCTATCAGGAAGAAACATAAGAGAAGGATAGAATGATCCTGGTCCACTTTGAGAAAGAAATGAAGAATAAAATGGGTTTTATAAAATGAATAAGACAAAAGTCACAGGCACAGTTAATAAGATTATTTAATAAATTTCACAATGGAATAATGATGTGGATAAGGAACATGGAAGAAGCATAGATTCACTCACTGATGAGAAATCCAAACTCTGGTTCTCCAAAACAAAATGCCATTGCTTTTGAAAACAGTGTGGTAACCATCCACAGAGAGGCTGGGACATCTCAGTAAGGATCTTTCTTTAAATGGAATAGAGCTGTGGTTGAATAGATCACCATGGAGGTTGCTTTTAACCTTGAGATTCTAAAATTCTAGTAGTTCTAATGAGTCCTTCTCAAAGGATAGGAGATGATATCTACTAGGCATTAAGGAAAACTAATGCATCTGCAAGTTTATATAAATTGGATTATGCCAACTTTGATTTAAAATTTTCAGATGAAATCTCTTTCATTCAGTTTTTTCTTTACCCCTTGTGATAATTGGAATTGAACCCAGGGCCTTATATATGCTAGGCAAGCACTCTACCATTAAGCTACATTTGTAGCCACTTAAAATTTTTGTCACTTTGACACAGGGTCTTGCCAAGTTTCTAAGGTTGACCTTGAACTTGCAATCCTCCTGCTTCAGCCTCCCCAGTAGCTGGGATTACAGGCATTTGCTACCATGCCCAGCTTGTATTCAACTTTTAACAATGACTTTAATGTTCCCTGGTGCAAATTGCAAGCAATGAAAAATCTTACATTTAGTAAGCACTTTGAATTTTAAGAGAAAGACCCCTGCCCAGGAGCACACAAGCTCTGCCAGGCCTCAAAGTAAGGGTCCTGAAGACAGGCTGGAAGACCTCCCTCCACTTGCTATGCCTGCAAATATTGGCTGCCATAGAGCTCACAGTCTGTGACAGCAAGTTGGTTTCATTTTTTAAAAACCGATCTTCAAAACCGTGAAGCAATAGCAAACTGTTTGAGATCCCAAATCAAAGAACAGATTGTGTGGACTCAAAAAAGGCAAACAAACAATTACATTTAAAAACAAAGTGTTGGAAAAAAACAGCAACAACCTTTTTGCTCACCTGCCAAGGCCTTGAGACGAAGCTTCAGTTTTTCCCAAATTATAGCAAATGACATCAGACAGTGTCCTTGTTGTACTAGTGACAGGTGAACCATTTCTGGTGCTTAAATCTGGAGGGGTCCTGGAGCCCTTAGTCTTAACCTCCCTACTGTCTAGACGTGTGATCATGAGCAGTCACACTCATTTTCTCCATGTGGAATGAAGATCCTGTGAAATCTCCCCACTTGACAAAATAATAGTGTAGAATACTTAACTTTGGCATTGCTCATTCACCTGAAGTCGCCCCTGGAGGTTTACAACACTCGGTGGGATAGATGAGGAGACAGTGTCACCTGACCAATCAGTTGGGAAGTGAGAATTCCAGCCCAAGCTTTCCAGTATCATTGTCTTTCTAATACATAATCCTGCTGCTAGCCAACCACTCTTTCTATAGCTCTCAAAAGGGAGATTCTGTTACCTCCTTTGAAAATAACACTGGATCCCTACTTTCTCACAGGGCTTTTCAATTACAGTCCACGTTGGACTGTGTCCATGAATATTTTGCAAGTCTTCAGGTATTTTATTAATTGCTGAATTGTTTGGAGGTTTAAAGTTGTCTGAGGATATCGTATCTAAATCCAATTATATCTTCCTCTTCCTCCTCCAGTGTGCACTTTCTCCCTAATACCATAGGGATTGGTAAGTGCCCAAGAACTGTCAAGGTGTGGATATTCCAAAGCAGAGAGTAAAAGGAATTTATTACAGTTGTTTTGCTTTGATCTGGATGAGGAAATAATATTAGAATGGCAAGGGATTGTGTGACTATCATTACAACTTTAATTTTTTTTTTTTTTCCTTTACATTATTTGCTGTACTTGGCTCTCCTCGATATTATAAATCATTGATCACAGGCTGGTGTAAATTTAGCTTTACCACTAGTTTTCTTACATTTTATATGCTCTTTTCATTTTGGGTTTGTCACTTTGTTACTCATTAATTTATCTTTGAACAGCTTCCTATGACTATGGAAACAGGTCTGTACTCCAGAGCCTGATACTCAAATATTTTTTTTTAACGTCTTACCAGTCTTTGCTCCCAGTTTCCTTCATGGTCCCTACTATTTACTGAATCCAATTGAAGAGCTGATCCCCACATATATGACACACATATATATGACCCGTTGCATTCATTCCTCTGCTTCTAATAAAGTTGTCGTCTGTTAAAAAATGCCTTACAAACAAATCCAAGTTGGCTAAACCAAAGAATACCACATGTTCGCTACCTTCATAGATTCCTCCAGATAGAAGTACAAGTTCTTTTTTTCCATACCAATAGCAATTTATTGGCCCACTCTTAACATCCTTGTGAGACTGGCTTCTGCAACCTGAAAAGTGCCACATAAAAAATGTATAACAGTCCAGCTTCGACGTGTGCAATCCTGGTGTCCCCATTAACCTACAAACTCCTTGACTGCCTCAGGGTTATCTGAAGTATTTGTTTATTAATCAACACAGTGACAGTGGTGATAAATGAGAAACCAATGTTCTTGTCATTTAAACATGGATAAATGTTTCATACTTCTCCACCTTATTTTCTAATTAAAGTAATACATGCCACCAGCTTAACAAGCTAATAGAACTAATCAGCGTAAAACAAACATCCTCCCTTCTGTGCCCCTCCTATCTCCACTCAGTCCCGCTTCATACAGGACACTCTTAACTGTATTTTCCTGGCATTCGCATAGCTTTATGTTTTGGGAAAAGAAAAATGCATGTTTTCTGTCCTTGTATTCAGGAACCTTAGACATTATCTATGGACTAATAATAAAGATATGGTTATGACAGACATATGTATTTTTAAACATACTTTTTTAACATATATATATTTTTAGTTGTAGGTGGACGCAATATCTTTACTTATTTTATTTTTTATGTGGTGCTGAGGATCAAACCCAGTGCCTCACACTGGCACGCAAGGCAGGCACTCTACCACTGAGCTACAACCCCAGCCTCATCCATACGTATTTTTGCCTTTTTAGTGACTCCTATTTGGGGCAGTATTTGCCCATTTCCCTCCAGAGTCGGGAAAC
The DNA here is from genome assembly GCF_964194105.1 of Spermophilus citellus. Lineage (NCBI taxonomy): Eukaryota > Metazoa > Chordata > Mammalia > Rodentia > Sciuridae > Spermophilus > Spermophilus citellus. The sequence continues at coordinate 118,749,900 of NC_138188.1, read as the reverse complement.
TGGGCATTGTTTGGGGATTATCTTAACATCCCCCAGGACTTCAGGTGCCACAGCCTGGTTCTTTCTGTTGGCTTCATTGCTGGCCCGGCAGCCTGGTGTTTTAGGTTAATTATGTTTGCCTTGAAGGCAGAAGAGTTGTTTGATGATCTTCTGGGTCCCCATTTCCACACAATATTTAGGTTTGAAAGTTGCAGAGTGGATTTAGTGAAATAATGATGGAGTGACTTAGAGATTTTTAATGTCCTTTCAGGAAAAATAAGGTGCTCTTAGCAACCACAGACCTGGCATCCTACCCTGCATCTGAACTTTGTTTCCAAATAGATTCTAGATTCATAGTAAATGTTAACAAAGAGTAGTGTATCTTGATGGGTCCTTTAATAGTATAAGAAAACCTCATTTGTAGTGGTTGTACTTTTTTCTTTAGCATTAAATTCTGTTATGTATGATGTATTTCTCTGTCTCATAGGGACTTCATGATCACTGAACATGAGTGATTAGAACATGACACAGTGGGTACAGCATTAGAATCAAAGTCAGGAGTCCTGGACTGAGTAGATTCCAAGTACTGCAATCTTTACAGGTTACATCTTCTTTCAGAACCTCAGTTTGTCATCTGTAAAACAATATTACAAATCTTTGCCCCTGAATCTGTGTAATCATCAAGTAAGCTATCATGTGTGGTTATTTGTGTTGCTCACAGGTTGCTAACAGAGGACTTCAAGTGCCTTTGATATGTTCGTTTGCCATTCATTTGTTTAAAAAAATAAAAAGGTTTCTACAGCTGTTTTCCCATGTTAGATCGATACAAAATAGGAGTCTGGCAGGCAAATAGGCAGGTTGGTAGCCTGGGCTAAAGCCCTAGTGAAGCACAGAAGTTCTTCATTTCCTATGGATTGCTACAAGTTTCTGCTCCATCTCACAGCCTGGAAAGAATTGTTGCCACCAGGCTTCTTTATATTGTTGGTCTGCTTGTAGACTGAGTCCTGTACCACACAATCTCTTACCCCGCACATACACACAGAACACAGTTTGAGAACTAGAAAAGATTTTGCAATTCATTTGCCTCTGACTTTTAATCCTTATTGTTTCAATCCATTTCCCCTTTATTCTTCACTGCTTATCCATAGGTTTTCACTTTACATATAATAGGATCGAGTGTCTTCTGGCCAACATTGTTTGCATCTTTTAAAACAGTCACATGAGGGCTGGGGACATCGATGAGTGGCAGAGCACTTGAGTGCCATGTGCAAGGTCCTGAGTTCAATCAACAGCACAAAAACAAAATATTAGGATGTAAGAACAATTGAAATGGAATGGTATATAGCTCAGTCATGTGTGTCCATTTGTCTGCATGGTTTTTTGTTGTTGGTTGGTTTGTTTGATTACATTCTCAAACTTCTTACCTGCCTCTGTTCTCAGGAATCGTGAGATGCTTCTAAGGCTACTAATCACAGGATTATTACCTTTTCCCACAATTTTATTTCTCCTCAGTGAATACATGATATCTTTCCTGTCCTGAAATAGGTCTAAAAGACTAATTTGAGGAGAGCGCATTTTTCTTAAAGAACTCTTTCTTTTTGATTCACATTTTAGACAGCAGTTTGGGGGGGATAAAAAGAATATTCTAATGCTAAGTGAGAGCTTAAACTTTTTTTTTTTTTTTTTACAAATCCTAAGTAAATGTTTTGACTATTTTTGCAATGTACATGCACACACACTGACATTTCAACACCTGTTATTAGTGTAGCTAGAAAGAGAGAAGTGAGAGAAAGGGAAATTGTTCACTCCATTCTCGATGGAGACAATAAAAATATTTGAATGATTTCTCTCAGTTACGCAGACATCTTGCTTGTTTATTTCTTCCTAAACCATAAGCTTCTTAAGAGAAAAGGAGACATTTCATCAATGTTTCTGGAATTAAACTTGCTAGCCCTTTTATTCCTGGAAGCCAGGTAGTTCTGTAGCATCATTGAGCTGGTTGTTATCTGAATGGATTCAATTGACACAAACCATTATTGAAATTCAAGGAGCCAGAGGGGTCCAAGGCATCACGCACTTCTCTTTCAGTTCTTTCATCCTGTACACTTGAAAATCCTTCCTGCTGGCCAGGCTGTGTGAGCAATGGAAGCCAGGTAGATAATATTTCTTTAATTTGTGTTTGTTTTCATTTCTCAGAAAAGCACTGGAGAAAAACCCAGCTTAATGAGATAACAAACGGAGGGACATGCTTTGAAAATTGCACTTACTATTTAAATGTAAAGGTTAATATTATTGTCTTGGTTAATAATCTCAAACATGGTATTCAATACCCAAAGCTTAATTACATAAAGATCTTTTGGTTGCCTCTCCTCTATCCCTTTTCTTCTTCATCCCCTCATAATGCAGGCATAAAAATTAAAGCTATTTAGGGATGAGTGAATCAGCACATTGCTTATATGTGATTTATCTTTGTGCAGTGCACACATTCCTGAATTTCTCAAAGGCATGTGACTTTCAAGAAATCTTTAAATATGTAAATAATATTATAAGCCCCTGATGAATTGCAGATGAACTGTATTATTCTAGATGCCTGAGTGATGCAAAGGAAAGCTCAGATTCCCTGCTGTATTATTTGTGTCGCATGTTACATTAATAAACATCAGTCAGCTTACAAGAATGGTGTGTTATCTGAATTTAATGAACTTCTGAACTGAATGGAATGTATCTCATTGACAAAGTGTCACCAAACAGAACAGAGCCAGTACAAGTCCCCTGGAAAAAAATGGGGGGAAAACAGCCCGAGAGCAGGGGAGAAACACTGCAAACTGTAGGGGGAATGAAAATCAGTGTGAACTTGCCTTGTGCCTCAGCTGTCTGTGGCTGGGTGTCCCAGGATCTTGCTGTGCAGGTGTCTTGGATCTCATTAAAGGGCTCTGGTACCCCTGGCATTTAGGCTTTAAGTTTTCTTTACTTTCAGAACATAAACTCAAGAAGGGGGTGGGGGGAGTTATATAACAGATAATCTATAGTAAATATTTCAAGGTGTTAGGTAAATGAAATGTTTCATAGACGGTTTCATTTTTTACCCTCAAAATCTCTTTGTACCCAATCAATGAAATATAAACTCTTTCAAACATGGTGTTATTCTTCTCCCCCTCATTTTTGTATCAATCACATTGCTACTTAAACCTGCAGCATGATCTATGTCCTGTGTGTGTGTTTGTTTAGAACACAAGGGCAGGACAAGGAGCCACAGTAAGGGTAGAGCAGGGACATTTTGGTTTCAGGTGTTACCTGTGAGCCTTTTCAGATCCTTGAAATGAAATGATTGCCTCCCTCTGAATTGTTTGTCATACACCTTTAACAGAAGTTTTAATCTTTTCCATAGTAAATTTACTTAATGTATGTCATAGCACCCCTGTTAGAGACGAAGCTCTATAAAGATTTATCTGTTACTCATGGTGGTGTGCTGTTCATGCATAAAAACTAGAAGCTGTCCCATATCCTTGTTTGAATGAAGGAACAAACAAAATCACACATGATATTTAAATTGACCTATTTCTCTATCAAAGGATCTTTGCCTCTACTCAAACAATTCTGAACTTATGTCTTGTGTATTCTAACTGTCACTCAGTGGCCTGCTAAAAATAATTTGTAAAAATTATACTCACCTTAACTGTGATTGTTTAACCATTAGAGAGGTGGGTGAGTGTGTGTGTGTATGTGTGTGTGTGTGAGAGAGAGAGAGAGAGAGACAGATGCAGAGAGATAGAGGAGCTACATTGGCTCCTTGTCTCAAACCTCAAGTGAAACAATAAAGATACCTAATTGAAAATTCTGGTATCTTCTGTTTTGTGTTCTATAGTAGTTATCTTTGTGACTGTTGTTTTTTCATGTGATAGGTAAAGTAATGTTGCCATGGATAAAAAAGTAGAGAAAACTGGGGAGTAAGTGTGCAGTCTGGTTTTTTGTTCTGTTTTTGTTTTGTTGATGGGTATTGCTGGCATTCAGGGCAAGAAACTGTGTGGCAGTGGCTCACTGGGTGGCAGTGTCCCCTGCATGGCAGGACATGACCTCACCGGGCATCCACCACCCATCATTAAAGTGTGTGACACCCCCCCACACACACACCCAGTGCATTAAGCCCCAGAGAGGCTTGTATGCCCTCCGTCCACACATCTGCAATGAACCACTATCTAGATTTTTAGGATACTAAGGTGATTATGATTAAGGGTTGTTGTGTACTGATGCTTATCTTTCCTAAACGCATTCTTCTCAAATTTGGATTTTGCTGCCATGTCCCTTTTGATCTCTGTTTCAGTTTATTGGAATTCAGTGTAGAAACGTATTGTATATATGTATATATAGTACCTGCCACATTTCTGTTCATGCTACTACAGACATTCATTGCAACATAGTATGTAAAACATGGTAAACTTCTAGAAAACTTAAATCTTTCATACAATCTAAAAGGTAGAATTTAAGCATAAAGGAAAACATGGGTTCTGACAAATGACTTTTCAATTTTTTACATAATTCTCTCTTAAGTAGTTATTGCTTAATTAGAATATTAGAAAGTTCATCTCTAAAAATAGCTAACATATTCCTTTTTTCCTAAATATGTTCAAATATATCTTTTTTTTAATATATTTTTTATTTTTTTTATTGGTTGTTCACAACATTACAAAGCTCTTGACATATCATATTTCATACATTAGATTGAAGTGGGTTATGAACTCCCAATTTTACCCCAAATGCAGATTGCAGAATCACGTCGGTTACACATCCACAATTTTACATAATGCCCTATTAGTAATTGTTGTATTCTGCTAGCTTTCCTATCCCCTACTATCCCCCCTCCCCTCCCCTCCCATCTTCTCTCTCTACCCCATCTACTGTAATTCATTTCTCTCCTTGTTTATTTTCCCATTCCCCTCACAACCTCTTATATGTAATTTTGTATAGCAAAGAGGGTCTCCCTTAATTTCCATGCAATTTCCCTTTTCTCTCCCTTTCCCTCCCATCTCATGTCTCTGTTTAATGTTAATCTTTTCTTCCTGCTCTTCCTCCCTGCTCTGTTCATAGTTGCGCTCATTATATCAAAGACGACATTTGGTATTTGTTTTTTAGGGATTGGCTAGCTTCACTAAGCATAATCTGCTCTAGTGCCATCCATTTCCCTGCAAATTCTATGATTTTGTCATTTTTTATTGCTGCATAGTACTCCATTGTGTATAGATGCCACATTTTTTTTATCCATTCATCTATTGAAGGGCATCTGGGTTGGTTCCACAGTCTAGCTATTGTGAATTGTGCTGCTATGAACATCGATGTGGTAGTATCCCTGTAGCATGCTCTTGTAAGGTCTTCAGGGAATAGTCTGAGAAGGGCAATAGCAGGGTCAAATGGTGGTTCCATTCCCAGCTTTCCCAGGAACCCCCAAACTGCTTTCCAAATTGGCCGCACCAATTTGCAGTCCCACCAACAATGTACAAGAGGACCCTTTTCTCCACATGCTCACCAGCACTTGTTGTTGTTTGACTTCATAGTGGCTGCCAATCTTACTGGAGTGAGATGGTATCTTAGGGTGGTTTTGATTTGCATTTCTCTGACTGCTAGAGATGGTGAGCATTTTTTCATGTACTTGTTGATTGATTGTATGTCCTCCTCTGAGAAGTGTCTGTTCAGGTCCTTGGCCCATTTGTTGATTGGGTTATTTGTTATCTTATTGTCTAATTTTTTTAGTTCTTTGTATACTCTGGATATTAGGGCTCTATCTGAAGTTTAAGGAGTAAAAATTTGTTCCCAGGATGTAGGCTCCCTATTTACCTCTCTTATTGTTTCTCTTGCTGAGAAAAAACTTTTTAGTTTAAGTTAGTCCCATTTGTTGATTCTTGTTATTAACTCTTGTGCTATGGGTGTCCTATTAAGGAATTTGGAGCCCAACCGCACAATATGTAGATCAGAGCCAACTTTTTCTTCTATCAGAAGCAGAGTCTCTGATTTGATATCAAGCTCCTTGATACATTTTGAGTTAACTTTTGTGCATGGTGAGAGAAAGGGATTCAGTTTCATTTTGTTGCATATGGATTTCCAGTTTTCCCAACACCATTTGTTGAAGATGCTATCCTTCCTCCATTGCATGCTTTTAGCCCCTTTATCAAATATAAGATAGTTGTAATTTTGTGGATTAGTCTCTGTGTCCTCTATTCTATACCATTGGTCCACCCACCAGTTTTGGTACCAGTACCATGCTGTTTTTGTCACTATTGCTCTGTAATATAGTTTGAAATCTGGTATCGCTATACCGCCTGATTCACACTTCCTGCTTAGAATTGCTTTTGCTATTCTGGGTCTTTTATTTTTCCATATGAATTTCATGATTGCTTTATATATTTCTACAAGAAATGCCGTTGGGATTTTGATTGGCATTGCATTAAACCCATAGAGAACTTTTGGTAATATCGCCATTTTGATAATGTTAGTTCTGCCTATCCATGAACAGGGTATATTTTTCCATCTTCTAAGATCTTCTTCTACTTCTCTCTTTAGGGTTCTGTAGTTTTCATTGTATAAATCTTTCACCTCATTTGTTAGGTTGATTCCCAAGTATTTTTTTTTTTGAGGCTATTGTGAATGGAGTGTTTTTCCTCATTTCCATTTCAGAAGTTTTGTTGCTGATATACAGAAATGCCTTTGATTTATGCGTGTTGATTTTATATCCTGCCACTTTGCTGAATTCATTTATTAGTTCTAGTAGTTTCTTTGTAGACCCTTTTGGGTCTTCTAGGTATAGAATCATGTCATCTGCAAATAGTGATAATTTAAGTTCTTCTTTTCCAATTTTTATGCCTTTAATTTCTTTCGTCTGTCTAATTGCTCTGGCCAGTGTCTCGAGAACTATATTGAATAGAAGTCGTGATAGAGGGCATCCCTGTCTTGTTCCAGATTTTAGAGGGAATGCCTTTAACTTTTGTCCATTCAGAATGATGCTAGCCTGAGGCTTAGCATAGATAGCTTTTACAATGTCTAGGTAAGTTCCTGTTATCCCTAGTTTTTCTAATACTTTGAACATAAAGGGATGCTGTACTTTGTCGAATGCTTTCTCTGCATCTATCGAGATGATCATATGGTTCTTATCTTTAAGTCTATTGATGTGGTGAATAACATTTATTGATTTCCGTATATTGAACCATCCTTGCATCCCAGGGATGAATCCTTCTTGATCATGATGCACAATTTTTTTGATGTGTTTTTGTATTCGATTTGCCAGAATTTTATTGAGGATTTTTGCATCAAGGTTCATTAGAGATATTGGTCGGTAGTTTTCTTTCTTTGAGGCGTCTTTGTCTGGTTTCTGAATCAGGGTGATGTTGGCCTCATAGAATGAATTTGGAAGAGCTCCCTCTTTTTCTATTTCCTGAAATAACTTGAAAAGTATTGGTATTAATTCTTCTTTAAAGGTTTTGTAAAACTCCGCTGTATACCCATCCGGTCCTGGGCTTTTCTTGGTTGGTAGTCTTTTGATGGCTTCTTCAATTTCATCCATTGATATTGGTCTGTTCAAATTGTGTGTATCCTCCTGACTCAGTCTGGGCAAATCATATGACTTAAGAAATTTATTGATGTCTTCACTATCTTCTATTTTATTGGAATATAGGTTTTCAAAATAATTTCTAATTGTCTTCTGTATTTCTGTAGCATATGTTGTGATATTGCCTTTTTCATCCCGTATGTTAGTAATTTGAGTTCTCTCTCTTCTTCTCTTCGTTAGCATGGCTAAAGGTGTGTCGATCTTATTTATTTTTTCGAAGAACCAACTTTTAGTTTTGTTAATTTTTTCAATAGTTTCTTTTGTTTCAATTTCATTGATTTCCGCTCTGATTTTAATTATTTCTTGCCTTCTGCTACATTTGCTGTTGTTTTGCTCATCCTTTTCTAGGGCTTTGAGATGAAGTGTGAGCTCATTTATTTGTTGGTTTTTTCTTTTTTTGAGGAATGACCACCAGGCGATGAATTTTCCTCTTAAAACTGCTTTCATTGTGTCCCATAGATTCCGATATGTTGTGTCTGTATTTTTTTTTTTAAAGAGAGAGTGAGAGAGGAGAGAGAGAGAGAATTTTTAATATTTATTTTTTAGTTCTCGGCGGACACAACATCTTTGTTGGTATGTGGTGCTGAGGATCGAACCCGGGCCGCACGCATGCCAGGCGAGCGCGCTACCGCTTGAGCCATATCCCCAGCCCCATGTATTTTTTTTTATCTCTAAGAATTTTTTGATTTCCTCCTTTATGTCTTCTGTAACCCATTGATCATTCAGTAACATATTGTTCATTTTCCATGTGATGTAGGATTTTTTCCTTCCTTCTTTTATCATTGATTTCCAGTTTCATTCCATTATGATCAGATAAAATGCATGGTATTATCTCCACCCCTTTATATTTACTGAGGGTTGCCCTATGGCATAATATATGGTCTATTTTTGAGAAGGATCCATGTGCTGCTGAGAAAAATGTATATCCATTTGATGATGGTTGATATATTCTATATATGTCAGTTAAGTCTAGTTATTGATTGTGATATTGAGTTCTATAGTTTCTTTATTCAACTTTTGTTTGGAGGATCTGTCCATTGGTGAGAGAGGTGTGTTGAAGTCACCCATAATTATTGTGTTGTGGTCTATTTGATTCTTGAACTTGAGGAGAATTTGTTTTATGAATGTCGCAGCACCATTATTTGGTGCATAAATATTGATAATTGTTATGTCTTGTTGGTGAATGGTTCCTTTTAACAGTATATAATGTCCTTCCTCATCCCTTTTTTTTTTAATATTTATTTATTTATTTTTAGTTTTCCGCGGACACAACATCTTTGTTTGTATGTGGTGCTGAGGATCGAACCCGGGCCGCACGCATGCCAGGCGAGCGCGCTACTGCTTGAGCCACATCCCCAGCCCCATTCCTCATCCCTTTTGATTAACTTAGTCTTGAAGTCGATTTTATTCGATATGAGGATGGCCACCCCTGCTTGCTTACGAGGACCGTGTGCATGGTATATTTTTTCCCATCATTTCACCTTCAGCCTGTGTATGTCTTTTACAATCAGATGTGTCTCCTGGAGGCAGCATATTGTTGGATTTGTGTTTTAAATCCATGATACCAGCCTATGTCGCTTTATTGGAGAGTTTAAGCCATCAACATTCAGAGTTACTATTGATATATGGTTTGTATTTCCATCCATGTTTGATTATTTATCCTTTTTTAAAAAATTTAGTTTGTTTTTCCATGATTATCTTTCCCCTCGCCCTCTGTCTTTACCGAGGCACTTCCCACTGATGGTTTTGGTTATTGTTTTTCATTTCTTCCTCGTGTAGTGTTTTGCTCAAAATGCTTTGCAATGCTGGTTTTCTGGCTGCAAATTCTTTTAACTTTTGTTTATCATGAAAGATTTTTATTTCGTTGTCATACCTGAAGCTTAATTTTGCTGGATACAGAATTCTTGGTTGGCATCCATTGTCTTTCAGTGTTTGAAATACATTGTTCCATGACCTTCTTGCTTTCAGTGTCTGTGATGAAAAATCCGTTGTTAACCTTATTGATTTACCCCTGAATGTAATCTGTCTCCTTTCTCTTGTAGCTTTTAATATTTTCTCTTTGTTCTGTATATTGGATATCTTCATAACAATGTGTCTTGGCGTTGGTCTACTGTGATTTTGTGTGCTCGGTGACCTGTATGCATCTTCAATTTGTATATCTGTTTCCTGTTTTATTTCTGGAAAGTTTTCTGTAATTATTTCATTCAGCAGGTTACTCATTCCCTTGGTTTGAATCTCTGTACCTTCTTCTATCCCGATGACTCGTAAGTTTGTTTTTTTATGTTATCCCATAACTCTTGGATGTTTTTCTCATGATTTTTTACCAGCCTTTCTGAGTCGGCTAGACTCTTTTCAAGATGATATATTTTGTCTTCATTATCTGACGTTCTGTCTTCTACTTGCTCCACTCTGTTAGTGATACTCTCAATTGAGTTTTTAATTTGGTTTATCGTTTCCTTCATTTCTAGAATTATTGTTTGATTATTTTTTATAATCTCTATCTCCTGATAAAGATGCTTAACTTCTTCTTTTATCTGTTTATGTAATTCATTCTCAATGTGTTCTTTCGCTGCTTGAATTTGCTGTCTTGTATCCTCTTTAAGGTTCCATTCCATCTGTCTAAGGTGTTCCTTGAGTTCTTTATATGACCATTTTTCTGATGACTCTAGGTCTGAATATTTAGGCTGTCCTGCATTGTTTGTACTCCTTTTCTTCCTTGATTTTTGAAGCTGCTCATGTTACTTCTTGTTCTGTTTCACTGCTGAGTTACTGTTTACTCCTATAAATTTATTTGATGCTTGGGAGGAAAGGTATTAGAAGGGAAGGGAAGAAGTCACTAAAGAGAATGAGAGTAAGCAGGTAGAATTCAAGGAAGGGGGGATAAGATAATTGAAAAGAAATGAAAAGACAAAACAAGAAAAAAATAGGAAATAAAAAAAGAAAAATTTTTTTTAAATAATAAAAAAATTAAAATTAAAATTAGAAGAAAAAAAATTTTAAAAAATTGTAAAAAAAATTTAAAAAAACAAGAAAGAAAAATGAAAATGAAAGAAAAACCCAAATCAAAAAAAAAAGAGAAAAGAAAAAAGAAAAAAAACACACTAACAAATGCAGTCTTAGAGTTTGATTAACTTCTCTTTCAGTAGGTGGCGCTGTGCCCACCAGGCCAAGTTTCTCCTGTCAATACGCGGGAACCAATCACTGTGCAGCAGCTCCTCCCAGACTGGGCGAGTCCCAATCCTGAGTGCCTAGGGCCTCCTCTTGTGTCTAGTCACTTCCCACTTTTCCTCTAGCCAGGCCCCTCTCACGGGTGCCGCTCACCACAATACTGGCTACATGCCAGGTCTGCGGCTCCCGGGAGCCCTGTTTTCATGAACGACTGGGCACACTCTCCCAGTTTGCCATTCCCTCAGACCCTAAGTTTGTAGAGCTTGGGGATGAGAATCCTCAGCGAATTTTACTTGCCCTCAGGTAGCCACGCCCCCAGTAGCTGGTACAAGAGACCTCAGCTGTCATTACTGGTGGGAGCAGTAGTTCCGTCTCGCGGGTCCCGCGCCACCTCTGATTCCCTGGGTCTGGCTATCGCGCTCACGGGAGAGCTGGGAGGGGCCCTTACGGGAGAGCTGAGAGGGGCCCTTAAGGTTTCCCCGATGTGTGGAGAGGGAAGGCTAGGGAATTTCACACCTGTAGCCACAGGTTTCAATGAAGTTATCTCCTCCGCTGCAGTCTGATGACGTCAGTTCTCTGCCATGGTGGTATCTCTTGCAAATGGCGACAGTTCGATTCCCTTTGCCGGGTGACCAATGCAACGGGTGGGTCCTTACTGTCTCTCCCAAGCCCCGTTTCAATCCTGTGGCCACTACCTATGAAGGCTCGGTTGGCATTTACCTCCGTAGGATCAGAAGGGCTGACCAGTTTTTTCAGCCAGATGGGTTAGTGCTGAGTCACAGCTTGTTTGTCTGCGGGAAGCAGGCGAATGGGAGCTTGAATTCAGCCGATCTGGGCTCAGTGTGTGTTCTGAGAGGCCCAGACTGTTCGCCCCAGATCCACGTCAGCTCAGCATTGCCTAGTGATCCTGAGCAAACAGATTTAGGTTGTTTACGACTCCCTATGCCTGCACAGCTGAAGAGGTCAGAGACTTGATCTCTCCGCGCCCGCCGCCATGTTGGAATCCGCCAGTTTGGCAACTTGAATCTGCTCAACATCACATTACAAAAAGAATCCAGACCAATGCTATGTACATACTCTAGTACATTCTGGATTAGACCAAGTAAAATTTAACAACAAGCTGAACAGCATTCTTAAGAGAAGTTCTTTGGGCAACTTTTTGTTAATAAGGCCTTCATCACTATTTGAGAAAACCATGGCCGAACGACCGCGAGCGCGCCCACCTAAATATATCTTTTCCTCTGTAACATGGATCATTTTTGTTGAACATGTGGGGAATTATAAATTTGCATTGTAGTAAATTTTGCCTTTAGGACATGGTTTTATCTTAGCCTCTGCCTTTATTTGTCAGGATCTGACCCAGCCTGTCTATAATTAATGTTCTAGAAAAAAAATGTAGTCATTTCCATTTATCCTTTTTAAGATTTCATAATTTTATTCATCTGTCCAGCCATTCAATCTCAGAAAGCCAACTATGCCAGACACTATTATCAAGTACTGGCCAATTCATTCATAATTAGATGAATAAGTTAATTGTGTGCTGACTCAAGAAGCCTATAACTCAAGAATTATGATGTTATTCACTATTAATATTTTTGTAGTATTTTATAACTTAGCAAGCCAATCACATATTCATATTTGTAGTCAAGAGACCTAAGAACAAGTTCTTACTTCTCTGTATCCTAAGTTATAACTTGATCTCATTTGAATCCAGTGACTCTCCAAAGTATTGTTTTATCATTCCACTCTTAAAAGTGGAACTTGAAGGACCAGAAATGTTCACACAGCTTTGACCTTGTTCAAATAAGAGACCTGGGCCTCTGGATTTGTAGGTTTGATTGGGACAGAGTGGCTTAATGGAGAGAAAAGGGGACTGTGAGTCTGAATGGCATACTCTTAGGCACTCTGCCTCAATCAAACTTAAAAATCCTGTCTAAACTTAGATGATACCTAATTCTGCACATGGTATATCCTTATAGAGGAAACAGAGCATATTCTCTTTAGAATAATGATTTTGTTTTTAAGCTGGGAAGAGGGAAAGGGGTGTATTTAAATGGACTTGTCATTTGCTAGTCATTCAGTAAATATTTTTTGAGTACCTACTATGTGCCACTCACTCTTCTAGACACTGGTATTCAGTATTGAACAAAATAATAAAATCCCTGACCTCTGCGTGCTCACATTCTGTTTGCATTAGATTGGAAGAGGACAGAGGAGATGCACAAAGGAAACAGTACCCAATATCATGCTGGAATCTCAAAACCTCCACCTGCTCTTTTCCAATACATCGCTCCCCATGGGAGATACCTGGAGAAGCCACTGTTTCTAGAGTTTGGGGCTCTACCCCTGGAGGATGCCTGCACAGAAAAGGCATTGATAGGAGTGATCACACTCTCAAGGCTTCCACAATATTTTCTTAAGATGATATGTATTCTTCTTTGTGAATGAACTAAAAGGAAATTGTGCTGATTACAACCCATGCAGTCTTTTGAAGTTGGAGTTAGAGGTTATCAAAACCTGTCCATTTTAGCAGCAAGTAAAATAGGCTGTGCCACAAGAGGGGAAGGACAAGAACCCTCAAAGCCTTGATCAATGTTTTAAAGGAGTTCCCTTTTGACATTTTCCAGATGTGGAAACAGCAGCTCAGAGATACTCTGGAGTCACTTAGAAGAGCTGAGATTAGGATAAAAGATTCCCATCCTCACCACCTAGCACTTTTATTTTCTTCCCTTCTTGGAATACATACCATTTGTAACCCATGGGCAGACAGTGTTCATGAAAGTAGTTTTGATATTTATTTTCTTCCCTGTTTTTTTTTTAATGTCTGAGTAAAATGTGTGCAAGAATCTGAAAAGAGAAGATCATAGAAATTTGTGCGGCTCCTATTTCAAAGAAAAGATAGACTTCTCTTGACGAAGCCTTGACGGCAACAAATTGAGACTGAGAACCGAAAGCAAAACAGCCTACTCAAGGTTAGACAGTGACTCGAGTCATTTCATGCACTGAAACAATATTTAGGATGACCCTATGTAAACTCACATTATCACTTAAAGCCGGTATAAAAATATGCCCCATCTGCTGTGCTAGTCCTGCTGTTGCTTGCCACATTTCTCTGACAAGCTGTTACCTCAGTATAGAGAAAGAGTATACATTTTGGAATCCGGAGTTTAAGTTTGAAAAAAAAAAATGGTATCTGGTACATATGGACTAGATTCTGTTCTTCCAAATGTAGATTTGTAACCTCATTTATTCTTAAAGATGATGTGTTAAATTAGATTTTTTTTCTATTTCCTGGTGGGGTTGGGGATTTTTTTTTTTTTTTTTTTTTTTACTCTGAAGATTAAAGCGCTTATAATTTTACGCCTCTAACATGAACAATGTACAATAGTAATTAATTTAGTTCACACCCACCATATGACATGCAGAATGGGTGTTGGTAGGTGTGTAAAGCAAATTCCATAACCAAATGCTAAGCCACCTTTGCAATGGGGTTTCTCCAGGAACTCTTTAACTTTTCAGGTAGTAAAGATTTGTAAGCCTTAAGAAGTGCAATATGTATAATTGCTTCCAATCAAGTAAGTTTTAGTGCTAAAGGGCTCTAATTCAAGACTTTGCAGTAGCATTCAAACAGCCAAATGCTGTCTGTTTCTTAATAGGTATTTGAGCATAAAGGCAAGATTGGACGTTAGGTCCTCAGGCTTCATACTTCTCTCTCTGATGCATGTGAATCTGTGAATAAAGCCTTTAGCTAGAAATTACAATCTGGCACCGTTCAAGATTACTGAGTGATTTGCCGTTTTTTTCCATTGGACAATCATGTCTTTTTCTTTTTCCTTCCTGCAAATATCCTTGGAAATATCCAAATGTAAAAATAACAGGAGCAGCAATGTTCTTCCTTGATATTTATTGTTACTACTTCCTCCAAGATTTTTCTGGAAATTTTTTTTTTTTTTTTGTGAATAAAACCTAGACCTCAGTCAAAAACTGGCATTTTATTCATTCTTTCATTCCACAAATATTTATTGAGTGACCACTGTTCATAAGATTTGGGATAGGAGCTCTGTAGAGTACAAAACATGAGTCCAACAGAATCTTAAAGCAGTTTATAGACCTGTGGAGAAGGAGAACATGGAAGTTTACTTTTAGGAAAATTGCAAAGGGAAGCAGTAGGGAATTGGAGCCATTTGACACCAAGCAGAAACAACAGGATTGTGACACGGAAGAGGACATTTCGAATGGTATGTCCACCGTGAGACTGGTGATGAGAATCTTACCTACTCGGGAGCATGCAACACTTAAAGACAGATTATTAAAGTTGAAAAACATGCCCTGAATCTTCAAAATCCTTGTTTACAAATTGGAAAAGGAAGGCTCTGAGTAAGGAAAGGCTGTGCCAACAGTCACAGAGATGGGAAATGTTAATAAGATATTCAGGATGCGAACCTAGGTGTTTATCCCTGAAGCCAACAGACTGCCTACCCTTTTGGTTCTGTGTGTTCGCAGTTACTCAAGGCTACTTCAGGCCAGTGGTTGGGGTTTGAACTGATTCCAGATGGGGGCATTTTTGAGACGGGATCTCATGTTGAACTAAACTCACCTCCTTATTGGCACACACATTACTTCCTCTTCCCCTTTATAATTTTGCTATTGGATTCAACACATGTGGTTGGTGCTAAGCTTTGACCACAAGCATATTTGAAGTTTATATTTATTTTTAGACGTAGCCTTCTTTGCCTTCAAACTGGATAGCTGGTAGGGGTGGGGGTGTGACAAAATGAAGTCAAGAGATTCTGAACTGTCACATTGCATTGGCCACAGACTTTTTGTTTTGCTCAGTACCATGATTAATGCTGTCCCCATTGCCACCCTAAGGTTTCCATCATTTTCTTCCATTGCCTTATTGGCCTTGATTCTCATTGCTGCTTCATGCTAGTTGCAGGTTTCTAACCTAATAGGCCAATTTCAGTTCCTCCCACATATTCCACATAAATTGTACCTTCTCCACATATTTGTTTATGCAGTTTAGCTCTTTCTGGCTTGTTCTCTCTGCCTCTTAAAGTCATTCCAATTTTTAACTCTTCAGTCAAGTGCCACACATTCTAAGATGGCTCTGTCTCCTTTAGAGCAATTATCAAAATCTACCTTGAATGATAGGTTTTCAATGCGCAGTGTTGGGAAAATAACTAAGAGAAATAGTTTGTAGTCATGCAAACTACCTCCATTGGACTGAGTTGACTCTTTCACTTAATAAATTGACAAGGAATAAATTATTTTGTCCTAGTACCCCTTATCCCTTGTTTCATGAGTCCCTTTGTAATCAAGTTAAAATGTATAAAGAGTTGACATATAGATATTTCAGCAAAATCATCAGCATTTCCCTTTAGCGTATTGTATTTCAGTATTTAATGAAATTTTAAAAATCAGCCATGTTCTTTGTGAAGACCACAAGTCTAATAGGCTAAGTCATTTCAATCCCCTTTTCCTCTCTGTGGTAATAGGAAGAGCATGTCTTGATATAATAAATAGAGACCCATTTTTGTTAGTATTAAGTGTCTGTCCCATTGCTCCCCGCTTTGCTCCCAAAATCATGATTTATAAGAATCGAGAG
This sequence comes from Spermophilus citellus, assembly GCF_964194105.1. NCBI lineage: Eukaryota > Metazoa > Chordata > Mammalia > Rodentia > Sciuridae > Spermophilus > Spermophilus citellus. Next base: position 118,733,551 of record NC_138188.1, on the reverse strand, counting down.
AGGCAGTTGCATACCTTTTTGGGGAAGGAGTTCTGTTTAATTGTCTGCTGTTTTTACTTGCATTTTGGAAGGTAACGGGGGTAGAGAGGTTGACCCATTCTGTCCTGAACACAGCAAGTCTGCTTTAGATAAATTATTGATAGGCCACTGACTTTATGAAAGTATAGAAGCAAGCCATCAGGCCCCAAATGGCTGTAACACCAGGTTGCACTCGAATGCATTGTTGACTAAGTGTTTATCTGAAAATGACAGCTCTGAACATTGTGCTCTTTTTTGCATCATTTACTGCATTTTTAGGATACCTAATTATGAAGAAAATAAGTATTTTTCAGTGCTCTCCAGTAATACTGTTACTGAAGAGTGAGAAGATATTCTGTACCAATCACTGTTTAGATACCGGTGCTTGAAAATCCTCCATTAATCTTGATTTTTGCATTTGGAATGCTTTTCTGCTCTCAGTTGATGTATCTAGGGACTGAGTGAGTCTGCACTGACCTTACAAGAATCTTAAAAACTGGGTGGTGCAGAAATAAGGAAGCTATTTGCTTTCCTGGAAGGCAGGACTCAGGTTTATAATCTTTCGTAGTACTAACAAACAGTAGGCGTTGTCCAAATGCTATTGATGATGAGCATTAATGTCTTTCACTTTTTGATTGTTAAAAAGGGTTGTTTTAGAAAATCACCAAATGCAGACTGATGTGGAAAAAAAATCTAAGATGCATGCAGCCCATCATTCCCTGGGACTCACCCACTTAAGTTCCATGCATTGTCTTCTAGGCTCTAGTTTTCTTTTGCTTATGGCACATTTTTTTATTAGTTTATAATTTGTTATTGGGTGGAGATAGGAAGGGTTAAAGGGACCTGAATAAGAATACTCTTTATGTTTATCCCTTCTTCATAGCTGGGGTAGGAGAAGGTGATTTTACTGCACCAGTTTATGTTCATTTGTTGCTGACCTTGTTCCCTGTGCCTGGGTGGAGGGGCCCCTGCAGGCAGGAATGGAATGGCCATCCTTGCCCTTCCCAGCCACTCTCTCTAAAGACTGTCACCTTCGCTGAGTTTGACTTGCCTGTTTCCACAGTTTGTTGTCTTCTCTCCACTGCTTTGACAACACATTCTAGAGTTGCTCCTGAAGCAGCTGCTAAAACAATAGTGTCTTTTTTCTTCTAAAGATCTGGACCCTATAGGAGAGGAACTGGAGGAATTGAGTCAACAAAATATATGAATTACTTTCTACTTTACTATGTAAAATTGAACTTCAAATTTCTATATCTTTTGAATGAAACTAATGTTTTTAAAAATATTTTGTTTTGTTTTGCTCTGCTTCCCCTCAGTACTTATATACCGAGAATCCCCAAGTTGTCTGAAGTCCCATTTGGCACACTAATGTGGATGCAATGTGGCCTATCTGTTCAAGTAAAGGAAATAACTTATAAATAACTTCCTTGGATATGATAAATATGCTTCCAAGGGATACAAATTAAAACAAAACAAAAAAAAATAAGGTGTGGAAGTTCAAGTATAATAAAGTTTCTTTCTAGCTAGGAGAAGTTCAATGTGAGCCAGGCAAATTTATGATAAAGAATTGCCCTCTCTTCACTCCAAGGGTCCCTGTGAGTTTGGTAACTTACATGATCCTGTGAGTGCTTTCCATGGGGGAAAACAAACAAACAAACAAGAAACCTGTAAAAAATAGTGTTAAAAGAAGATAGATACTGTTCACCCACTTCGACATTAGTGTACATTACTAAATATAATGTTTTTGCCATTTGAAGGCTGTAATTAATGGACAGAACACTTTCTCTATACTAGCTTATTTAGAATTAGTATCAACTACATCAATAATACTTTGACTCATTTTTTTTTTTTTTTTTGGTCTGGGGCTTTGAAAACGTCAAGGATTTGGGGGACACTTGGCAGGATTCATAGATAAGGAACCCATGGATCACGGCCATTCTTTTTCTCCTTAGCAGAGATTCTGGATTCTGTGGACCTTCCTGAGCCTCCTGACATAGAGAATATGGACCAAGTTGTCCTTGCTTAATTTTAAAGACAGGAAGTGAAAACTTAGCATGCCTTGCTAAAACCGGAAGAGGGTGGGTTCTTGGTGGAATGACTGAAAAGCAGCCATCTGGAATGTAAACAGGACCAACATAGTCTCTTGAGGAAAGTTTGAAACTTCCTTATTTAACTTTTGTATTAACCAGTTTTATATATTTTTTTCTCTTGCCTTCAAAGAAGATTGACTAATATTCAGTGTCTTCAGAAGATGTCTGATAAAATGTACCCCTTGGGTCTTCTGCATCTCATTCTGAACAGTGTAGGGAAAAACATCCCCAATTGGTGGTTGGGGTGTGGCTCAGCGGTAAAGCGCTTGGCTCCCATGTGTGAGAAACTGGGTTCGATCCTCAGCACCACATAATAGTAAATAAACAAAATAAAGATACTGCGTCCATGTACAACTAAAAAATAGTTTTAAAAAAACATTCTCTATCCATGATAGCCACATGGTGTTCAGTGGGCATGTCAAAACACAAAAATTACCTGGAATGTATTATTGAGCTCTTGGTTTGCTGAAATCATCTAACAGCCCTCCCACACATTGAATGGCCCCTTTTTATAACCAGTGATACCTGGTTACTGGTCATATAGTACCCCTATATTATGGTTTGGATCTTTAATGTCCCTCAAGCTCATGTAGAGGAATATTCAGAGGTGAAATGACTAGATTATGAATAGCAAATTAATCCTCTTAATTCATGAACAATTTGAATGGACTACCTTAGGCAGGTGGGGCATGGCTGGAGGAAGTATGTTACTGAGGACACACCCTTACAGATTATGTCTTGTCCCTGGTGTGTTCTCTCTCTCTCTCTCTCTCTCTCTCTCTCTCTCTCTCTCTCTCTCTCTCTCTCTCTCTTTCTCCTCTCTCTCTCTCCTTCCTAGCTGTCATGAGATGAGCAGCTGAGTACCTTTCCTTTATCACACCCTTTTACCATAAAGTTCTGCCTCATCTCATGCCCAGAGCAATAAACCAGCCAGCCATGTCTGAACCTCTGAAACTGTGAGGCCAAAAGAAAATTTTCTTTCTAAAAGTTGTTTTTGTCAGATATTTTGATCACAGGAATGCAAAGCTGACTAACAGAGCCTGGTACCCTAGGAGTGTAGCAGTTTTACAAAGAGTATGGCTAGAAACTTTATAACTCAGTTTTGGAACAAAGAAGTCCATATCTATGAAGTTTCTATTAATATTTCCTCTTCCTATTCTTCAACCCAAAGTTGTCAACTTCATTTTTGTAAACACATAGGGTAAATTTTCACCTTTGTGTTTTGTGGTTTGTTTTGTTGCAGTGCTGGGGATTAAAGCCAGCACTTCACACTGTACAGCTGAACCCAGAGCAAACCTAGAGCAGATTTTCACCATTTTATGCTCAATTCCTTTTCCCTTCTCCCCTCTTACTTTTCATTCGTAGCAAGAATGACTTGGCTTTCCTCCCTTCTCCAGCCTGCCTTGGGTACACAATCATGCATTTAAATCTTTGAACATACCACAGTATAATTTAGATTAGGAAACTTTTCATTTGTAAACCTCAGTTGGTTTTGTTAACACTATTGTGCCCTAACTAGCTGAATTAACTAAATGCTATGCTATTATTGAAAGTAAGGAAGGAAAAGTACTGTATAATAAGTACTTACTTGCAAAAAATACCAGGCCAGGCTTCTTCTTACACAATTTCTCATTTTCTCTTCATAACAACCCTGCTAGGTGAAGAGTACCATTTCATTTCATAATGTTGAATTTGAAACTTAGAAGTATCCCATACCTTGCATGGGGATGGGTAGCAAAGCTAGGCTTTGAACCTCAGGCATCTCTGACTTCAAAGTCTGTGCTATTTCTACTTCATGGAAAGACCATACAGAAGAACAAGTGATGGAGCCTTCAGAGACTGTGATGCATTTATTACTTCAAAGTTTGTAATCCCTGACCATGCAGGCTGACTTTGAAATTAGAAGCATGCAAATGAAGTATTAATATTGTATTCGTTGTCCAAGTCATTGGCAAAATGGTGCCATTCAGATCCTGGGCTATTTAGAATAATCACAGTATGAGGCCATAGGAATAATCTAGAAATATTTTAAAGCGATTTCTATACACCAGCTTTAGGCTTAGTTATTTATATTATATAAAAGAAGAAGAGGAGTTCTGTTCTATGGTAGATGGAAAGATGGAAGAATTGAACAATGAAAAAAATCATTTCAGACTTATTGGACTGATTGGACTCATTTGCAGAGATTTGGTAATGTGTCAAGGCTTTGTGGTCTGTGATGTACTAAGAAGGCTTTGCTGAGGGAGTGGGGTCGGGTGGCTGTGGCAAGATCTGGACAGGTACTAGGATCTCCATTCTCATTAATTGACCTCCTTATCTGTTCAAAATGTAACCAATAAAAAGAAAGCACAAAAAAGAAAGGAAAGAAGGAAGAAGAGAAGGAAAGAAAAGAAAGGGACAGAAACAGAAACAAATGACTATGAATAGGGCCTAGAAAATTGGAGAAACAGCTTCAATTTTCTTCCTTCTGAGTGATTTATATCCTCTGTGTATAAATGACAAAATATAAACTTGTGGTGATAGCCACCAGTTCAACTTCCACCATTAAGTGTACGTGTCCTACTGGAATTGTAAGGATAGGGCTAGGTGATAATTGAGCATTATTTCAAGTACAACATTTAATGAATCTGAAGTTCTCAGCAAGCCCTGATTGCCTCTTTGCACTACGGAGACATATATTAACCACTTTCATATGCATCAGAAGAGGCATATGCACTCTCCTCAAAAGTGTTGAAGCCTGACCTTGTTATAGAAAACATCCTGGAATTCTGTATTCTGAATTCTGAATTCTTCACTTTCAGTTTTTCTTTTTTAAAAAAAAATATGTTTATTGCTACGATCTTTTATTCCTTATTTTGAAAGCCAGTTTTAAGTTTGGTTCATTGGAACCTCCTTTTTTTTTTTTTTTTTAAGAGAGAGTGAGAGAGGAGAGAGAGAGAGAGAGAGAGAGAGAGAGAGAGAGAATTTTTTTTTTAATATTTATTTTTTAGTTCTCGGCGGACACAACATCTTTGTTGGTATGTGGTGCTGAGGATCGAACCCGGGCTGCACGCATGCCAGGCGAGCGCGCTACCGCTTGAGCCACATCCCCAGCCCGGAACCTCCTTTTTGATTAAAAAATACGAGTGTTAGACATAAGATTACGAGGCTCCAAATTAGAGTTTGTGGTTATAGTAGAGAAAAATATAATATTTTAAAGAGGAATTCAATCCTTGAAGAATTATATGTTCATGGAATGATCTGAACAGAACCTTCCTTTGCCTTACTGCAATGAAACACCAACTTATCAAAACAGCTAGTTAAGTACACCTAAAAAATGATCAGCTTGTACCAACTTTCACGCATTTTCAGTTGTCTACTCTGGGTGTCTCCACCTCTTAGGCAGGCAGATAGGTAGGTACGTAGGTGAATCAAGGACACACAGGGACATTAACACTGAAGTTGAGGACAGGGTTCAACTTCAGAATAGGATGAATTCGTCTCAAAAAGAAAAAAAAAAACAAAAACAAAAACCTGTTTTCTAACCCTGTTGCAGGGGGTTATATTTTTAAGGATTTTGGAGGAAAAAAAAGGAAACAAAAGTGTTTTCTCTATTCTTTATCATATGTCTTTGTCCTTGACAAATGTAAAAAATTCACACTGTTTTAAACAAACCAAGAAGGTAAAGTCTGTATCAACACTTGAAGTTCCTTATCCTTCAGAAAATGAAATCTCCTCTGCTCTTCTTTAAGCCCAATGTGTCCTCATAAACGTTTAAGCAGAAGGCAGAAAATGATATTAAAGCCAGCAGACTCCTAGGTGTCCCCCCCCCCACTTAGGCCCATGTTATCCAGGGTGTGTGAGCCCTCTCCTGGAGTGCAGAAAGGGCCTGTGACTTGCTCTGACATGAAGAAACAGCAAGGGTCACCAGTGTACTTTATTACTTGTATGCAATTGCGTTATATAGGATGTAACATTTATCCTGTGAAGGGATTCGCCTCCTCATTGCCTTTCAAGAAACAGGCTACTTGTTGTGAGCTGACCTGTAGAGACAACCATGGGTTAAGTTGCTGATGATAGCTAGTAGCAAGCGAGAGACCAAAGCCCTCAGTCTTGCAGCCTGCAAGAACTGAAAGTTGGAACAGATTTGTAAACAACAAAGCAGATCCTTCCCCATGTAAAACTCAGGTTATCTGAGACTGCAGCCCTGGTCAACCCGCCTCTTATAGCCCATGAAGCCCTGATGCAGAGACCCTGGCTAATTTTATTGACAATATGATGCTGTTTTTAGAATCTATAATTTTCTTCATCTTTTTATGCTCTACATAATAGATACTAAGTGAAAGTGGCTTGATACCCTTATCTTCAAAATCATTAAGGGTCTTTTCATTTAAGATCTGATTCATCTGTAGCTTTGTGTACATCATAAATCTGATCCTCAATTTCTGATTATCTGTCAAGAGAGATACTCCCTTATTCTACAAAGGAGTTAAATAAGGTGGAAAGCTGTTGATATATACTTGTTGAATCCAGTTGAGTTGCATGAAGATGAGTTGCCTGAAAAGCTATTTTTGAATCTTCCCGTGGCTATGCTGTAGATGGCTTATTAGAGCTTCTACTGGGAAATGGGAGATGGGGAAGAGGTCATTCTGTGAGCTGCTCTGCCATTTGCGTGTTAGTCAAATTCAGTTTAAAGTCACATAAAAAGAAATTTTTGTATGAAGCAGCTTTCATACAGGGCCATTCTTCAGCCTGAAGAATGTCATGGGAGTACAGCAGGAGCTACTGGATATGTCCAAATGTGTGCCTCTTCCCCCTCACACACATTTAGGTGATATGTTTCACTTGAGGACAGACAATCTGGAAATGAGGTGTGACATTTTGTGGAGGTAGCAGAGGACTCTGAAATGCTGAAACAAGTTGTAACACTGGAATATTCTAAATATGGCCAGAGTGATTTGATTTACATAAGAAATTGCCAACCTTTCATCTGCATTCCCACCCAAACAAATGGAAGATTAATTGCTCCTTGAAATTATCCAAGAAACAGAGCTTTTAGTACTTTTTTTCTTTATAACTCTTAACACATTTTTTAAAAATATTTTTTTAGTTATACAAGGTCACAATATCTTTATTTTGTTTATCTACTTTTATGTGATACTGAGGATCGAACCCACTGCCTCACATGTATGAGGCAAGTGCTCTGCCATTGAGCCACAACCCCAGCCCTTAACACATAGTTTTATAGTTCTGTTCTAATATCAACAAAAGGCCTCTTCTCTGAAACCTCAGTTTCCATCACTTGCAATTGGCCTTCTTCAATGCCAAGTGAATGAATGAAGGAGTGGTTAGGAATGCTCAAATGTTAGTGTGACATACTGTGACAAACTAATCTCTTCTTCCCTTGAGGGGACATTACATTTGGTATAAAGATATATATGTTTATATGAGTCTATATATAAATGTCTATATATATATGTATGTATATAAAACTCAGATTTATTTTTATAGGATAAGCATCTTGTTAAACTCTTTCTAAAGCATTTCTGAATGGGTCACCAAAAGAATGTGGAAAAATCAATTGAATTGTAACCTAACCAGGGAAGTATCGATTATTTCCTAGGCCTAGAATACGTTGTATACTTCTGCCTTCCTAGTAAGCAGAAAAATCGTGAAGGTTATGAGGAATTGCTCAAAGATTCATAGCTGAGAAATGGCAGGAAAGAGACATGATCCTAGTCCTTCTCATTCTAAACTTTATGCTCTTTACATTTGATGTGTATGTGTGTGCGTGTATATCACACACACACACACACACACACACACACACACACACACACTTCATCCTTAATCAGAAGCTTCTCTTTTTTTGGTGGTGCTGGGGATTGAACCCAGGGCCTTGTGCAAGCAAGGCAAGCACTCTACCAATTGAGCTATAGCCCTAGTCCATTTTATCAGAAGCTTCTCATATATGCGCACACATGTACATACATATATGTACACACACCTATACATACATATATTTAGCTGTGAATATTTTCTGTGCACCCACTATGTCCCATGCACTATTTTAGATATGATGAGGGATATGCCGATGAATAAGACCTAGAATTTGCACTTACAGGTAAAAAGAGAAATAAGTAGGTTAGACTGAATCTTTGGGGAAAAAAAAGAAAAAGATACACAAAAAGAAGTCTAGACATAAATGTGAGAAATTGGGTTTTAAATCTGCTGATATAGATAGGTAACTTAACATTTCTAAAAACTTATTTTTTCATGGGAAGAATAGGGAGTGGTGATCTCTTGGTTTTGTAGATTGGTTGGAAGGATTGAATGAGAAAATATGGAAAGTTGCTGGCAAACTTGTGGATATCATGAGGCCTTGGTAGAAAAGCTTCTGAGTAAATGGGCTGGGGTTATAGCTCAGTTGGTAAAGTGCTTGCCTTGCTTGCATAAGGCCCTGGGTTCAATCCCCTGCACCACCAAAAAAGAGATCCTTCTGATTAAGGATGAAGTAACCAGGCAGAAGAAGGAATGTGGCCTCAGAACTCAGTGGACCTGGACTCCCTTCACCAACCGGCCTTGTGACTGTGGGCCAACTACTAACCTTGGAGGCACCTTGGAGAGCCCACCTTACAGGATGTTCACTCACTTTTTTTGCTGTCAAGAATATGATAGGAGTCACCCTATGACCTTCTTTGTGTCCTTTCATCTATTTTAAAAGTAATGACATTGGCATTTCTTTTGTCTCTAACTTTTAACCCTACAAATGAGCATTTTAATTTTGGTCTTTGTCATGATTTTGCTTTAATTAGCCAACACTTTGAATATTGTCTGTTTCTCTGTGTACAAGCTGTGCACGTGTGTGTGTGTGTGTGTGTGTGTGTGTGTGTGTGTGTGATTATTGTTGAAAACACACTTAGTCACCTGGGCCATTTGCATGTACTCATGAATGTGTCCCCTGGATGCTCTGTATAGTCACTTTGCCCCTTACACCTGACTTTCCCATAAAACTCAAAGTTCCTTTCTCCATCAGAGACAAAATTAATAATAATAAACAATTGTAATGGCTTTGATTATGAATCTTAATCAAATGCATTGCCCCTTTCTGTTCTTTTTAAGGAGAACTTTGTGTGCACTTGAAACCTCAGGATGACTCAAGGTCATTGCCATGACCATCTATTATTATGCTTTGCTTAAATTCAGTAATTTTTCTCTCATTTCCCCTCAGGCTGTCAGCTGTCATCTCTGCTGTCACTGAGCTGCCTCTCACAACAGTCTTCCCACCACCTTCTAATGTTTATTGGTTCCAGTCTCCTCTTTAAGGAAGAAATAATTGATGGTCATTAGCATTATTGGTGAATAGGAGTCAAAAAGCATTAAAAGGGGCCCAAATAACACCCATCAGAGGAAAAACATGCTTTATTCTGGCTTTTGTTTTCAATTACTATTTTGCATACAAAGAGCTCTGCTAAGATTGTGGCTGCAGAGCCCTCCCCTTCTCTTCCTCCTCCTCTTTCATCATCTTCCTTTTCTTTTTTAACTCAGGAAATCTGGAAATGTAGGCTTTGACTGTAGGCTCTTACTTACCCCTCACCCTCTGCTAGGATTTTGTTCTTAAATTGTAACAATTAGAGAAATGCTTCTAAATTGGATTGCTTCAGATTGTCTCAGTTCTCTGTGACTTTAAGAACAAGCTGATTTGAAGCCACATACGGTTGGCAGCTTTCATCCATTTATTTGGACTATCAAGCAAGAATGCTCACAATCTTTCAAATGAAAGAAGACATCTTTATTTCCAGTTCACACCCTTCATAATAAGAAGGGTATTTGAAAGAAAGCCAAAAAGCATAACTTACTTCTCTAACTTCATATTTCAGATGCCTGCCGTTGTGGGAGAACATTTCCTGACTTACCCTACCTTACCCCCAGGTCAGCAGAAGAAAATGACAATGAAGTATTCAGACTCTTAACAGCAAAAAGAAAAGTAATAATAATTTGCTAAAGTTTGTTTGAAAGGCCTCAGCTTCTCTAAATTCCTGTTATTTACCAAGTGACAAGCTGTACATGTAATAGATGAAGTGCTTTTACTTGCTTTACTTAGTATCTTTGAAAGGACCAGCATGCATTATTACCCAATAGCAGCTTTATGAGAGTTACCAAAATCTTCAAAATTGGGGAAAGTCTCATTAAGGATGCGCAAATCTTGTTGGACTGTGGTTAAGACCAGAACTGGAGGGCAAGATCACTGAGTATCCTCCCTAGGGAGGATGTCCTGTTGCAATCTGTATAGCTAAGACACAAGTAAGAATGTAGCTCCACCTTGGGGCATCTGGCAGATCCCCTCTTCTGTCTCCCCAGGTGCATTTCCCTTTTGTACCATGGGAACCATTCAGTGTCACCAGTTCTACTTAGGGTATGCTGTCTTTGCTTTCTTCTTCCTTTCTGCTTGGGACAGCCTCCTCTACCCCAGGTTCTGCATTTCCACCCCCCTCTATAAGCCTTCCCCTCTCAAATGGAAAATGGTGTCTTGGTCCAAGAATGTACATGGTATCTTTTGTCACATTGTACATGGGCAATAGTAGTATATTTAATGCCTTATCTTGATGCCATCTTGTACGAACCCATGCAGGATCTAAGCTCCCTAAGCAGGATCTATTTCCAATTTATCTTATTCCATTATGGAACTGCACACCCATGCAGTTTTCAAAGCATGCTCTTAACTAACATTCAAGGAAGGAAAGAAGGAAGGGAGGGAGGAAGGAAGTAGACATTAAAACTATAAAAATTTTATGTCTTGAACATTAATATGATAACATTAACAAATACTTTCAACTTATATGTTCTTTTGCTATTTACAAAGTTCTTTTGCATATATTTTTGTATTACTCATCACTATCCTGATGCTGTGTGCAGGGGAATCTTATATGTGTGGGCACCTGTGTAGTGTGTGTATTTGTGTATCGTGCTTGTTTCAAACACACACACACACACACACACACACACACACACACACGCCCTCTTGCACTCATACAGAAATTTAATTTCTATAAGGGGTTACACTTCATTGTGTTCATTGCTCTATGCTTAGTTCCTTGAATAGTGCCTGGCAAGGAGGAAAAACTCAATAAAAATGTGTTCAATGACTGAGAATAGTCTTAGTCTTTACCATACTCACCCAAAGTTAATAAAATAAGTGAGTATTGTATCTTCCTTTTTTTTTTTTTTTTTTTTTGCAGATAGCAAAACTGAGGCCTGGAGATCTACTCAAGGTTACATAGCTAGTTACTAGAGCCAGGCCAAGACGTAAATTCAGGTTTTCTATTTCTATCTTCTTTCTTTTCTGTCTTCTGAGAATTTGCTGTATTAATAGCAAAGCAAGAAATGTCACGCAAGGAAAAAATTGTTTCCAAATTTAAATTCATGATGCATACTCAAGAAATCACTGACTTCTGAATCCAATGGTAATTCAGATTGTGTGATTTTTAGGAGGAGAAGCCTTGCTGTTCCATCCTCTTGCCTTTATTAGCATTATGTGTCAGTGCACGCACACGCGCACCATGCAGCTCTCCCTTCGTACTTTTCCAGTCTCTTAATTCCTGTGTAGGCTGTTCCTGTCTTGATTGTCCAGGTGCCTGTCAGGGTTGCTGCTTGGCCAGGCAAGCAACATTCAGTGACATTTGTTATGGGTACTTTGGTAATGCACAGGGCCTGAGGGAAGAAAGAGCAGGCACTTCAGGAGTTAGATTAGGCTGGGTGGTTGAAGAAAAAAAAGTTTATATTTTCCCTTATTGTAGCTCACTTTGCAAGCAGAATAAACACCCATGCAAATTAGTAAGTTGTACTAAATACTCGAGGAAGACAATAATCACTTTGAAATCCAAATGAAATGCCGTGTATTTTACTGAAACAGGAGCCCAATCACCACATGCAGTCTTTGTCCATCTTGAGAGACAGATATGGCACATACACATCAGCCAGGAAAGGGCAGCCCTTAAGGCCCTAATGCCTAAAAGAAATGAGGGCCCTGTATGTCAAACTTGGCAGCAGAATACAGGTATGGCTGGCAATAGTCTCTTTCTATTCTCAGGCCCCTCTGTATTTTCCTTTATTTTAAAACAGAATGGCTACAAATGTGAATAAGGTATTTAGTGACATGGGATCATAAAGTACAAAGGAAAGCTAGCATTCGTTTATTAATCTAAAGCCCATGTGGGTAGGAGTGAGTCAGTGAGGAGCTGTACAAAGGGGATCTTAAGTCATCATGATGTTACAGACTCTGTAGCCCAGGAACCCTCCAAGGCCTATTTTCATATTACTTAGACATATGGTAATGAAATAAAGGGATGTCTAGTCTATGCAAATACAAAGCCGGGTTCTCCATTTGACCATGAGTCACACTGCAGGCCTCGGACTTGGCTTCTCGCTGTTGTGAGTCTCATTTCTTTCCCTTTCCCTTTCTCATAAATGACTCAGGAGACTCACAGAAATACTGTGTGTACTTCTTTTCCTGGAATTATCATTGAGAAAATGCATGTCCTCTAAGGCTTACTGGATTCACCCTCTGAAACGTGCCCAAACTCTGATTTCGCCTCCTGTATGTGGTTTGCAGGGATGGACTATTGGGGTGTCCCACCCATCCACAACTCAAAGTTTCTATTTCTACATTTTGACTGCCAGTTCTATATTTGGGTAAGATCCTGCTTTTTTGCCTGGTTTCCTAGGGAAACAGTTTGTATGAGCCTCTGTGTCCATCTGCCTCGCCTGCCTGGGTTTTTGACTGTAAACCCTTATTATTTCCTATTCTGACAGAAAGGCACAGGGCCTCAACTGTGGGAAACCCCTTGAAATTTGTTTCAAATGAGTGGTAAATTTAAAAAAAAAAAAAAAGTTGTGTTGGTGGTGGGGAGATTGTGTGCATGACTGTGGGTTTCTAGGTGTCCATATATTTGCACCTTATGTTAACAGAAAAGCCAGTGTCAGTGCACAGTGGGAGGGGCCCAAAGTCTCACTCCTCAGATACAAAGCCATTGCACCTACATCAGCCTTACACAAAAACATCCTTGCGCTGACCTTCCAGTTAGCTATAGTAGAATTGAAGGGACACTAGACTTGAAGTCAGGGAATCTGAGTTGTGCCATTTCAATCTCAGGCTGGGTCTTTTCATCAGTAAAAGAACCTCATATAAGTTTTGGAATTGGAACCCCTGGTGCCAAAGTTTCTGCAGCCAAGCTGGATTTATTAAGTAAATGTGCATTTCTTTTTTCAAGTTCGGTATTGGCCAATCAGGTCTATGGAGAGTGACATAACCCATCCTGCTGTACTGATTTGACATTCTATCAATGAACAGTTGAATTTCAGGTGAATTCTTGTATATTTTTAGCCTTTTGAAAGTTTAAAAACAACTCCTAAAATTTCACTGGATAGATATCATGGGCACCCCAGGGTCCATGAGCAGCATGTTGAGAAACACTAACTTAACACACATGATTTCTAAAATTTTCTCCAGGTCCTTTCTTGATAAATTCTCTACAGAATATTTGGGGCAGGAGGGCGGGTAGAAAGCTGGCAAAGAAGGATGTATAGTTTCTCACATTATAAAACACCTTTACTCACCCTGCCCTTGGGGTTCTGTCAGGGTGTCTAATGCGGAATGGGTTCTTCTGTGTTCTGAAGATGTCTCTATACCCCAGAAGCTGGAGGAGAGCCAGGGCTCTCACTGATGACTCATGATGAAGACTGTCCAGGTCTCACATCAGGACGTTGTCACACACCTAGTGTTATAAACAGAGCCCTCAGCAAATGGAATCTGTTTCATTTAATTGCTTTTCAAGATGCCATTACCAGAAATTTTTATGTAAATACATATTTTATTCCCTGAGGCATGTTAATATGAAATCAAAATTATACAACACTGAAATGAAAACAAAATTTCCGTTTTACTAGTTCTCTCTTATGTGTTACTGGGAGCATGATATAGGATATCAAAGTTACTCAAACTTAGCCAAAGGCACTTTCTTTGGTGCTCCCTCTGAGAAATCACAGGAATGTTATCATATTGATAGTTCAGCACAGTTCAGTTCGGTGAGTATTTGCAGGTTGCCTTCTCTGGTTAGGTGTTGGGTGCATGCTATGGGAAGTATGGAAGCCATTAATGAAACAAATCCCCAAGTGCCCCTATAAAGTACAAAACAATGTAACTACTCTGCTGGCTAGTCAGTAACTGATGCCTTGGAGATAAGTATCTACTTATTTATAAAGTACTTGTAAGTCAAGCACTGTTCCATGTGCTGTGCTAATCCACATCATCCTCATAGCCCTTGGAATTGTGAGTCCTAAAATTATCTCCATTTTGCAATAAGAATGCTGAAGCACAAAGAGGGTAAGTAATCTGCCCAAGGTAACACAGTAATAGTAGTGGGACCAGGCATTGGGCCCTTGTGTATGTGCTCTTAACCACTCTGCCATGATTTGAGGGAGCAAAAGAAAAAAAGAAGTTTGAATGAGCTCAAAGTATTAAGGAACAGGACATTCAGAATAGGATTTGAAGACTAGCAGGAATGACACTACCAAGGATGATTGGGAATGTCTGTCTCGATGTTCAGAGCATAGGGCACAGTATGAGCAATGACATTGAAGTGAGAAATAGTCTCCAAGTTAGTGTTGAGACTAATGAGTAGATTGGTTTGGAAGAGGAAGGTTGTGCAAGTGAAAGATAAGATTGAGAACAAAGTTTAGTGTCCGAGTCTGATCGAAGGAGGAGTCCAGCCACCTCATCTTGATTATCTAAGTGGGGTCATTAGGCAATTTTAGGTCTGAGAACAGCATGAGCAGTTAATGCCTTGTGTCCACACAACAATCCATTTGAGGTCAGGAAACTAATGCTTACACTTACCAGACTGAAAGAACACCCTTGAATGCATAAATGCAACTGAGCAGGCCACACCATGCCCCCACCCCAGGGCTGTCAAGCCGTCTGCTTCAATACAACCTTGGGGTTCATTGCCTGCATTCTTCATCTTCAGGCAGACTACTTCTCTACTTGAGGAAAATAACGTCTGGCTTATCCCTTTCTAGATAGTAACATCTATCCACATATGGAGAGCTTTGTGTTCCCTGCACATGATGAAGCCTAGGAGCGCTGTGTCTAGTGAGTCGGAGTGAAGACTTGGGGTTAGGTAGCCTTGGGCCAGAATGTTGTCACACATGGTTCCCCTTCCTAATCCTAAATTTTCTCATCTGGATAATGGAGACATATTTGCCTCACCTCACAGGGATTTCGTATTATTAAATGTAATAATCTACATGAAATATTTCGCCTTTTGCCCTACACGTAAGTGACCCATAAACATAACTTTATTATTATTGATAATAGCATGCAATACAAAGATAAATCCTGCCAAAGTGCCACCAAGTTCCCTTGGCTTGTGTTGTTCAATGTAGCCACGGGTTTATCAAGACAGTGATGACAAATAGAAGGCACAGAAAATCTAGACTCTGTTACACACAGGTTGGTTCCTCCAACTCATCCCTATACTTTCTCTTGAAAATATTATGCTTATGTTTCTGGGGAGAAATCTAATGGGTAGCATGGACACTGGGTAGAAGAACCATTCTCCAAATAAATGCCAGAGAATAAAAAAGAAAGTGAACACACCATATGACTTCCCATGTTTAACTAGCAGTTGTTCTTGTCCCCATTTGCCCTTCAGACTTATCTGAGGAACCTTCTAACCAACTCATTTCCTGGGCCTCACCTCAAAGACGCTGAGCTAATTAATTGGTCTTATTGGGGAGGCACTCTGATGTGTTCAGCGTCCCAAGTGATTCTGATGGGCAGCCTGGATTTAAAACCTGTGGTATCGACAGAAGGTGGGCAAACCGAGGGAGAACAACTGAGGATGACCATGGAAAAAAATCATCCTAAAGCAAGGACTCAACAAACGTACAGCTGCTTAAAGCTTCACCTCCACTATTTCTTATCTGTGTGGCACTTGCAGGAAGTACCAAAAAATTGAAAAAGAAAAAAAAGAAAAAGAAAAAAGGAGGAGGCACAACCTCAACACTAAGTATGTGAGAGCTGTTTTTATATTCTTCAAACAGATATTAGGCAGAGGTTAAGAGAGACTTGGGGAAAAGTGAGGGAACCTGGCATATATGTAGTTAGCAGAAATACAGGTATTGATTGAGAACTTAAGCCAGGCTCCGAGTTTTCAAACTCCTGTACTTAGTTACAACTCATCTTTTCTCTTCATGCTCTCTCATTTCCCATTTCCCAGTTATGGGAAATTATCTAGTTCATTTTACACGTGAGCAAACTGAGCGATGCCTGAGTTCTCACAGTACAAAAGATCTCCTGCCACCTCCTCCCATATATCGTGGTCTAGTCTGTTGCTGGGTTCAAGGGTAAGAGAGCTAGATTTGGGGTATCCTAACATTCTTACTGACCCTTTCTGATTTCTCCACCAAAACTCTAAATACTCCCATGTCATCTAGGCCAAGCACAGCTCTCTTATCTTCAAGGATGGCTGAAGTGTCTTACCTTAACTGCCCCAGGCACCACTGCAGAAGAACCCATGACCTTGCTGAGAGCCACTGCATGCCAAAGAAAACTTAATTTCCCTAAGTACTTGGGAGAAGAAAAACAATAATCTATATGATGGACTTTTGGCTGGAACCCATATCCTTTATGAGCAGATAGAATTTGGCATAGCTTATATTCTGATTTAAAGAACAATGTTTTGTTCTGATGTCATTTGTCTAATTAATGTAAAAGAGGATTGGATTTTTTTCTACACAATGTCATCTAGTCTTTGAGATTTTAGAGTTAAGCAGCTCAAATCAATCGCCTTGTCTTCTGTGAAGCCTTCTAGATGCCTACAGCTATAGATCTACTCTTAATGTTCACAGGCCTTATGTTCATACCTCAGACATAGTGGAAATAGTTCCCTCCTGGGATTTGTTGGTTCCCTCAATAAACATTTGTTGAAAACCCCAAGGTATTCAGCAAGGTGTGTTGAAGGATGCCACTGTATTTGGAAGATTGAGGTAGTGCACAGAGGATGTGGAGGGGGATCATGGCACACGAGAGTGTGAAGGCGGGATTGAAAGTGGTTTCTAAGTTCTGCTCTGGGTATTATAAAGAGGAACCAGAAAATTTTTGTGAGGACAGAGAAGCAATATTTGTATTTTATAGAGAAATCCATCTAATCGTGGCTCCTCTATCTGCAAACACTCAATGAGCACCTTTTGCATGGCTGATATCATGCTTGGTGAAGATGCAAGACATAATAACAAATGGTCCTTGCCCTCAAGGAGCTCACAGTCTATTGAGTTGCCGTTCTGCCTTTCCCACTAGATTGTGAGCTCCTGGAGGGCAGGCACTTGTGTTCATCTGAGAAAAAAAAAAAAAAAAAAAAAAACATGCATTTCAGAGCTAAACCTAGATTACAATCCTAGCTCTATTACTTTCACTATTGCACATCAGTTAACTGATCTCTAAACTGAGGCTAAGATTGCTGGCCTCACCAGGGATGTGCACAGACCTAACTGGAGGAAGAGATGTGGTTACCACAGCAGGCGGTCTGTATCACTCTTTCTCTATCACAATGCCTGGCTCATGGTTTGCACATAGAGCACTTCTGCTGCCTGCCTCGCTGAAGGGCTTGCTTGTCTGTACTGTTGGGAAGATTTCAACAGTAGGTCTGCCTGACATCTAGTTTTGGTGGCCAGCAGATCCATTCTCAGCTTAGACTGTGCTCAAGTCACTACTCCTGGCTGTGAACTGGCAGTCAAGATCAAGAGTTCTGTTCTGAATCGCAGGCATACATCTTGCAAAAGTCAGAACCAAAGTCAAAAGAAAATGACGAAATTTCCTCTCTGTCCAAAATGCTTTTATTTCACCAAGGGCAACAAATCTTGGCAGGAAAAGTTGATTAGTTTGTCCTTATGTAATCAATTGTATTTGCAAATGACAGAGTCCTTTTCACAGTGGCTTAAAGGGGAGGTCTTGGCTATCTATGGTCTTTGTTTGACACTTTGTTTTCAGAGCATTTTTGCAATTCATTATTCACTCCTTCCCTACAAAGTCTCTCTGAGGTCCTCAGGGTGGCAATTAATACCCTTCACTGGGGGGATATTGAGACTTGGAAAAGTGAAGTGGCTTCTCAAAGTCATATAGCTCACTGTAGTGGCTGTTGGTGAGAGGTCGGCTATTTTTTCCAAGGAAACATGAGAGAAATGTTAGGACTGTTGATCTGGTTAACACATGATGGTGCATCAAGAGTTGAGCTCATTTTTTTTTTGTCTCAGAGAGTTACCTTAGAAAGAAATGGAGCCTCTATTTCTTCTTTGTAGAATGCTGAATGGGGTTTTAAAGTCTGATATGCTTCCCTGACCTGTGAAATCACTGTGTCTGTTCCCTCGGCTTTGATCACAAGGTAAACGTATTCCATCATGGGAAGAGTCTTCCATTAAAGTTATTGTCAATATGTACATTTAGCAAACTCTTAAAGATTTGCATGATGATCCCAAGGGCTAGTCATCTTCAAACCTACTGTGTTCCAAAATAGGCCAGTGAGATAGAGATTGGGTGACATGTGCTAGGGCATATGACTAGAATAGCGGACACTGGGGGCTCCAATACCAGTCCATTGGTTTCTGAGTCCAGTGCTTTGCTAAAATGCATGACATCTTAATTCATCATTTGATCTTCTTGCTGTTTTTTCTTCAAAAATTAAAATTGGTAAACTTAAGTCTATAAACTTCTAAGTTTGCCATAATAATGCTAGCATGAAGTGTCTGTTGAAATGAAAAACAATATGCAGTTTCATTTGTTTGAGAAGTTTGCTTTTATTTCCCAGTTTTACCTGTAATTTTTCTAATGTTCCAAAAAAAATGTTCAATGTTTCTTTAATCTACAAGTTGGAATGGAGAGGTTGGCCTAATTTCTGTTTCCCTTCAAGCACAAGCAATAACACATTCTAAAGGATGATAAATAGCTGTGTAAAATTTAGATACATTCTATAAATACTTACTCAAACCCCTGTAGTCAGAACCAGGTAGACTGAAAGAACAGTGGAGGTGTTCTCCCCTTCTACACCATTCTCCCTCTTCTAGAGGTAGTTGCTAAGTATGAATACAAAGGTAAGTGTCAGGCAGACCTGGATTTGAATCTTGCTCTACCTGCATTACCTGTTATGACTGTAGCTAACTACTTAACTTCCGGAGCCTCCATTTCTTCTTTGTAGAAGGCAGCTAACAAAATGTAGTTCTTAGAACATTTATTTGGTACCAAACCTGTATGTTTTAAATAGGCTATTATAGTTACCTTGTATCACTGTTTGTGTCTTCATCTAAGACACTTGGTATCCACCTTTGACACACTTGAATACATTTTTTTTTCCTGGAGAGAAACAACTTCAGCTGCACCTGATGTCATTTTAAAATATGTGTCATGCGGTATTTTGCATTTCTAAGTTTGTCCTTACCTTTATAATCAAAGTGCTGACTAATGCAGTATCTGCCACCCTGGCACCTTGTGCCTGCTTGGTAAATACAATTTGAATTAACAGATTTTCATTTTTAGTTATGAGTGAAATATAATAACATAACCAAAAGTTTGGAAGGTAGAAAAGGGAAAACAGATAAAGGCAATGTCACACTTGTCATACTCCATGTGGCACAGGGATTAAGACCATGGACTATGGGAGTCATGGGAATCTGGCCCATGCCCTGAGTGTTCTGCTTACACTTTTGTTCTTTGATTTCCTCTTTGTGAAGGAGGGAGATAAGGGTAACCACCTCATCCAGTTGCAGGACAATGAGGTCCATCTGAATTATATGGAATAGGACCTGTCTCAATAAATTTTAACTGTAATGATGATAAATAAAGATGATGAAGATGAGGATGTCAATTGATTTGTGAGTCCCCTTTATGCATATTTGCTATTCCCCCAATACTTGAGTCCTATTACTTCTCCTGCTTCTGAGCTTTTTGCAAGAAGTATGTACATGAGGAGGTTGGAGATGATTAAACACATTTCAGGAAGCTGGGCCCAGAGAGGTGATATGATTGTCTATATAGCATTCAGCAAACTGGCAAAGAGGAACCTAGAACTCAATAATGGCCAGACAGCTCTGTCCTCAGGTTCTATGTATTTTTCTTGTTGGG
Source organism: Spermophilus citellus (assembly GCF_964194105.1). NCBI lineage: Eukaryota > Metazoa > Chordata > Mammalia > Rodentia > Sciuridae > Spermophilus > Spermophilus citellus. The sequence continues at coordinate 118,713,292 of NC_138188.1, read as the reverse complement.
AAAAAAAAAAGAAAAAGAAATTCTTGACTTCTAATTGCTATCTAAAATTATTAAATCACAGAGTCAGTAAAGCACATTGAGTTCTTTCAGTCTGGCTTTTATGATAATGTTGATGCTGCATAATGGTGCCTTGTCCCCCCTGACATGGGTGCCTGAGGAGTGGATGGGGAATACTCCTGGAAGCTCACAGCTAAGCTCTTATGTAAAGACAGCACATGAAAAATACTTTTCATCACTCTCTGGAACACTCAGAAGACTAGAAAAGAAACCCAGCTTCCATTGTTCTTGTTACCCCTCATACAGCAGAATAACCCATGCAAAATCCCAGGACACCCTATATTCTCCACCCTGGCCTCCCTCTGAGCATTGAGTTGCTGCTATCAGAAACCACTACAATCACTTGAAGCCTCATTTTCTTCAGCCTCTCATTAAAGTAATCACTTATTGAGATTAGCAACAAGAAGCATTCATTTCAGCCAGTAACGTCTGCCTGAGTCTGGAGCAGCTGACCTGCTGTGCCAGGCTCCTGGAATGATCTGCTGACCATGGCCCTGGGCCGCCTCATGTCTGTATTGACTATAGCAGCAGACAGTTCCCTCACCTACACTAAATATTACAGACATCTTCATTCAAAGCATGATGAGTCAAACAAAAAGGAACGTGGAGGCAGCTAAGAGCTGTGGGCCTGAAAGGAAAGTTGCTGCCACCTTGATTGTGCATGCCTCTTCAAATCTTCTCCAAGGATGCTATTTTTGCTCCTTTTCTATATGTCCAAATTCTACCTTTGTCCAAGATCTAGTTCAAAGACCACCTTCTCTTGTGTGCATCCTTTTCAGTACACAACTGCAATATCTCCCCTCTGTGTTCTGAGAGCACACGATTGTTTTGCATTGTTCTATCTATGTCTAGTATTTCCTACTGTATCTCCTAGAGATCATACATCTCATTAGTTTCTTCACCATAGCACTTAGTGAAAGCACTTGGGATGAATGTGTTCTTGACAACCATCACCTTGGTTATATTTAGTTTAGTGTCGATTAGAGGCTTGCTGGGTTGCATCGTATAAGTGAAACAATGTGATCCTTCACATGCTTGATGTACTATATCATCAGTTACTTGCTTTTCTCCAAAAGCCTCTCTTTATAGTCAAGAAACATTAGCATCTGAGTCCCTGACATTAAGCATTGTCAGGAGGGTTAAAGTGCTGCCGAATGACCCGGGTCACTGCATTATATTTCTTGATTAGAAAAAGGATAAAACCAGTAATAACTTGCTTTCCAGTTGTTACTAAGCTAGGTAGAATTATGGAGATGGTGAAACATATAAAGTTTTTGATGATCTTTATGGTGGTATTATAATAACAATTCTGCATATTTACAATACTTAATTACATCAAATGCATTTAATTCTGATTGCAGTGACACCTTGGATTCTGTCCTTCCTAGTCTCCATGAAGTTGGGAAGCAGTTTCTAGAATCAGTTTGGTTGGGGATAAATCCTAGCTCCTTCTCATACCAGCTCCATGACCTTGAGCATGTTATTTAGTTTCTGTGATCACAACGTCCTCATCTGCAAAGTGCAGTAGCAAAAGTTCTAATCCTTTTGACTTACTTCAAAGGTTAAAGGAGATTAGTGCATGAAGAGAGTAGTAGCTCCATAAATATAATTATTGAAACCCCCAGGCATTGTATAAGTCCTCTGATGAAGAAAATTCTCTCCATATATGAGGTATTTTTCTTTCAAAGTCATGTTACTAGGCAATAGTCACTGAAACAAAAGGGCAGAGGACAGATTGAGGCCCATCTGATTCTTAGAGCTTTGAACTCACCTGTGTAACAACAAGAAAGCCATGGGGGCTTCATAGAATGAAGAGAAACACCCATTGTTAGTCGAGGAAAAGGAAACTTGAACAGAGATGGCCTCAGCATTGCCTGAAGAATTCTCTGTGGGCCACATCTGTTTGTGCCAGCTGTTGTCAGTCTGTGCAGGCTCGCCGAGAATAACAGCAGTGATTTTCACTTTATAGCAACTTCCATCTCAGGATCTCAGAAGGCTGCATAAATGTAGATTTGGGCTCCCAACATTTTTTGCCAAGAATGAGCATACTTTACAGAACATCCAGAATGCGTCACTGTTCTGAGTGAGGCTTCCACGGTGGAAACAGGATTAAACTAGTTTTGAATTAGACTTGCTTTCTTGATCTGAGCTTTCTTGATTTTACCCATCATTTTCTAGATGACCTTGAATAACTCAATTCCTCTTCTTGCCTCTGTTTTCTCACTCCACTGGTTTCTGTTTCTGATAATCCACATAGTGAAAGAGGTCTAGAGCTGCCTCCACATTTTAAAGAGACCTTAGTTCTTATAGAATATGGTCTTAGTCTTTGATTCCTGGTTAGCCCAGAACCCAGAAGAAAAATGTATCCCTTGGGTCCCTGGTAAACTGCACCATCTTTTAGTGTTTCTGTATGAAAGAATATGAAAGCCTGTTACTTGTTTTTCCCTTTGCCCACCTCCAGGGACAGTACTCTTCATTATTTTATTTTACCATTTCAAGAATTAACCTTAACCCTCCAGTTTGTGTCTGAGATTGATAAAGGAAATAGTCTTTTGAAGAACATTCTACCATTTTGCTGAGTCATCAGTGGAGACATCAAAAATGGACACATGTCTCAATGTTTTGTCTCATACCATCTGCATCAGGGTGACCTGGGGTGCTCCTTCCATCCTTGGTTGCCATCTTTGAGCACAGAGGAAATAGATCATGAAAGTTGTACTTGTCTTTAAGAAAATTTCCTTTGATGGTTCAAGATTTGGTAGAATATGATTAAATTCTCTAAAAATAAGTAGGTAAGCTATAAAATATCACTGGAAAAAAATGCAGATGAGTTGTGGTCAAACATGATGTTTGGATTGAAATTGCAGATTCTCCACTTTATCAAGATGATCTTCATACATCTGTTTTCTCATTTGTAAAATCAGTACAGTAAGTACCTGATAAGGCCACTCAGGTGATTACATGAGTTGATTAATGTAAAATGTTTTGAACATTGCTTGCCACCTAATAAACACTCAGTGTACCTTTATTATTTTCATTTTCATAAAGTATAAATCAATAAATATATAAATGAAACACTAATGCATTTCCCCCTGTCAGAATTTGTGAAAAACCATAAGAAAGTCCTTTAATAGGAATAGTATTATTTTAATTGTGTTTATGATTCATTCGAAATAATAAATGTTGCTAGTCATTAGATTAGATTTTGGAGAACGATCTTTCTTCCCCTCTGCTTCAGTGCTGATGAATGATACTAAGTCATTTATGTTCTCTCATCCACTTTCCTACCACATTTGAAAGACAACCACAGCTCAGACCTGACAGGCTGCTTGTGAGCATTTAATACAAATAATCATGAGCCACTGTTAAATCCAGCATGGGTCATGTACCATCTCAGGTGTTGCTCACAATGGCTCTGAAACAAAGCTATCCATCCTCTCTCACCTGCCTGACCGCCCCCACCCCACCCCTTTATGTGAAGACTCTAATGCTAAGATAAGTTTTTTAAAACTTGTAAAATGTTGAACCAGGTTGTTCTGCCTCCAAAGCCCACACTTTCTCCATTACACCACAATCAGTGTTTGTGAAAGTAAAAGGGCCACGTTAGTCTCCAACCTCTGATATAATTAGCATCACGCTTTAATCAGTGAGGGTTGACTGCCTTGATTAACCTTTATGATAGATCATGTAAGTTTCATATTTCTAAATGAATATATAGAGGCATCTGTAAATTAGTAGAAAAACACTGAGCTTGGATCAGAAGACTCGTGTTTAACTCCTGGCTCTGCCACTTGGATTTTGGCTAAGTCATTTGACATATAGTTGCTTAACAAGCCACTAGCTTGGTTTGTTTCTTTGTACCAAAAAAAAAAAAAAAAAAAAAAGAGAGAGAGAAGAAAGAAAAATAAACAATAATATCATGCTTTGGAGTTTATTATACTGTAAATAATCTAGTATTTCTGAGTATTGCATTGAGCTCCTTGTAGACTCTAAAGGAGCAAAGAAATGTGAAAGGTTTTAAATTCTGTGATGGACTAGAAAGCTGTTTTAGCGCCTCTGATTTTTTTTTTTTTTTTTTTTTGCAGGAGAGAGTTAAACCCAATGTACTTAACCTCTAAGCCACATCCCCAGACATTTTACTTTAATTTTTTTTTTTTTTTTTGAGACAGGTCTTGCTAAGTTGTTTAGGGCCTCACTAAGTTCCTGAGGCTGGTGTTGAACTTGCAATGTTCCTGTCTTAGCCTCCTGAGCAACAGAGATACAGGCAAATACCACCAAGTCCAGCAGCTCCTCTGTAAATTCTACCCCGCCTCCAAGTCCTGATTCAAGCCCCTTATCATTTTGACATGTTTTTGGTATAGTCCAGCCCATAAGGACTTCTCTCTCCTCTGAATCCATATCATTTGGTGATATATTTGCATAAGATTCATACAGCAGGATGTATCTAAGGATAAAATTAATTTCTAAATCAGCATAGAAATAAATAGGGTACATGGACCATCCCATTTAACTCATGAGATAAATCCTACTGATCCCATTTTATTATTGAAGCAACTAACACTTAGTGAAATAAAATCTTGCCCTGGGCCACACGATTTGTGAGTAGTGGACATGGGATTTGAACATTAGCAAGGAGAATCCAGAACATGGACACAGCATCTTAGTCGTTCTGATTATTATTCACATTTGTTTTTTCACTTTGTTCCTTTACTTCTCCCTCGTATGCCTTGATTTCCTGACTGGATTACAAATTTCTTAAACTAGATGCATCTCATTCATTTTGATGAGTGCCTTAACACCCAATTAATTACTAGTATTTGTGGATAATTTAATCTAGATCTAACCAAAGGCTGCAGTTTGCTGCACTGCTTGAATGAATAAGGACTTTGGACTGCTTCCTCTTTGCCTGTAGCTGGATACTGAACTCCCCACCATGTTGAGCTACTTTGATTTGATTTTCACAGGTTAAACAAAAAGTCCCTTTTCTGTTATTCTCACTTAGTCACCTTGCCTGCCTCCCTGCCCAGGTCTAGAAATCCAGTGTGGTCAGTGTGTCTGTCAGAGGGTAGACTTGTTAGCTGAGGGTGGCATTATTATTGAACAAAACACATGCCCTTTCTTTGCATTTCAGGTGTCTTGAGTCTCTGAGCAAGAACCCCTTTGACTCAAATGAAAACCACCTTGTGTTAGGTGATTTATGGGGAGTTAACCATTTGTTTGCTGGTGTGCATTTCCCACGAAAATCTCAAAAACAGAAATTTACCTCAGCCATGGAAAGTGATGTGCCAAGCATCATATTTGCATATTAAAACTGAAAATTGATTTGCATGTTATTTCAGTGTCTTGTGTCACGTTCAGGCATCTGTCAATCCTACTAGATAGAAACAGCTTGTACAGTAGGAAAGTATTTCTGTGCATATACACTGAAAATCTAGGTGCCTTCATTTTTTTCAATTCATTTGCACTTTGGGTTCTCCATTCTCTCCTGGCATCATGCTAGAAATACTAAGAACCTTGTGTTTTCAAAAGTGTGCTTGTTATTTTCTGTGAGCATCCACTTTTTACTATGTTCTATTTAAATCATTTAAAAATCTTATAAAGAAAAAATAAATTACTCATAATCCCACCATCCTGACATAAGCTTCATTAACATTTTGGTATATTTCCTTCTAGTATCTGATTTTTTATACTCACATATAGGCACTCTTACAGATAAATTTTTCTACATTTGAAATTATCGGATGTACTATTTTAATATGCTCCTGTTTTCTTAACGTCCTAATAGCAAGAATTATGAGACAATAAATAATTCGTAATAAGGGACTGGGAAACCAACTTTTTTAACAGACAGGGGTATTGAACCATGGTCCAGGCTGGAAACACTATGGGAAGCACTACATTTTTTTCTGAAAAGTCTTTTTCAGAGCTCTTTGTTAATGGTGTAGCTTTGGGATGCAGAGCTTTGCTATGGAACAATGAGTGATGACATCTTTCTTCCTAGCATTGGCACAGCTAGCCCTTGCATTGTTCCAGACAACCAAATAAAGATGGAGCATCTTCCCAGGGAAAGTCACTGCCAGATACTAGTGGAGAGCAGCAAACACTAAAACATGGCTTAGTTTGAAAGCAACCAAGTTCATTGCATTTGTCAAACATTTATATCATTGCTCTGGTTGAGATGAAGCCATCTTGTAACTCACCTACCTTTGTTAACATCAAATCCCTTTTACATAACATGCATAAAGCCTAATTAATGAGTTTAGCCACAGTATTCTTAAAACAGCTTCTTTTAGCCTCCCATAGAGCTAGTTGAGAAAGATCTTCTTACTCTACAGAAGCAACCTGCTTTCTATTTAAGGAGAACCCCTTGGAGGTTCAGAGCAGGAAGCAGGGAAGTAAATACTGTGAATCAGGTCAGCAAGAGGATTATCTCTGACCTTGAAGATCTGGGGATCCTACTTCTCCCCTTTCCTGCTTCTTGTCTACCAGGACAGGTAACATCAGTCCTTGTGCCTTGTCTGCCTGGAGCTCATCCAGACAAGGAAGCACGAGGGAGGCTGCTCTGCTCTGAATGGCTATGGGGCTTACGTCATTACTTTATGTTTTGGTGCCAAAGGCTAGGATGTAGAAAGGTGAACAATTTGAAGGGCCAGCAAAACATACATTCACCAAATGTCATGTATTTCAAGATTTATTGTTGAAAGTACTCAGAGTGATTACATCACTTGCTAGAGCATGGATTAATGTGAAACTCAGGCATGCTACACTGAAGTACTTTATCAGCAGATAGGAAATTGGAGAGTTGCTGGAGACAACCTATTCTGCAAATATTCCACTTTTTAAAAGAAAATCACCTTTGTTAGTGGTTTCTACCAGTCCCTCCTGGTAATTACAATTGCCATTTATTTGATGTTTAATATTTTACAATGCTTCTGAATATGAATTAGATATTATTATCCTTTAGCTTATATATGAGAAAATCAATAATAGAAAAGCAGATCCTTAGTAATAACATAAAGAGTATCTAGACAGGAGGACTAAGAGCTGGCATACTCCAAGCCCCAGCACTCTTGAAGCTACCTTGAATATAGAGGTGGAGAGGTAGGTGTGAAGAGAGTCTGCCTCCCTTCAGCCCAGCCTAGAGCACCATAAGGCCTTGTTGTGCAAATACAAAGCCCCCCTCAGTCAAAAGTCAGTAACTTCTTAGCAACTCCATCTTACTGAAATTCAGAATCCTCAGTCCTTGCCCATTACTGCAAATTTGGCTTAAGAAAGAAGATTTAAAACCATCAAGCATGACATGAGAAAAGGAAGATGAGACCATTAGAGGTTATAAGAAAATCAAGCTTTTGGAAGGGGAAGGCTGACTGGGAATGGGTTTCACATCTAGACTCAAACTTTTTAATTTCTGAGTCTTCCTCTTCGTGTGCATACCATTCATCTTTCAGGAAAATGGAATTTCTGAACAGAAGAACCAAAAGCATGCTTTCCTGCCCCTATAAGGCTGTGACGAATATGAATTTATGTGCTGTTAGCAAACAGGCAGTTTTCTCTTTTTCCTACCTGCTGACTGACTTCTCTGAGGTTCATGCCTTTTAACCTGAAACAGAACAGGTGTCCATCAAATCATCTGTGTTGACCAGAAGGGGTGCTTTTCCCATTTACACAGTGAGACGTTGAGATTAGAGTATGATATTCAGTGAGAGAAAGTAGAAGCAGCCACAGAAAATTGCAAACTGCAAACTTGACACAGCTAAATGGGCGGTGGGGAGAACGAAAATATCAGAAATATATATATTTTTTTCTGGCAGGCTTTCAGCTCTAAAATGGGGCTAATTCTACCTTTTGAAAAGAAGATAATTTCAATGCTTCTTTTTTCAAGAACATGTAATTGAAGTCATTTTCCCTCTGAGAGAAGGAACCTCTTGTACATCATTACAAATGGACAAGAAAAATGAGCATCTCTGGTACCCAGAGTGGTAGAGTATTCATTATCATGTAATCTTCCTGAATATTTTGGCTGCCTTTTCTTCATGTTATCTGTTTAGGCGGTATTTTTCTGGTAAGGTTCAGATTTTCAGTAAGTTCAAGTTATCTAGCACTATGGAACTAAGAAATCAACAGTAAGAAAAAGTGACCCCCAACAAGGCCACTGTCAGAGTAACTGGGCTGGCCGCAGGTGTGGGGTAGCCATTTTATACTGGATCCTTTGGCACATATGTTGAAAGAGTTGAATTGTGACAGATTCAAGGTGGTAGGTATTCTGGGAGTCTTGGCTGTTTACCAGGCTTCCTTTTTTCTTTAGAAAGTTTAATGGGATTTTTGCTTCTCCACCAAAGGAAGAACATGGTAGCATCAGGTGGCTAACCTTTATATGTTCTTGATTTCATAAGACAAGTGTAGCGAAAGTTCAGTAGGCTGCAGAAACCCCGTGAACTGCCCGTGACTTACTCAGATTCAGAATGCTGAATGAAGTTCTGGGTGTTTCAGAAGATGCTGACAAGTGACTTACGTCCCCTTATAAATGGAAATCTCTGTAATAATGAGGTTTCCACTTACTCAGTGTGTCTGTTTTTATAGACTACAAAGTATCCATGAATATAAATATCTGTGATTTCACTCTAAAGTTCAGTAAAGATATGTGCTCTGCAGATTATGGGCATACAAATATGATAGAGTAGAATCAAAGGACTCTTTGAAAATATCATTTTACACAGTGAAGAAACTGAGGCCCAGGAAATGGAAGTGATTTGATCAAAGTCACTGGGCAAGTTAAAGGCAAAAGTAAGATGAAAGTGATTCTCAATAGTCAGGTCTTCTGTAACCATGTAGAAATACACAAATCACTTACATCCTATGTAAGAATGCATAAAACACTTCAAACACCACAAAGTGTTGTAGAAATATGATGGGTATTGCTATTCACGTTATTTTTAATCTGGTGGAATTTATTTGTTCACCAAGGATTCCATCCATGTATATATTTTTATTTTTGTAGAAATTATTTCCCATTAACACAGTCCCACATGTGACTGCAAATTGGGCATTATATTTCTTTGAATGACAATCTCCTAGGTTTGTAGCAAGGAAGAAGGAATGGCAAAGAATTGCTTGCAGATACTTGGATGTTTTGTATCTAAGAAAAAAAATTGTAGAAAAAAGAAAATATAGAAACATATATAGAAAATAAAAATCACTTTTCCATGTCTTTCACTCATTAGCTTCTGAGCATGTTTATTTTCAGTCTCCCCCATGAAATAGTTTAAGGCAGGTCACCTGGTGAGTGGATGGCTTTCCTCCTTGTGGTAACTTGGGGCCCAAGCTCCCTCCTTCTTGTGCCTCACATGGCCACCTCTAACTGCAATAGGGAAGGAAAGCTGTAGTCTAGCTGCGTGCCCAGAAAGGAGAGGAAAGAAGTTGTGTTTAGTTCAGAAGTATCTGCCATACGAAGTAAATATTCAGAGACCTTTTAAAGTCTGTTAGCCATTCAATTGCTGAGTAATACCACAATGTCTGGTTGCATTTTTAAATGGCCTTGGTGTTGGAAGATATTTGCCAGTCTGCTTCTTTACTAAAGGCAACCACCATTTCAAAATCTTCTGATGATCTTCTATTTCCTAAAACACAGTCTTGACATTGATCAAAGTCCACATTCCATACTCTATCCTGGTTCTGCTTCTCCTCTGTTTTCCTAACAGCTTTGCTGATATGTATGATCCTTTATAATAACTGTTTTGGACATCACTTTCTATCTCTTCTCCTTCCTTTCCCCTCCCTTTGCTTTTCCCATCTCATAGCACACAGGTATCTATTCCTGTGTCTTAGTGCTTACAAATGTTTTTGTAATTCTCTTTTTTCACGTCCTTTTCTTCTTAAACTGTGTTTTGTTAGAGGTAGAAACTCTTAATAATTTTTTTTTTTTTTTTTATTACCAGTTCTTGGATCCTGGCAATCTCTTAGGAAGAAAACGTTAAGAAAATTTTGAAGGAGTCCTCAGAAATCTATTACTTGATAACTCACCTGTGGATTATATAATGTTACTTTGTTTTTACTAAGGGGTCCAGACATTTCAAAGAACATACATATTAGTGATTAATATCAGTACTTGAATGTCTTTTTCTTAGAAGAAAAGACGAAAGGTTTTGTTTATATTTTTTCACAAGATCTGTCGAGCAGTGGCCCTCCAAGAGCAAGATGCAAATAATGGCATCTGAACCCTAAGGCCTTGCAGTGCCACAGAAATATGCCCCACTTGGCAAACCCCAATTTCATTCAGGGTTCTGCCACTTCTCAGCAGTGGTACCTCACACAGGGTCACTTACTTATCTTTTTGAGCCTCAATTTCCTCATCCTTAAAACAGGATCTCATATCATACATGGCTGCCATTTATGCATTTGAGAGTGTATGCATTTGAAAGTGGGAACCTTGAAAAGGGACATGAACATGTGAGGAATTATCATGCCACAGAGAATATTTTGCTGCTACTACTCACACTTTGGCTCTTGACGGAATATAGAAGAAAATAATGCACATCATCCCTTTCCCAGTGCCCCACCGCAATTTTCAAGTGTGCTTTATTGCTTATCCATGACACTAAAAGTTGTTTACTAATCGATAAGCTGGCAGAGTTGTTCATTTTCTTAGGATATGATAGTCCTGAGCACAACTAGAGGAGAGAAATTGGAGGGGAGTCTGTTTATCCAAATGAGGCAAAGACTAGATTACTCCTGTCAGGATTGAATACTGAAAGGCCTAGGCTATCTTTCTTGGTGTGAGAAACAACTCTTGTACAAGACAAGATCTTGTATTTTTCCCAATATTTATCCCCAGGTGGTAAGTATTAAGCACTAGGTAATGGAGGAAGGGAGTCCAATAGACAAATAAAGTTCAAAAGCACTAAGAAATGATCTTTTGAGGCCTTTCCTCACAGAAATACCAGTAATCCATGATTAATATTACAGGTGGTCTCTAGCCTCCCCTGGGTCTACTTAGAATTTCTCTACTTTTTGTGGTATAAAGGTGGTATGTGTTCAGTAGAAACCACAGCTTCATATTTGGAATTTTGATCTTTTTCTGGGCTGCTGATAAGCAGTGGGATGCTCTCTGAAGATGCCAGGCAAAGGTGACAAGCTATAGCTCCCACTCAGCCACTGGTCACGGGGTTAAATGCCGGCACTCTGCAGTTCCCTGTGAGGCTGAGCTGTGAGACTGAGCTGTGAGGCTCAGTTAGCTACATTAAAGGCATCTTTGACTTTGGGTGTTTTCAATTTACAGCGGATTTTTCAGCACATTCCCCCATCATAAGTCAGAGCGGCATCTGTATACCAAAGTAGAATCTAAAAAATAAAAAGTCTTTTCAAGTTTATTATTTCAGAAAACGTACAGCAAAGAAATAAGAAGGAATATTCCAAGAATCAAAGGAATGGTGCATTTTTCTTTTTAATCTGTAAAACACTGACAAAGAAAATATTTTAAATTTGACTTCCACTTGAAATGTATGTACTAAGGGGTAGAATCTGAATTTCTGGCTTAGATTTATAGATGACATGTTCACTTTCCTGTTACTATTGAAAGACAATGACATATGTCTTTGACAATAATATATTGTGTCCATTCCTTGTGGATCTCCCCTAAGTCTGGAAGCAGAAATTATGAGGTGCTCTGTAAGAATTGTTGACTTAATTAAAATAGTCAGCACCATTTTTATTAGAGGTAAGATTTTGTACTTTGCTAGAATTGTTCTGTAGGAAGCAGTGTTTGATTAGGGGTGGGGGAGGGGGGAGCCATGGCATTTTGATAGAGATGACACCATATTGGGGGTTGCAGTTCTCCCTTTATTGCAAGCCTGGTCACTGGTCACTTTCATGTCCAAGTTTTCAGTTTTGCTTCCTGAACTGGGATAATGCCCTCTCAGAGACAGGTTGGAAGATTCAAGGAGTACCTCTTCATTGCAACAATCTAAAAGTAGCTAAGCCCTCTATTGCATGAGATGCAGGCTATCCCAGTTTATTTCTCACAAACACTGTGGGGTGCATTGGCAAACTCTTTGCACAGAGGGAACCTGAAGTTATATGAGATTCATAAGACTACCTAAGGACTCCAAGTTGTGTTATAGCCAAGTCTCTCTCCAGCTATAATAAGCCATGTAATATACCCTTTACTCTGTCTGACTGCAAATTCCCGTCTGGATGTGGTCTCAGAGCCCTACTATTCACTCTACACCCAGGACAGAACTTTCTATATTTGATTATATCATCCCTCTAATAAAAACCCTTATCAGAGTTTCTTCTGTTCTGGATGTTCCTGAGAACATCCAGATACATTCCTTGTAGTTTGTGAACTACTTAAAGTCTTAAGCAAATTCTCTGTGTTTTCATAAATACCATGGTTTTTTTTTTGTTTTTTTTTGTTTTTTTTTGTTTTTTTTTTGCCAAAAGAGGAATAGCTCAGCAGATTTTGAGAGTTGTACCTGGTCTCAACTGTGGGCTCACAGTCCTTGAGAAGTTCTAAACACCTCAAGTGTGCCAAGGCAGCAGTGAGCCCCCACTTCCTCTCTTCCCGCCCTCCAGACTGAAACACTGAACCACTTGTACTTCTTTGTACTCACATAGGTTGCTCGAAACTCTGACCCTTTGCTAGTCAGAATTCCCCACTTGACTTGGGTTGGGAGCATTTTGCATGATTTTGGTGGTATCTGGCAAATCTTATCACTTCAAGCCATCATGGTAATAAAACAAAAGTTCTACTTCATGAATTGCTAAAGTAGAACTACATACTGTAAAATAAATAAATATAGAAATTAAAACTCCCCTAGAATTTCATACCGGGGGTTGGGGGAACTAACAATATGCCCTTTCTGATTTTTTTCATGTCTTTGTATAGTTCTGTAATTAGACAAATTATACTCATTTTACAAAAATGGGGTTTCACTTAGCCATCCTATTATGCAGTTGAATTTGCTAAGATCATGCTGTTGTCATCTTCATAGGTTTGTACATAGAAATTTGTATCTAAAATGATCCTTTATGTGATCCATTTAATGGTTAGTTACATTGTTACTTTTTGTTCCTCTCAAATATAGCTCCTGTCATCAGTCTTGGTCATATAATTTTATATACTTATCTGAGTATTTCTAAATAATTTTCTAGAAGTAGATAGCACATGCACAATTTAAAGTTTATTAATACTGGAAAGTCACTCATCCAATGTTCATATCTATGTATATGCCCAACAATGTACTCTGCTTCTTATAATTAGTCATGTGTGCTGTTTCTCCCTCCCACTTGAGTCCAATCGTCTCCAAGCAAGCACTGTGCCTACTCTATCTTAGAAATTCCCTACTGCTTGCAGATGTTACACAAAATAGACATTGTAAGAATAAGTGATTAAACAAATAAGCAAAAGAATAAATGTGCGTGTTAAAGAAGTCAGTAGCCCACATACTAACTGTATTGGGCAGGTAATATTTGCATTTCAGAGGAGCCTAGATCTGCCATTAATGTTTATCAAGTCAAAGAATGAGTCTGGGGGATGGTCCCTTGTGCTGATGTTACCATAAATAGCTCTCTCTTGTTCTTTTGGGGACTCAATTTCCTATCTCACTATGAGGAAATTGATATGATTCTTCAGATCACCTAGTTGTATTTTTTTTTTTTGTGACCTGATGCAGGCCAGAGTTTCTTTACATTTTTCCAGTCTCCAATCCAAATATTCCAACAGTGAAATAAAATTCCAGGGCAATGTTGGGCCCAACATCAAAGACTTCTCTATACATTTCAAAAAATGGAAAATTATTATAGAGAAAAGGCCATAAACAGTGAACATTCTCACATATGTTGAATAAGATTGTCTTACTTAGACATCACACAAATAATTAATGCCCTAAGTCTCCAAACAAGCAAAGCTAGTGGTTTTCCTCCCCAGTGCACACACTAATTACCTTGGTTGATTCTAGACTTCACCTAAAGGGGCTGTATCCTTTCTGACTTTCAGGGTGGACACACAGGGCCTATGGGGCCTCCATCTATGCCTCCTTCTTTCCGCCCAGAAGATGAGCTCGAGCACCTAACCAAAAAGATGCTGTATGACATGGAAAATCCACCTGCGGATGAATACTTTGGTGAGTGGGGTTTAGCGCTGACTTCTAAAGTAAATGTCCTATTCCACTTTTCTTACTAAATAGTGTCATCATCTCTGCTGATTAAGTATTTGAGTCTGGATGCATGAGAGTTGATGTGCACGCACACATCACTGAGTAATTGTGAGGATTGTGTTAGATGCTATCATAAATGGGAAACTACTTAATTTGAACTATAATTGCCTTGGTTCTCAGTTTCTTGAGACGTACTTTATTTCTTTATTGAAGCCAGTGCTAGGAATCTAACTCAGGGTCTTGTGCATGCTAGACAAGCACTCTACCATTGAGCTACATCCATAGCCCATAAATATGATTTTAAGATTTAACTTTTGACCATTTGTTAGCTATCCATTAGGGAAAACAAATCAGATTTCTGTGTACATTCAAGTTTCTCACTGTTCTAAGAGTCATGTATAGAATATGGAACTGAGTGTGATCTCAACTCCATACTCTCAAATCTTTTCCTTGTCCAAATTTAGGTGACGATGTTCCCTTTGTATTTTTAACTTCCTCCTTCCTTAAAACTGCAAATAACTAAGAATAGTTAATTCTTCCAGTCCATTAGTAGAATACAAAATTATGAATTATATGCCAATTACAAGGTACCATGAACACATAATTTGTCAGAGTGGTTGTAATGGTTCAAAAGCATTAAGACAAACATGCAGATAATTACTAGTCTAGTTAAGAAGTGGTAATAGCCATAAGAAGGCCAAGGTCAGATGTTACAAATTTTAAAAGCTCAATCAGGAACATCAGGAATGTTTTATAAAAGAATTGGTGGCACTTGAACCTGGACCTTTCAAACCAATGTCTCTCAAATTTTCTATGGTAAAGACTATTTTCACTCTCATCTATTGAGACCAATGTTTTTGCAGCATATAATTAAAATTAATTACTAGGAAAATAAATTAAAAATATAAAATACCAAAAAATACAGTGTGAAAACCAAGTTTTATTAAATTTGAGAGATTAAAAAAATTATGCAAGCTGTTATAGGAGGTTTTAGACACTCATTCTCTGTTTCTTCGCTTGTCTCACCCCAGGATGACAAACATTTCTTAGTCAAACACCCATCTGAGGACCACTTTTTGAGTAGTTGCTTTAAGGACATGTGGAGAAAGACCATTTAGGGTGCAATTTGAGTAAAGGCTCAAAGGTGGGAAAATTGCACAGGGCTTTTGCTTCTTCAAATATTTCCTATTTTCTTGTCTTCCCCCTTGCTTCCTATTTGGGAATATGTAATGAAAGGTAAACTAAGGGCACTGACCCAAAGCCGCATAGTGAATGGAGTGGGAGGAACTGGGATGTGAAAAACATGGCCTTTATATGTATGCAGGTGGCAGTGTAGCTTAGCCAAAGAGCACATGAGTGGGAATACAGAAGTCTGCTTCTAGTCCCTCTGTGCCCATGGCTGGCTAAGCACTATGAGCCTTCCCCTCATCTGCTGGAACCCCATTTCCCACCTTGGTAAGTCAAACATGTACAGAAAATATTCTCTAGCTTTTCTTTCAAAACTAGTAAATTCACTAGAGAATCAGTTATGAATCCAAAGAAGCATAGTAATAAAGATGAACATTAGTTGATGGAGATTGGCACAAATGCATGCATAAGAGTAAAGCACAACAAAAAGCCAAAGGAGGTCTCCAGTTATATGAAAATATACTAAAAGTCTATCATGCTCTTGTCATTACAGTGGGAGGAAGGTATATAAACTTTTTAAAAAGCAAAGCATGTTAAAAATGAAAAATAAGGTCTCTGGATTTGAATAGATTAAGAATGAAAAACTGACTTCCACGTGTATATGCTTCAAATATCATAGCAACAAAATAAATAGCAATGAAGAAAATGGAACATGGACAGTGACTGTATTAATGAAGACTTGCTGAACATTCTGGGTAACAGATAAAAATTACTACCTCTGTGTTCAGGAACTGTCATAGCTCTACTATGTACTAGCTTAGAAAACTTGAGCAAATTATTTACTCTCTAAACATTTATTTTTGTTTTATCTATAATATGGAAATAATATCTATCTTATACTGTTATTGTGAGTAATGAATGAAATATTTATAGAAAGCACTTAGCCAAGTTCTTGGCATGTAGAATATGCTCAGTAGTCAAAGTTCTCCAATGCTCTTGAGGCTTGCAGTTTATTTAAGAAAATAAGATATGCCCCTTAAAAACCCATCAGCAATACTTGATTTAAATTTAAGTTCTTAGCAACAGTAGAACATGTGTCACTAACTGGTAAATAATCATTGTGAAATGGAGATTACTAACCATGAGGGAAATTTTTTAAAAAAGAAAGATGGCTAACTTTTATTGAGTGTTTATGATATAGCAGCACTATTTTATGTACTTCACAGAAATTAACTTTATTTCATCCTTACAGAAAAACAACCCTGGGAAGTAGATGCTGTTATCATTTCCAGATTAGAAAATTAAGGTGCAGAAATATTAAGTATTTTGCAGCTAACAGCTGAAGCACGACTCTATTAGATTCCAGGCTCAAGGCCTGCATCTTTAAAATAGACAGTATAGGAGAAGGGGAGAGTTAGCCAAGCTGCACATTTTAAAAAGAGTTTATGAAGCCAGATGCCATGGCACATGTGACTCAGGAAGCTGAGGCATGAGGATCACAAGTTCAGAGCCTGCCTCAGCAATTTATGGAGGCCCTAGCAGCTTAGTGATACCCTGTCTCAAAATAAAAAGTAAAAAAGGGGTGGAGATGTGGCTCAGTGGTTAAGCACCCATGGGTTCAGTCCCCAGTACCAAAAGAGAAAAAGGTTTATGAGGAGCCTAGCTTCAGATAGATGGAAAGAAAATAAGGGATAGATACTCTCTTCTAAGAACACAAAATAAACAAAATATAATTTGAGTCAGGTTTGATGAAGGAGAATGTACTTTTGTGGAAAACATCCAAAGACATACACCCTCCTGGGTAATGCTGGGAGCAGACATCAGTCTTAACCTTTAAAATGTGCTTAGACAATTCACAATGGCCAAACTATGGAGCCAGCCTAGGTGTCCATCAACAGATGAATGGATAAAGGAAAGGTGGTATATATACACAACCGAATTTCTCTCAGCCATGAAGAAAAATGAAATTATGTCATTTGCAGGAAAATGAGTAGAACCTAGAGATCATCATGTTAAGTGAAGTAAGTCAGACTCAGTAGACCAAGGGTAATATGTTTTCTCTCACATTTAGAAACTAAAGAGAAAAAAAGGAAAAGAAAGGCAGGTGTTGATCTCATAAAAACCAAAGGGAGATCAGTAGCTGAAAGGGACCAAGAGGTGGGAGGTGGGAAGGAAAGGGGAAGTATTGAGAGTGATATTGGCCAAATTATATTGTTCTATTGTACACATGTATGAACAACAATAAATTCCATCATTATGAACAAGTATAGTGCACCACCAACAAAAAAAAAAAAGTGGAAGAAATTTTTAAAATAAAATAAAAAGTACTTAGAGCCTAATAGGATCTGTGCAGAGTTGTGGTGTTTTATTATAACACAAGACAGAAAATGACAGTTGATTCAATTAAAATGCAGCCAATGTTGTTGGAGGATTCAGAAAAAGAAGAGGAAACATCCAGAAGCAGGAGTGGAAAGGTATTTATGAAGTTGTTAGCCTCTGAGTCTAACAACTCAGTCTTTAAAATCAAGCTAGTCTTTAGAATTAAGCTAGAAAGTAGGAGGATAGGAGAGAAGTAAACTCATTTTTGATGAGAGGAATTTTGAATACCAAGGAAGAAAACCACTGGAGTGAAATGCCCATGTGGGAAGTAGCAAATTTTGAGGGAAAACATTGGTGAAATAGATCAGGACCGATCTATAAAAGGCTTTCAAACCCTGGCTGAAGGCTAAGGACTTTATAGTCTGTAACAAGTCGTTGCATATTGCTGAGATGCATACCAGGGGGTCTGTCCCATCCATAGTGGTTAAGACCATGGACTCCCAGCCAGAGTGCCTGAGTGGAATACCCACTGTACTTTTACTGGCAACTTAAAGTCTGGAGGCAAAGGACATTTTAGCAGAATTATTTACTGTTCCACTCTTTAAATGCTTCCCATGAAATGTCTCTGTGCCTACCACTTTGCTAGGCCATAGTGCAACACACATGCAGAAGCTGTTCCCTCAGGGGGCTCACAGGCTCCTGGGACAGGTGGGAAAGACTCACAAAGATGGGACTTCAGTGTGGATGTCAGCTCTGTGTTGAGTGTGACTTAGGGTGCCACATAGGGTTGGAAGAGATGTTCTCTATGTCTGATACATCTGTCTGAAGACAAGAGAAAGAAGATTACTTAGCATTGTGTTTGGGTCAGGAGGACTTGACCCAACAGACATGGATAAACTCCTCCTTTGCTCTCTATCTGAATTTCACATTAGGCCTATTTTGGGCTGAAAATAGCATTGCCAACCAAATACCACCCTTTAAAAAAAAAAGCTTCTCCCTCACAATACCATCCCAACCCCAACCAAGTCCCATTGCCTATTTTTTTTAATCCATCATTTTTATTTAATACTGGAGTTTTCATTGAAACAGGAGCTGATTTGTTGAAGCTTGTTGTGTGCTTTCAGGTCAAAGATCTCTAGTAGACTACTATATAGTAGCTAGATCTATCTCTATCTACACTAGCTGCTTCAGGGAGTCAGTGGAAATTACTTATAAGTGGTGTCAGTAGAGTAGGCTCCCTCTGGTCATGTCCCTTACTTTCTGTGGCACCAGTTTTTTCCCCGTAAGTGGCATGATTCATAAATATATTGCTGTTTTTTTTTTCCTTAGGGAGCCTCTTATTACTTGTAATCATTTTTACTTGTATTTAAAGAATATTATAATTATGGTATGATTAATAGAATTGGGAGGGGTTTCAAAAAAATCACCTCACAGATGATTTAAGTACATAAGAGAAAAGTACTTTTACAGTGAAGAGGGCTACTGGAAACTATCTAAATCCAAGTGATGAAAGTTAGCATCACCCGTATAGGGCAGAATGCCATGTGCCATACACATCACCTGTGTAGTTATCTTGCTGAAGTATGAAACTGCCATCCAGCCATTAGGACATGTTAAAAACTCAGACAATGGGACATTGTTTAAGAAAACTGTCATGAGTTCTTCAAAGTTGTCTGTACGGGCTGGGGCTGTAGCTCAGCAGTGGAGTGCTTGCCTAGCATGTATGAGGCACTGGGTTTGATCCTCAGTACCACATAGAATAAATACAATAAAGCTACTATCATGTCCATCTACAATGAAAAAATAAATAAAGTTGTCAATGTAGACAAAGACTGTTCTAGATAAAAAGAGACCAAAGAAACATGCCGCTGAAATGCAAGCATGAGTCTTGATGGATTCTGTATGAACAACAACAACAAAAACCTATAAAGGATTTGGGGCAAAGTTAGAGGATTTTTAATATGAACTGTATTTTGGAAAACACATCAATTTTTATTTCTTGAGTGCGTAATGAAAAGTGTATTGCAGTTATGTAAGAAAATATCCTTGTTTTTAGGAGTTTTGTGTTATAGTATAGGGTAGAGTGCCAGTCATTATGTCTACAACCAACTTTGAAATAGAGATAGAGAGGGATATGTAGAGAGAGGTAGAGATAAATGTGAAGAAAGTGGACTCACCTCAAGTTAAAACCCAAGATGCTGTAAGCATGGACTTACAAGGACACTCCTCTTCCCCCAAAATGTATTGAAACCTGTCACATATTAATTATCTTAAGAATTAATCCTTGTGTGGATAGAGTGACATTCCTACAATCTTCTAAATTTGCTTTCTTAATGACTACAGTGAGTCTTTAAAATCCCCTTTTCCATATATGTATTTCCTTACCAGACACATGTGTTCCTGTTCTTGGTGAGATGAGAATCATGGCAGGGTGATGACACTGGCTGGTATTTACCTAAAACTCCACAGTTTAAAAGAAGTGGGTCACATTAGATTGGGTAAAGAGAAGTGATGGGAGGGGAGGAGAGGGGAGGGGAGGGGAAGGGGTAAAGGAAGGACAGCAGAATAAAATAGATATTATTATTGCTGTGTTTATATAAGTGACTACTTGACCAATGTGATTCTGTAACCTGTATACTCAGAAAAATGAGAAATCATATCCCATCTGATTCAAATGTATGATATGTCAAGGTCATTGTACTGTCGTATGTAACTAATTAAAACAAATAAAAAAATTAAAAAGCCCAGTCCCAGCTGCTGCATGACTGACAGATCTAGCAATTTTGTCTTCATTTTGCTGATGAGAAAACAGAGATTCAGAGAGGTTCAAAGTATTGTTCAAGGTTAGGTAGCTGATGACTTCAGGATTTGAACTCACTTATGATTTCTTTTTCATTCTGATTCTTTATCATTATAGGAAGGCTAAAGCTGTCAGCTCAAACCATCAACAATTGACTCTTTGGATATCATATCCTCCTTTTCCTTCTTCAAGGGAGAGTCAAAAGGACCACTTATACCCTAGGCTATGTTTTGTATTCTGGACTTCAATGGCTTCGATGATTATTTCACCTGTCTTTAACATCCCGAATTAACTGAGAACACACTTAACAAGCTTTTTGCCATAGCTCTGATATGTACCTTAGGAAGATAGCACCCACAAAGCTACCTCATCAACCTTGTTAGCTCACTGTAGTTGACTGGGGAAAGGCAATTCGCTGAGGATCATAAGTCATCATTTTTTGTCAAATCAGTGCTTATTAAAATATCACAAGCAAGAACCCTCAAGTGTATCTCAGCAGGGTCTATATTTAAGTGATTTCTTTTGAAACAGTGCTAGTTTTAGTGTTTCCATGTCATTCCCTGTACATCTTCATTATAAATTGGGAACATTATCTACTACATCATTAGGTAAATGCGACAGAGGGTGAACCATGGTAGAGCAATAGATTGAGCCCTGTCTTCCAAGGAAAGATAAAGTCTCTATGTTGCTCACATTTACTGTCTACTCAGATATCTGTTTTGGTTTTCTAGATTTCTTTACATTGACAAGGGTGTCACTAAGGGGGGGCTCTAAACTCTGCCCTATGGTGGGCAGGGAGGAAACACAGAAGGAAGTTGGAGGTAGGAGAAAACTCTTCTCTAATTGTGTGAACCAGGCACTGGGCCTTTAGTCCAGCTGATTTGTAGCAAGGCCACAGGACTCGGTTCCAGTGCTTACATCTTGGTTCAATCTGTTTTCTTGGAAAACTAGAAAACTATGTTTATACTTGAAGAGATTCTCAGTTCTAGTGATAGATGCTTAGAATGAACGAGTGGTAATGAACTATAACTTATTATAATTTAGGGCAAGTTTAGAATTTAAAAGAGGAGAGGGAGAATTTTTTAATTAGCTATTAAAATGAATGGGTATCACTGCTAGAAAAGGGGAAGCCTACATTGCTAGTTGCCAGTTCTGAAGTTTATCTTTTCCAGGCAGTTTTGAGGGGAAAATATAAAGAAAGCTGTGATCGTCTCTCACTAACCTTGAGACATCTCTTTAAAATTACCCGAGTTTTCCCTGTTGACCCAGAGCTTCTAACTTCTGTGCTTTCATTCATCTTTAAGGAGAAGCATGTTTGTATGTAAAAGCTACCATATGAATATGCCCGTGACCATGGCATGATTTTCATTAGCAGTATTCTGGCTGAGACTAAACTAGGTTTGTGTAACCCAAAGCTGAAAACAACACTGTTGGAATACAGTGTCTCTGGAAGTGGATGTTATAATAATCTGAGGATGGACTGAAAATATCTGACAGCATATTTTTAAGCATGAAGCCATAATTATCTTGGCATTGTTTATATGGTGTTGTCTTGTTCCTTCTTGTAAAAAAAAAAAATGAAGTGTGTGAGTCTTAAAATTGTTTAGTGAGCTATTTGAAGAATCACTATGCTTTCAGAGCAGCACTAGGTAAATTCTCTTCACAGAACTTGGCATTTATCTAAGAGAATTGTTTATCTCTGAGCATTGTTAGTGGGGAATATTGAGATTTTTTTTTTTTTTTTTTTTTTTTTTGCATAAAGCCAGGAGATTGTTCTAGTAGAGCTAGGTTTTACTCTTCCAGAGGGCAGCTGGATGGAAGAAGACAGGAGGCATCAGGGACATTGACACATGCAAAAGGCTCAAGAGAAGAAAGGAGTGAATAGGAATGTGCTATCATTACTTTAATGGAAATCCCATCTCACCATACTTGGTGCAAGTTATTTTCTTAATGGAAATGAAAATGGAAGCTCAAAGGACATTCATGAATAGAAACAGACTTTCCATAACAAAAGGGACAATAGTACATTTCCTCCCTATACTAGTTGGACTAGTTGACAAGTGTGCATGTCTAGAACACTTTGACAAAGATACTGAAATGAGGAGCTATCGTTTGAGGTACAGTTGAAGATATTAAAAAAAGGAGGAAGCTTCAAGCCCTGCTTGATTATTATTGGAAGACTGCCATAGGTAAAAGGAATTTGACTTAATATTTGTGGTTCCAAAATTAGCAACATAGGCATGGGAGAGGGAGTTGGCAAATTTCCATTCAGAATAGTGAAAGGACTTTTTTTTTTTTTTTTTTAATAGACAAAACAAAGTCCTTGGAAAAATCTGGGCCAAAACCCAATAACCCTTTCTTGGTGAAGATAGTGAAAGGTACTGAAACAACCAATGGATGATAAGATTATATTTCACAGCTACTGTGTAACTCTGATATTCTGTGACTTAGGCATCTAAGTGGTTTAGGAGTCAGCCTCTGTGTCTAATTTTTAGTCCTATCCCCCATACCCCAGTTGTCATTGTTAGAGCTAACATATGATGCTTTCAAAGTTCTTTTATGTTTTTCATGTCATTTGAGCTAGATGGCAGCCCTTCAAAACAAGCAGACAGTATATTTATCCCCATTTGGCATATGAAGAGACCCAAGGTCTGAGTGATTAAGAGGTTCTCTACTCCCCAGGAACCCCCACTTCCCCAACATGTCATAGAGCCAGTAAGTAGCAGAATTGTACTGCAGCCCAGGCCTACTGACTTCAAATTCTGTTCTCTCTCCATCATGTTGCCAGATTGATCATAGACCTTAAGATAGATCAGTTAACATACTCTGTATTTTAGTGTTTTATTTTGTACAAGGAACAATGTGATTGCTTTGAAAAGTGCTTGGAGGGTCTTCACTGAGAGGTGCTAAGTAATTTGTACTTCATTGTTTTTATTGTTATGTGACAAGAAAATGATTTCCAACGTGTTTCTGTCAATTACAAACTGGGAAATGACTCCAGGTGGGGAGCTGTCTTCAGTACGGATTGAATCTGAGGCCTTAAGAATCGTGTTTTCACAGATAAATGACCTAATTAATTAAAACCCCCAAAGCCACAATGGAAGAAAAATTAGAAAATGAGTGGTTTAAAGAAAAGGTTGTATTGATTTTTTGGGGAAAAAAGTAGGTTTCCTGGTTTTGTTTCTCTCCAGCTTTTTAAGGTATCTGTCGGTCATAGGAATAGAATGTTTTGTAGTTAATGAGATGTATTAGGTATATTTCCTTTTGCGGTGGTCACTTCTGGTAAAATGTTTGCTTAGAGTAGTATATGTTTACAGCACTAAATAAATAATAATCCTTACCATTTTATGTACTCCATCCTAACACACGTAAACTTTTAATTAATTTGGCTAGTATGTTTTTAAGCATTGACGGGATCCTAGAATTTAGTAGTAAAGAAGAATTTAAAAGTTATCTCAGATAACTTTTTATTTTCCAGAAAATTAAAGCCCAAATGAGTCATTCAAGTCATATACCTGTGGGAGTATTTTGAAAACTACAGCTATAATTTTCTTTCTGAATAAAGAATAGAAATTAGTCTGATGGTAGAAAGAGGATGAGAGGGCTGTTTACAAAGGTGAAGAAGTAGGCTGGGTCTGTTATTTTTGTAGATTCAGACCTGAATACAGTTTATTCAAACTTGGGTAAGAACACATTGCCCTTAAAAGTAATAAAAAAAAATCAATAACTTGTTAGTGCCTATGTATATCTATTTTCCCAAACTCCATAATTTTCAAATACAAATAAAACAAAGAGATTCCAATATCATTTTTCTCAGTCTCCATCAAGTGTATATACTTTAAATACTTACCATCTTCTCTACTAGAATGCAAGCCTGAAGAAGAGAAGCAATTATTTTAGTTCTATGTAATATACCCATCCCTGTTCCTTGAACAACACCTGGCCACATAGGATATTTCATAGGGCTAATGGATTCATGAACTACTACATGAAAATCTTGAGCAGACATTCCCATTCCTTGTGACAGGATGTGGTATATACTAAAATGCAGAGAGGAAGTACTTCATTTATTTAACAGGAATTTATGTATCACTTTATAGATCATAAACTGTTAGAGCTGGTGAGGATCTTAGAGACTAGGAAAAACCCCTGAGAAGATGAAAATAAGTTTTAAAGGATCACAAGTTACTAGTTAGTGACAGACTCATGAATTTAACCCTGGGACACTCACACACACACACACACACACACTCTCTCTCTCTCTCTCTCTCTCTCTCTCTCTCTCTCTCTCTCTCGATGGGGATTGAACCCAGAGCTTTGTACATGCTAGGCAATCTTCCTCCTAGTTTTTAATCACTTAAGGGAGCATTGGAGAATCTATATACAGCAGAATAGAATATGATTGCTACATTCATTGAACTTAAGTTAAAATTAGATTAACACCCTTGGATAGATCTCTTTTTGCATGTGTCTTCAAAAAAAATTAGGGATTGATTTGGTAGATGGAATGGTTACATGATTGAGACTTTATTTTTTAAGTACTAGATAACATTTTTCCCTACTCTGAATTTGGTTTGTAAATCTTGATTCCCAAGACAGTCTCTTAATGCTGCAGTTTTCTCCCATTCTAATAGAATGGGGTCAAATGAACAGGGTATCACACTAAAAGAAACACTTTCTCCCCATGTTTATGTGAGTTGTCCATAGCAACCGGTCCTGAAAGGTCACCCACTTGAATTTGACCCCTTCTAGGCCATGAACCACCACCCACAACTCCCACATATGGTGTTTTATGCAGTCTTGATACAAACAGTAGCTATCCACTCATCCAGTTACATTTGATCACCATGTCTTAATCAGAAGAATGGAAAGTTGAAATGAGGGCTGGGGTTATGGCTCAGTGGTAGAGTGCTCACCTCTCATATGAAAGTCACTGGATTCGATCCTTAGCACCACATCAAAGTAAAATAAAAGTATTGTGTCCATCTACAAATAAAACAATCAGAAAAGAGTTTTTTGAGTTTTTTTTTTTAAAGAAAACAAAAGAAGAAATGAGACTCCTAGTGCATAATTGAACATTCATTGATTGTTAATTGTGGAAACAAATTTGAAATTCTGGGAGAGAAAGCACTGGTGGTGCATGCATTGTATATGGTAAAAAGGTTTCAGTTAGTGTGTTGTGTAGGATTATGTACTGAGATGTGGACAGAGCTGAGACCTGAGCCTACAAGTGCTAATTATGCATTTTCTGATCTTAATGCACTTAACCGAGAACTTAACTCTTTTCCCCTCCAAACCACCCTTCCTTCCCACAACCTGCACTTTCCCCTCCAAACCACCCTTCCTTCCCACAACCTGCACTTTCTCTAAAGCACACAGATGATTATCTCCTTCCAGACTTTGAAGTGACATTAGAATTGTCAGAGGCATAATTAATTGACTGTCAGCAAAGCCATTGTTTGAACATCTGTGGAGTTCTACTTGGTAGGCATCTGTTGTACTTTTAATTGAGCAGATTCATTCATCTACAAATATTTACTGAGTGCCTACTATACACCAATCATTGTAGTGTGTACTTTGGGAGATGATGGACATGAAGTAGCGCAGTGGCCAAGGAACGAAGCCATTTTTTAAGTCCTTTAGTGCCAAGGGCTTTGATGCGGAACAAATTTCACAATTGGTGCTAGAAAAATTCATTCCTCTCCATCCAGGTTTAGGGGATTCTGCTACAGCACTGGCTGACCTGTGCAGTGGGAAATGCTAAAAGGTTCCCATCTGAATCCTACAACATAAAGACAGAGTAGTTGCACACTGCCTATAGTTCTGTTCCCAAAAAGATAGTTCAATGCTTTGAAAGAAAAACAAGCAAACCAGTAGCCAAAGCCCCTAAAACAGGAATTCCCAGAAGCTGCTCCCAGTTAATGATTGTATCCCGATTCTCCCCCTGATCCTGATTCTGATGTTTGTCATGCTGCATTAAATTTCAGATTCACTGCAGTACTGCATGGCTCTGTTCTCAGTCCTCATTTGATTCTCTGTCATCCTTCACTTTGTATGAGTTCTGGACCTGACCCCACTCCTACATGGCAATAAACATCATTTGTTAAAATTCAGTAAGAGATTACAGCAACACTGCACAGGGGTAACTTGCTGAAGAAGAAGATGCCTTGGGCATGAGTGATGGAAATGAGCTTTTAACCGCTATTGAGTTTCCCTTCTCTCCTGTCCAGCCTTATAATCATGACAAAGTTAGAGGCACCTAGAAGTCATTTAGCTTGAGAGCTCCCCATTCTTCAGTCCTCAAAGGCACTTTCATAATTCTTACAATGTATAAAAACTACCCATACTATTATTTGCTAGATATTTTTTTTAAATCAATTAATTTTTAAATCTACTTTAGTCTTCATACATGTCAATAATATACATAATTTGGTTTTGTGACTTAAATAGTAATTGCTTTATTCCCTGAAAGATATTGGATTACATACTTTTTAAATTTAAAGTGTTCATTCATGAACCAGCTAAAGTTTAAAATATTGAGAAATGTGTGTATCATTTAGCAAGACAGAATGATGGGAACCCATGGTAGGAATGAGGTCCCCGATATTACCTGTTGAGAATGTTGTACAAAATAGACATTTTTTTGGATACATGGAGTCTTCAGATCATCATTCTAGGCAGTGAGATAGTACAAAGATCCTGTGTCGGCCTTCAGAGGCCCTCAGGGCCTCACAGGTCCCACTGATTCACTATGACATCTTAGGGCAACTCCTTTTTCCTGGGTCTTATCTCTCATATTAGGAGATTAAACTATATAATCTTTTATTATCCTTTTGCCCCTAAATTTTTTTTTTTGCCTCAAACACTTTCAGTGTTTTGTCCTCTATATATACTATAATGTATATGGATTGGAAAAACAGCTCCTCCGTGTAAAATTACAATACTGCTTGCTTCAGAGTCTCAAAGAAGAATTGGCAGAAAAAAAAAAAAAAAGAATTATATTTCCTGGACCTTTTTATGTTCTGCTTGGTACTGTTTGTTCCCTGCTTCCTGAGGTTTATGAGGAAGTTCACTGCATTGAAAGCAGCTTTGAGTGCCAGTTAATAAAAATAAAATAGGACTGTAGAATATGATAAAGAATTCCAGGCTCTAGTGTTGGATGTATAGCAATACTCTATCTAAGGATTTCCTGGGTCAATAATGTTGTTCACTAATGGTACTTGGCATAGGTACGTGATATTAATATTGGTACCCATTAATGTGGCAATGGTATTTAGTGTAGATGTTACAACCCTATCATAAAAATGAATAATTCATCTGTTGGTAAATGGCATAGTGAAATGAGCACTGGACTTGGAATCAAGAAACCCAAGTGTATATCCTTGTGTCTTCTCTCTGTGACATTGGTGACATTTGATCTTTGTGGTATTCTTGGAACTTTTTTTTTTTTTGACATATTATTGAAAACCATTCTTTTAGCAGTCTTCAGATTAGGATTCTTTTGCCAGAAAAACTAACTTATCCAAAGAGAGGTTAAGAGATAAATCCAGGGCTGGGGATGTAGCTCAGTGGAAGAGCACTTGATCAGCAAATGTGAACACCTGACTTTGATCCCTAGTATATGAGGGAGAGAGAGAGAAATATATGTGTAAATCTTTTCTAAATTATATACAGAAGACCAAAACGGTACGAGATGTTAGTATTTCCTCCCCAGGCAACATCTGGTTTGATTTATGCCATATATGATTAGTATATAATAAACATTTCTCTGAATCCTTAATGATTGTGTTTGTCTCTATTTGAATTAACACTTTGTGTATTCTTATGATGTTCTTTTGTTATTGCAATATCATTAGAGAATATAAAAAGTGTTTTTCAGTCATTGTGTGTGAGAAAGCAGCACACCAAGATATGCCACAATGTTCTCATTTGCTGAGCAAAGTACTCTTGCTTTTTAATGTGGAATGCAAAAGAACTAATTGAAAAAAGACAAAATGAATTTTGACTCAGATTGTACTGGATGAATCATAACCTACTTTCTCATCAGAGATATAAAGAAAAAATTAAAGAAAATAAGCCACCACAAAGCTTTACTGTCAGCGTCAGCATAATCAATACGGAGTGTTTTTCAATAGAACAAAGAGTCCATTTCTACTAAGCTGAGAATTGTAGGTAGTACAAAAACCTAGTTAATGTTTTGTTTGTGAATAGTCATCCAAAATTGTCTTTTTTCTGCCTTGGTTAAAACATTCCAATCTTAGAGTTTTGGGCCCATCAGTCATCATTGCCCCAATCATTCAGAAACCTACCTTGATCTCCATTGAACAATTAAAGGCCAGTCAGAAATTAACCTCTCTATTGAACATTTGCTCTCAGTGTTAGTTTGCCAGGTGATACGGATCAGCGGAACAGCAAACCAACAGAAACCTGGGGTCAGGGTGGAATTGCTGCTTTCTTGAACCTCAATGACCTGGGGGTACTGATGTGATTAATGAAAACAAAGTGAAGACTTTGCCCTTCTGTATTCTAGGACCAGATATATGATCTATTTGGCTTGTGAATGTTGCTTTACAAAAATATTTTGAACTAATAAAAAGACACTATAACCTACCCTTTGGAGAACAATTTCCAAGACACTGTAAACTGCCCTTTAAAGAACAGTTTCAATTTTTGTCTCACTCGTATCACTATTTTATTTTTAAAAAAATATTTTTTAGTTATAAATGGACACAAAACCTTTATTTTATTTATTTTTTATGTGGTTTTGAGAGTTGAACCCAATGCCTCACACATGCCAGGCAAGCACTCTACCACTGAGCCACAACCCCAGCCCTCCCTGTTGTATTTTATCCATAGCTGTTAAGGCCTTTATTACTCTCATACATGTTTCCGTGTCTGTCTTTTACACTGTAAGATCACTGGGAAAAAAAAATTAAAAAGACCACTTCTTTCTTCCCTTGCATTTTCCTGCCTCTCTAACATTCAAAATGAGGAACTAAGATTTGTGGATTTTAAAACTTCCCTTAATGCCATTCCATCAAGATCTTTATTTTACAATAAATTTCTCCATTATGATTTTATGTTAAAAACTGACACTATTCTGTTTAAAATAAGAGTAGCATGTATTGAACATTTACAAAATATCATGAATTTCACTTGCATTACTCATGAGTCTTGACCATAACCCTATGAAGTAGGTACAGATGAAAAAACTAATGCAAAGAGAAATTAAGTAATTTTCCAAGGGTATAGCAATTGGAATTACAATTTGAACCCAGAACTGAGCCTGGCCCTTAACCCCTACATACAGAATATCCATAACTATAGTTTATAGAAAGATAACAGAGGCTCAGCAAAAAATTAAATTTATAAGATCTATGCTTATTGCATGACTTTTCTGCCAAATCCTATTCCATTGCTCCCTCTACTTCTCTTTGGGAATTTTTTTTTTAAAGGAATGGTTTGATTTCTACTGATTGAATGGTCACACCATTAACCAGTCAGCAGATAAAAAATCCAGATATGCCATTGCTGTGTTTATACTATGTTGGATATCTACAGGGCCAGGCTCTTCAAGGCTTTTCTACAAGGGTAATAGTGCCTACCTTGTCCACTTACTCCAATTGCTGAAGGCAATACTCTTTTTGTTAATAGCACTTGACATGTATATTTCCATTCCTGTGTTCCTTCTTGAGCTTGATTGGACCTGGTCATTGTAATTTTAGCAATGTTTTTGCTCAGAAACTCCCTTCTCCCCATAGTTTGTCCCAATCCAGTGATGCCTTCTTTAACACATGGAAATAGTTACTTTTGATTTTTAACAATCTATTATAGTGCTGTCTTCTAATCTGGTGAATCTTAGAAAAATCAGGTCTAGTCTCACTGCCAAGATGGAAATGAAAGAGAGCAAGGAGAAAGGAACTCATCTTGAAAATAAGGTCAGCCCATTGACATCTCATCAGGCAAAAGAGTTCAAGGCAATAGCTAGCAATTGGCTCGCTCAGTCGGAAGTTGATGCTATTTTAGGCCATCAGCAGGAGTGTCAATGTATCTGTGAATTCTGGCATTTTATTTCATTAAGGTGGTTCAGGAAGCCAGACACTGATTAACTGATTCTTCGACTTAGTTCCCACTCCTAATTTTGGATGTGTGGTGTCTTCAGGCAGCTGTTGTGACACCCTACTTCTAAAGAAAACTTTCCTTGTGCCTCTGAAGCAATCCTGGGAACAGTTTATCCCACATCCTACTGTTCTGGATCCTCTAGTGCTCAGCATCTCTGGTAACAGGTGACATGGGGGTGCCTTTGCTTCTGGATCTTCTCTGGCATATCAAGGAAATACAGTTCAAGTGTGTGCATCTAATTGTGATCCAAATTTGGTGCAATGGCCATATTCTCACTGATTACCTAGGCTTAAGATGGACTTTCATTTGGAGATCCCATAAGAAGATACCAGTAGAAGGAATGAGCTCAGCTTTGCATTCGCTTTGGAGATCAAGAGAAACCCTAGACAGGTCACAAGATTTATTTAGGTAAGACTAGAAGAATTCTAGGTTTGGGGTCATTGGTAAGGATTTGGGATCTGGTTTTATGTGTAAATGTTCTTTAAATGAGAAGGGTGAGGATTTATAGATGGGAACTCTCTGGTGTTCTTTATTCCTTCATTCATTTATGTATCAAATAGTTATTGAAGGCCTACTATGTGCCAAGCACTATGTCAGGTTCTTCCATTAAACATTATACCACAAAATAGAGAAGTGATTACAAACTATTCAATTATAGTATGTAAATGTATTATTGGAATTTGCTGATACCATGGAAGGAAAAAAACTTACAATGACTTACTAGGATTGGAAAAGTAGAAAAGCGTTTTTTTCATATAGATGATGTTGGGGCTGAATGTTAATAGAATTTTCTAGGTAAACCATGAACTAGAAATAGAGCACAACTGAAGAATAGGGTATGGGAAGGAGAAAGGAGAATCAAAGGAAGATCATGGCCAGATCAACATCACTTTGTATTTTCTACTATGAGTCTAGGGCCTTTCTGAAGACCCTGAACATCCATGAAGGGTTTAAACAGAAAAAAGGACAAGATACTGACTAAAGATGATTCTGGGTCCCAAAGGGAGAAGGTGTGGAGGGAACAGAGAGGATGTGGGAGACTGGAGATCAAGCTAGGTCTCCTGGGCACTAATCTAAAAGGACCATGGCCTGATGAAAGGCAGTCATGTTGTTTGGAGGGACTGTAGAGGGGGCACCAGGGAAGAGTGGGAGGGATGGGTTAAGGCTTATCCTTGGGCTTCTATCTTGGGTGAATAACCATCATTAAGTGAGATGAAAAAAACAGAAGTTCAGTAGTGATGATGCCATCCGTCTAAGATCCGTCCTGTTGGAAAGCAGTTTAGTTTCATTCATCAGTACTTATTGAGCACCTGCTGTGTGCATGTGCTATTCTAGGCATGAGTGCAAACCTCCATTATGGGCCTTTCTCTCATTCTAGAAATGAGAGAAAGATAACATGGAAATAAGTAAAATATTGAGTGTCTCAGATAGTGGTGTGTCACAGGGAAAAATTAAGCAGCAAAAGAGGATAGTGAATGATACAGCAGGGGTAGGGAGAAGTAGCCTGGTGAATAGCTGTGATTGTGATGTCCCTCTTGGCAAAACCTGGTCTGCCTGATTTTGTTTCCATTGCATTCTTTTGTTTTATAAATTATTTCTGTTTTAAGAAAGGAAATAAGTAGAGCAACATAAACATTTATAAACACATGGATTTATACACAATAGTTTGTGTTGCCAACATAACACATGCCAGGAAAAAAAACAAAAGAAAACAGCAGCTAAAACAGTAAAAATCAAGAGAGAGATGGGGGTGGGGGCTCTCCCACAGACTCCCATCCTTGTCATTTGAAAAGCTAGTTTGAATTAGAAATTCACAGAAGAGGACCTTAGATTTAATCCCAACTCCTTAGTTTTGGACATGAAAACTTCCACCAACAAGGAAATCATATTTTCAGAGATCCCCAGGTCTAGCATTAAGATTTCCTATCAGCTTGTCTAGGGATCCTTTTCTTACGCACCATTCATGAGAAGCCCTAATCTTGAGATCTGGGCCTTGGCTACTTGGAATTGAGTTTCCACTCTGCTCCAGGGAGCAAATTTTACCTCCCTTTGTACAGGTTTACACATTGTGTCGTAGCTATGATTATAGCAGTGTTTCTGGTATGTTACTTACTTACAACAGTGCTTTGCACACAGTGTTCGATAATTGCTCATCACATTGTTGCAGTATCAAGAGTATCAGAACATCATGAGGTAAGTTAATTGGACTTTGTAAGGGTATAAACTTGAAACCAATCTCAAATGTTGACCATAGGTTAGGTTAGTTCTTCTGGAACTTCTAGTTAAGGTGTTAAAATATAAACTAATTCTTCTTGGGTTCTTGAGTAACTATAAAAACATAATTTGCTATTCACTTCATTCACAGAAGTTCTTAGACAGTCCAGTCTGGGGTGGAGTTAACTGACATTCTATATCATAAATGGAACCCTAAGCCTTAAGCACGGATTTTCTCATTCATCTTTGTACATGTGGTACAAGTTCACCTGCTGAATGCTGACAGCCTTTTGCTAAATGCTGACTCTGAGCTGAGCCTCAAGTTGAACACTTTGACCGCTGACCATGCTTCATCCTCCCAGCAGGCAGTTATTCTTATCTGGATTTTACAGATGAATTAAGTCTTTGGACAGTTGAGACTTTGTCCAAGGTCACACAGATTTTTAAGAGGCACAATCTCCATCTTTTTAAATCAAGTCTCTGTTTCTCTTTACTGAACGATGAAATATTTGCATTGAGGACACTTCTCTCAAGTAACTACTTTATTTTGCACTCAGTCTCCATCTTAGACTACTATCCTTTCTGTGCCATTGTCTCTACTGATACGTGGAATCATGACATCATAGACTGTTGGGTCTGAAGGGACCCTGAGTTTCTTGGTTCTCAGCATGAAGATTGAATCACCCACGGGAACTTTATCACTAGACAAACCCACACACCCACACACACCTACC
This sequence comes from Spermophilus citellus, assembly GCF_964194105.1. Classification (NCBI taxonomy): domain Eukaryota; kingdom Metazoa; phylum Chordata; class Mammalia; order Rodentia; family Sciuridae; genus Spermophilus; species Spermophilus citellus. The sequence goes on along the minus strand of NC_138188.1, from coordinate 118,679,765 downwards.
TTGTGCATACACTGGGATTCTGAATACTGATACCACTTTAAACCCACCACCACTGAGAAAATACCATCACTCTGAGAAAATTTAGCTGAGTATGGCATATTTCCCTGTTGTGATGGAAAGGAAAAATAGGTTGAGAATTACTCATCAAGTTCCATCTTCTCATGGCACAGATAAGAAAATAAAACCATGGAGTGGCAACAATGTACACAAGATCACAGCTCCTTTATGACAGATCTTCATGTAGAACTTGTGTCTTCTAACTTTTGATGTTAGGCAGTTTTCTTGTTTATTCCACAAACACAGTAGAATGTACTGTGTTTTACTGAATTGTTGTAGAGGAATAGAAGATAAAGGGAAGAGAGTGATTAATTTGCCTGGGATCCCATAGCACATCCTTTGGTCAAGAGAGGACAAGTTCATTATATTTTTCCAGTTTTCACCTATTCATTTTGGTCTAGTTAAATAGCAACTCATCATTTTCATAATAGTAGTTTTGTGGGTTACATAGCTTTTTGTATGTCTGTTTTCAATTTCTATTCCTTTGATAATAGAACAAATAGCAGAGATGGTGAAAACCAGCAAAAGAATTATCTCCTAGATTTTGTGTTCTCTTTCTTCCATAGTGAGTCAGTATGACTAGTAATGACACAGTAGATTGGAGAATTATTTGGTGTGTTTGTTAAGTGAGTATTATGGAGAACCTTTACTCTCTGTCTATCATAAACATACGTGAGGTGAATCAGAGTTGTTATAATCTTTTCTGGGAAAAAATAAAGGGGCCATAAAGGAATTTGAAGGTCTTTACCTCAAAGAAATTCACAGACTAATAGAGAATTGAGAATTAAAATACACACACACACACACACACACACACACTAATTTCTTTCTAAGTTATAAATATAATAAAGGAACTGTGTACATATGACTATAAGAAAGAATGTCTGGGGCCCATTGAGGAAAATGGGTAGATTAAATGTTGATATCTGAGCCAAGTCTTCAAGAAGGAATGCAATTTTCCCCTAGTAAAGAGAGAGATTAAAAAAAAAAAAAAGATGTTGCATTTAGAACAATCAATATTTGCAAATGACGGAGGGTAAGAAATCTTGGTGTGTCCGGCACAGTAAAACACTGTTGCAGACTTCATAACAAATCTTCTGTGAGACCAAAAGTGATGGTGAGTGGAGGGAGAAGTGATGGGGGTTATGCATGGAGATAGAATCTGAGACCCAGCGATGCACAATTTTATGTGATAGAAATTTTATGCACAATTTTGTGTCATAGATAGGGTCTTTGGGAGGTTTTCTTATTCAAAATGGAAAATTCTTGACTGCTGTTAAATAATTTCTATTGTAGTGGGCAAAGATATATTAGTGGCTTATAAAAAACAAGGGGTAATTACTTCTGTTGCCATTTAACTCTTCTAATAGCCTGAATAATTTTATAAAGTCACTTCACTGAGTATAAACCTGGCTAGAAATTTCATGATAGTAGATGTAGAGGGATTTGTGGGGTGAGAAAGATGGTATTGCTATCTTTTTCTCATGGTTCAAAACAGGAAGTGTCTAGGTATGCAGAAATTCAAATCAAGTCAACTGTGTTTTTGGTGTGTTGTGTATGCATTTAGATTTTTGCATATCAGCAATTCTATGGGAATACTACTATGCGAAGAATCCACCAGATTCAACTGAAGGAGAACCATCAGATTTAAAAGTGCAGATATATGTGCATATAGATTTAAAGATTACTTTTCACTTGCAAAATATAAGCAGATTCTCAGAAAATCTTTGGGTGCACGTGCATACACCTGTTGTTTCTGCTGCTTGCACCTTCAAGCAGAAAATGATTGAAGGTCCTGATGCCTACTTAAGAATTCATATGTGTTTAGAGTGGAAAGTACCTTGGAAGTCATCTCATGCTTTTTGTCATTTTTTTCTGATGAAGAAAATGATATCCTGAGACAAACCGGAATTTAAGCCGCAGCCACTATGTGGCAGTGCACAGGCTAACACTGGTTCTTTCCATTAACCTTAAACATCTTGTTTCCTTTTTTGCATTGCTTATTTACCAAGTGTTTGGTAGTTATGAATTGAGTAAATTATCCCAAGATAAAATATCTTAGTATAGTAGTCTCTTCTTATCCACTATGTTGTTTAACACAGTTTCAGTTACTTTCAGTCAATTGTGACTCAGAAGTATTACATGGAAAATTCTAGAAATATGCAATATATAAATATCAAATTACACATTGTTAGTGTGATGAAATCTCACAATGTCATGCCCCCCACTAGAATATGAGTCTCCCCTTTGTCCAGTATACTCACTGCTATGACCACATTGGTACTTGCTGGTTAGTCACTTGGCAGCAGTCTTAATTACCAGATCTACTGTTGCACTAATAAAGTGTTTGAGTTTGGTTAGCCCTATTTTTCTTAATGGTCCCCAAACAGAAAAGTAATGATATTGGAAATTCAGACATGAATAAATGGGAAGTTGTAAAGTGCTTCCTTTAAGTTAAAAGGTAGAAATTCTTGACTTATGGAAATAAAAAAAATTATGTGCTAACATTGCTAAAAAATCTGTAGTAAGAACAAATCTAATATCGATGAAAAATGTGAATAAATAAAGAACTCATTCTTGATGATTGCTATTCTGACAGGAATGAGATAAATCTTATCCCATCTATGTATGATATATCAAAATGCATAAATACATTCTGCTATCATATATAACTAATTAAAACAAATTTTAAAATTTCAAAAAAGGAATTCATTCTTAAACTGAAAAAAAATTATGCCACCATGAGTAATAAGTGCTTAGTTTAGATGGAAAAAGCATTATATGATAAGACTTGGTAATATCAGTGGGTTCAGGCATCCACTGGAATTCTTAGAATGTGTTTCTCACAAAAACAGGGATGGGGAGTGCTGTGCTCACTTTTAACTGGGAAACCACCAAAGGAGAATATCCGGAAATTAGTAAGGAACCATGGTTGAATTTATCATCTGTAACCTTAGTTTAAATCATCTTTCAAATGGGGACAGAACAGGTTGTGTGGGCAAAAAAGGAATACCTTAGGCCTCCTCTCACCTTCTTGATGCTCAAATTGGTTTAATATGATTTGCATCATGGAATTTTCTCACTGTAAAGGATTGTATCCATATTGGTTTATAATATTTCTATTAGTTTCCTATTGCCGCTATACCAGATGACCACAAACCTGGGACTTAAAGCTGTACACATTTGTTATCTTGCTGTGTTGTAAATCGAAGTCCATCATCCGTCTTCTTGGGCTAAAAGCAAGATGTCAGCAATTGCATTCCTTTCTACAGGTTCTAGGATGGGATCCTCCTTGCCTTTATTTTATTTTATTTTTTTTGAGAGGGAGAGAGAATTTTTTAATATTTATTTTTTAGTTTTCGGCGGACACAACATCTTTGTTTGTATGTCGTGCTGAGGATAGAACCCCCGCCGCACACATGCCAGGCGAGCGCGCTACTGCTTGAGCCACATCCCCCGCTCGCCTTTTCTTTTTTATGATGGAGGCTTCCTATATTCCTTGACTTTATTCTCTTTCTTTCTACAGAGCCCCCCCAACATAGCATCTCTGATTATTTTTTCATAGTAACAATTTCCTCTGACCAATGCTGGGAAAATTCTCTAGTTTTTAAGGAGAATTAAAGTGATTGGATTAGCCTACTTGGATCATTTCAAATAATCTCCCCATCTCAAGATCTTTAATTATATCTGTCAAGTCTCTGTTGTCACGTACAATAACTTATTCATAGGAATCAAATATTAGGACATGGTCATCTTTTGGATGCCTTCTACAGTGCTGTTCTGGAAAAATTTTCAGTGATCTGTGAGAGATCACAATGGTATACATGTGTGGGAGCCCCAATCATTTTCTTTGTTAAAAGACCAAACTTTTTCTGTGAATTCTGATCTTTGACTAAAGGTAAATTTCAGATTTGACTGCAGGTTTTTTTAAAAAATAATATTTTCTTTTTTAATTGTAGTCAGACACAATACCTTTATTTTCTTTATTTTTATGTGGTGCTAAGGATTCAACCCAGCACCTCACACGTGCTAGGCAAGTACTCTACCGCTGAACCACAACCCCAGTCCCCTTGCCTATAGGTTTTTAATGTTACTAATACTTCCACTATGCTGGTATTTCACTGTAGGTCATTTTGACTTGACTACCATTGAAGGTTCTAGATTAGCTAGAACAAATTGGCTAATTCCCAAGTAACCTAATCTTTTTGATAGTGCATCGAAGGCCATAAATTATTAGAAGCCCAGCCATAATCTTTCTTGACATTGGTCACTCCCATTCAATACAACCATGCTTCTTCCTTCTTTCCTCTGTTCCTGTATTCTTTTCTCCTTCCCTCTCCTTTTTCCTTTCTTTCCTCCTTTTAATTCACAGAGAATTGCTGGAAGAAAAAAAAAAGGAGCAAGGGAAAGAAGATGAGGGGAAAAGTAAATGTGTTAAAGCATATTTGGGTAAAGAAAAGAGATCAGCAGGAAAAAATGGTCCACCTGCTTCCTCACCCCCTCACGTTAGTCTTATGAAACAGGTTTGTTTTGTGAGACTATTTAAATCAGGAGTCCCAGAATTGAGCAGGAGAAAGCAACACAGAAGACTAAAAGAAATTAAGAAATCTTATGACTGATACTATCTACAGGAAAGGATAGGTTCATCACAGCATAGGATCTTTCTGAATTGGAAAACAAACATGGTCCACAAATGGAAATGTTTATCTCCAACAATGAGAACCAGGTCAGATGCAATTCAAAAATGAATAATTATTTTAAGATCTAAGAAGAATATGAAGGCATGTGTTTTGATAGTCTTAAAGGTTCACTTGCATTTGCAATGCAGAGTTCCCTCTTCTGTGAACTGCTTTGCATTCTGCATTGCTATATTAATGCTCTGGCAATTAGATTGACTAATAGTGGTTATAAAAGAAAATCCTATTAAAGAGAAAAAAAGTAAATTTTTCTTAAGTTTCCTGTTCATATTTTTTTCATCAAATGAAGCTAAAAGAGCCCCCTATAGTGTTGGGGTTTTGATCAAGATGAATAATAGCTGTGAAATGCTCTTTAAACTATAAACTGCTAGAGTTAGAAGAGTCCTTTCTTATCTTCTTCATTCTATTATCTCACCATAGAGGTAATTAATTTTCTCTTACTTGGGCCAGAAAGAAAAGCTGGACCAGCACTACTTTGGTAATGAGTATCAAAGTAAGAGAATCACACAAGGAAGTTCAACAGTTAGAAGATTCTGGAACTATCTTTTGAGCTTTTCCTGTGGAGGTCATGTCCACAGAGGGCTTTACTTTTGTTTCTGTAGGGAAAATATTTGAACAGTAGTCTAAGTTTTCATCAACTCTCATTTATGACTGTATATGGGTACAGACAAAAAGCAGCTTCTTGACTTTCTGTCTTTGGAGTGACTATATTTGGAATTAAGAATTCTCTGAGGAATTTTGCTTTTCTTCATTGAAACTGTGTATATGCAATGTTCATATGTACATACACATGATAGCATGCTTCAGTAAAGACACAAAAGCTTGTGTAAAAATACAATTTACTATTTTATGTTGTCTTATATATCTGTGCTAAAATCCATTTTAAAAATTAAGCTTCTCTTCAGGCATGGTGGCACATGCCTGTAATCCCAGTGGCTTGAGATGAAAAAGGAGAATTGTGAGTTCAAAGCCAGCCTCAGCAACTTAGCCGGGCACTAAGCAACTCGGTGAGACCCTGTCTCTAAATACAATACAAAATAGAGCTGGGGATGTGGCTCAGTGGTTGAGTGTCCCTGAATTCAATCCCCAGTACTCCCCCACCAAAAATTAAGCGGTTCCTCTTTAACATAATATTCTCTCCACTTACTCAAATTATTTCATAACCTTTAACAATTGTGATTTTTTTTCTTCCTTGATAACTTTATTCCAATTTAATTCCACTTTTTCTTGCTATTGTTTAGTGTTTTAGTTTATTTTTATTTCTTACTGGTTACATTTTTCAGCAATTATTAGATTGCTTTTGCTTTTTATTGAGGAGGGTTACTTATATTGGAATCCATTAGTTTACATTTTGCTGGAATAAAATCATACATTTTATCAACACTTTCAGCTATTAGGATGTTGTAGGCATATTGCTCACTTATAATTTTAAAAATATCTCTTGTGTCTTTGCATCTCCCTTTTTACTTTAACTTTTTTCCCCTTTTTTTCTTAAAATTTCTTGTGTGTGTGTGTGTGTGTGTATATATAATATATATAAACTTGCAGTTTTATCTCATAATTTTTAATGTCTAACCTTATTAATCTGTATTACCTACTTTGAGTTAGACTACTCATTCATTTTTGCAGGATCTTAATCTGAAGGTTCATTTATTTATTCCATTTTGTTAAAGCATTTTAGTTTGTAAATACTCCTTTGTGAATTTATCTGTATCACAAAGGTTCTGATGCTATTTTTCATTCATTAAAATGTTTAATGATTCATTTGTTCTTCCATCTAAGAATTATCTAGAAACTTATTTCCAAGGCATTTTTGTCTTTCTGTTGTTTTTAATTTTTTTTAAATCGAATGAATGGGCTTAGGCCTTGAAATTTATTACCTAAATACAAATTCTTGACTAAGCATTATGAAACTTGTCCAGCTCATTGCTGAATTTGGTATTTTGTCAGCTGGGAACACTAAATACCCTCACTTAACTTGATATTTGTAAAGTTCAGAGCAGCATTGGGGTTCCTGTACACTTTGGCAATTGCCCCATGGCTAATTTGGCCAACTTCCAATTCCTCAGGGAGAGACAAAGAGTTGTCTCATTGCCACCTGCTATTAACTAAATGCTTAGGATTCAGTGTCCTAGGGGTGACTGGGAGACATAGGAATGAATTATTGTAGAAGCCTGTGGAAGCTTCTTCCCTGGGGAATTTTGAGAACAGCAAAGAACCATCTGTCTGGGTGGTTTTAAGAGCAGGCCTGCCTAAAGGCAGGTGCATGGATTAGATGACCTGTGAAGATTGTCATCTATCCCAGAGACTTCAATGGAAAGGATACATTTGCTAAGTTTATAAAGAGTCCAGGAGGAACACTGATAAGTTTGGGGAGCATATGGTCAAGAGCCTGAGGGTATTGAGCCCTTCTTGAAATTAGAGCCACTCAGTGTTACCCCATGCCCTGAATTCCAGAGCCATTCTCTACATGTGAACCTAGCAGTCAGTTATTTCACCCTTGAAAATTATACATGTGTGGTTCAGTTCGGAATAGTTCAAATCTTTATGGATCATGAATATAATTATTTTTAAACAGATAGTTTACCTGATTCATCTCCACATGTTAAAACATACTATTAAGTCTGATTCTTCTAGTTATGCCTTATCTGCCTATATCATGGCATCCTGCACTGACCCAATAGCCTTGAGTTTTCCTGTCCTTGTTCCTCAAAGGTTGCTCTGTGTTTATTTCAGGCAATTAATTAGCTTGATTAATCTTTCAGAAGAGCAGTCCTAATTATATCAACATTAGCTCTTTTATAAGTATAAATGACAAAATACTTAAATGAATTAGCCAGATCAAGTCACCTTTATTATGATCCAGTTTTCAGAATGTGAAATGCAATAATACATTTAAAGATATGAAGAAAAGGCACTGCCAAATTTTCCACAACAATATGCCACAGAATACAAACCAATGGCATGAAGTGATTGTGTGTTTAAACAAGTGTTAAAGTCTCCAGGCAGCAAAAGTAGACATGGGAGTGGCCAGATGACTCATCAAACAATCACAACAAAGGTAAAAGTATTATGAGGGAGGGAAAGTCCACTTGGAAGAGGTAGCTCATATAGGCAGAATGGAGAGAGTGGATTCTCACCTGCAGCCTGCACAGGAGATGAAATTGGGGTCCTTCTGGGTGGAATGGGCTGGCAGCAGAATAAAAGCTAAGAAAGAGAAAATGAAAAAAAAAAAAAAAAAAACACAGGACACAGAATTTTAAAAACCTGGGGCAGGATGGACTACCCTATCTTAAGGATTGAGCGTCCATGCTGAAAAGAGAGAGCAATGGAGCTCACACTTGCTTTATTTATATGGGAAAACATCAAAGGTTTTCCATGGAATGTTCTTTGCCAAATAAAGTAGGAGGTGGGCTGTCCAGTTTCCAATGGGTATGCCTAATTCCAGAGCTACAAGAACAGTCTTCCTAAAAGAGCAGAGATAGAGGTAACGTGCACTGGACAATCCATTGAATGGGAGGAGCTACAAAATAGTTCCCAATGCCAAATCTAAATCTCCCTGGCTCCATACAAAGTGAAGACCCTCAACTAATTCACGGGTGGTTCCCCCAGTGGATCAATTAGGAGGGGTAAAGAAGACCAGCCACAAACTTCTCCTGAACGTTTAAACTATTTTAAAAATGATGCCTGTGGATCATCAAAAAAGGAATACAGAACAACCAACAATAAAAAAAAAAACATGAGCAATATGCAAAACCCAAGCAGATTAAAGAATGCAGTATTTAAAAACTTAAAACAAGGTGAAATATAAATAATAATGTAATATTGAGAAAAGATTCTCTTTATGCTTTACATTTATAAAGCAATAAGGAAAAAAATCACAAAGATATTGTCAATAAATTTGACAACAAAAATTAACCATATGTGATTATCTGAGACAAAATTAAGAAACCAATAAATGGGAATTATATTTGCAATAAACATGATATGCAAAGGATTAATATTCATATGAACCTTTTCAGACAAAAATGCAAAAAAAGATAAGAAATATAAGCTATTTCTAAAGAGAGAAATACAAATGCATAATTAAAGTAAATTTTATACTAGTATGAAATGAAAATTAAAACAACTGAGATCTACTTTTTACTTATAAATTAGCACAGATTTAATGAAAGAAACTACTCTCATTTGCAGCTGCTCAAAGTGCAAATTATCCCAGCATTTGTAGAAAACTGTATGGGAATATTTCTTAACATTAAGTGATACCTTTCAAACCAGAGAAATGGATAAATGAATAGATGGATGAATGGATGGATGGATGGATAGATAGATAGATAGATAGATAGATAGATAGATAGATAGATATAGAAGTATTTAAATATAAATTTTCAGGAATAGTAAGACTCTCCCTATCAATAATTATCTTAATTATAATCAGTTAAATTCTTTACTTCAAAGTAACTGAATGGATAATTGGACCCAACTATATGCTGCTTTTAATAAACTCACTTCACCTCCAAGAACATATATAGACTGAAAGTGAAGGGATATAGTAAGAGACTCCATGAAAATTGAGTCCAAAAGAAAGCAGGAGTAGATATACTTATATCAGATATAATAGACTTTAAATCAAAAGCAGTAAAAAGAAACAAAGAAGGTCATTTTATTACACAGGTCATACTAATAAAGGGGTCAATTCAGCAAAAAGAAAATCTAAATACATATATAAGTATTGGAGGTATGGCTCAGTGGTACAGCACTTGATTAGCGTGCATAAGGCCCTGAGTTTGAGTGTATATTATATATTATCTACACTCAGTATTGGAGTATTTAAATATAAAACGTGAGTATTGATAGACCTAATAGGAAAGACAGATTCCACTACAGTAATTGTAGAGGACTTTTACACTCACTTTCAGCTATGGACAGATCATCCAAATAATAAAATCAACAAAGAAACAGCAGAGTTAAACTGTACTGTACACCAAATGGACCTAACAAACGTCTGCAGAACATTCCATCCAACAGCTGCAAAATATGCATTCTTCTTAACAGCACATGGAACATTCTCCAGGATGGATCATATGGGTAGGCCACAAAACTAGTCTTCAAATATTTCTAAAATATTGAAATGATACCAATTTTCCTTTTTGACCACAATGCAATACAACTAGAAGTCAATAACAAGAAAAACTTTGGAAACTATACAAACACATGGAAATTAAACAACTTACTTCTGAACAATCAATGGATCAAGGAAGAAGTTAAGAAGGAAATTTAACCCTTCCATGAAGACAATGGAAATGTATACAGTATGGCCAAACCTATGGAATACAGAAAAAGTAGCACTAAGAGGGACATTTGCAGCAATCAGTACCACGTCAAGAAAATAGAAAGTTCTCAGATAAACAATGCATCACCATTCCTTGAAGAACTAGAAAAACAAGAACAAACCAAACCAAAATTAGTACAAGGGAAGAATTAATATAGATTTAGAAATGAAGTAAATAAACTAGAAACTATAAACAAGCATTACAAAGATCAATGAATTGAAGACTGGTTCATGAAAAACAAATGAAATAGACAAACAGTTGAAAATAAGAGAGACTACCCAAATAAATAAACTCAGAAATGAAAATAAGATGGTAAAACTGACACCACAGACAGACAAATGATCATTAAAGATTATAATACTAACCTAAAAGAAATGGACAAACTCCTGGACACCCACAACCTATCAAGTTTAAATCATGATGTAATAGAAAAACCTTAACAGACTCATAACTAATAATGAGAATGAATAATTACAAAAATTTCCATTAAAAAAAATCCCAGAAGCAGATGAGATTGCTGTAAAATTCTACCAAACACTTAAAGAAGAACTAATACCAATTCTTCTTAAATTGTTCCAAAATATTCAAGAACAGAAAATTCTTCCAAACTGGTTTTACAAGGCAAGCATTACTGAAATCACAAAAGCAGATAAGGACACAACTACAGTCCAGTATCCTTGGTAAATCCTTAGCAAAATTCTAGCAACTAAATCCAACAGCATATTGAAAAGACTATTCACCCTGATCACGTATGATTCCTTATAGGTGTGCAATGACATTTCATCATACAAAAACCACCAAATTTGATTCACTACGTCTGCAGAATGAAGGAAAAAATTCATATCATATCAACAAGTACAGAAAAAAATTTTGTTAAAATTCAGCATCTCTTAATGATAAAAAAAATCTGAACAAATTTGGTATACAAGGAATATATCAGAGCATAATAAAATCCTCATATAACTAAACAATAGCTAACATCATGCTGAAGGAGGAAACACTGAAGGCTTTTTCTCTCTGATCTGGAACAAGATAAAGCTGTCCACTTTTGACACGTTTATTCAACATAGTACTGAAAGTCCTAGCCAGATCAATTAGGCAAGAGAAGGAAGCAAACGTTATCCAAATTGAAGAGGAGGAAGCCAAATTGTCACTCTTTGAAGATGATGTGATCTTCCATAGAACCCAAAGAGATCAAAAACCTATTAAAATAATAAACAAATTCAGCAAAGTTGCAGAATACCAAATCAGCATATATAGACCAATATAATTTCTATATGCCTATAATGAAGTATCCAGAAAAAGGAAATCAAGAAAGCAATGCTTTTCTAATAAATCATCAATTAATCAATTAATTAGCTCTAAATAAATTTAAATAAAGAAGTAAAAGATATCTACAATTAAAAACTATGAAACATTGGTGAAAAAGAAATCAAAGAGTTGCTAAAAAATGGAAAAACATCCCATGTTCATGAATTGGAAGAATTGTATTATATATACTTCTTTGAGAAATGTCTTTTTTAGATCTATTGCTCATATTTACAAATTTGGTTGTTTGTACTTTACTATTGATCTGAGTTCCTAACACATTCTGAATATTAACCCCTTGTCAGATGTATTGTTTGAAAATATTTTCTCTAGATCTCGTTTTTACTCCATTGGTTATTTCCTTTGCTGTGATGACACTTTTTTATTTGATGTAAAGCTGACTGGTTTTGCTTTTTCTTCCTGTACTTTGGAGTCATATCTAAAAAAAAATCCTTGTCCATTTCAATATGCTGAAGTGTTTCCCTAATGTTTTCTTCTAGAAGCTTCATATTTTCTGATTTTACATTTAAGTCTTTAATCAATTTTTAGTTGATTTTGTCACTGATGAGAGTTTGGGATTTAGTTGCCTCCGCATGTGAATATCCAATTTTACCAGGAGCACTTATTGAAAAGATAGTCATTTTTTTCCAATGTATGTTCTTAGCATTTTCATCAAAGATCAGTTAGCTGTAGATGTGTAGTTATACTTCTAGTATCTCTATTCTTTTTGGTTGGTCCATGTGTTCATTTTTATGCCAATAATAGGTTGTTTGATTGTTACAGTTTTGTAGTATATTTTGTAGTCAGACATTATAATGTGTAATGCTTTGTTCCCCTCAAAGGAGTATACACAAATGGCCAACAGTACATGAAAAAAATGCTCATCATTAGGGAAATACTCATCATTAGGGAAAAACATATCAAAACCACAATGAGATATCACATCGCTAGAGTGAGAATGTCTATTGTAAAAAAAGACAAAAGGTTAAAAATGATGATGAGGATGTGAAGGAAAGGATTGAACACTTTGTTGAGAATGTAAACTAATATAGCTATTATGGAAAATATTATGAAGTTTTCTCTCCAAAAAACATAACTACCAAATGTTCCAGCACTCCCACTACTGGGTAGATACACCCCCCAAAATGCAATCAATATGTATAAGAGACAGCTATGGTCCCAGGTTAATTGAGCACTATTCACAATAGCCAAGAAATGGAAACAAGCTAAGTGTCTGTCAACTAGTGAATAAAGAATGATAATGTGTTACGTACTCCAATATATGTATATATATGGAATATATATATATGATATATATATATATATATCACATATATATATGTTGGATAGATAGATGGAGTTGGTACTTGTATGTATGTAAGTGGAATACTATTCGGACATATTGCTACAACACGGATGGACCTAGATGTTATTATTTTAAGTAAAGTATTTCCCAGAAATGTGAGTGCCACCTGATCTCATACAGGTGAAACCTATAAAAGTTGATCTCATACAAATTGAGAGTAGAATGGTGATTGCCAAAATCTAGGGAAAGTAAAGGGGAGGAAAGTTTGCAGAAAGATTGGTTATGGGTACTAAGTCATAGCTAGATAGGAAAAAGACATTCTGGTATTCTATCACAAAGTGACTACAAGTAATGATGATGTACTATATATTTCAGAAATGTCAGATGAAATTGTTTTGATTTCATCTAAAGGAAAGACTTATGGTTTATGAGATAAAATTTACCCTGATTTCAACATTGCACGTTGTGTACATCTATCCAAATATCACATGATGCCCCATAAAGATGTACAAGTTTTATGTGTCATTTGAAAGTACTGTGTATGAATTCTAAATAAATATAAATTTGAAAAAATTCTGTTTATGAAAATGTTCACTCAAGTCTCACCCACATTCCACACAGGCAGTGGAAATGGAGTTCCCCTCAGTGGAATGGGCTGGCTGAGAAATAAAAGTTAAGAAAAATAGCACAATGAAAAAACCACAGGACACAGAAAATATTTTCAAAAAGTGGGGGTGGGACAGGTTTAGCCAATCACAGAGATCGAGCTTCTATACTATGGCAAAATGGAGTCCGCACCTACTTTATTTATATAGGGGGACATCAAAGAACTTCCATAGAATATTCTTCTCCAAAAAAGGTTACAGGTGGACTGTCCAGTTCCCAATGGGTTATGCCCATCTCCAGAGCGACCATGAGAGATCTTGCAGAAGATAAAGGTCATGTGCCCTGGGCAATCTATTTCACGGGAGAGCTACAGATAGTTCCCAAGTTTCAACCTAAAATCTCCCTGGCTACATGTCAAGAAAAGATCCTCATGTGTTTTTCACAGGTGGCTCCCCACACTCACAAACAAAAAAGTCTAAATGACTAAAATTAGAAGATGTGTTGTATAAAATATTATAGACCCCAAATAATGAGATTGCATTAAAAGACAATATTTGATGAATTTAAGTTTGGGGGGGAAATATTCTATTATGGGGAGAAATAAATTTGTGTTTTTAATGTGATCAAACTTCTGTAAGGGCTAGGGCTATAGCTCAGTGGCAGACCATTTGTCTAGCATATGTGAGGCACTGGGTTTGATCCTTAGCACCTCATAAAAATGAATAAAATAAATGCATTCTGTCCATCTGCCCATCTACAATCAATTGATCAATTTAAAAAGTATGTAAAAATATTTCCAGAAATTCTAAGAAAATGTAAAGAGATCAATGATCAGATGGTATGTGATTTATGTTTTCTTAGTTTCTTCATTGTGAAAGATTTTTTTTAAACAAATGATAGAAATAAGAAAAAGAAATGTATGAGGGAACAGGGAGGGGAGTCGCAAGTGGGAGAGTGAAGAGGTTCCTGCATCCCATGAGAGCCGGGAGATGGATTCCAGTCCTGGCTCATCACTAAGAAACAAGTCTTGTTGAGTGGCCCAAGGATTCTACAAGCCTGTATTTTACCCAAGAGCCCTTCTGGGTACATGGGCCTGCCAACATATGGTGTCCAGTTTAACAGACCAGATTGTATTTCTTGTGGGTTAATTTCAGAATTCCTCCTTTCTGATCACTCTTTTGCCCTCTTCTGAAAGAGATCCTAGGAATTGCTGAGGCTGTGTCCCCTTTCTCACTTGGCCTCAGCTGTGATGCGGAGGAGGTGGCTATTCAGGTCTTAAGCAGTTTTAATCTCAGACATCATTTCTTCATCAGATGCAGTTTGGGATGACTTAGGCTAGGGTTGATTGATGAATGTATCAGGGATAGACTTCTTATATGTTTAGTAGACTTAGGAAATGAGGCAGTGTCCCAGGTAGGGAACCATGGAGGCCTTAGACCACCTTTTCCAATTACCCAGACTGTAATTCTAATCATCATATTTGAATGCCCTTCATTGACAAAAATCTATGTTGCTTAAATGAGCTACACTGTAGCCTTTCTTTTTACCTTCTTCTCAGCTTTGTTCTACCTTATTCAAGGATATGGCATATACCACCTAACCACCTTGCTCTCCTCTGCTTCCTGTATTACAGACATATATTGAAATATCTTGGTTTTTATAACCTCCTTCTCCCTCATATGTTCTCTATTTTTCTGTTATATGCTTTTTATCATTCTTTGTTGTATTTGCTATATGTTTAGTTTACCTCCCCCCAGCATAGTTCTAGAATGCATTTGTGTTTAGTTCAGTATCTTAATCCAGAAGACTGACTGTCATCATTAGGAAATAAAATGTTACAGCAAATGAGTTCCCAGAAGTGTTATTTGCAGATGATGTGAACTGGCCATGTAGCAAATCCGTAGGTTCCTTAGCAATAACAATAACAGTAAAGACAGCACTTATGGATGTGCTAGTTCTTAGCCCATCCACAAATATGTGCATTGTATGTGTTGATCTATATGCTTTGTATGCAAATTTATGTATGAACTTATATAATTCCCACAGTACATGGTAATATTTTACACACATTAATTTGGATAATCCCCACAGTGACTCTAATTAAGCAGATACTATTATACCCTTACTATACTGGTTAAGCAACTTATGGGCAGATAGGTTAGGTGACTTGCACAAGGTCAAACACTGGTAAGTGACAAAGAGCCAAGCTATAAAAGCATACAAGATGATTTCAGAAACCTTACTCCCAGTTCTTTAAACAGAGTAATATGATTTAGAAGACTATATGGAGAATTGTATTCTACCCCAGTGGCAAAGTGAAAACTCTTTAATTTACTGTGATACTTATATATTTGCAATGGATCCCTATTTTCAGATATAGTCACTTGATAGCACATAGGCTGCTTTTCATCACGAGTGTAAATAGTCTCTTACTTGCTACTGCCAAACTTTTGGTATCCCCTAATTCTAAATTTTGAACATTTAATTGGGTCCCTGGTGCTATATATATTTGACTTTTGTTGTGAAAGTTACATTTATTTTATTCCTTCATTTGACATCCACAAGGCATAATTCTCATAAACCAATTAACAATGTACCTTTCAACTAGTGCTATGAGCACATTCGGTGGAATAATTATCAAGCTCCTTTCTTGAAAAATCTTCTGTCTTGATGGTTTTTTTTAAATTCCTTTCAAAATCGATGGCCTGCTACCATGTATACTGATTTGGGATATTAGGCATTGATTGGGATCCCCATAAAATACGTAAATGAACATTTTCTGTTATAAATGTTCCTCAAAATCTTACAGGTGGGATTAGAGAATTTTATAAATGTCTCTTTAACATAAACTGAATTAATATAAATGCCTGAGTAGAGTGAAAATCTCTACAATAACTTGAAGAGATGAGAAATTACATATGCTTTGGGGATATAAAGAAAGGCTTCACATGTTTTGGATAATAAGATGTGACTGGCAAAAATGAATTGCAGAGCATTAAAAATGTAGGATAACTAGGCTGGGGATGTGGCTCAAGCAGTAGCGTGCTCGCCTGGCATGCATGGGGCCCGGGTTCCATCCTCAGCACCACATACAAAGATGTTGTGTCCGCCGAAAACTAAAAAGTAAATATTAAAATTTTTTTCTCTCTCTCCTCCCTCCCTCCCTCCCTCCCTCCCCTCCCTCCCTCCCTCTCTCCCTCTCTCTCTCTCTCTCTCTCTCAAAAAAAAATAAATAAATAAATAAATAAATAAATAAATAAATAAATAAATAAATAAATAAATAAAGGAGGATAACTAAGAGAGGGTAGAAGCCATGAGGCAGGTGGGAAACCAATCCATAGTCTCTACTGGTTCTTAGAAGTTGTAGAGGATCACATTCTATAGTTCTTAAACAGGAGACTTTTGATTTCTTGGGTGATAAAATTCTGGGGAAACCAAAGAGAGGTGGTAAGAAGTTCTTAAAAGTTGGTTTATTCAGGGAGAAACTGTAAAACTGAAAATGGGATTTATTACCTTACAAAGATCCTTGATAAGCCAGCTCTGTGTGGATGTAGCCATTGTTACCTGTGAACCTGCTAAACACCAGAATCCAATGGCTCTTTTGGTTATAGTCAGCCTACACTTAAAGCCCAGATTTGGAACGAGCCCTTATGCTTGCATGAAAATGACAGTTTGACTGTCAGCAGCACCATTTTACAATAATCTCTGAATGTTATTTCTTAGGTATTATGAGTACTACATTTCTTGAGGGGAAATGTCCTCTTGACTATTTTTCATTGGTCATCATTGTCTTGAGTTCATTGATACTAAAGAGTTATTTTTTAAAAAATGCTTTTTTCTTCACAATCTGACTATCTATAGAAACCTACAGTACTGTTATCCATGTTTATCCAAGGCAAAATGTATCCTACATGTACTAACAGACTCATTATGTCAGCAAGAGTCCAGGTTCTCAATATGAAAGCTAATGTAGGTAGTAAGGCAGACATCATCAAGTCAATTATTCTGGGGTTCTAGTTTGCTAAATGTTACTTTTGCAGTAGAGACTATGCTGCCTAATGGGTTCTGAGCTTTACTTTGCTCATAATAACACCAATGAGTAAATGCATCCACCTGTGGACTTCAGATTGAACTCTTTCCTACGTTTTATGCTCTGCTACATTCATATTTTCTATTAGAGCATGCCTGGCCAAGCCCAATATCCTACATCAATTTTAATAAAGAGAAATTACATTTAATTGTGTCTCTATCCTTTCACATTAACCCATTATGAATATTTTATTCAGCAGTGCTAGAAAAATTACATTCACTTGTTAGTGAAGAACACTGTTTTATAAGGAGTACATATAATTTAGGGCCTCATAACTTACTTTAAATATTTTAAGCACAGTAAATGATAAGAAATGAAAAATAAGCCTGAAATTATAAGGAAAGGACCATTTAGAAGTCTTTTGTCTTCAGGTTATGATGGCACAGTTAAACTTATTGGATGTGCTCAGCAGGTTGTAAAATCCATGTCTTTCTGGAGTGATCCAGGAGAGGTGACTTCATCATAATGAAGTACTTTTCAATTTAATTTTTGTAAGATGTAAAAATGATTGTCATGTTTACTCCACCAAGAAAAATAATGTGGAGTTTTTTTGGTGTGTGTCTGCTTAACACTGATTTCTTGATAAAAACTGTCTGTTGATCCTCTGCCTATTTCCCAGTTTTCATGACCATGCACAATTATTACCCTTAGCAAAGAAACAAACTTGAGGCAAAACAGTCATTTCCTAAAATATACCCAAATGCTCTTCTGGGGAAAATAAATTAAAAGGCATAAGGATATTTCACCCTAAAAAGAAAATCAAAGCACTGGTTTTTAATATCTTCAGAGAGAAAATAATTAAAGGAAGCATGATGTTTTCTCAAACATGTTATTTAATTTAAAACCATGTAGTTTATGAAATATAGAATCTTATTCAATGTACTTGAGTCCACTGAACTAATCGAGGTATTTTGAATTTGGGAATCTTTGAGAGAGATCTATTACATAATTTAATTTTAAAACTATCTTTTTATCACATGCTTGTAGCAACCAATACCCCATTTTTAAAAAAGATTTATTTATTTGTTTTTTTGTTAGACACAATACCTTTATTTTATTTATTTATTTTTATGTGGTGATGAGGATGGAACCCAGAGCCTCGAGCATGCCAGGCTCTACTGCTGAGCCACAATCCCAGTCCCCCACTTTTTTGATTACTGTTGTTTTAGAGCAAATCTTGACATCCCTTAGATTAACTCCTCAAAATTTGTTGTTCTTTTTTCAAAATTATTGGAGTATGCTACATCTTTTTGCATGTCCATATAGATTTTAGAATAAGCTTATCAATTTTTGCCCATAAAACCCACCAAGATGATGTTGCTCAAATAAATCAACTTGAGGAGAATTGACATTTTAACAATATTGTCTTCCAACATATGAACATGGTACATCTCTTTTTTGATTATATTTTCTTTAACTTCTCTCAGCAAAGTTTTGTAGTTTTCATTGTAAAGGCCTTGTTTATATTTTGGATCAAAAAAGCTAAATGTAAAATCTAAAGCTGAAAAACTTACACGAGAAAATGGAAAATGCTTATGACTTCAGATTAGGCAAAGGCTTCTTAAAGGATATACAAGAAAATCCATCAAGGAAAAAGTGATAGATTTCATAAATATTCTAAAACTTGTTTTTCAAAAGACACAATTATAAATGAAATATCAAGCCACATACGGGGAGAAAGTTTGGATAACAGTATGTATCAGACAAAAAAATTATATCCAGAATACAGAAATAATTCTTATGACTTAATAAGAGTAGAAAGAAGACAAATTAAATATAGGCAAAAGATTCAAACAGACCCTTCTCTAAAGAATATATACAAATAACCAATAAGCAAATAAAAAGCACTCAATATCTTTAGTTCTTCAGAGAACCCCATGAGGTACCTCCACATCAATTACAATGGCTGAGAATAAGACCCTGATAATGCCAACTATTAACTAGAAGGTGGAGCACCTGGAATTCTCCTACACTGCTGGTAAGGATGTAAAATGGTACAGCCACTCTAGGAAACAGTTGGGTAGCATCATCAAAAATTAATCACACCTGCAACATAAAAGCCAGAAATTCCCTTCCTAAGTTGACCCAAATCAAGTGAATTTTTTTCTCATACAGATTTATACACAGAAATTCACAACAGCTTTATTTGTAATGGTCAAAAGCTGGCAACTACCCCAATATCCATCAATATTGATGAATTGTTCCCTATTTATACAATAAAAATGTGAGTCATCAGTGATAAGGAAATGGACCAATAATATGAACAACAACATGGAAAGACATTTAGGACATAAGGCTCAGCTAAAAGAACCAGAGGCATCCTCTCCCCCCAAAATAGTATAGTAGGAAATTCCATTTTTATAAAATCCTAGGGAAGAAAAAAAAACTATACTGATAGAAAACAGGCAGTGGTTTTCTTAGGCTAAGGTTTGTGGAGGAATGATTATACTGGAATGCAGGGAAACATTTTAGGGTACCAGAAATATTCTAGAATTTGATCATAGTGGTAGTTACAAGAACAACCTACACATTTATTAAAATTGTTCTTATTTATTGCATGTAGATTATACCTCAATAAAGTTAGTTTTACTAAATAACAAAAAGTGTATTTTACCAATTGTTTTGAGGTATCACCACTGCATACTTGGGTGGGGGCTTTTAACCTCATGTTTGGTGTGCAAATTCTGGATCCTCTACACGTTTCAGTTGGGTTGCTTTAATTCTTTTTTTTTTTTTTTTTGAGTTGTAGTTGGACATAATATCTTTATTTATTTATTTATTTTTATGTAGTGCTGAGGATCGAACCCAGCACCTCATATGTGCCAGGCGAGCACTCTACCACTGAGCCACAGCCCCAGCCCCTCAGTTGGGTTTCTTTAAAGGAGAATAAGCTTAAAGACATTTCAGAAACAAAGTGAGAACAGAACACTTTGGAATTTTATGCTTTTTTGTGTCTGCTAATATTTTATAGTTTGCTTATATGTACCTCATTAAACAATTTACATTTTTTTTCCATAGGTGAAAAATCTTTATGGAACTCTTTCAAAGCATTCTGTTTAGAATTTATAACATCTTCACTCTTTTTTGTTTTGAGGTGTTGGGGCCTTAACGTGTTAGGTTCTCTGTTTTTAATTAATCTGTGTAATTAATGGTGAAATAGCAAGTTCAAATGGCATGAGCAGGTTTGGAATCAACTACAGCTGACTCTGTTATCAGGTGAGACAGAAGATGGGATCTGGGTGTTGACTGGTTGTGTCAACACACCCAAGAGGCATTTGGGATGAAATGGGGGCTGTGTTTCATGGTACATTGTGCCAGGGTTGGGTTGAGGAGGTGGACAGACATACTTGAGAGTAGCAGAAGAGTCAGGAAAAGCAGTCAGGCCATCAAACAGTCAAGCTCCAGTCGGTGTGTATTACAGATGAGCTGGAGAGTTGATCCAGGGACCCCATTGCTAAATGCAGAGCATATTAACTCTCAACTGCATCACTATGACCAGTCAGCCAACCTGCCCCTAGGTTTTCAGGAGGCATGCAATTCCACTTCTCCTTGTTTTCACTCTTGCCTTAACTTAGAGAGCTTTTCCCTTCCTGCTTCTCTACTTGGGTAAATGTTTTTGGTTTTCATGGTTTGATTCCACCATCTCTCTTCTAAAGTTTGACCTGATGAGCAGCCTTCCCCAACCCAAACCCATTTCTAGAAAGAATTCATTTTTTATATGACTCCAATGACATCTTTTGTATGACTCTGTCCATAGCCTTCTTTATGTTATATATAATTATATGTGTCCATGTGTTCAGGGGAGGCAGATGCCAGGTCTCACTCATCTTCATATCCTAGTTGAACTCACAGTGCCTGATGCATAGTAGGCATTTGATTTTTGTTTAGTATGAATATTGGCCCTCTTATTATCATGAGTCTTTTAAGACTGATAGGTACTCAATAAATGTTAAATTGAAGTAATTATGTTCAATCTTACTAGGAGTGACATGAGTTATTTCTCTAGTCATTTGTGAATTTGGGGCAATCCTGCAGTAGAGTTGCATTTAGGATGTGATTTCTGGGAGGGCAACAGGCACTTCCCTCTCACTGCCGTGTCTTCTTTGTTGGCACATAGTAGCTACTCAGTAAATATTTTATGAACACATATCTTTAGTGATTGTTCTGTCTTGTCAGGATTTTTTTTGAATAGAAAGGATATAAAACCAATCTCTAATATATGTTTTCAAATTTTCAAATCAGTAAATTTCTTTGAGTAGGTAAATTCCTCAGAAGTTATTCTGAGGGAACTAATAATATAGAGATGAGACTGGTGAAGGGGGTTTTCTGCTCTTCTCTACTCTTCTTCCTATTCCCTAACAATTTAGCAGGATTTTCAAAGTCCTTAGGGTGCATCGTAGCACACTGAAAAAAATCTACATATCTCCTTTGGTTCACACATTAATTTATGAAAGAGGGAACTAAGGCCCATGGAAGTAAAGTGACCTTCCCAAGGTTACCTAGAAAAAACATTACCTAGAAAATCTTCTAGCTCTTGTTCTATTGCTCTTGATATTGCCCTTCATGTTCCATTTTGCTCTAACCTATACGTAGGATCTTAAGCATTTCCATTTTTCTTTAGTAAAGATCTTCCCTTTTCTTTAAGATACACCATCACTCCCAGTTGTACCACCTGCACTGAGCTAAATTATTCCTCAGTGTTTACACCTTTCAAATATTTATAGGCCGTCATCATGACACTCCTTAGTCATCCTTCAGCCTTGTTATATGCACATAGATAGCTCCTTTCATCTTTCTGTACAAGTCAGTTTCTCCAATCCCTTAATCATTTGTACCATTCTCTCTCTCGTGCCTATAAGAGAACAGTTTGAGTATATTCCAGATGGCAAAAAAAAAATAACCCCAACATGTTGTAACCAGAGGGAGAAAAACATACTGAATAGATGAAAGGAACAATCTACAGGTTAATTAGTAGTATGGCCACAAATATGTGCACAGTTTTGTTTCAGAATAAAGCAAGCTGTATTTGTTGTAACTATCTCTTCTTTGAACTTAACAGAATGCTGATAATGCCAAGCTGTGTTTACAGTCCAAATCGCTGCTAAAGACCTTCAACTTTGCACTCCCCCTGTGTGATATCTTTTGCCTAAGAAAATCAAATAAAATCACATAGCAGGAGCTGATGCAAAAGCCCATTAATAGCTTCTCTGTTTTTGTGCACTTTCTGTAGGTTTACTTGGTTTCTGGGAGCTCCCTATAAGCCATAATAAGGGAGGGCCCATGACTTATCTCACTAGTTATCAGGCCCCAAGTGCCTGATAAACCCAATCATCTTGTAAAAATTATGTATGTTTATTGAATATGATTATCTAAATATGAAAACGACTTTAGTATAAGGGGAATTGCCCAGAAATTTTCCAGTGATATAAATAAAATATGTCCATTTCCATAAGTTCTATAGCCTTTCAACAAATTTGGGGTCTTGAAGAGCTGCCCAGAAATTCCCCTTGAATAGGTTCCCTTGACTCTTAGCCTGACTCTATATGTAGTCCATGTGTTTGTCTTATAAAAATCTATCTTATAATGAAGAACTGAATTCTGGTCTTTGGAAATACTCCTGATTCCAGGCATTCACTTTATGGAAGGGAGCTACAGAGGGAATGCATAGCCAGCCCAGGTGCATGGCTCCCTGGGCAATGTTCTGATTTTTTCAGAGTCTCATATGGTCCAGAAATTGTTCCTGTAGTCCCAGTCAAATTATTCCTTTGGCACTCCCTGTGCCTTTCCTCTGCCACTGTCTCTGATGATCTTTCAGGACTCTGCATAGAAAGGAGATTTCTTACTATATTCTATGGCAAAGCATCACTCTGTATCTCAAAATTATGGAGTTCATTAGAACGGAATTCATACTTTTCTCCTTAAAAACTCAGTGATACTGCTAATCTGGAGGTGGCAAAGAAGGGTAACTATTTTCTCTCTCTCACAAAGCAAGATTGTGAAGGGACTTATTCTCTGAATGAAAGAGGAGAAGGGGAAAAGTAGAAACCTCATGTTTTATTCAAATGTTAACAAAGAAAATTGAGACGTGTGTTTCCTTAAAATTGACACCATTTTTATCCCAAACATTCTGGTAAGTGATAGCAGATGACTCTGCAAGCTTCTGTAGAGGGAGAGGAATTTTTCCAGGAGCATAGTCCCGGTGGGAAGTATTACCTAAAAGTAATACACTAATCGCTTTCAATCTTGCATATTTTCACATACTGTGTGCACACATACGTATATTAATAACTGTTCCCTAGACGTCACTTCGGCACTCAGAAAGCTCAGTGTTGCTATGCAAGCGCTGGAAATGGAATAAGATGCAGACCGCAGTTTATCGAGGAGGACTCCACTGAGCTGCATAGTGGAATGGCCTGATATCCTAAGACTCCACACCCGTGGGTAGCCCTCTGAGCTCCGTTGTCCCACTTTGTGTGACATGGCATTCATCTACCAACTAAATAATGACACTGCCAGTATTTCTAAGACACTCATCTCCTCAAAGTCTGTCTACTCATATCAGCCCTGCATTCCACTTTGTAGATGTGGAATAGAAATTCCTTAGAATGTGGTCACTGTATGGTAGTTCCAGATATATACGTACATTTTGCTATATATTGCATGCGACTTATATTGATATTTATAACAAAACATGCATCTTAGAGGAATGTCTTATATTTTGTAGTAACATGTATATGTGTGTGTATTATTTATATAATTATATTCTTCCCAACAATACTTTGAAGTACCTAGGACTGAGATTACAATGCCCATTCCACATATGGCTCCAACAGATGAAATAGTTTATCCAAAGTCACAGATCATTTATATTGTGCAGATAGGACCAAAACCAAATTCTTTTGTCCACATATTTATCATTTATCCCACTTAAGTGATTTGTACTTATTTAAACAAATAAATAATCAAGTGAAAGTGGAACCTTCCCATCAAATGAGTATAATAACAACACCAAAGTGTAAAACAATTGTTTTTTTTGTTTTGTTTTGTTTTGTTTTGTTTTACCAGATATGGTCACACAGGGATTAGAGTCAGGTCTTTTTTGTCCAAGGTATTCCTCTGCAGAACCTATTACCTCACCTCTTTCTGTCATTCCTGAGATTTTCAGAATACAACAGATGTACAAATCCAGAACACAACAAAGGATTTCAGAGAGAAATAAGATGATTGTCCTAGTTCAGATGGTAATGGATTTAACCTTGTTCTGAAATCATGTAGGAGTCATCTTCTCAGACTTGACTATGTCCCACACAATACCTCCATTTACAATAAAATTTTACCATTATTTGGAGGAAGAAAATCCATATCCTCAGGCAACAGCACCTACTAGTGGAAAGAAACTAATATTTAAGGTAACACACCTGGAAGATAGTTTTATGCAGCTTGAAAGGTCTCTCTACTAAGCCCCCAAAATCCTGCATTCAGATGTTGTCTCTGCTGTTGGCTTCCTATTGGGTCTTAGTCAAGGCATAATCTCTCTCTTAGCCTTGGTTTTTGCATCTGTGAATAAGGAGGTGGGACTAGATCCTTTCTAAATTTTCTACACATTCTAAGATGATTTAAATTCTCTTCGCAGTGCATTATGAGCATTTTGGCACTAAATGCAGAAGGAAAGGCCCAAGAGAGACTAATTGGCTTCCCAAGGAAGTGGTGTCAATTGAGGCTATTTCCTATCTCTGGGTCCAGGACCACGTGTGCAAGTAATATGGTCTAGTTCAAAGATCACTCACCAGATCAGGCTTGAATTATAAGATCTGCTGCTATCTACTTCTCAAGTCTTACATAATGTTATTGTCTTATTTATTTATTAGTTATTGTAAGATTCAAATGAGAATATAAGAATTATGAAGTTCTATTTGAATGTTATGGATTACTCTCAATCTTTATATAGCTGAAAATAATGTTAGTTATAAATTGTATGTTCTCCTTTTTAGTCTATGTTGTAAATTTGTGTCCCCCATGGAGGCAAGTACTATAAGGTAGACTTCTTCAAGTAGTCATACATTGCCTTATTTTTTCCATGACACTGTTAAAGAATACCCAAGTCTGTGTAGTTTATAAAGAAAAGAAATTTATTTTCTTGCATTCCTTAAGCGTAGGGATTTTGAGAACAGGGCCTCAGCAGGGTTCTGATGTCTAGTGAAGGTGCTGTCTGCTTCCAGGAATGGCACCTTGTCACTGGATCCTCACATGGCAGATGGCAGAAAGGCAAGCTAGCATGTTGTAGCATGGAGCCTCTGTGTAAGGGATTGATCCATTCAGGAGGGAAAAGCCACTCACTTCTTCAAGGCCCTACCTCCTAATACCATTACATTGGATACCTGAACCTTAGAGAGGACACATTCCATCCATAGCACATTTCTTGTCTAAGACAGAAAGATAATATGATTATTAGAGGAAACTGCCAGTGAAATACTGACTCCTTTACATAAAAGGGTATGTATGCATGTGCATGTGTGTGTGTGTGTGTGTGTGTGTGTGTGTGCACAGTATTGCTGTTTTCCAAAGGATCAGTTTAGTTTCTGCATTCTTCTTTTATGACACAAGAAGATAAGAGGGACCCTTGAGAAAACCTAAAGCCCTTTTATAAAATGAGTCATATTCTTTCATCTGTAAACCATTTTCGTACAGTCCTTGAGACTGAGAAGTTATGTCTTCGTGTTGCCATGCTTATTACACATTATGTACATAGATTCCACCTCATTTTGAGCATATTCTTTTTTCTGACTTGTTTGAATAAAAATCTTTTATCATATATTGAACTCCTCACTGGTTCTATTGGCCATTAAATCTTTTTATCTTAGCAGTTTTTTCATTGCTAAAATGAAGATGAACATAATGCTTGCTTTTCTGTCTCCAAGGATCATTGAAGTGTCACATCAATGGATGAGTAAGAATGTATGTTTAAATGGTATAAGGAACTCTTGTTAACATCATGGCGAAGATCATGCTGCCACTGGGTGCTAAAAACAGTTACTTTAGAAAAACCACCCTGGTCACCTCATTGTTCGGTTTACTTTAAAATAACCAGAATAAATGTGGAGATTTTCTAACATAAGAGCTAAAAGTAAGTGGGCACATTTAACTTTCAAGTGGAACTGAGGGTAATACAAATTTCCATGAGACATACCATGGAGCAAATTCAAATCATAACTCAAAAATAATTGTTCCACAGCTGTTATAACTCTACTAGTAAGTACTGCTTTTTTCTTAAGGGTCATTCATGGAATAGATGTTAAACATAGAAGAGATTAAGTATTAAGAGTGGGACTATGAGAAGCCAGGATCAGGAGTGCACACCTATGATTCCAGTGAGTTGGGAAGCTAAGGCAGGAGGATAGCAAATTCTAGGCTGGCATCAGCAACTTAGTGAGGCCCTGTCTCAAAAAAAAATAAGAAGTGCTGAAGATGTAACTTAGTGGTACAGTGTCTCTGGGTTCAATCCCCAGTATGCACCCCCACCAAAAGAGTGGGAATATGAGAATGTGTGTGTGTGTGTGTGTGTGTGTGTGTGTGTGTGTGAATCAACTTGAAAAAAAAATCTTGCTTTGTCAAAAAGAGATATTAATGTTCCTATCAGGGATGTTCTAAGCTTTTTTCAAGCTTCCTGCCAGGCCAGATGTTTTTGGAATTTTGGATTTCTAAAGTTAATAAGCAGACCTTACAGGAAGTAGGCTCCAAAATCAACACTACCTAGGCCCTAATTACAGCTTCAGTAGTGACCTCTGAGGCCTTGGGCAAGATTCTAATCCCTCTATACCATCTTTTCTTCAACTATAATGAACTAATAATAGGACCTAGTCATAGGGTCTTAGAAGGATTATGTGAGGGAATACATTTAAATACTTAAACCAACACACAACAATAGCTGAGTAGATGTTGACTATCATTGTCACTGTAGGGTCCACAAATTTTGGTTGAATTGGAACTGGATTCCTACCACTGAATTTAACTAATAATAAATTGATAAATATAAATCTTACCTAATGGTCTCAAGAGACGTGGCTCCCTATATAACTGGCACATTGACTGTTGTGAAAGGGAGTAATCTAGGACAAGTATCTTTCTGGTCCTGTGTATTATGGGCTCTTAGTTTTTAAGATTTTCCTCTTCCTCCTATAGCTGGAAGGCAATATTGAGCTTCTACCAAGCACTTTGTACATATGAGCTTCACAGCTGGAGTTAAAGTATCTGTTTTCATCTCCTTTCTACAGAGACTTTAAAAGGTGACCACTATATTTGGCACAGAATGGAGACTCGGTCAATGCATTCATAGAGGGGTTGACAGGTAGTTGGATGGATGACTCAACATAGCATACAGCCTCCAGTCTAGAGAAAGAACCTACTCAGCTGCTTGATTTGGAGACAAGGAACTCCAGTCTTTTAAATTCAAGAAACTTGTTTAGGCTGCTCATGGTCAGTAGGCAGTAACAGCAAGTCTTATAGTTACGATTTCTCTCCACTGTGACATATCTGACTTTGTTTAAAAAGAGCACAACATAATATCCCAAACTGAAAAGCAGTATTTCTTTCTGCTTTGTTTATTGGTGGTGCCTGTGGTGTTTTTATTTTGTTTTGTTTCTGATTCTTTTCCTGAGAATGGAAGGTTCTCCAAAAGTTATGGTCATGACTACTGTGAGTGTGTGATTAGTTTAGTGAAGGTCAGGACCAGGGTCATTGGTGCCCAAATCTCTGCCTCTGTCAACCTAATATTAAGTTAGTTCTCTGTTAGGGCTTTTGGCACTAGCCACCACCACCTTCTGACACTGCAGGAAAGACTACTCCTTGTGGAACATACAAGCACAGAGTCCCCCGGTACAATAGTGGTTCTCTAATTCACTGCATGAGATTGACCCAAGAACCTCCAAAAATCATTATCTCAGGGTTTCAGCTAGGAACAATTAAATCAGTTTCTGGAGGCAGTGTGTGAGCATCAGTATTTTTTTCCAAAGCTTTCCTGATGGAAAGCCAGTATTTAAATAATCTTCACACTTAATACCATTGTGAAGGCCCTTCACAGATAGTGATGTTCACTAAAATCTCTGCGATTGGGGGCTTGAGGATGCTGAACTGATCCTTCTTCCTTCCCAGGGGGTGGAAATGGGCCCTGTTCCTAAGCAATGCTGATAACAGAGTTATGACTGAATAATAAAATGTGTTTATAGTAAAATATGCGCTGCTTAAGAAAATGGGCTTTAGAGGTCAGACCTGTATCCTATAATAGCCACACTGCATTCTTCCCTAGACCCTGGCCAGGTAACTTAGACTTGGTTTCTTATCTACCAGACAAGAATATTGGTAAATAAGCATTAATAGGACTGAGAGAGTATTAGCTTAGGGTAGAGTCTGGCCCAGAGAAAAACATAGCAACTTTCTGGGTTGTTTTGTTGTTGTTGTTGTTGTTGTTTTGTTTTCTTGTTTGCTTCTTCACAAAGTAGATATTTAAATCAAATAAAATGTGCTTGCTTTGGCCACCCTATGTGGGATTCCCCCTTTCAGTGTATGTCCTCACCTGAAAATCTAACCTAAGCAAATATAAGTCTATAAATGAATCATGTTGTGGTCAGATTTCATAATCACTTCCCTTATTCAGGAGATCGCTCAGCCTTCACTTCATTTCTTGTAGTTTCTCACCCAGGCCTTTACCACCCATTCCAGAACTTCTCTTCCCAACAGCTTCTTGGGTTTGGTTTTCATGTGCATGTGTGGAGTTTGTTTGTTTGTATGTTTGACCTTAGCTTAGTATCTTTTTCTGAATTAAAGTGTTTTATAACCTGTCTCTAAAAGTCTCTTATCTACCACTAGTCCTAGGACTATAGCAGTCTTATAGTCTTTGCTCCTTCTCTCTCTGTCTCCTCAGTGTGTGTGTGTGTGTGTGTGTGTGTTTGTGTGTGTGTGTGTGTGTGAGAGAGAGAGAGAGAGAGAGAGAGAGAGAGAGAGAGAGAGAGAGAAAGGAGGGGAACAGCCATTCACAGCCTCCTCTTTCCTCCTCTCCATGTATGAGTTGAATCTGTATGTATCTCTGAGAGGACCATCTAAGCAGTAACTTAATGAAGTGGATGTGTCCTAAAGTGTAACTTTTAAGAAATGATCAGGACTTCAGCATCCACAGATCCAAATGGCACTTACCATGGGAGTCTGGATATTGCTACATTATTTAAAGACAGAGTCCAAGAAAATGGTAAAAACTCAGTTTACTCTATGATACAATATGTGATATCCTACGTTAAATGACTATCAGTGGACATTCTTTGTGGAGTCTGTGTTGTTTAAAGTCATGCAGTACTGATTGATCATATTGATAAATCTATTGAAAACACATAAGAAGCATGTTCTGTAGGAATGTTCTAATTAATACAAAGGAGATACTTTCTCTGACTAAATGCTAGCAAAATATCTTAAAAGAAAATTTAGCTCATTCTGTTCATGTATTTTGGGTGGATGGAGACCCATTGAAAAGTTTAAGCTAACACATAACAACAGTATTAAGGGGTTTACTCTTGTTGGAAAAAAAACCTGTATATATTATAATGCCATAGAAACTTCCATTTTTTCAACTTATGGTTGAACAGTCTGTTTTGCATGCAGAAGAAACCTGTTTGGGCAATCTTGTCAATATTTATTCTGACAAGTAGTATAGAAATAGGTACCCCTTAGACCAGTGGCTCAATTTGGCCAAACATTAGAATCATTTGAAATGCTTATACCATTTTCACTCCTGAACCATCTTAGACCTGGGAAATCAGAATCTCTGGACCCAGGACACTGGATTTAGTAATTTTTTAAAGGTTTTCCAGATGATTGCAATATACAAACAAGGTTTAGGATCCATGTCCTAGAACATAGGCAGTTTAATTATTGCATTCATTAATGTTACAGGGACCCATGAAATAAAAACTTAGGTGATTAGAAAATGCCATCATATTAAACCCTCAGAGAATGTCATATGGGACTGTCACATAAAGAATGCAAATTTGTTCTAATGTCTTCTCATATCATCAGTGGAAGATAATTTCTGAATCAGCTTAATTGAGGCTGCGCTCCAAGAAGATAACTCCTCGGCCATAAGTACAGTTAATTGGAGCCCATCTTATTTCTAGGAATACTTTTCCATCTTTTCAAACTACCTTTATATAGTCTTGTTGATTAAAATTTTTATAAAGGACTTTTTTTCAGAATGAATTAAAGAATATGGTTACTGAGAAAATAGATATATCATATACATTGGCATATAGAGCTTCAATTCATTATAATATTTAGAGGTAGAGTATTAGTTTTCCTTATAACCAAATTTTCTATAAGTCTAATAGCAAGGAGAATATGAAAACAAAAGTGACCAGGCTTGATATTGGCATAAATTTACTACTTTATTTTAATGTTGAATTATGGGCACATTTGGAAGTATCTCATCCCCATATCATGGCACCAATTCTAAAAATGGATACTTTGATCCCATCTCAAAAGAAGCACGTGGTGATCATTGGGAAAACATTTTTAAATAAAAACGTTTATTTGCACAAGTGAAGAAAGTGAATGAAAACTACAAAAAAAAATGAAAATAATACCGAAAACTCATATTCCCCTACTCTAGCTCCCTTGCTCAATCTGATGATTTTCCTAGAATGTTATTCTCCACTTGCCTAAAAATGACTTGTTTGAATTCAATCTTACCCCCCGTATTCAGCTCACTTATTAAAACTTTCATAAAGCTTTTCCATTTGTAACAGAAAGTAAACCACAGACATCAGAACAAGGAGGAAGTCACTGCAATGGTCCATGAAAAAAAAAAAACCTGATTATATAGTAGGCACAGTGATAGAAAGTAGGTGCTAAAGAGACAGTGATGGCTTGTTACAGAATGGTAGAGAGGAAAAGAGGGGTAGGAAGAATCCCTGGCTGGCACCCCAGACCAGACCATAAAAGCCATACACACACCTGCGCGCGCGCGCACGCGCGCGCGCACACACACACACACACACACACACACACACACTTTCAGTGTGCATGGCTTGTGGGACTTTATTCATGAACAGAATTTTCAGGCTATCTGTCCTCTACCATTGGTTCTTTTGATTTGTTGTACTACATGTTCACAGGAAGCTCCCCACAGAAGGCTGGAGTCTGAGTTGTAGCCTCTTACTGTCTCCTAATCAACTGTGTTTCTTTCATGTTCTGATGCCTTGAAGTTTGGTACCATTTCTCTGCTTTTCCTTGTTTAAAAGTGCAAAGGTACTTGTCTAAGGTGGGCATTTAAGTCATGGTGTGCTTTTAATAATGTGTAGTGTAAGTCCCTCTAGAGGCAAGAATACATTTTGCTTGAGTGTCTTTTCATTCTGAATGCTTCTCTGAAAGGCATAGTTTGTAAATTCTTGTTAATGTGAAAAGGGAACGTTTTGGGCACTTTCTCTGTGTTGCTGATGTGTAGAGCTATTTTTAATTTTTGTTCTTCACTCTTTTTTTCTGTGCTTGTGAATTTTGAGGTGCCAGACTGACTGCCCTCTAGGCTAGTGTCCCCAATTTATCCCCAAAATAGGAAAAATATGAGAGGCAGAAAAATCCAGAGTCATGTCTGGGTTCAGCATATTACCCTGACCCACTCTGGAAAAATATTCAACATACCCTAAAGGAAAAGTTTTTTGTTGTTGTTCTTTTTCTTTTCTTTTCTTTTCTTTTTTCTTTTTTTTTTTTAATGAAATAGTCCATCTGCTCACAGAGCTGAGAAGACTAAAGCCTCTTTTGCTATCACTGCAGCAATTTTGCCTCTTGTAAACCAACACTCAGGATCTCTTTGGAAATTCTAGAATATTTTTTTCTCTTTCATTTCCACCTGTCAAAATTCCATCCTTTAAGATTGAATTCAAATGCTTGTTGTTACTGAGCCCTCTCAATGTGATTTTCCTTCCATATTTTCATAATACTTTCTTCTACAACATACATCCAACAGGCATATTTTGTCATGTGCATGTTGGATGTAGGTAAGTCTCAAAGTGACTATAAAAGGTGCTGACAGCACCAATTCCATTTCTGCATGTCACACAGAATCTGACTGTGGTCCTGGACAAAGAGTAGACATTTGATGTCTGTTGAATTTATGGAAAATTTCAAAGCTTACCTGTTCAGCTGGACCTTTCCTTCTAAATCGGAGATTGACACTGACCACCCAGTCCTCATGGATAGCTATCAAACTCTCTACAAATCATGCAGGTGGAAGCTCTTGGATTCCAGGTATTATACTTTAGAAATTTATAGTCTAGACTGAAACTGCCAGCTTTAACAGCTTAGCAGACCGCTATGACCAAAAGTCATTACTAATCCACCCAAACTGTTATTACAAAGTGTGGTCCACAAGATCCCTGGTGGTCCCTGATATCTTATTACATGATCCTTTTACTTTTATAAAGGGAAATAATAAGGTAGAAAAATAATTTTACCAACCAGCATTTAACAAATGTGTAATACAACATTTGAGTTTTCATAGGAATCCAATGTTTTTAATAGTCATATGGATTGGTCATCCCACTGGCACTTAAAAGTACCCAGTATGTTTTCTGGAAAGAAATGTTGTCAGTTGGTGGCATGAAGCTCTTAGAATTTCAGTCTCATTTGCAAACATAGCATGCTTAACTTTTAGTAAACCAATTAAGTTTTTGGTTTTTCTGTTTTCACAATAACCATGAAGGTAGTGACACATAAAATAATGTGATTTTCTTACTGTTAACAGGGAATGTAGAAAAATTTAAAGATATCTTTCTAAGTTACACCTTATAATAAAAACAGGTACAAGTTAATTCTTAGAGGTTTGTAAAACCATCCACAATGATTATTACAAAATTTTTATCAAATGTCAGGAATATAATATTGAGACTTCATAAAAATATCAACTGTAGTAGAGATAGCTCAGATTCTAAGAGCTTAACTCTTGCCAGCATTTGATAGTTCTTATTGCTTAGATAGTTTGAGCTTTATTTCAGAGACATTCTGATCCTACAACAGAATATAAAGAAATGCTTTCTAGGGCCAAATACAACCAGAGAGAACTAGAAATATATTTACTTCTTTTCTCCCAAGTTGAAACATTTAGCTCTCCCACTTTTGAGTGTGAAATGATTGTCAATCCAAAATGATGTAGTGTTGAGAGCAGTTTTCTCTGACAAATCTCCCCATAATGCTCCATAGTGTTGGATCTGTGTTAAACTTGGTGCACAGAACTGGGAGGGGGCAATTTACCAGAGCGGTGAAGAGCATAGGCACTAAAGCTAGACTGCTTGGACTTGATGTTAAACATTCTCCATGCCTTAGTTTTCTAAGGTTTGGAGAAAAATAACAGTATCTACACATGGATTGTGAATATGAGTTAATACATAGATGCCCCAAGAAGAAATGTCTGGCATGAGAAGCACTAGGTTTGCTACAAGTTATGTTGAAAAGACTGAAAATTCTTGCTGACATTCCCAGTGTTCTCAGTACCTGTTAGGATTGTTTTTAATTTAGTAAAGACAAAGAATAAAGATGCATACTAGATGCAGACCCAACCTCTTGCTCCAAATTCCCATGACAAAGCCAGATAGAGATGAACATACAACCAGCACAGTGCCTCTTGCTGACAAAATTATGTTTCAAAATTATATTTTGTTGTTATTATTTAAAACTTAAACCTAACTCTGTGTCCATATATGGACCAGATGCCCCTTTAATCAATTTAAGAATGCAGTAGCTTTGCAGACCACTGGATGGACAATGACAACCATGGCCACAAGGGACTCAAAACCCCACAGTATGTGGAACCACTGCAGAGTTAGGGATATGCAAACTAAGAGCAGACACTGAGGCCATGCTCAGTGAATTGTACGTGTTTACGTGGTCAGGTCCAATAGATGAGACTAGAAGACGTAGAGCTAGAACAACTGGGTAGCAGTATCTGATTCAGTGTGAAAGAGAACTTTTTTGCAGTTAGAGTAGTGTGCCCATCACTGGGGGCTGACTGCAGAGGCTTGACAACCAGTGATTTTGTGAAAAGAATTGAAGTTTAAGTGTGGATCTAGATCTCTCCCATTCCACCAGTATATACAGACTCTCCAAGGAGAAGCTTTCCTGGACTGTTTTGTAGATTGTGCCTTTCAGTCCAAACATCCTGACTCATATCCCTCTTATATCTGAAAGTGTGAATGGAGTCAGATGATGGACTCAAAATCAGAGACCTGAGTTCTAGTCCATCACTTTCTCTGGGACCTTTGGTCAATTTTGTTCAATTAACTCGTGTAAAATCCACATCCATTCAAAGGATGGAAGTGACTTTACTGGTGGTGGTGGTGATTCTTTTGCTGCTGCTGACAATACAAATCTGCTGTCTCCTGGACAATGACTTCTTCAGAAGGATCAAAGCATTTCTTTGTCCTTAACAATTCTTCCCCTTTTTCTTTCAGGCCGCTGTGCTCGCTGTGGGGAAAATGTAGTTGGGGAAGGTACAGGATGCACTGCCATGGATCAGGTCTTCCATGTGGATTGCTTCACCTGCATCATCTGCAACAACAAGCTCCGAGGGCAGCCCTTCTATGCCGTTGAAAAGAAAGCATACTGTGAGCCCTGCTACATTGTAAGTGCTTTATTTTTGCTCTTCAGGTGCTTTGGCCTGATGCCAATCACTCCAGACAGAATGTAGCCATCTAAGCTTTATTTCTCACCCAGTGTTATAATGTGTGTGTGTGTTTGTATGTGTGTGTATATATATATGTGTGTAAATAGGCATATTGTAGATTTCCCTCTGTATTCCCCATTCATATGAAGTCAGAAATGTGCATTGGGGTGGGTCTGTTTTTCATTTAGTGATTCAGCTGAGAAGTTCACCAACTTATGGATTTTAGGCATGTATATCCAAACTAGCAGGTATCCTCCTCAAAGCATCAGAAGGCTTCCCAGTAGCAGAGTCTACCTCTTGCTAGTAAATCTCACCCTGTGTTTGAAAGCCAGTATTTCTAGGGAATCTTTGCAGACTTCTGGACTTGTCAGGCTCTTCTAAACTTCTGGACTACTTTTCTACCCAGAATGTTTCTTACCAGCCTTATCCAGCAGATTTTCAATGATGCAGAGAAACCCTGAATTATAGAGCACCTTAAAGAGAAATGAATAGTAATACCGACTGAGCTAATAATTGTTTTCTTTTTTAAAAGAAAAAAACCCTGTATTTTAATAACATAGCTGAGAGACTGAAAAATAGTCATATTATCTTAGATTTTTTCCAAGGCCACTTAATCTATTATGTTATTCTCTAATAGAACAATTGGATGACTAAATACAAACTTTAAAAAAAATTTAAGTACCTTATTTTGCTATCTTTCTGCATGATTTTGATCTGCCTGTCTAACATGTGTTTGTGAATAAAAGTATTACTTTTTTTGCAACTCACAAAAGAGTAATGATTTGGTCCTTCATGCTGAGGTATTGCAGCATCAAAAAAGCCTTGGTGCGAGGTGTTGGGAGTCACAGCTTTGCAAAATTTCCAAAATTCAAGGTTTATTGGAGTTTGTGGCCTGGATGGGATTTTGCCATAACCTGGTAACTTTAATTCACTGTAATGCTGGTGTTTGTAGCACAGTTCCAAAAGTTCAAGATTAAGACTATGAAGGATTACATATTATTTTGCATCTGTTAGGCTCAATTTTATTTCATTTTTCTCCCAGAGGCAATTTAAATACATGTAGCATCATTAAAAAGCCATACATTTTTAGAGGTGAAAAAAAAATCTTCAGACCATTTGCCTAATTTATCTCTTTAGAAGTGAGAACACAGAAACAGAGAGAGGGAGAGTAACTTCTTATGTTCTGTCATAGTGTCAGAGCCAGGGCTATATTCAGTTATCCACAGCCTCATATCTTGTGCAAATACCACATGGTTTTAGTTTGTCCAAAACATAAAGATGGACACAGTAATGTCCTGTTGATCTGGAAAGAGCGATGACATCTAAAAGAAAGTCTGGCAAATGAAAGCTTACCACTAATGGACATTCAAATATTTCAGATATCACCTTTTGGGATCTTCATTGAAAAGAGAAAAGCATTGCATAGTTCCCAGCCTTTTCATGTGGACTACATGAGCTATCATTGACAATAACTTAGAACCACCACTATGAAATTATTGGTTGCTACAAGAGCTTTGACAGTGATGTCAGCAGAGCCTGCAGAGGGACCCCAGTCCCATTTGTTCCTAATCTAAGAAATTACAAATGGTTGTGTGTGGTTTTTTGTTTGGTTTGTTTTGTTTTTATAGCTTTTCTGCTTCATCCTTTTTTTGACCACATTGTTGACTCTTGGCCACTTTAATGACTTTCTTGTGACAGCCCTCTTCACCCATTCTTTTCATCCTTCATAAACCAAAACTTCTTAAATACATTATCAGGAAACAACGTAACAGTACTAGGAGCTCGTGAGTTTGAATTCAGTTCCATCACTTAATACTTTGTCTCCCTGTGTAAATTACTTCATCTTCCTAAGGCTTCAATTTGCTCAGTATTTCCCCCAAAGACTACAGAAGATGAAATGAAGCAATGTTAGTAAAGCACCCTTTGCCTTCTCCAGAAACAGTAGTGTAATACATGGTATTCCAAGATTAATTTTACCAAGATGTTTGATCCTCATCACTGTTTCTGAACCTGAGAACCTTACCTATGCAGTGAGATTCACCAGGAAGTTGTTTTAGCTCTCAGACATAACACTTCTTCCCACTTTTTAATGCTTTGCTTTCTTTCCTGAGTGTGTAATAAGACCGAAGAAAGGCCAATATGACAAAATGAGGAGAGTTTCTACAGTTTGTGGGCTCAGGTTTTAACCTCTCTTCAAGGTATAGGGTCTTCAGCATACTACCCCCTCTGCTTTGGTTGTATGTTAATGTACTATGCTTATAGCAAGGAAAACTGTCTGGGAGATATTTAATCACAGACATGGAAGAACTGGGTAAATTCAAATAATGGAAATCCTTACCATCTTTTTAATATCCTCCTTCATAAGAACATTTAATCAAGTTTTTTTTTTAAATGAAATCTATACATAGTGACTCTAAAATGTAATTTAATTTTTACCAGAATTCAGTTAAGCTTTACCCAGGGATCTTTGTTCAGCATTGATTGTGGAGTTCAACACAGCTCTCACACCCTCAGATGGGTATACTAGCACTTTAATTTCTTCTAAATTTGCATAAGTCCAATAAGCTGCACACTAGAACTAAAAAGATGTTGGGGAAACAGAAAGAATTAAACAGAACAATATTTTTTTAAGGACAATCCTAGACATGTGTGTTTTAAAGAACCAAAGGCCTTAGAACAAGAAGAACTTTCTGTGTGACCCAGCAAAATTGCCTCTTTTACAACTGCAGGAAACCAGTAGTTAAAAGACATTCTTTATGAAGCAGAGAAAACCCAGTCCCTGGATTTCAGTCAGGATCCCTTTCTTTTGTTTATTTTTTTCAATGATGGAATACGTATATTATTTACATTAGGTTAACAAATAGGAAATAGAAAATCAAATATGTGTAGGGAATTACAATGCCATATTCAGTAGCTTTAGTGAATTATTTCTGTGTAATGACCACCCACCCACCCATGTGTGACACTGAATCCAGGAATGAGACCCATCTACTATAAACTAAATTTATTTCTGCCAAAATTGGTTATTGATAAAGATCAATATAACTAATATCATATAAATATAACTAAACCTCTCCAATAGGGAATAGGATACATTTAATAAGTGGACTCATTACTGCGGATGGTCCTATAAACTGGAAAAAAACTGGATTAAATCTAAGATCATAGTTAAATGAAACATTTAAATTATTTTAAGGTAAAATGCACAAGTAATGTCTTTAGATTTGGTTTATTAATTGCAGATATGTTTCTAAGGTCTCTTGAATTCTTCATCCTTGTGCACAAATAGCTGTACTTAAATAAATTTTACTCAATATGGCATTGTAATTCCCTACACACATTTGATTTTCTATTCCCTATGTGTTAACCTAATATAAATATATACATAGCTTTTTATTGGTAATCATCTTCATTTTTAGCTTTTTATCTCTTTAGGTTTATATAATGTTTACATGCTATATTTTAAAACCATTTCTCACTCAAAAGATATTAGGTATTTTCCAATCTTTTAGCATTGTAAATAATAGGCTTACAGGAAACAGAGTAAAATTTTTATATTTTTTAAATTACTTCCATAGATTAATTTTAAATTTATCTTACCAATCAAGAGCAGAGCAATTCAGAAGATTTTGCTTTACTTTGCTACATTTCTTTAGAAAGATTTTTCCAGTTTATAGGACCATCAGCAGTAATGAGACCCTCTCCAATAGGGAATAGGATACTTATAATATATCCTATTCCCTATTGGAGAGGTTTAGTTATATTTATTTTGAACCAATTTAAAAAGTGCATTATGTCACAGTTATTTAATTTACATTCTTATAATTATTGTCAAAATTGATGAGATGTTTTTCGAGTTTGGTGTCACTGAGATACCTTTCTTCTTTGATATCTTTTTAAAAGCTTAGTTTTAAGCATTCATAAAGTTTTGAAAAAATTAACAATTTAAAATTAAGCACTCAAACTTCCTTGGGAAGTAAAGTGTTATAAATAGCATCTACTTAAGTAATGGTGACTCTCTTGGTATGACCTTGGGTAAATCATTCATCTTCTGAGTATTCGTACTCACATTTATTAAAGGAAGGTTTTAATTTCTTTTCTATCCTCAAAGAGAGGGAGAGAACAAGTATGATATTTTGTATGTCATTAAACCATTTACCAATATGAGGACCTAATCTGATTAATAATATGACTATCATCACCTTTTGCCCTTAGTATTATGCGATCCAATTTAGAAACCCTTTTTAAGTTTGGAGAAGTATCCTGGCTGTAGTTACGATAGAAATCCCAAAATAAATTGATGTAGTAGGAGGAACATGAGAACAAGTAAGAGAAGAAGAGCTTCATGCTTTGCTTACGTCGATTTCTATACTGCCATCAGTGAGGTGGTAGTCATGTCTCCCCCCTTGTATGTCCTCTGCTCTCCCTGAGACCAGCTTACTCATGAGCAGAGATTTAGCACAATCAGTGTCGTTTTCCTCTTAGCACTGACAGGGAGCCTTGGCCTTTGCAGGGAAATGGATGGCACTAGAGCAGATTATGCTTAGTGAAGCTAGCCAATCCCTAAAAAACAAATACCAAATGTCTTCTTTGATATAATGAGAGCAACTATGAACAGAGCAGGGAGGAAGAGCAGGAGGAAAAGATTAATATTAAACAGAGACATGAGGCGGGAGGGAAAGGGAGAGAAAAGGGAAATTGCATGGAAATGAAGGGAGACCCTCATTGCTATACAAAATTACATATAAGAGGTTGTGAGGGGAATGGGAAAATAAACAAGGAGAGAAATGAATTACAGTAGATGGGGTAGAGAGGGAAGATGTGAGCGAAGGGGAGGGGGGATAGTAGGGGATAGGAAAGGTAGCAGAATACAACAATTACTAATAGGGCATTATGTAAAATTGTGGATGTGTAACCGACGTGATTCTGCAATCTGCATTTGGGGTAAAATTGGGAGTTCATAACCCACTTCAATCTAATGTATGAAATATGATATGTCAAGAGCTTTGTAATGTTGTGAACAACCAATAAAAAAATGTAAAGAAAAAAAAACAAAGCACATAAAAAGTTTTCACCATAGTGTTTACCAAATGGCAGCCGAGGAGTCTCCCCTAAACCAGGGCTCCTACACAGAGTGGTTGGAGTCCAACTCCTGACACTGAAGGTAGAAGTTGTTAAGACATTTTTATTAGAGCTGAAATCCTAGTGACTAACGGGCCTCTGGAAACAGGAGGCCAGCTCCAAAGGAGACTAAGCTCTGAGGTACATGAACTTGGCACATTAGTGGCCAGCCCACCAGCAGACTTTTACTCTCTTGTGTCACTAAATGGCTGCAGTTAAAACAGTCTAACTTTTCAACCTCCAGTAAAAGGTTGGGTTTTGTATCT
Organism: Spermophilus citellus; assembly: GCF_964194105.1. NCBI lineage: Eukaryota > Metazoa > Chordata > Mammalia > Rodentia > Sciuridae > Spermophilus > Spermophilus citellus. Next base: position 118,639,289 of record NC_138188.1, on the reverse strand, counting down.
CTGCAGGAAAGCTGTCCTTTATAAATTCAAGTTCTCCTAATAAAATGTTTTAAAAGCACTTGTAGCCAGTGCCTTATATGGGTGTTGGAACAGGAACTGGGAGTTTGGACTAAATCTTTTAAATCCACATGAACTTCCCTTCTCTTTTCTTAACTGCTTGCCTTTGGTCTCTCATCTCTAAGATGAGATGTGTTTTTCTCTGTCTTGTCATCTCTCTCACACTACACACACATCAATACACAAACCACACACTGCACACACACACACCACACATCACACACACACACACACCACATGCATACCACATATCACACATCACACACTACACACTATATACACACCACATGTGCACCACATACATCACACACATCACTCGCTTTACACATACTACATGTGCACCACATATATCACACACACCACTCACTTTACACATACCACACACACATGCCTCTCACACAGCACACACATTACACATACCTCACACACACACTATATACACACCACATGCATGCCACACACCACAAATATGCATAGAACATATAACATGCATGCATCATACACAGCACACACATATGCATACACACCACATATCACACACACTTTCTTCTTGATATTTTATCCTCATCTCACCATTACTCTCCCAGGAAGAAGGAAAATGGCTCAAAAAAGAAAAAAAAAAGTCAAAACCCTCCTTTGCAGGGTGTAACCACACTAACTTCTGAAACATCATCTCTCCCATTCATTAGAATCTAGCATTTTACAGTGCTTACTCCTGAGCATCTTTTATTACACGTTATCGTAGATATTAGAGCCATGTAAATAGATGAGGGGAGATTGTTTGTCTCATTTTACAAATGCACCTTTGATGGTTTTATAGTAAAAGACAAAATGAAGACTAGGAAGAGTGCTTCCGGCTTACTCTTTATTGCCTGGTCATGCTCCCAGCCTGCAGCTAATGTTCAACTTCCTGAATACATGAAGATCCTGCCATCCCCCCTCCCAACACACACACACACACACATCTACAGTCAGCTCTCATCAGCACCTACCGTTTCCAGGATTTTAACTGATAATCACTTGCATCATGCCTTCCAGTATTGCAGAATGGCAGGTGAAAAACGGTCTTTGTTAGTGTTTACAGATTACTATTCCTGAAACACCTCAAATTATGAAGCAAAAACTGCCTTTAGAGATAAAAATAATAACAACAATGAACATTTGTTCAAAGCTTTAACTTTTACAAAGCACTTTGTAAAAACATACGTTGTTTTAGTCAGTTCTTTTGCTTCTGTGATTAAAAGACCTGACAAGAACAATTATAGAGGAGGAAGAGTTTATTTGGATGCTCAGGGTTTCAGTGGTCTCAGTCTACAGACAGCAGGCTCCATTCCTCAGGGCTCAGGGTGAGGCCACATATCATTGCAGAAGAGTATGGTAGAGGAAAGCAGCTCAAGATATCACACCAGGAAACAGAGAGACTCCACTCAAAATATATCCCCCTGAGGCATGCCCCCAATGATCCACCTCCTCCAGCCACACTCTACCTGCCTTCAGTTACCACTCAGTTATGTTTATCAGGGAATTAGTCCTATGATTGAGTTAAGTCTATCATAACCCAATCATTTAACCTCTAAGTAGTCTCCTCCTCACACAGGAGCTTTTGGGGATACCACATATCTAAACCACAACAGTTATTCCCAAGTGACCCTAAAAAGTAGTTACAATTATTTTTGCTTTCATTTCCCATGTCAAGAAACGAAGTCTCAAAAAAATCTCAGTTTGTGCAATTCCAGAGAGCATCTGTATCAGATCGAGGACTTGACCCTGGCCTGCCTTGATTTCCAAGTCCAGCCCATTCTATTTGCCTAATAAAAATCACTGGAAATATCATTTGTTGTTGCTAAGTTTCCTTTTTACTGATTATTTCCTCATAATTTCTTTAAAAGATTAATCCAAAATTTGAATTTTAGTGATGTACCTTCACCTTCATTTTAGAGAAAGTTTTAAAATCACAATGAATTTTTGTGGTAGTAATTATTTAAAAGAAATGTTTTAGTATTATATGCTCATTAGAAAATAGAAGAAAAAAGGAATGTTATCTTTTCATCTGAATAGTTCACTGCGTATTCCTTTTCTATTTTTATATACCTGTATGTATGAAGCTAGAGATATAGTATATATAGATACAGGTAGATATAGATACAGATGCAGATACAGATATATCTCTACATGTTTATTTTCACATTCTATGAATCATACCACACATACTAGTTAGTAATTTGTTTTGTTACAGGATATTTCATCAAACATTGCTCAAAAATAGTCTCCTAAATATTCCATGGACATCCAAAAAGAACATGTATTACCTACATACCCTTTCTGAAGAGTCACTCAAAAGAAATATTCCATCAAATGAACAAGTCAATCAAAATATGCTGTGCAGGAGATCCAGATCAAATAAGAACCCTTATTTGACAAGCATTGAGCCAATAAAACTACTCATTAAAAACATAGAAAATAAAAAAAGATATATTAGAATTCAATATTATTAATATTATCCTTAAAGGAATAGTTTTCAAAACAAAATATCAAATATCTATAATATGAAAAACAGATACCATACCGTTTAGGACAAAATTATCAAAATTACCAGCTAGACCAAAGAACTGTATTTTATTAATGACTATATTGTTCCCAATGAGGACAAGCCCAACATTAAAAATTAGTACCTTGAAATTTATACTAGAAAACATTGATAAAATATGAGATGAAAATGGTAAAGGCATATCTTATAAAACTTTGACATATTTCTTTCAGGCTTTGACCAATCCTAGGGGCTGAATAAAATTAATAAGATTGATGTAATCAAGGTCAGTTGATCTCTGCAGCTAAAGAAATTATATCTTCTTTACAAAAGGACCACAGAAGAATTAGAAAAACATTTATCATATAAAAGCCTAAGAGAAAATTGTAGATAGCTCCTACATTGGCTAACAGAGTTACAGATCAGTGCAGTAAAACAACAAGATATATAAAGGGACAAATATATAAACCCCTTTCAGGTTAAGGAGTTGTCGAGAAGTAGGGATGAGGATAACCCTGCCTGGCAAAAAGGGAGATGCAGCCAAGTTGAATTCCAGGCAATGCCATGATCACTAGCTGGGACAAGAAGGAGTACATATAAATTAACCTAAGAAAATTACACAAAAAGCAACCTAAAGAAAGAAGGAATTTGCTAAGTGAAAAATTATCCATAAATGAAAAAATCACTAGAATTTTTAGGTCTAAAAGATGATTTTTTTGAAAAGAGTAATAAAATAAATGTGGTAAAAATAAAAGAGGGAAAAGCAAAAGTTACAGAAAATTACAATTAAAAAGAAGCTCTTAGTAAAAGTCTAGAGAATATTTTAAAATTATTACATTTAAATTCTTATAGAAGAGACTCTTTTCTCTGCAAATCTGAAATATGCAGGGATAAAAACTCATCTAACCTCATAAACATGGATGAAAGTCAGAACTGCTACCTGAGAAAGACCCAGGAAATTTCACTAACAGTATTTTTCATATCTTCAAAGAACAAATGATTCCTGTGCTATTTCAGCCTTCAGAGCCTAGCAAGAGAGAAGGTTCCCAAATCATTTTATAAAACCAGCCTGATCCTGGTGGTAATACCTAACTTAGGTCACCCCCAAAAGAAAACACTATGTTAATCTCGCTTTCACAAATGCAGAGATCCCAGATGAAACATTAGTCGATTGGATACCACATAATAAAGCATTCCAAGGTCTTCCATAATTACAATGTTAGGACAATAGTAGGAAACTTTAACATAGTTATATTGGTATATCAAATTGGAAAACAAAAACTGTTCATTTCCATAGATGCTTTTCATTGAAAGTACATTTTATAAAATTTATTACACATTTTTATTTTAAAAAAGAAAACAACTATGATGACACAAAACAAGCTCTATATAAAATAGAAGGAAAGGAGATATATATTTGGCAGGGGAAGACAAAAAAATTAAGTCGTGGCCAGCCTTCCCTCTCCCTAGGTCTAGTTATGCACAGGCTCTCCAGTTTATTAATGTTCTTCATGTTCTAACCTTTAATGTAAGTTGGGAAACAAGGAAAAAGTTAAATATGTGTGTGTGTGTATTTCTGCTTATTAGTTATATTTCTAACATACAAAACTACAGAGAATAATATGATAAAGGTCATATTGTACCTGTCATCCAATTTAAGAAATAAAACATAAGGAACTCAGTTGAAGTCCTCTGGGTTCTGTTTTATGATCACATTTCCAAAATTCCTATACAGATATAACCACTATTCTAAATTTGTTTTTTATTTAAAAAGTTATTATCCATGCATTTCTTTATATTTTTGATGCAGAACTCTAAACTTTATATAGTATTGTTCACATATAGTGTTCCTTAATTTTAAACAAATGGCACTGTATCTCATTCATATTTTTCTGATACTTTTCATTCAACATTTTAACAGTAGGATGTAGAAATATTTATATGTGATATGATTATTTTTCTAGAAAACCTGAAAAATCTAAAGAGTAAATAAGGAAAGTTTAACAACCTGATAAAGTAAAAATTACAAGTTTAGGTTTAGAAAATATAACAGGAAAAATATCCTTATACAGAAGCAACAAAAAATTACAAAATACCTAGCTAAAACTTTAAAGATATAAATAATTAAAGTGAAGAATGTTATAGAACTTTGCAAAAGTAATTAACTCATGTACAGAATGATCTGGGGATGGAACATCCTTTGGAAACTGTCTTATTTTTAGTCATTTATATATCACCCTGTTATTCTACAAGAGCAACAATAATTTTAGTGGGGGGATGAATATTTACTGCACTGTCCTTTGCAATGGGTATAATTTAGCCCCTTTCCCTAAATAACCCCCAGCCCTTGGCTGATCTTGGTGACTGCTCACTACATCCCTGCAGGCTCCAAGGCAGCACTTACTGGTAAGGAAAAGAAGCACAGACCTGAAAGTAGATTGCCCAGAACAACCAAGAGACGTAGCTGAACATAGCATTTTCCTCCTCGTTCCTATCCCAAACTATATTCACTTCTGTTGCCATAGAATTAGAGTGCTTTCTAAAGACCAGAAGGAACCTTAGAAATTCAGTAACGTCATTTTATAGCTGAGAAAGCTAAAGCCCAAGAAAGCTGACTGATTTGCCTGAGGTTATATGGTTTATTAATGGCAGAGGCAGGAATAGAAACCATGAGCCTTGATGATGTCTTCAAAAAGCTGCTTTCTTTGGGACCAACACAAAGAATTTTAACCATATGTGGCTCCAGGTCCTGAGAGACATCCCTAGAAAATGTTGGATTTAGTGGATTTGGGTTGGAGAGTGTAGAAGTAGGACAGTGTTTGCCTCAGTCCTAGCCAGAATGAAGGGTCTCAGATTTCCAGGTTAAATGCCTCTGAAACTTTATGCTAGAACCTTGCCACTGCCCCAGTTTGTTTATTTTTAAATCAAGCATGAACTCACCACTCGATGTTTGCAGAGTTTGGATGAATGTCAGCATCAAGCCACTGTAATAATGGTTTAAGATTATTTAATCCCATTACTTATACACTTCATTAGGCTGAGTGAATTGTTGGCAGTGGTTCAGTAAACTTCCTACTTTAGAGATAAAAGGATGGAAAGAAAATAGGGAAGGAGCCTATTCCTTATTTTCTTTCATATTTATCTTATGTCTCTTAATGGATAAAGGAATTATAATTAGCCAACTATAGCTTAGAAGCTGTGTTAGGGGGATCTCCTGACTCCCCCATACCCTCAGAAATGTCTATAGCTTTATATGTCCTTTTGATGGCAGAGGGTGTGTGTGTGTATGTGTTTATGCTATAAAATCAATCTTACAAATAACTTGAAAGTAAGCTCAAAGATTCTAGGTAAGATATTCGGGGGGGGGGGGTGGTATAAGGCAACAGATAATTTTAAAAATAGACTATGGAAATTAAAACCACACCCAGCTTGATCAGTTACTATTCTGTTTCCACCCATTTCTCTTAGCTTCAGTTTCCCCATGCATAAAATGTAAATACTGTTTCTCATGATGATATAGTTACATGAAGATTCAGAGAGAACAGGGATGAGCAACAATCATGGTAAGGGCTTTGAGCAGTAAGTAAGTGCACTGGGACCTATCCTGAAAGGACACATGTGCAAAAATATGCAAAGGAGAATTTTCCCTGACTTGAATCACCAAAGAACATGCTGCTGGTTTCAGAACTCATGGAGTCTGGGGGATGACAAATGATGACACTCTGGAAGCTTGGTTTTCTTAAAACGTGTCAGAGGTCACCTGCTTTGGAATCACTCTGAAGTCCTCGTTAAAATAATAAAATTGGCTGCACAAGAGGATAGAAATGCTGTGCTTTTCACAGTTCTGGGGTATGGTTGGAGTGGGAGTCTTATTCACATTAAGATTTAAATTCCTATATATCTATACTTCCAGCTCAGCTCATTCAAGAAGTGACCCCAAAACACTTTTCCCCCTTATCTCCCATCTCTTTCCTCTATGTTCCTTTTATACTGCTTGCCCACCATGGATTCTCCTGAACATGGATGTGTCTAAGGCTTCTCTGTCCATGTCTAGACTGTTATCTGCCTCATGTCTTCTCCCATCTCCAACCTTTAAAAATCTTGAACAATTCCAGCTTTCAAAAGCTTTCCGGAACTTCCCCAACTAGAAGGAGGCTTCCTTGAATCTGCATGGCTTTAATTTCTACTTCTTTCCTAATTTTTAACCTCATTATAACTGGTATTAGAGAGTCTTTGGAGTCCTCAACACATTCCTTTACTGTTCTGAACCCCTCAAAGAGTATGTGTGTGGGGGGTCACATTTGATTCTTCTTTGTCTTTTCTGTAGTGCTTATCATGGTAGGCGAGCCTGTCATTGCTTTCACAGTTAGGAGAGTGTGAAGGTGACCTGGTTCTACTGTCCATGCCAGTGTCTCCTCTCAGTGTTTGGTTAGTGTGCCCTTTACTTGCCCTTTGGTGTACTTGGACTTGAAATTCTATGTGAGAGTTAGAAGGGAAGAGAAAAACTTGGCTCCAGGAATCTATGAGCAAAGTCATTGCTGAAATGTAAATATAAAGATTGAGGGGAAAAATGTGAGAATGAAGCCAGCTGTCTAGCTTCCAGCCATAGAATTATCATAAGAGCTGACGTACTCAAGGTCAAAACCACACTCTCCTTGCACACGAAAGTTCCCAAGGAGTTTGAGTGAAAGTTTTCTGATTTCCCGATGACTTTGAATATGACATGCTGATTCCCTCCCACCACTGCTTAAATAAACAAATAAGTAAATAAATAAATGAAGTCTACTTCCCAGATCTGTTCTTCAGTCTACTCCGCTGCAGAATAGGGTATGCCAGCATAGGCTGAGGTCACCATGACAGTAAGGCAAGTTCCCTTTTAGAACACCTCACAGGGACAAGGGCCTGTTATTTTGAATATCTTCAAAGAATTTTTTTTTGTCAAGTTAGATATTATTTAGTAATTCAGCCTCCTACTTTTACAGGAGAGAAAATGAGATGCCAAAGAAGGGGGACTCTTGCTTAGAATGTCACAATTAGATGGATACATTGAGGACTTTTTAAGCAACCTAAAAATCACAAACACCCAAATGTGATGAGATTTTAAACTGTATCAGCTACTTTTGAAAGATAAGAAACCTCTTCCAGAGAAGTTATTTTTACTTTATGAGCTTTTGGATAATGCTAAAAGACATTTGAGGCAATTTAAATTAATACGGCTCATGAGACATAAACCTTCTAAAATGTATTCCTTAAAAAAGTGAGCTTTTATTATTTTTACTCCAGTTAAGGAAAACATTCTAAATAAATTCTATTATAAAGCATAACACATATACAAATAGTTTTTCCACAAAGTTTAAAGTACTACATGTGTTGGGCCTCAAAGAAAAATACTATGGGAAGGGAATTCAGGATCTTCAGCCAGGAAGTCCTCATGCAGGGAGAGGCCAATGCCATGACCCATCTTACTTTCTCCTAATGCCACATATTCATTTTTTAACCACCCCCCAGAGACAAATGGGAACATTATCATCATTCTTTATAAATTAACAAAATCAAGGTTTAGAAAGTTGCAGACTTTGGACAATAAAGATTAAAGCAGAACTTTGGACTTCTGGACTCCAATCCTTAGCTTTTGCCTTGCGTTTAAATGAATTCTTGCTAAAAGAGGGGCTGTGCTAGGCTGAGGTTGTAGCTCAGTGGTAGAGCGCTTGCCTCACATGTGTGAGGCACTGGGTTCGATCCTCAGCACCACATAAAAATAAATACATAAAAAGGTATTGTGTCTATTTACAACAAAAAGAAAAAAGAGGGCCTGTGCTTGGGTAGGGCTTTTTGTTGTGTTTTAATCAGCAAAGCGCCTCTTCACAGCTTCAAGGTTCAGCTTGGTTACCTTGGTTTTGAGAGTCCTTCTGTAGTTCCCTCTAGCTGACTGCATGTACTTCCTTCTTTGTGTTTCTAGGACTTCTGTCTATCCATTTTGTTTTCATATTTCCTCTCTTCTTCAATCTCATACTAACTCATATTGATAGATAATCTCACCCTTGTATGGACTATGAGCTCCTTAGGGAAAACAGCTCATTTTTTTTTCTGTTGTTCTTCATTTCTCTTTTCCCTGTCTATCCCCAAACGTTGCTCTGCATTTCCCCAAATAATACCCAAAGTAATACTGCTCAGCATAGGGAGTAGTTACGACATTTGTTGTTATTGTTGTTGTTTAATAAATATATTTGTCAGTTAAACAAAATACCATAGACTGGATGACTTCAACAACATATTTATTCTCTAATAGTGCCAGAGGCTGGAAATCTAAGAGCAGGGAGCCAGCATGGTAGAGTTCTGGTGTGAGTGCTGGTTCTGTTTTGTAGAAGGCCACCTTATCACTGTGTCCTCTCATGGTAGGGTGGGTGAGATGGATGATGTGTAGCATACTCTTTAGATCTCTTCTTATAAGGACACCAATAACTACCAACCTCATCTAAACCTAATTATCTCCCAAAGACTGCATTTCCAAATACTATCAGATGGAGGGTTAGGGTTTCTACGTATGGATTTAGGAAACATACCTAACGATTAATTAAATCTTTTAACCATAGGTCTGTGAGTGCATTATGATTAGTTGATGGAGTATTGTTTAGAATATCCCCTTTTTCTAGGTATAGAAGCCAAACACTTAGTTACTTAACAAGTATGTATTGAATATCCTATTGCCTTTAAGGAATTTTGCTGAACACTCAGTAAGGCCCTATCAGTGTTTAAGACATTGTATATTCTCCTTTAAGGATACATTTTACCTGCTAGGTCTCATCTTGTTTTTTAAGAAAAAGAGAGAGACTTTGTTTTTACAGAAAGTTATTGCACATTCCTATTAAATCATTAGGAAATTGGCACAAGTGGCAGGGAGCCAAACTGGCCTAAGTCTGGCTGGGCAGCATCTGGGGGTCATTCCAGCAAAGCTGCTGGAATAACGATGTGTTCTCCCAGAAAGTGCTTTCTGTCAAGTCTCTTTTGGAATTAACTCCTCATGCATGGATCAATAAACCTCACCAACTTGCCAATGTAATTAAGACATGGCAGGTTAAGCATTACTATTAATTGAGTTCAAAGTAAAATAAGATGAAGAAGGTTGTTTTTGTGAAATTGTGCTGTCAGATTTCCCTCAAGGGCATCTCAGTTCTTATGGAGGAGGATCCGGGAAAAGGTGGGGATTGCTATCTGTGGCACCTTGGGGAAAGTGAGCAGCTAGGCATATGCCTTTTGCATATTTTTAACTGAAGAATGAACTATCTGCCAATTGTAAGAGACATTGAATGAGCACATTCCAGTTGCACAGGACTGTGCTCAGTACTGTGGGGTTACAGAACAGCATGGAACTTGGTCCATGCTCTCACAGAGCCCTTGCATGGCTGGGAAGGGGCCAACATGCAGACAAATACAGTACAAGCCAAAATCACCTGACTTTTTTGTCAGAGAGACTCAGGCAGTGGTCAGGGCTCAGAGAATAGGACATGTTCTGTACTGCAAACCAGCCTCAAGAAAGACCTCCCAGAGGAGGTAGTATTTGAACAAGACTCCCAAGGTGGAGTTGGATTTGATAGGGTGAAAAGAAAGAATGAGAATGATTTCAATTTCTAAATGATTGTTTTCCAGGTTAAATTGCATTAAAACTCCCAGGACAAAAGGAAAATAAATCATCCTGGCCATTAGGGATTTATCAAGCATTCATTATATGTGTATTATTCTGCAGGAAAGAGGAGGGTAGAAGAGGTAAAAGATATGTTCTGGTTTACACAATTTTTGCTTCAATGAGAGTCTTCCTTAGATGATAATGGAATTTAATATAGAGACCAAATTTCTTTGTCTTAAAACCTCAAGAAAACAAGAGCCACATTGATCTTGTCATTCCTTTGCTGATAAGGTGGATACTTTAAACCTTATAGGGGCTTAAAAATGCGCGCACGCGCGTGCACACACACAAACACACACACACACAGCATCCCTAGACGGTTCAAGATCATTTGTTGGTAGAATTGAGCAGAAGCCAAACTTCATGCCATTGAAGCTAGAAAGAAACCTTGAAGATCCTCTAATTCAAGGTCCTCTTTTACGGATTAGTAATCCAGACCCAGTGAGGGTGCAGTTTTTCCAAGTAAAAGAACCTTGTAAATTTCCTAAATCCTATAACAACCAGTTAAATTATTTGATATTTTTGGGAAAGAATAACAGCTCCCAATTGCTGTTGAATAATATTAAGTGTAGAGGAGAAAAACAATGGCTCTCTACCCTCTGAAGGATTGCTAATTGAGTCTATGAAATAAACTGACAGTAGACAGATTAACAGGAGAAAAGGTATACAAATTTATTAAGCACATGGGGGCATCACAAGAAAGAAAAGTGAGTATCCAAAAGCTCCGATCTAGAAGCGTACATACCTTTTTTAAGGGAGAACAGAGAGGGATGTAGGCCATTTATGGGAGATTAAGTGATTTGAGGGAAAGTGAATGGGCCTTTAGAAGAAAAGGGAGTAGAGTCTGTGATAAAGTCTATGGGGACCATTGTTGGCTTTCAGTCTTCTCTCCTGCAATACTATTAATCTTCCCTTGTTGATAAGATTCTCTGGGAAGGGACTACTGACAATTGTTTTCCTTCAGTGTTTAGTCAAATAAGGAAAGCAGAGAAAGCCCTTCCCTGTGGGGAGAAGAAACAGGAAGGCAGGAGAAGGTCAGACAGATGTTGGTTTTGAGCCTTCCAATCTTGAGTTCAGAGTGCCAAAGCACCTGATTGCGGGGTATCATTTTATGAGCCCCGGTGTTGGCAACTTTATTTAATAATCTACCTGTTTCTTAGCTATATTAATTATACATCCTTTAGCAGTTAACACCTGTACCAATCGCTTAACATAATAATATCTTACATGCATGTGCCCAAAGTACTTTTTTTTTCATTTGATGTTCGCAATTCTACAAGGCAGGTGTTATTTCTAGGTTAGATGTGAAAGAAGTCTCAGTAAAACACTGAAACAGGGTGCTGACATGCATTTTTCTGACTATGAGTCTAGTTTTCTGAACTCTGCACTTCAATTGCCTGCCTAAATGGTACAGTCCAATGAACAACATCTAATGAGTATTTACTAAGCATGTTGCTTCATATTAATGGGCACTGGGGGGGGGCAATTTTTTTAAAGAATCATCAATCACTCAAAGATGGAAATCTAGAATAAATGACATAAAGGGAATTTTCTATTTGGGGAAAGTTTGGATTAGGGTATGAAAGACGGGGACTAATTTTTTTGCAGCTTATCTAAGCCTGTCGGGGTCCCATCTTCCCAAACAGATTATGTCTTACCATGTCCTGTGCCCCCATGCATTCTCTGGGGCTCCTAGCATAGGCTTCAAATTCCACTAGTATTAAGTTAATATTTGTTGATGATGCTGGTCATTTCCCCCTCTGGCTTTTAGAGCACTGGAGAGGTTTTATGTTGGTCCATAGGCATAACAGACTTTAAGTATAGATTTGAATTAGCTCTTTAAAATTATTTTCAAGGAAAGTAAATAACTTCACGCTGCAACAATTGTTAAATACTAAGTTACTCAACACAATGACAGTCTCTTTTAACCAACTGTGTCCAACCAGGTTTTGCAGTTTAGAAGATTATCTTTGGAGGAACTCATAAGTCAGTGAATTGTTACATTCAGTAGGAGCTGTTAATACATCAAAAAAGTCTTTAATCAGTCTCAAAGATTCTAATTATTTCCAAGTATCTTATCTTTACTGTTTCATTGATGTTCTAAGTGGAATCAAACATGCAGCAGTTTTCTAGCAGAGAGGGATGGGTGTCAGTACAATTCAAAGGCAAAGAATGTCCCTATTGTCAAGTTCATGGAGGAATTTTTCCTTGATAAAGTTGTGATTAGGCTTGTGAGTTACATAGGCTTGGAATTCTACTGCAGGAAGCCTTCATTTTATATTACCTTTTTGGGGGTCACATATTATAATTGGAATACTTCATAGCTAATTTATGTACATTTCCCCACTTCTAAAATCTTCCTGGTAAGCTTGGTGAACAAATACTGTTTCTGAAAGATACAAGATATAAAGTGAAAATGGGATCTTTTATGTCCAAGAGGATTTTCATTCCTTTAATCATTAAATTCCTGAGTTGTAATCAATCCAATTCTGCTGTGGATTAGAGCTCATCATAAAGACTCTAGGGAGTAGTCTCGCCAGTAGGAGTCAACTTTTGATTCAGCTCCTATTATTTCCTAAAAGAGCTAGTGTATACAGTGAATTGAAAGGTAAGTGAGTAAATCAGGTTTGAACATCAAGACACACATTTGTAAGTACACATTCATGCCCAAGCCAGAAACCCTACCACAAAGGAGAGTTCCATTTACTCTGAGAGGATATAAAACTGTATGTCTGCCAAAAAAGTTATTTTTTTAGAAAAATTAGACAGAAATTTATAAACAGACACTATAGCCTAATATACCAACCAAGTGAAAATTTAAGTGAGACAAGAAACTATAATTTAAAGATTTTTGAATATGGTACTTGCAACAGTGTGTGTGTGTGTGTGTGTGTGTGTGTGTGTCTAGGGATGTATTGAATTTGAGAGTAATTTATGGAAAGTGCTGCCAGTATGGTATTTCAAATGCTACACAATTTGAATTTAAACTACTCAATGGGATCATTAAGATTATTATGCATGTTTTCAAAGAGTTTGAATTCAAATGACAACTTTAAAAAAAAAGATGCCCTTTAAAAACTGAGGGATGTTACTGCACTTATAGAAATTCATCCAGTTTGAAGTAGTTTACCACCTCCCCTTCTTAAAAAGTGCATGATGATAATGTGATCAAGAGATAGGGATGTTGGAAAAACTGCATGTTGCAAATTCTTTTGATAAGTAGAAATAAACTGCAAAGCAGAATTTAAGGGCAATGAGTTATTTCATTAAGCACAGTTGACAACAGAAAACCAGGAAGGGACCAGGCACAGTGGCACATGCCTATAAATCCAGTGATTTGGGAGGCCCAGGCAAGAAGATAGCAAGTTCAAGGCCAGACTCAGCAACTTAGTGAGATGCCATGTTTCAAAGTAAAAAATGAAAAGGTCTGGGATGTAGCTCAGTCATATAGTGCCCATGGGTTCATTTCCCAGTGCCAAAAAAAAAAAAAAAAAAAGAAAGAAAGAAAGAAAAAAGAAAAAGATAATCAGGAAGAGATGAGAGAAACAGGATGATCACGGATCAGTGTGGGACTGTTGGCGTGGATTAGACAATGCAGACTAGAATGTGAAAAGTTCCTTTAAGCTCATTACTTTTGCCATTTGGTTGACTTTCTATGGGTGGATCTTGGAATATGCAGTTCTCTTTCATTTTGTGCCATGTAACCAAGTGAACAATGTACAATAGAAACAGAGGGGTGCTTACTCATTTTTCAAGGGTCTTTTTGCAACAGATTTTGCAAAGTGATTTTGCAATGGATTTATCATTATAGTTGTTTTTTAAAAAAAATCATGTAGTTCCAGTGATGGGAAATTTGCTAGCTCTCAAAGCAAATTTTCCTTTGTTGGATTCTCTAAAAGTTATAAAGTTATTTCTTGTTTTGGCAGAAGTTTATTTCCTTACAATATCCACTCATGATCCTGAGAAGACTGCTAATACATCTTCCACTTGACAACAATTAAATTCTCAAGTCCATCTGAATCTTCTCATGTTCAGACTAAGTTCTAGATCATTCATCTTTTTTGTATGTCCTTATCTTGACTACTTCTGGATTGCTCTAGCATGTCTATATAATTCTAGTGTGGACAGTAGAATTTCCATTCCCTTAAATGAAGAAATGGACTTAATGGGACATATGGAACTTCATTTTTAAAACAAACAGGTGTAGCAAAAAAAAAAAAAAAGAAGAAGATTCTTGAGATATCTGATGTGCTTTAAAGTTGAAGGATAATTGTATAACACATCTAATTGAAGTGGAGTAAGATGAGGTGGTGTTGTACTAGGCCTTATTCTCTCCAGTTAATTTTAAGTAGAAGTGAAAGAAAATGTATGATGTTCATCATTTTCTATTGTTTTTAAACTATGTGTTTTATCTCATTCCAGAAGTAACTTATTCGCTCATTACATCTTTAGCATTCTTGGTGTAAGTGGAGTTCATCAATTGTTGAGTTAAAGAATGATAATAGCTATTTGGTGCTTTTCAGTTTATTAAACATTTCCAACCTAAATTTGAGTGTGTGTGTGTGTGTGTGTGTGTGTGTGTGTGTGTGAACATAAACATATATAAAATTCAGAGGAGTCAGAGGATCTAAATGCAAGGTATTATAGCTAAAAACCTTGTCACTTAGACCAGAGCATCTGTAAGTCAGTTTCTGTCACTTCTTAGTTTTTTTTTTGCCTGGATAGGATATATTTGTAAATGGTTTGGGAGGACAGAAAGTTCTGATTTATGTACCCATATCAGAGGTGTTGACCATATTCAAGGACTTTTTTGGTAGATTTGAAATAAAACCTGTGAGTTTCTAGAAGCTCTGAGCAGTGTTTCTTTAGAGCATTGAAGTCTTTCTGTTAAGCAGAGTGAATCTGCAATAATGTGAGGACAAGCAGCCTGGGGAGGGTCAGAACTGAAGCAGCAAATGGAACCCCTGGAAGCACTTTCAACAGAAGACTCACTTTGTGTCCAAATCCATCCTCAGGACTGAGAGCAATGGGACTTCAGAAGAGGGTGACATTCCCAAGTGAATGGCATTGCAGTGAGGGAACAAACACAATCTCAGGCTACTAGACTCCACCAGGCCGTACAGCCAGTGGCATGGTACTGCAGAAGTCCAAGCTCACACTCAGTCTGGACTTTAATAAAAATCTACTCATCCTCCTTATTCCTCCCTTCTAACCGGAAAAAAAAAAAAAAAAAAAAAAACAACTTCCTCCCCACCTTCCTAATCTCACCAATATCACTCCTGTTATGATTTAGATATGACGCATCCCCGGAAAGCTAATGTGTGAGACAATGCAAGATCCTGAGGTGAAATGATTAGATAATCACATCTATAATCCAGTCAGTGAGTTAATCTACTGGTAGAGATTAAATGCGTGGTAGCTAAAGGAAGGTAGGATGTAACTAGAGGAGGTGGGTCACTAGGGGCATGCCTCTGGAGTTTAGATATTGTCCCTGGTGAGCAGAACTCTCTCTGCTTCTTGGTGCCATGTCCTGAGCTTTTTCCTCCACCAGGCCCTTCTGCTATGTTGTTCTGCCTCGCCTCAGGCCAAGAGCAATGGGACTCTGTACTGAGATTGTGACTGAGACTTCTGATACCATGAGCCACGATAAACTTTTCCTCTTCTAATTGTTCTTGTCAGATCTTTTGGTCACAGCAACAAAAAAGCTGACTCCCCAGCCATCCCACCTCAAAACCACCTTCTACCTTCCCTATCATACATTGTTTCTGATTCATGTCTTTATCAGATGGAGCCTAAATCCCTTTCAGAGGACTCCAGGAAACTCACATATTTAATCAAGAGTCCCATCGCAACAGCTCTTTCCAGTAACCCCAGTACTGGGCAGCTGATTCCAGTAATGGAGGAGATGCATTCTTCTGTTAGGCAATGGATCACACTCTCAGAGGGGATTGAGCAATCTCCTTGTCCAGTTGCATTTAAATCATAGATTTAGATTCTGAAAGGCCCTCTGGACCCAGACTGCAAGCACTGGACAGTTTGTGGGCAAGAGGGAGGTTAAAGGGGTCTTGTGTGTATCTGTTGGACAGAACCCAGGGGGAGAATAGTATGGGTTTTCAGTTTTTCCCTTATATAAAACAGGAAGGTGGGCATGTGAAGGATACCCAGCATCCTGTCACTGAAAGGAAGGGAGCAGAAACTGGACAGGTACTCCTCAGAGACACTATGCAGAGCCCTTTTGTCATTGACTGTGGGGTGGAGAAAGTAACCTGGAAAGACAGCATGAAAGTAAAACACAGGGAAAGGACCTCTTTGTACATGCATCCATGACATACTGCGCACCAACCCCCCACAATATCTTACCTTCTTGGAAAAGGATCATAGTTATTCATTTGTGCTGGATAGAAATTATCTAGTGATGCCAGTCAATCCCTTTTGCAGTTAAAGGGAACTTGACATTATTGGCAATCACAAATATGTATCAGAAACATCAAAATCCAAAAATCCAAACTCAATATCTCCTGACATTCAGGACCATCCTTGCCATTTGGCTCAGTCTCCACATGCAGAAAGCCACAAAATGTTATATAAAGCTCAACATTTAAATTGAAGAGACATCTGTTTGAATCTAGACCCTGCCACTTTCTACTTTATAAAATGAAATGGCAGGGATCAAGATTCTTTGGATCTTTAAAGCAAGGATTTCTTGTCCATTAAAGGAGGCTGATAAAAGGAGGTACTTATCATGTTGGATTATCAGAAAGACTGACTGAGTTCATTTGGGTTTAAGTGCCTAACAGTTCTTGCCTCCTAATGGATCTCTGAGATCATACCTTCTCTGACAAATAGATATAAATATTCCATCAGAATTTTTATTATAATGTCTTTCCTCAATCTTTGTCCCCTCTGTCCTGTTACACTTCTCTGGCAATATTTCAGTCTCAGTGAACCCAACCACTTCTTTTGGTTGCCAAAGCAGTTGAATGTTGCTAGAGAAAACACATAGCCAAGCACAAGGATATCATTAAAAGTTGTGACTAAACCAGATCTAGGCCTTGATTCCACTTTGCACCCCTATATTCTGCTCTCAAGTGTTTTATACATATGTGATCTACCCTGATTTCTAATTACCCCCATCCCCACTGCCTCCTTCTCGAGAGATATTCTTGCCTCATTCTTCATAGTAGAATGGAAGCTACCAGAAGAAACTCCCTCAGATTCTGCTATCAAATATGATCTGTTAGATTATCAAATGCCATTTGGTCAAAATACATGCTGTGATCTCATTCTCTCATCATCATCTCAGGACTATTACTTCATGGATTATCCATCCTTTATCTCACACCTTCTGCCTTTCCCTCTGAACTGGATTCTTCTCAACAGCATCTGGTTATATTTTAGCAGTGGTCCTTTTTTTTCCTCTATTGGTTCCACAGCTGCCTGTAGCTATTGATTTCTTTACATAAAAAGTCTAAAAAAATCAGTTATTAGAAATGCTGCCTCATTTTCTCATCTGCATTCTGCCTTTCCTTTTGCCTGGCCCCTGTCTCCTCCACTCCTGTATTGACCACATTGGCATCAGTGACTTCCATATTACAGGAACCATGGTTCTAGATCAGTATTCGTTCAATGTGATATCTCAGTGAGGGATGGTCATTGCATCCTTAAAAGCTTTCATCCCAACTTTCTTACCACCCCCAGACTCCTGATTTTATATTTTATCTAATTTTCAGTTTCCTTTGCTATCTTGTTCTCTTTTCATGACCCCTAAAGGGTCCAGTTTTTCTGGGTTCCTTATAAATTCTTTCATTTTCTTTTTAGTCACTCTCATTTCCTCCCATCCTTTTTGAGTATGCTGATATATCTCAAATAGGAACCTTGCTGGCACTGTTACTATTTTTTATCTTAGCCATTTGATATGTAGTGGTATCTCATCACAGTTTTAATTTGCATTTCCCTAATAGATAATCATGCTAAACATCAGTGCTGGAGAGGATGTGGAGATACTAGATCACTCATACTTTGCTGGAGGAATACAAAATAATACAACCACTCTGGATAGGAATTTGGGAGTCTCCTTTACAGCTAGACTTACAAGTAGCATATAATTCATCTATTGCACTCCTAGGTTTTTATCCCAGAGAGATGGAGGCTTGTGTTCACTCAGATATCTGTTCATAGTGGCTGTATTTATAATAGCCCCAACCTGGAAACAACTCGGATATCCTTCAGCAAGTGAATGATTAAACTGTGGTACATTCTTACCCTGGAATACTGTTCAGCAATAAAAAGGAGGGGTTATTGATATATGCAACAACTTCTCCAAAGAGTACTATAGTGAGGGGAAAGGTTACATACTATGTGACTCTCTCTATATTGTTCTTGAAATGACATTATAGAAATGGTGAACCGATTAGTGAGTGTCCAGAGATAGGGATGGGAAGCAGGGAACTCTATGCTACAGGCATTAGGGGTGAGAAATAGATGCAGTTACAAAATAGAAATCGAGGGATCATTGTGTGCTACACCTGCTCTGTATCTTAGTTGTGGTAGCAGACACATCCATCAATATAGGTGATAAAATTGCCATAAAATTAAATACACACATGTACATGTGCATACACATAGACACATGGACTAATGAGTAGAAGTATAACTGGAAGATCTGAGTAAGATTATATTGATATTTTTGTCATAATTTCGTACTATACATATATAGTTTCATCCTTGGGGGAAAATGGATAAAAAGTTCATGGATCTCTGCATGATTTCTTGAAACTTCAGGTGAATCTACAGTTATCAGAAAATTTAACGTTTAATTCATTAAAGAATGACATTTTTGTATTTAAAATAAAAATTCTTGTTTTAGTTGCTAAAAGTCAATTAATCATTAATATATAGAGAAATGAAAATGAAAGGCCCTTGCACAACTCCATAACTCTGTCTCTCCCCCTCTGTCACTTTCACACACACACACACACACACACACACACACACACACACACACCTTTGTTCTCTCTGCTCTCTCACCTCCAACCCACAGTTCAGCTCCATGTGATCTGGTTTCTGTCCCATGACTGCACTTACACCCCACTCCTCATTTCCAGTGACCTCTTTGGGTTCTGAACACACTGAAGCCTTTTCATTCCTTTCTATTCTTCATCCCTCTAAAGCCTTTAAAGATGTTGACACTATCTTGACACATTTTCTTCATTTGGCTTCTGTAATACCATATACTCTGGGTCTTCTTCCTACCACCACATTCACAACTTCCCACTCTTTTTAATAGATTTCCCTTCCTTTCTTCATTCCTTGAACTTGGTGTTTTACTGTTTTGCCCTAATCCCTCATCTGGTCTCATTCTGCACTGCTGAGTGATTTCATCTACTCCCATGACTACAAATATCATCTGTGTGCTGAAAACTCTGTGGCCAAGATCTGCAGCCCAGATCTCTCTCTGGGCTCCAGACTATGAATATCAGCTTCCCAGACAGTCTTCCTAAATAAGCTTGTAGGTTCACGGTGTGACGCTGCACTTGGAAGCCAGGATTTTCCCCTTTTAAACCTTTCTGCTCTGTGTTCCTGTTCGGTAAATGGCACTTCCTAGGCGCTCTAATTAGAGGCATGGGAGCTGTCCTGGACTCCTGCCCTTTTTCCATCTCTCCTCTCATCCACTTGTTAATCAACTTCAGATGTTATACTTCTGCTTCCTTCATTTATGTGGCACATTCCTTCAGAGTTCTTTGATGACTTCATCACCTTGAAGAAAAATTTCATACTCCTCCAACTAGCATGTAAAAAGGCTATAACCACACACACACACACACACACACACACACACACACACACGTGCACATGTGTGTACTCACACACTTCTGAAGTGGGGAACACTGTCTCTTCCCTCTGGCACTGGGCAAGTAAATACATTCCCTTCATGGAATATGTAGCTTCCTTACTTTCATCCCCATCACTAGCCAAGAATTATGCTCCTTTCAGCCTCAGATATCAGTTTTTCCTCAAGAATGAAAGTGATTCTTTACCATACCCAGAATTCTGTGATAGAATCTCCTGCTTGACCCCATCACAGCATTTAGAAGTTTGTATTTAAATTATCTATTTCTCCTGCAGCCCATTAAACACTGGTTCTCCCTGAGGTCAGGGATGGGATCTTGTTCCCCCTTGTATTCTACATAGTAATCACTCAATGTGTTTCTTGACAGAGGGGTTGAAGTGAACAAAGAGACATCATTAACTCTAAAGCCCTACACTTAAGCTAAAGGGGTGTCTGTGGGGTAAAGGGTCTTAAACTGGCTAAATGGTTCCAGTTTCTACAACCCTTATTTCTGCACAGCCCCTCACTTCTAAAACTTTTAGTCATTTCCTCTGAATCTTGCCAGCAATCTTCTATTTTCCTGTAGGTTCTCTCCGTCTCTCCTGTGTCATGTAGACTGGAATGAATCATGGTCTGCTGACTTTTAAGTGTTGTGTCATCAGCTCTCTGAGCCCCTTCTCAGTTTCTGTGGCTGTTGTCCTCCTTGCTATCTCCACCCCAGCAGACTTTGATGATCCTCCACATCCCTGGCTACTCTAACCCCAGTTGCTTTATTCACCTAATATGTTACTTCATCCATAGTGAGTAGTGTTTTTTGTTTTGTAACAGTTACTATAACTTGTCTGATATGTTATGTATGGAAGTATCTCCCACTAGGAATCAGGAAAGCTGGGCCCACCTGGCTGAGCTGTTGCCTAGGAGACTGGCCTTAAGCAGGGGACCATACCTTCATAGCACCTGCCATTTTTAAGTATGGATTTTGGTTTTGCTTGACTGCATCCCACTCCTTGAGAACAGGGGAAATTTATAACCTCCTGTAGTACTGAGAAGGCTACTAATCCCCTGCCATCATCTGACACTGAGATGCTTTTTAGCGTATACTGAATGGATCAGCTCTAGTGATGTTGGCACGAAGACAAGACAAAACCCTGTGGTCTTCTAAACCAATCAAGTACCCTATTTTTGCTCCTATTCCAGGCTCTCTTTCCACTGCCTTCTTCCCCACTCTGTTTCCTCACCCCAGTTCTGTATGCAGCCTAATCACACATATCCTATTGTAAAAGTTTTTGGACAGTATAAGGGATAAAAATCTTATGCCCTTCAAAAATAATAATCTTATGCCCTTTCCTTATTCAGGAAAAGGTAGAACACTTGCAGTGATTCCCCCTTTGAGAATTGTTTTCCATCTTCCCTAGTTTCAGACAAAATTAGATGGATTCAGCATGAGCAGGCAGCACTGTAATGTCTCCTCTTCCTCCCACCTGATGAAACTCACTTTCTTCACTTCACATTGCACTAAGCATTACCAATTTGGCTGCTGGTGAGAAGTGCGGACCTGAATCCTACCTGTCTATTCAAGGTTCCCACAAACCACTTGTTAAAGTTTGGGGGCAAGAAGTCAAGCCTGCACTGACTGCATTTTAGAATCATTCCTTCCCTCTGCTTTCCAAGAGCTGCTGTTAGCTGGCAGAACTACCTTATCCACGCGATACATCTAAAAGCCCAGTGATTTCTTTGAGGAGTAAATAAACCTGGCTGACTGTGAGGCAAAGCAGAAACGGCAAAAAGCAAGGAAGAATAGCTGAGGTCAACTGGTTCCTTTTCGTCCCCACTCATAATACATATTGAACTCTGGAGGAAAGAAAGTAAAATTGAAGTGGGTTTCTGTGCTCAGACACCCACCCTGATAATTAGATCTTTGGGATTTCCTGAGGCACTGCATCCGAGTATCATCTGTATGGATAGTGTAGGGCAAAGATGATGCTAAGTGTAGTCTTAAACAACCTCTCCATTTGGTGTGATGGAAGATTCTTACAAAGAAAAACAGAAGTGGCAGAGTCTTGAAACTTCCACAGAGAAGAAGTCAGGACTGGGGACTGCAAGTGAGTGTGCCTCTAGTCCCTCTGGTGGGCACTGGTCCACATCACAGGAAGCCCAGCTGTGGTGTCTGTTAGCATTAAGCAACTCTGAGCAGCTGGCAGACAGCATTAGAGGCAGAGAGAAGTTTCTTTTGATAGAACAAAGAGATTTTAAAGATACCCAAGTTGAACCTTCCTTTCTCATTGTGCTAGTGGAGAAATTGCAGCCCAATCATGGATCTAACCAATCGTTTCACTAATGTTCTGAAGCAAGAGTAGTTGCCAGTCTACCCTTGATGTGAAGCCTACATGTATGGGGCATATGAACCTTATTAATTAAGCAAAGGGGTATTCAAGTCTTCTTGAGGGGTGTCCCCTTCACATACAGGTATGTGAGCAGTTTTTTTAGCCTCTCATTCGGTTGTGTTTACTATCTCTTGTAGTCAGCTTTTTCACTACTGCAATCAAAAGACCTGACGAACAATTTTAGAGTAGGAAAAGTTTATTTTGGTTCTCATGGTTTCAGAGGTCTCAGTCCATAGATGGCTAACTCCATTGCTCTGGGCCAAAGGTGAGGCAGAACATCATGGCACAAGAGTGTGGAGGAGGAAAGCAGCTCAGGACATGGCAATCAGGAAGCAGAGAGAGAGACAGAGACATTGCAGACCAGGGACAAAATATATATTCCAAAGGCACACCCCTAATGACCCACCTTTTCCAGCCACACCCTACCTGCTTGCAGTTAACAACTAAGTTAATCCCTATCAATGGATCAACACACCGATTAGGTTAAGGTACTCCTAACCCAATCATTTCACCTCCAAACTTTCTTGCATTGTCTCACACATGAGCTTTTGGGGGACACCTCATATCTAAACCATAACATTGTCAGTGAGAGAATCTTTAGGAAGTTATAGCCTAAGGTCCTGAGGCCAGTATTGTCAGTGTTGGGACAGAGCTGGAAATGGTATGGTCACCTCAGCCCTCATACACCTCACATCTCTGTACCTGCAAGGGGCTTGGGTCTTGTGTAATTAAGTGACTTGTTTATGTATGACCTCCAGCCAGCCCTTTCTCACTGAGACTCTTCATGAGCCTCCAACTTTATAGACTTGAACGGGCAGAAATCACGGCAAGAAAAGATAGTTTTCTTCAGGCAATGAATTCAGCTTGATTTTAGGAGCTATCTTTTTAAGCATATTACAGTTTATTCTCTGAGGTACATTATTTATACATGGACAATTTATATTAATATTGATAGTTACATAGAGGTGTGTCTCACTGTTTCTATTCTGAATGCATCTACACCAGATTTTTTTTTTTAATTCTGATGGCCAGATCCCAGCCCATAACAATAAAATCAGAATCTCTAAAAGTGAGGCACAGACATTGACATTTATTATTACTTCAAATAATTTAGTAATCAAATATGACATAAAAGGCTAACTTTCAATGGCTCATTTAGGAAGAAAATAACTCCCCAGTCCCCAATTACCACTAGCATAAAAGGTGAATTCTCTCAAATTTTCTGGCATTTTCCACAGCTGCAGATTAAGTAACTTTGTCATCATGTCCTACCACTCTCTTGCTCCCAATTTATTTTTAGCTGAACTCATATTAGAGGACAAGGAGGGGCGATAAAAGAAAGTGACCTTTTTCAAAACAACTTTTTTGTGTTAGAAAAATGATTCATTGAAAAAGCCATGGCTTTGGGATTCTACTCAAGAAAGCGCTTGATAACCGTTAATATATGCTCAGAAGCATACCTAAAGGGATCCTCCTTTATTTTCACTAAAGAAGGTCTTAGTCAAGGCTGTTGACAACCTGGCCATGACAAGAATTGCCTTCCACATTGGAAAAGAGCTAGACAAATCAGAAATGAGATCCAGTCCCAACCTGGAGTTCTAAGACCACAGCAGCAATGGAGTAGCAGAACTGGGTAAACAGCTGTGCTGGAAGTAGATTTAATTCATCAGACCTACCCTTATACTTACATATCCTTTTGCTTACTGAAAGTGTTAAGAGGAAAGGTAGCTCAATTATGAATCTACATAAGTATGCGTGCCTGTGTGTGTGTGTGTGTGTGTGTGTGTGATTTCCTTAATGTCTTACATATTATTTGGGCAAATAATGTTAATTGATATAGCAAACAAACCTCCAAAGCTCAGTGTTTTAACACAATAGAAGTTGATTCGTTCTGATAATATGCCATTGAGTCGAGCAGCTGCTTTCTACTTGGGAATGCAGGGACATGGGCTTGCTTCACCACTGACTCCACCATTCTCCAGAGCCCAGGTGTCCTGGGCTACATTCTCTGCATCTGGCAGATGAGGGAAGAGAGAGCATCCAAGAGCTAGTGAGGTGGTGGTGGTAATGACTGCTGGCCAGACTTGGAAGTGTAACACGGTGTTCCTTTAGTGATACTTCATTGGCTGGGACTAGTCACTTGGCTGTAGTTCCAAGGAAGACTTGGAAATATGTCCACACTATGTGCCCAAAAAGAAGAGGAAGTGGTTAGATGCACATGTAACTGATGTTCCCCTTCCTCCTCTTCTTTCTCCTCCTCTTCTCCTTTTCTTCTTCCTCTCCCTCTCTCCTTCTCCTTCTCCTTCTCCTTCTCCTTCACCATCATCAGAGCTCAATTTGAATGGGTATACCTTCCTGGAATTTTCCAAATCAGGTTTCATGGCTTATTTATCTTTCTCTATATAATTCTTTTTGTCTCTTTTTATATATTTTCTATAATAATCTGGTTTGAATTCATGACCAATAAATAGATCTAGTTTCCCCCAGCTGGATAATTTAACATCTAATTCTTCCACATTGACTATTGGGTATTACCTTTTATTATAGAGGGAGAAAAAAAAATATTTGTTCAGTTATTCAACAAAGCTCAGATGAAAGCTGGGAGTTCAGTGGTCAGCAAAAGCAGACTAGTGCCTGATTCCTGGAAGTTTCTCTTCTAATAAGGAAATTGACAGAATCTTTTAAAAGAAAAGGGCATTGTCCCAGGAGAAGTAGAACAAAGGAACTTGACCTAGACTGGAGGGGTCAGGGCAGACTCTGCTGAGGAAGTGGGACTCTACTGAGCTGTGGGGAGCCTGTAGGAGTTTAGACATCTCAGACAGGGTGGCCTGCTGACCTAGGAACTGAAAGAAGGCTCGTGCGGTTAGAGCTGAGATTGAGGGAGAAGCGTGATGCCAGATGTGTGTGAGAGGTGGGCCATGAAGAACGCCGGCCTTGCTGAGCTTGTTGGCCTTTCTCCCAAAAGTAAAAGAAAGTTCAGCCATTTTATTACTCCTTACACCACTCATCCATCACAGGCTTTTCCTGAAAGATCTTTGGCAGTAGGGGGGATAGGGAAGCAGCTTCATGAGTAAGTGGATGGCAGAACCTTTTCCCTAAGCGTTGTGGTTTTTAGCCACACACCATGTGTTCCACATCTCTCCAGCTCTCCTCATTGTTTCCTAGAGCTAAATTGTAAGATGAGCCTGAGCTAAACACAGCTGAGCTAAAAACACAACCTGAGAAGGGAAAGGTTTTTCCTGTCCCAGATGTGAGCCCAGCTGTGTATGTCCCCCCACACGACTTAGTGAAAGACACTTTGGATTTGGAGCTCCATTTCCAGTCCTTTCTTCTACTAACTGATTCCATCTTAACATATTTCTGACAAAGTTTTCAAAAAAAAAAAAAAAAAAAAGGTCTAGATTAGATCCTTCATGTTCCCAGGTCAGGGTACTTTCCACTTTTCTATACGAATCTCATTATAGTTCTCCCTTCTTTATAATGTTGAAAATATCCCTTCTGATTGAACCAGATCTCTTAGACTTCCTCTTCTTTTCTCCTCACTGAAATGGCCTTTTTAATCTTCTAAAATGAACTAATTTTAAAATTGGAGCTCAAAACTCCCACCTCTAACAATGAATTGGGTAATTTATTTTTCCCCAAGGAACAGAATAACTGTTGGATGGATTGTCTTTAACTAGTTGTCATGGAAACACAAACAACCCCGAACTCCAGACTAGTGACTGAGAGCTTTGGTGACTTGACAAGGCAGGGGGTGCAAAACCCACAGGATATGAAGTCTGTCTTGGTCCTGGGTTTGCCAGAAAGCCAAGGTCGAGCCCTCAGAATGTTCTTCCTCAGTGTAATTTACAGGTCAAGGATAACAGTGCATCCTGTAGAAAAGAGTGTAATTGATAATTGAAGGTGGTGGTAAAGCATTTTGAAGTTATTCCAGTCCAGTCTGTCTCTGAGGCTTAAACAGTGAGTGTT
Source organism: Spermophilus citellus (assembly GCF_964194105.1). Classification (NCBI taxonomy): domain Eukaryota; kingdom Metazoa; phylum Chordata; class Mammalia; order Rodentia; family Sciuridae; genus Spermophilus; species Spermophilus citellus. The sequence goes on along the minus strand of NC_138188.1, from coordinate 118,612,839 downwards.
CCTATAGATTAACTGTTGCCCACAGATTAACATTATGAAATCTTCTAGATATAGACATATTGGAGAGATCAAAGCCTTGCCTTTGACCCAAATCATTCAGTCTCACCTCATTTCACACATCCTATACTCCAACCATCCTGACCTGCTTTGTGTTCCCTGAGAAGTCCCATCTCTTCCTGACCTCTGCTTTTCCTTATTCTGTGCCAGGCATTAAAATGCCCATCCACATCTTTTTGTCTGAATTTTATACAACCAGTTCCATTGCCATCTTATCCCTAAAGTTCCCCTTTATCTCCTAAGTTGGAAGTCATCTCTTTCTCTTAGTATTTTATGACATAGGTTATCTTAATTTATATGCTTATGCATTTATGTGTGTGTATCTTATATTCTCTATAAGAGCAGCTTTTGAGAGAAAGACCTGTAACATATCTTGATTTCTATTTCCTAGAGCTCCTTCTAGTGGGAAAAAATGCTTTGAGGTCAAGAAGCATTAAGCTCAAGCTGAACTCTATGGTGAAAACATCTGTGAACTTGGACAAGTTTATTAACTTCCTCAAACCATATACCTTCTTCATGAGGAGAATGAGAATATCTCATTCTTGAGGAATAAACTTTCAAGAGAACTCCAGGGTAGGGCCTGACACAGGTACTCAGAAAGAGCATTTTATATCATTCATACATTGTGTTTCTGTGGTTAGCATTTAATGTTTGCATTATACATAAACTACAAGTAACAGTGATCATTTTAAGTAGTCATTGGATACTTATGAGGTGCATTTCATCCCTTGGGATAGGTACTCTGATGCATCCTATTCAGTAAAGGGGAAAACAGACCTAGAGAGCTTGGGCAGCCTGTCCATTTAGAATAGGTATTAGAGAGAACTCCAACTTGAGTTTAATCAGTCTGTAAGACCAGCTCTCTTGATGCTGCATAACATGCTTTCTCATACAGTAGCCAGTGGAACTCATAAATCTTGCTCCTTCCAGGAACAAAATAATGTCTGCTCTCTGTCCTGGACATTTGAAGATAAATCTCAGTTCTCCCATCAACAGCTTTCTCTCCAGGCTAAACATCCAAGTTCATTTTCTCTTCCCTCACAGGTCAGCTTTGCAACTCTCTCCCTGTGTTCATCTTCATTGCTTTGCCCTGGACAGGATCCAGTTCTTTTATGTACATCTAAAGTGTACATAAAACACTTGGCTGTTTGGTTGCTTTGAGATACTACTCAGGGAGGTGGGAGAAATTGATGATATATAATACCTCGTTGTCAGGCAACACTTCAGTGAGACCTTAACGTGACCACATGTTGACATGGTCAGGCACTCATGACAAATTGGGGAGCCTGAGCTGCGAAGATGTTGACTAGAATTAAGGGAATGAATGCCTCAGAGAAGGGAGGTTTTGAATTCTGTGAAGCTTCTGTCTAGATTTTATGTTTAGATTTTATGAACTCTGTCACTTGCGAGTGAATTTTCATGCTCAGTATCTTAAAATACAGCTGCAGTTTGGGTTCCACCCTCTTCACTTAACAGGGTGATTAACTATTTGTGATGAATAATTATTTAATTGCCAGTTCAGCTACATGTGTGTGGGGTTGTTTTGCTTCTTTCCTCTTCAGTGTAAGCCAAGTCTTTGCAATAATAAAAATAATCCAGAATTAGTCAACTGCCTTTTAACAGGTTTTCACTCAGTCTGCCTCAGCAATAAGGTTCCAATTTTACAACATTACCTTTTGCTTTAAATAAATAAATAAATAAATAAATAAATAAATAAATAAATAAAAGCCCCTGCTCAGTCAGTTCGATTTTAACTCTCACAGCATCTCTAGTAACTGTTGACAGAGTCTGTACTTCCCTTTGAACATTTTACTCTATCTTTGGATAAAAATTTAATCAGAAAGAATTATTGCTCTTATAATACCCATTTAACCTTTATATTCACAGTAGATACAAAACCACTTAAAATTTAAAGCTCTCTTTTTATGGACTTGTATGCTGATCCACTTTTTCACAGAGATATTTTTTGCTTGAGTCATTGAGGCAAGACATGCGGGCCACTGCAAACCTCCAGTCTTCTCCCTTGACTGATTTCCCTTTCCATGTACTCTTTGCTCAATTAATTATTTTAACAGTGACTTGCTGTTTTAAGGGAAGTTCTTTATTAATGCCACTAAATCCTTTTTTATAGTTGTAATCCTTCTGTCCATTATTAGAACTATTTCATGTTTTCTGTCTTCAGAATGTATAAGTGCTTAACTTCCCATAATTTTTTGTGCCTGGCTCTCTTAATTTTATAGGCTTTACTAGCAAAGAGGTGTATATGTATCAGTGGGGAACAGACCCAGGGTCTTGAGCTTAATGTGTAACAGAAGCTTAAGTTTCCTTATTTGAACAACTTATGTGTCGAAAGACAGATGATACACTACAGTGTTCTTTTCTTTTAATTTTCTTATCACAAAAGTAATTCATCTTCCAACTCAAACCAAATTTTATAGAAATTTCTAAAATAAAGAGTGAAATATTCTTCTCAAGACCTCTTCCTAGACGAAGGTACTGTTAAAGGTCTGTGTATCTACTTCTGGAACTTTTTATACACCATGAAAATAAATATATGCAGATTATGTGCACACAGTGAGACACATATCATTCTGCATCTTCTTTTTACATTTTTCCCCAACAATGTATAGGTCTGGTATCTTTCTCAGAATGATAGTGCATATGGGTCTTAGTCTTTTTAATGGTGTCACAGAATTCTGTAGGATATACAATCCATAACTCCTTCAGTCATTTCCCTATTGATAATAATTTATATGTGTTCATTTTTTTTCTATTTTTTGCCATTAAAGGCAAATATCTTTGTGCAATTATCTTCATGAAGTTTTGACACTTTCTACAAGATAGACATCTGGGATACACTCACAGCATCAAAAATGCATGTATTTCCATTTGATACCTACCAAAACAGCCCTCTTAAAAGAGGGCCTTGATTCATTCTTGTATAAGATCATCTGAGTCTCCATACTTTCACTAACCTTGAGCATGTTCCATCTTTTAAATGTTTACCAAAAAGGTTGTCTAAAAACAGGATTTTATGTTTTAATTTGCATTTTAAAGGATTTTTAGTGAGTTTAACATCATTTCCTATATTAAGTAACCACCTTCCTTATTCCCATTATTTGTCCATTTGGGGGATTGGGTTATTCATGTTTTTCTAATCAGTGAATTGGAAGTTATATGAGTTTTAACCCATTTTGAAACTGCTCCACAGTGACCTATGAGTTCCTTGGAGAATAGCGTGGGTGGGGAGAAGCTGCCTGGCGGGCAGGGCTCCCCGGTATCCTAAGTCTCCTTCCTCTGTGCCAATCACAAATGTTGATCAGGCAGAGTAGCTCAGTTTTTACCTGCATTTCATCTGAGGCTTTGAGCTTGACATGAAGCAGTGGCTCCTGAGGCTAAAAAAACATATTCAAAAACTCCTAGGGGAGACAGAACTCAGATTTGTCATAAAGACATCTGTCCCAGGCTCTGCAGCTTAGAGTTTTCAAATTGGAAGAGCCTTTAGAGATTAAGTAAGTTCTTATTTTATTGCAAACACCCATGTAATACAAGCTATATGGTTCATATTCGTTGATATGCATAAGATACTAACAGTATTGCCATGAATTCCATCATATATTCCTAGCAATATGAATTGTATTCCTGATAATAACTTGAACATATATTTGGAAACTTGTGGTACTCATCTATAAGCAATGCTCAGAGCTTGTTTGTTTATTATTATGGTGCAGAATTACTTATTTATTATCTGCTACTTTATTGAATACATAGATGATGTGTCCATATGAAGACTTTGCTAACTCAAGAGCCAGCAAGAATATGCTGTCCACAGTGGTGAGGAGCTGATTTGATACAAACTTTCAGTTCTGTTAGTGGAGAGAGCATCTATGTTGACATTCAGCCTGCTAATTCGGGATCCTTAGTGTCTTGAGGCCTACTGTGAATACTTTCCCCCACTTTGCCATTCCCTGCTGGGCAACCTTGGTTGGCTCCTTTTAACCTTCAGTTCTTTCTTCTCTTTTTCAATGAGAGTAATAATGCACACATTGACATCCTGACTAGGATGGAAATGGATGGAAAATGACTGTTTTTACCTTTTGATAATAGAATCATGTTGTACAAAAATGTAAAGAATTATCTGAGTATCTAGTGCCCTTCGTTATAATGTTAAAAGATTGCTAGTTTCAGCAGTAGCCACAGTAATTAAATATGTTTTTATTTTAGCATATTACTTTATCATGTAGAAGAATATTGATATTTTATTTCCAGGCTCTTCTGAAATGAGCTTGCTTTACCCAGTTTCATATTTTGGATCTGAAAAGGGAAAAAGAAAAGATATATAGCTGTGGCACTCATTCTTTAATTCTCTCTGAAATAAGAGCAAAATAATGACTCTAAATGGTCAAAGTAGTAGCCTGAGGGCTTTCTTTTCAATGTTTCTTTCTGTGTACCTTTTAAGAAGGACCTAGTTTCTGCACTTATCTACAGAATTCTTTTATACCAGTTTAATCATTAAATAAGACTTAATATGATCGATTTTTCAAAGACTTATTCAAAACAGATTTTTAAATGGGAAAACAGTGGATATTTCTATGATAAGATAATATATGACCTTCCTTTGTATACTCAGAAATCCTTATTTTCTTTAAAATTTTTATCTTTATTGTTTATAATAAAATGTCATGTCACAATTATTCATTCAGTTCAATCAGCAGCTACTCTAGAGTCTTTGGATACAACAGAGAACAGTACAAGCAGAAACCCCTGCCTTTAAGATCCTCTCATTTCTAGGGGGCAGAAGACATAAAATAATAACAAAAATCAACATAATACAAAAGCAACCAGTATAACATATTAGATGGTGATAGAAACACTATAGAAACAATATAAGCATAGCAGAGATGAAGGTTGCACTTTGCAACAGAACCATCAGGGTAGACTTTCTTTGAGAAGACCATCTTTATGCAATGACTTAAAAAGCCATAAGGGAATGTTCCTTCAATGTTGGAGGATCTTAAAGAGGAGTAGTAGTAGTAGTAGCTGAAGAGAGGGGAACAAACTAGAGAGTAGTAGGAGATGAGGTCAGAGATAACCTAGGGAGTACAGTGCTTCTCTATTAGAACTTTGTAGTCCCTTTTAGGGGCCTATTTAGGGAGCATATTACTTTTATGAAGAATTTTAATTCTTCATTCTAACTTACAAAATCAGTGATAGAAATGCAAACTATTCTATCAATTCCAGGCACATAACAGTAGACCAACAAAATTACATACTAAGAAGTATTCAATAGGCTCCCAACTTTTCTCAAAACAAGGAACTAGGATGGTCTAGTTGAATCTCCTTTTCTGTGAAGAACCAGGACTCAAAAATGGGATGACACCCATTATGTGTCTGTTAAAATAATGGTCTTATGTGTAATATATTAAATATAGGCACTTTCACATATTGATGAAACTTGGCTAAATTATCACAAAGTGAGTGCTTTTGGACCACCACCCTGAGAAGAGAAGTTAATACTAGCAGTAACTCAGGAGGAAGCCTCCTTCACCCCAACCCTGTCTCTTCTGTCGCCAACAAGGCCACCATTCCTGCTTTTAACACAACATATTCATTTATCTACTTTTGTTGTACATGTTTTTTTAGGCAGCTTTCTTTTTTCCTGTTATGTTTTTGAGGCTCTTGTACGATTTTAGATATAGTCATAGTTCACTAATTTTCTTCTCGAAGTTTTCTGTTTTGGTCTTTGCTCATTTCAAGTTAATCTTTATATAAGGTGAACAATGTATGGATCAGTGTTTCACTTTTTTCTTTCTTTCTTTTTTAATGTGGATGCCCAATTGCTTCAACACCATTTTATTGTAAATTAGTTAGATTTATGTGGGTTATCATTCTTTCATTCTCTCAACCATATAAATGATCTAGATCATGATACAAAGGTCTATTTCGGGATTCCCTGTTCTGTTCCTTCAATCTATATGTGTGTCTGTTCTCTAGTTCGCTCCCTGTGTGGATGATAACAGTTTTGTAGTAAATCTGAAAAACAGGCTGTATAATGTGTTCCTTTTTCAAGATTATCTTGACTGTTCTAGTTACTTTGTTTTTCATATGAATTTTTTAATCAGTTTTTGCAAAAAATCCTGCTGGGATTTTGATTGGAATTGTGCTGAAATCTATGGATCACTCTGAGGAGAAGTGACATATTAATAATAACAAGTCTTCAAATGATTTCCCAGTCCTCCAAAAAAAAGTAATAATATTGAGTCTTCCAATTCATTAATATATTATTTGTTTCCATTTACTTAGATTTTTAATTTCTGTAATCATTGTTTCACAGTTGTCCACAAAGAAATCTTGTGTATATTTACAAGGTACTTAATGAGTTATTTCATAGTTGGGGTGCTGTTTTATAAATGCCACTTTTATATATTTTTTAAATTTCCTAACTGTTCATTGTTACCATATAGAGAAAAGCTTGATCTTTATACATTGATCCTGTATCCTATGACCTTAATAATGCTGTTTATGGAGTTGAGGAAGCTCCCTTATGTTTCATTTTTTTTCTGAGAGTTTTAATCCTAAAAGGAGATTGAATTTTGTCAAATGCTTTTTGGCATCAATTGATACACTAATGATATTTTCTTCAACAGATTATTAATATGGTAGAAGGCATTCACTACTCTTTAATATTATATCATTATATCTTTACCAAAATAAGCCCTAATTGTGTTGTTGTACTAATTGTTTTCAATATTGTTGGATTTAATTTGCTGGTCGTTTGTTACAGAGTTTTGCATCTATGATAGGGCTACTGGTCCATAGGTTTCTTTTTTGGCAATTTGTTTGGCTAGATTTGATATCAGGGAAATGCTGATCTCCCAAAAAAAGGGGATGTGTATTCGCTCTTCTTTCATTGTTCTGGAAGAATTGATGTGGAATCAGCATTATTCTTTCAATGTTTGTAGAATTTGCCTGTGAAGTCATCTGGACCTGGAGTTTTCTTTATCAGAAGACTTTTATGTACAAATTTGATTTATTCTTAAGAACATTTTGACAGTTCACATTCCTCAAGAAATTGATCCATTTCATCCCAAAGACTGAAATTTACAGGAATGGTGGTGGTATTTCCTTATTATCATTTTAAGTCTGTAAGTACTATGACAGTGTTTCTTCTCTCATTCATAATATTTGCCACATCTGTCTGATTTGTCTTTCCCCCTGGGTCAGTCTGGATGGAGTATTTCCATTTTGTGGATGTTTTGCCTCAAGAATCAGCTTTCAGTTCCATTGATTTTTCTCTCCTGTTTTCAGCTCTCAACTACAGATTTCTGTGTTTTATTATTTCATTCCTTTTGCTTGCAGCAGGTGTAGTTGTTTTTTCTCCTTCTCCTTCTCCTTCTCCTTCTCCTTCTCAGGTTAAAGTTTCAATTGTTGATTTAATCTTTTGTTTTTCTAATATAAACACTCAATCAATAAGCTCTGATTAATTTTCATTTTATATTTACATTGTTTCATTTTATATTTTCATTTTATTCAAAATATTTCCCCTTAGATCCCTGAGTTATTTAGAAATATATTGCCTAGTTTCCAAATATGTGGATATTTTCTATAACCTTTCTGATAGTGACTTCTAGAATATTTCTTTGTGGCCAGTGAACATACTTTATATAACTTCAGTTTGTTTAAACTTGTTATGATTTGTCTTATGTGTCAGAATGTCATTTATGTTGGTGAATACTCTGTGCCTTTCTCCTATTGTTGGATAGAGTATTCTCTAACCAGCTATGGACATTAAGATCATGAAGCTAATATCTGTTCAATTCTAATATCTGTTCAGGTGAGGGCCCAATGGCATCATGGTGGGAAATGGTAAAATAGGGAATCAGGAAGATGTCAGGCTTACTTTTTTTTTTTTATTGGTTCTTTTTAGTCATACCTAACATTAGGATTCATTTTTACAAAATTATAAAAGCATGAAATGTAATTTGTTCTAATTCAGTGTCCAGTAATTTCCCTTTCCCTCCCCTTCTCTCTCCCCCTGTTCCCTTGCCTCTCCTTTAATGATCTATTTAGTTATAGTTTTAATTTGTCTTTTAATTAGTGTCTTGTAAATATGCATGATGCTTGATATTGTTCCACTGTTCTTGGGTGTTCTGTTATAGTCTTTAACTCCCTCTTCACATATTTTTTTCTTTTCTGTTTTTACCTTTTGTGTGTGTGTGTGTGTGTGTGTGTGTGTGCGCGTGTGTGTGTGTGTGTGTATGTGTGTGTAGGCACACACTCTTATGTTCAAGTTTACTTGATATCTATGGACCCACCTTCAGGTTTACTAATGTTCATGAGGTATCTTCTTCTCTGTTACTATGTTTTTCATCTCTAGCATTTCCATTTTAGTCTTCTCACAGAGAATTAGACATACTCTCACATGACAGTCTCTGTGTCTCTGCTGATCACATGTTTTCTTCCTTTTCTACTAGAATCTTTAACATTAATCACAGTATTTTAAATTTCCTATTACTTCTAGCATCTGTCTTTTGGAATCTGTTTCTGTTGGTTGTTTTGACTGTTGTTTTCACTAATATGCTGACTTTAATTCTTTAGGATAAATATTGAGTTCCATGTCTAGTCTTCTGAGGAACTACCATACTGATTTTCACAGTGATTGTGCTAATTTACAATCCCACCAATGGTATAAAAGTGTTGCCTTTCCCTCACATCCTCACTAGAATTTATTATTGTTTGCAATTTTTCATGGATGTCATTCTTAATGGAGTGAAATAAAATCTCAGCGTTGATTTGTATTTCCTTGATTGATAAAGATTGTGAGCATTTTTTTTCAAATATTTGTTGGTCACCTATATTCTGTTGACAAGTATCTATTTAGTTCATTTGACCATTTATTGATTGGATTATTCAATTTTTTTTCTTTTTGGTAGTAAGTTTTTTCAGTTATTTATATCCTGGATATTGATATTATGTTGGAAAAGTAGCTTTCAAAGATTGTCTTCATGCTCTCTCTTTTTTTTTTTTTTTTTTTTTTTTTGCTATGGAGAAACTTTTAAATTTGATGCCATCCTATTTATTAATCATTGTTATTTTCTGAGCTTTAGAAATCCTATTGAAAAAGTTGTCTGTGAATCTGTGTTGGAGTATTGACTTTCCATTTTCTTCTAACAGTTGCAAAGTTTCTGGCCTAATACCTAGGCCAGAAATTTTGATCCATTTTGAGTTGACTTTTGGGCAAGGTGAGAGATAAGAGTCTCGTTTCATTCTTCTGCAGTTAGATATTCAGTTTTGCCAGGACCATTTGTTCAAAAGCTGTTTTTCTCTAACATGTTTTTAGTGCCTTTGTCAAGGATCAGATGACTGTACCTGTGTGGGTTTACCCATACAACATCTTTCAGGTTGTGTCATGATAGAGCTAAGGACATTCATATCTCAAAACATCAGCTGAGAACCTGTTATAATAATAGATACTTTAGGAACTGAAAGGCAAAGGAGAAATCACTTATATTAAGGAGCTTGAAAGACAGACTATGACCAAGTGCTGTACTAAAAAAAGAGAAAGAGTAGAGAAAGAAATCATAATTGGAAAAATCAATAAAAGCATATTGAAGAAGATATCATTTGATATGGGCCTTTAGATATCACAGTGGTAGGGTTGGGTTGTGGGTCAACAATAGAGCGCTCACCTAGCATGTGTGAGGCATTGGGTTCAATCTTCAGCATCATACAGAATAAATAAATAAAATAAAGATATTGTATCTAACTACAACTAAAAAAAAATTAAAAATAACTAAATAAGTATCCACAGTGTAAATAGTAACTAAGAACCAGAATCTGGAGATTTGGGCTTCAGTCATGGCTCTATACTTCCTAGTTGGATAAATGCTTTTTCTTTCTGTATAATAATAACCCCAACATAAGTGAAATAATGCAGCATCCTGTACCTTTTAAGTGCTCAGTAAATATTACATACCCATCATCATTCACACTGTTTTTATTATCTAACATCAATATAGTCTTAAGCCTTGTTCAATGAGAACTCTTTGTATTAGGAAGAAATCCATGACCTTGATTTATATCAGTTGCTGGTGATATCTGGTTCTTTCACCTTAGAAGAATTAGTCTTAGCGCCATTCATGATGCTAACCCCCTAGGGGTTCCTGGATCCAAAATCCCACTCGTGGATGAGAAAACTGAAGCCCAGAGAAGGGACATGTTGAACTCTGGTAATATATGAGATTTGATTTTGTTTTTCAAAATCAAATGTAATTTATATTTTAATATGATCTAGGCAGAGAATAAAATACAATCTAGAGAATCCTGGCTACTCTGTTTTTTCCTCTGTGTGGTGCTTACAGTGCCAGTGGGCAAATAGCAGTCTTCATGCAACCAGAGACTTCTGAAAGCATACTTGGTGCAACTAGCATAAACCTCCAATTCCACAATGGTAGCTGTGGTGGATTTTACCCAATGTTTTAATGATGAATGTAATCAGAACATAAAAAGATCTAAATGCATACTTTGAAGGCATTTGCAAAAATGACTAGGAGGACCCAAAAAAAGCACAATTGAGTTTGTTTCTTTCGCATCTGTGTTTATTTTTCCCCTCCTCTTGTGCATGTTGAGGATTTTCTAAAGATTATATTTTAAAAACCAAATAAATACTTTCCAAAATCTTCACTGATGAGGTAGATTACTGTGCTTTTTGTAGATGTGATTATTAAATAATTCAAAGGACTAACCCTAGAGTGACACTTTTACCCTTTTCATGGGTAATTTTTTAGTTTCTCCCCCATACACAAAAACTAATTATATTTTCTCTACTGTTTTGGTATATTGCATCCAATATATTTTACTCATATATTTAACATTCTAGGTACAGGTTTGATTAGAGAAAAAATGTTTACATTTTCTGTGTGCACATATGATACTAGGGATTAACTCCAGCCACTGCCGCCCCCGCCACCCAGGGCCTTGCACTTACTAGGCAAGCAGTCTATCACTGAGCTTCATCCCCAGCTTTTTTTTTTTTTTTTAGTTTGAGACAGCATCCCACTAAGTTCTTGTGGCTAGCCTTGAACTTGCAGTCCTCCTGCCTTAATCTCCCAAGTAGCTGGGATTACATGTGTGCACCACTGTGTCTAGTTTCTGTCCTCATTTTTGTGTCCTTTATCCTCTGTCTTTAAAAAGTGTCAATTAATGAAAATAGGGAAAGGGGAGGAGAGTAAACCCAAAGTAGTAAGGGTAATTATGTAGATAGGTAATTATGAACAGAACATAGCTTCTGAAGCACTCAGTTATTTAGTGTGAAGTTTTCTACTGTTTTCCCCAATTTGTAAGCCAGTCCTAGCAATAGCTGTAGCACTTAGAGCTTAAAGACACATACAGAATTCACCAACTGAGTTAGAAAATGATCTTTTTATGCTGAGGTGTATAGCTCAGTGGTTGAATTTTTGCCTAGCATGCACTAAAGGTCTGGGTTCAACCCCCAGCACTGCATAAAAAAATAAAGATATTTGAATAATCAAAATTATGCCCTACACATATTCTTATAGGAATGAACATACTAACCTCCAGTGTGAGGCATACATGGGTAGATGTTCCTGGAATTAAATAGCCAAACCAAATGATTGGCTATTTAATTCCAGGAACATCCATCCGTGTATTCAATCTCACAAGCCCATCTAGGTTTCTCAATACTATCATTTCATTCTTTGCTGTGATTGTGCTAAGCATTTTGCATGTATGATCTTATTTAATCATGATAAATCAGTACATTTGCCATTCTTTCTTATGAAAAGATATTGAATGTCATAATAATCAAAGAAATAATGACATGCTTCTCACATTGGGGGAGCTGAATATAATGAATAGAGAATATGATTTTTTATCTCAAATGTATTTTATATCTGAATCTTCCAAGTGTACTCTTTGCATTAATCAAATTAAAGCTGGCCACAATTGCATAAGTAATGGTCACCCATGTTCTTTTTTTCTTCCTTTTCTTTTTTTAATTGGTGCATAATATTTATACAAAGTAGTGGGTTTCATTGAGGCACATTAATACATGCACATAGCATAATTTAATCAATTTGAATACCCAGGACAATTATTCTTCTTGTCTAATTAATATCAGAATTGAAAAGTTGGTTACCATAAATCGAAAAGCTAGTAAGTGATAATAAAATTTCATTCTAGGTTGTGTCTCCAGAGTACAAATTCTTAATCAATACTCATGTGTTGGTTCATTCATGCTGAGTGACTCTTCAAATGAATGTCCACTATTTGGCGGGCAGAGTTCTAGGCCCTTTTCTATGTGCATTATTAAATTCTTGCCTTGATAACTCTAGACACCACACAAAGCCTTGCTCTGGTCTTTCAGCATTGCCAGACTTTACAAGGTTAATGCTGTTGCATTAAGACCTACTTGAACAAATACACCTTGTTTTAAAGGAAATTCTTCTCTATAGGGATTTGGTTAACAAAGCATTCATTTAATTTGTCCTGGGCAGTGCATCCCAGTGTCCCATTAGGAGATGCTCAGGGGCCTTTGGCTAAGGGATCATCTGGTTCACCTTTCTCATTTTAATAGGTGAGAGTGTTGCCCTCAAATCTACACTAAGATAGTGTCAGAGTCAAAACAGCTACAATATGTTGGGAAAAATTTTACTTCACTTCACCATTATCATTTCCTAGCACTAGCTCAATTCAGAAGTAGAGGTGAGGGGCTGGGGCTGTAGCTCAGTGGTAGAGTGCTTTCCTAGCATGTGTGAGGCACTGGGTTTGATCCTCAGCACCACATTAAATAAAATGAATAAATAAATAAGTAAATAAATAAAATAGAGGTATTGTGCCCATCTACAACATCAAAAAAAAAAAAACAATTTGAAAGATAAAAAACAAGTAGAGGTGAAGATCATTAGAATCCTGGGAGTAAATAAATCTCTCCTCTCCTTTTTACATCCTTAAAGATGCTGTAGCCCACCCTCCTCTGGAAATTGATCTGGATTAGAGCATTAAGCCTTTCTGTTTATTTCTAATAATTGAAGTTCTATCCAACTGCCACCTCACTTAGATTCCATATATTCCTTCCCAAATAAACTAAATGACTTCCTCCAGGTCAAGTAGGATTAGAATTTTTCTGTTGTTCCCCACAGCATTCTTCCCTCTCGTGTGGTAGCAGATCCATTCTGGCTTGGGTGAGTTATCTGTCTATTCTTCAATTCACACACATACACACACACACACACACACACACACACACACACTCACACACACAAACAGAGAGAGAGAGAGAGAGAGAGAAAGATTTTTAAATGCAGGCTACTGCATCATCTCCAAGAAGACAGAAACCAATGTGCTTCATCTGTTACTTAGTGTGGGAAGTGAGACCCTGCATTGTTTGTTTCTCAGCCTTGAGAGACAATATCTCAGAGTAGTTGAAAGCAGGGCCCAAAGATGTCTCTGCCCATGAGCTGGGGAACATTGGGCAAGTTCCCCTCTCCAAGACTCAGTATTCTGTCTGTAAAATGGGGATGTTGACAACATGTCCTCCTTCCTGAGCTAATTGATGAATAAGTGAGGAAACACATGTCAAGCAGTCAACGTAGTTCCTCACACAGAATAACACCTTAATAAGTCCTCATTATTCTCTTCAGCTAACATGCATTGAACATCTGTTAGGATCCAAGCACTAAATAAGTACTTACGGATTGATGAGAATTTAGTGCCCCTCACACTTCACTCTGATATTTACCATATGGATCACAAAGCCTTATTATGCTGTTTGGATTTAGTTCCAAAGCCAGCCCTATCTCCTATATCAAAGCCAGCTCCTCGACCACCTGGATAATTTTCTGCCACTGCAGTGAACACAGTGATACAATACAGGCTCAATTAGTTGTTCCAGATTTTGTATCTATCCCCCAGAGTATTCTGTGAAGACAGCAAGATGATTAAGGACTGGAGAACCAGGTAGACATTGGCTTTTAAAGCACTTCAACTTAGACTCATTTCCTTTCTGGCTGATGTTGGTTAAAATAAGTCTGGACTTGAGATTATATATCCGAATGAGACAAAATAACAGGGGAATCTTACTATTAAAAAAAAAAAAAAAAACAGCAGTAATTGACTTTTATGCCTAGGCCAGAACTGCACAGTAGACATGTTACAAAAAAAATTATTTTCATGGTCATATATGTTCATTTGGATTTTCTGTTGTTGTGTGTGTGTGTTTTGAAAGAAGTCTTTGGATAATCATTGTGATTTTCCAAGCAGCTGGCTTCTCCTGGCATTGTTACAGGGTCAGTCTGCTTCCCCCTCATCTGACCATAATGTCATAAAGCACTGGCTGTTCCCTTGGCAACTATTCAGAGTAGACTAGCTGCTTTCTCTACCTCAAGCAGTGTTGGGCTGCAGGCAGGATCCTGTAGGACACAGGGAAGCAGATTTCATTACTGAGGGTGTTTGCATCAACAAATCTCTTGTTTTATTTTCATTCTATTCAGAGAAAATCCAAGGTAAATTTTATAGGGAGAAAAATGAAAGTACATCATGTTTATGTCATTTTTTTCCTCTGGTTTAGGTTTGTGCATGTGTTTGTGTGTGTACACACATGCACATGTAGGTTGTTTTTCTAGTACTCTGGATTAAATGTACACGTGCTAGGCAAGCAGACTACTGGAGAGCTACATCCCAAACCCTTTTTAAAGTTTAGTTTAGCTCTTTTCAACTGAGTAAATTTTCCTGCCATTTTGAACCTTTTTTTCAAATGAAATAAGTCAGAAACTGTAATAAAGTATAAAATGCTCTATAGGTACTTTTCTATCTCGTGATCATTTATTTATTTTATTCTCATTATGGAAGCCTGAGATACCGCCCTCAGATCTTCTGGGAAGTTTTTCTGACCTTTTCCCATTTCCACTTCTTAAGTAGGGCAGAGTTAATACCTCCCTCTAAATATAATACATTCGAATCCATTCTCTTAATGAAATATATCTTGAGATATCTCTTAGTTGCTGTCCCTATTTTCTGAAATCCTCTGTCATTTAGATTCAGTATAAAAAAATAATGTTTTTATTTACTTGCCAGGAAGTAAACAGAACTTGAAAGTATTTGGGAAGCCAAGACCAAGTTGCATGAAATAACTAACCTTGTCTTCCTAAATGCTGTAAAAATCTCGAATAATCCCCGACATTTATCACAGAACCAAGTACCTAATAGACATATTGCAACCTGAATTACTTATAAAACACTGATAAGAATTGGTAAAGGAAAACTGTTATTTTTTTTTTATTTTTTTCTCTCTTTTCTTCTCAAGACTAAGCCTGTCGTTCCTTTGTCTTTTTTGATTGTTGCATGGAAACCATTATTGTAAATAATGAAGAGGAGGAACTTGAAAAGAGAGGACTGTTTTCAAATAGGTTTAAAATGGGTCCATTTCCCATCTTTTTTTTTTTCCTGATAGCTTATATGAATGCCCTGTGTTTTAGGCACTGGCAGCCAGAGCAGTGGGTTGGAGTAGGATGTGAAGCAGTTCTACAGATCTTCAGCAGCAGTTGCTGACTCCCATGTACAATGGGCAATGACCTGCTGGATGACCTCTCTGAACTAGAGCTAGTTTGAGCCAAGGCATAGTTCTGGATGAATGGAAAATCCATTTTCAGATTTCAAAAGGGCTGTGAAAGCACTTAGCTCTGTAGTATGAAGATGTACAAATTAATACAACACACTGGATGCCTCTTCTGCAGCTGTTTCCGATAAGCTGCCAAGTCTTCTCATCCTTCTTACTCCTGGCAGTCCATCCCTTTTCTAAAGAATATCACACCTTCTTCCATTTTACAAGTATTTTTGCTGCTACTGCTCCTCTCTACCCCAAAATAAAACCCAGCCCTGGCAGAATTCTTGTGGTCTGTGGTATGGGGAGCAGTTCTGCTTGAATTTAAAAGGGTTGCAACTTCACTTGGTATACAAAACAGAAATGGAAAACCAGACCCTATGTTTGTCTCAGAGCCCGAAATTCCAAAATCTGTTCTGAAGAGAAGAAACTTACTACAGCATAAGGTGATGTCTGAACTCAACGCAAAGGAAAACAGGGAGGGAATTACTATGGAATAGTTTTTAGTTTTGTTCTTTTAGAGTTTTAACTGAGCATCTCCAAAGGATTGCCGCTGGTTTTTTTTTTTGTTTGTTTGTTTGTTTGGTTGTTTTTTTTTTTTTTTTTAGGAAAAACATCTTTGGGAAGATGGTATGAATTATCATTTGATGCACATCAAATAATGTCCAGAGTGCAGGCACGAGCAGAATCTTTCTTCATAACTAGTGAGAGGCTTATTGTAGGTCAACCAATTAGCCTTGGACTTAAAGAACGTTAGAACTAAAGAGGGCATTGGAAATCCTATATAATCAACCCCTATTTGAAGCAAACAAGCTCAAACAATCACCCAGGGAGAGAAATGACTTGCTCAAGACACGAGAACAAGTTCATGGTTTTCCAAACTGTATTGCAACCTCTAATCAATGATTTTTTCATTCTTCTCATATAGCTACTAATGTTTGTTTGTAACTTGTATATGGTATGTGTGATTAGTCTATCAGACTAATGTCTCCTCATTGTAATAATTTCAAGCTCTTACGTATGCTGTAATAGTTTCCACTGGTATTTTCTCTCAAGTTATTTCCTCCCTGGAGTCTCCTAGCAATTGCCAGGGTTTCATGTTTGCAGGTCAACTGAACAGGGGTTCCTCTAAAGCCCTGCAAAAGTATACAGTACTATGAGAATCAAGCTTTCATTAATCTCCAGCTAAATTCTTAACTATGTATATATGAGAGGAAGATTTGGAGAGTGGAAGAGTCTTGGTTTTATAGTTCTGTAGCCCAGGATTTAAATCCCACTTTATTGTTTTGAGCAATGTGGTCTTGTACAAATAAAATTGTTTAACCTCCTTGAGGCTCAGTTTCTTCAAATAAAAAAGTAGGGTAGGTCTTTCCCTTGCAGAATTGTTCCTATTGGATTATACCTGAAGCACCTGACTCTCTGTAAACACATAATATTGCATCAGCTTTCCTCCCAGCCTTTTATGGTTCAATCTGTTTTCAGTTCAGCTGGGGTTGTGAGAAGTGGAAAGAATAACTAGTCTCAAAGATAAAGGGTCTGATACTTGTCCTGAGATTCAGTTTGAGGGTTTTTTCTTCCTGCTTATCTTTGAACAGTTGTAATGTGAATGTGTTTGTGTGTGTGTGTTGCACCTGTGTAAGTGTGTATATATAACTTAAGAAGTTTTGCCATCTGTTATTCCTGTATGACTCCATTTGATTAATTGGGCCTTAAATTTCCAAGGACTTTTAAATAATAACCTGAATACCTTCTGTGCCTTGCTGTAGGAACTACAGCAACCACACAACATGAATTTGCCCTCTGGAAGTTCACACAAGGAAGGAAAAAAGTTAAGTACATTACAAATAAAAGAAAAGTTGACTTCAAAGGGAGTTACAATAGAAATATAAATTGGATGAGGAAGAAATTTCCTCCAACTAGGTAATCAGGGAATACTTTGTGGAAGAAGTGGGAGCCAGCTCTTTAAAACCGAGTAGGTTCTTTAATAGGTGTTATTAGATGGGAAGGAACAGGGAGAATGAAGAGTCAATCAAGAGTTAAGAGGTAGGTTATTCACCACATCAATAGACTTAAAGATAAGAATCATATGATCATCTCGATAGACGCAGAGAAAGCATTCGACAAAGTACAGCATCCCTTTATGTTCAAAACATTAGAAAAACTAGGGATAACAGGAACTTACCTTGACATTGTAAAAGCTATCTATGCTAAGCCTCAGGCTAGCATCATTCTGAATGGACAACAGTTAAAGGCATTCCCTCTAAAATCTGGAACAAGACAGGGATGCCCTCTCTCACCACTTCTATTCAATATAGTTCTCGAAACACTGGCCAGAGCAATTAGACAGACGAAAGAAATTAAAGGCATAAAAATAGGAAAAGAAGAACTTAAATTATCACTATTTGCAGATGACATGATTCTATACCTAGAAGACCCAAAAGGGTCTACAAAGAAACTACTAGAACTAATAAATGAATTCAGCAAAGTGGCAGGATATAAAATCAACACGCATAAATCAAAGGCATTCCTGTATATCAGAGACAACACTTCTGAAATGGAAATGAGGAAAAACACTCAATTCACAATATCCTCAAAAAAAATAAAATACTTGGGAATCAACCTAAAAAAAGAGGTGAAAGATTTATACAATGAAAACTACAGAACCCTAAAGAGAGAAGTAGAAGATCTTAGAAGATGGAAAAATATACCCTGTTCATGGATAGGCAGAACTAACATCATCAAAAATGGGATATTACCAAAAGTTCTCTATAGGTTTAATGCAATGCCAATCAAAATCCCAAAGGCATTTCTTGTAGAAATAGAGAAAGCAATCATGAAATTCATATGGAAAAATAAAAGACCCAGAATAGCAAAAGCAATTCTAAACAGGAAGTGTGAATCAGGCGGTGTAGCGATACCAGATTTCAAACTATATTACAGAGCAATAGTGACAAAAACAGCATGGTACTGGTACCAAAACAGGAGGGTGAACCAGTGGTATAGAATAGAGGACACAGAGACTAATCCACAAAGTTACAACTATCTTATATTTGATAAAGGGGCTAAAAGCATGCAATGGAGGAAGGATAGCATCTTCAACAAATGGTGTTGGGAAAACTGGAAATCCATATGCAACAAAATGAAACTGAATCCCTTTCTCTCGCCATGCACAAAAGTTAACTCAAGGGGCTGGGGATGTGGCTCAAGCGGTAGCGCGCTCGCCTGGCATGCGTGCGGCCCGGGTTCGATCCTCAGCACCACATACCAACAAAGATGTTGTGTCCGCCGAGAACTGAAAAATAAATATTAAAAATTCTCTCTCCCTCTCCTCTCTCTCCTCTCTCACTCTCTCTTTAAAAAAAAAAAAAGTTAACTCAAAATGGATCAAGGAGCTTGATATCAAATCAGAGACTCTGCGTCTGATAGAAGAAAAAGTTGGCTCCGATCTACATATTGTGGGGTCGGGCTCCAAATTCCTTAATAGGACACCCATAGCCCAAGAGTTAATAACAAGAATCAACAAATGGGACTTACTTAAACTAAAACGTTTTTTTCTCAGCAAGAGAAACAATAAGAGAGGTAAATAGAGAGCCTACATCCTGGGAACAAATTTTTACTCCTCACACTTCAGATAGAGCCCTAATATCCAGAGTATACAAAGAACTCAAAAAATTGGACAATAAGATAACAAATAACCCAATCAACAAATGGGCCAAGGACCTGAACAGACACTTCTCAGAGGAGGATATACAATTAATCAACAAGTACATGAAAAAATGCTCACCATCTCTAGCAGTCAGAGAAATGCAAATCAAAACCACCCTAAGATACCATCTCACTCCAGTAAGATTGGCAGCCACTATGAAGTCAAACAACAACAAGTGCTGGCGAGGATGTGGAGAAAAGGGTACACTTGTACATTGCTGGTGGGACTGCAAATTGGTGCGGCCAATTTGGAAAGCAGTTTGGAGATTCCTGGGAAAGATGGGAATGGAACCACCATTTGACCCTGCTATTGCCCTTCTCGGACTATTCCCTGAAGACCTTAAAAGAGCATGCTACAGAGATACTGCCACATCGATGTTCATAGCAGCACAATTCACAATAGCTAGACTGTGGAACCAACCCAGATGCCCTTCAATAGATGAATGGATAAAAAAAAATGTGGCATCTATACACAATGGAGAACTATGCAGCAATAAAAAATGACAAAATCATAGAATTTGCAGGGAAATGGATGGCACTAGAGCAGATTATGCTTAGTGAAGCTAGCCAATCCCTAAAAAACAAATACCAAATGTCTTCTTTGATATAATGAGAGCAACTATGAACAGAGCAGGGAGGAAGAGCAGGAAGAAAAGATTAACTTTAAACAGAGACATGAGATGGGAGGGAAAGGGAGAGAAAAGGGAAATTGCATGGAAATGAAGGGAGACCCTCATTGCTATACAAAATTACATATAAGAGGTTGTGAGGGGAATGGGAAAATAAACAAGGAGAGAAATGAATTACAGTAGATGGGGTAGAGAGAGAAGATGGGAGGGGAGGGGAGGGGGGATAGTAGGGGATAGGAAAGGTAGCAGAATACAACAGTTACTAATAGGGCATTATGTAAAATTGTGGATATGTAACCGACGTGATTCTGCAATCTGCATTTGGGGTAAAACTGGGGGTTCATAACCCACTTCAATCTAATGTATGAAATATGATATGTCAAGAGCTTTGTAATGTTGTGAACAACCAATAAAAAAAATAAAATAAAATAAAGAGTTAAGAGGTAGGGAAGATCGATACATGGGTGGTAGTCATTCAACCAGTGGGGTGGACATGCAAAGGACAGAAGTAAGCAATTGAGGCAGAAAGGTCATTCAGGACTGGTTCCTGGAGGATCTTGAATGGCAGACCCATGTCTGCTAGTCAATGGAAAGGTATGTGAGCATGATCTTGGTGTGATATGACCACATCTGTGCATGAAGCAGCTTCTATGCCTGACAGTCATCAATTTGCAAACCTAGAGATATCATCCTGGGGGAAACAGTTTTGGGTCTGTCATCTGAAAGAGAAGCTTAGTGTCCCACTTGACACAGGTCAGGGGTTTCAGAATTTACACAGAATTTGTGATTTCAGCTACACATTAATGGTCCACACAGCTCTGGAGCTATTTTCACTGTTGTGTAATAGGGTTAGTTTTGTTTTGACCAGATTCTTCCAAGGAAGTGTGGTAATCACATTTCTAAATTCATCACATTAAGTGCTGTTGGCAATAAATCATTACTTTTATGTGTTAAAAGAAAAAAAAATCCCCCTTGTAAATGTTTTACTATACTTGCTGGTTGTGTGTTTGTGTCTGTTAACACGCATGTGGATGTTGGATTGAGCAAAGACCAGAGGAGACACAACCTAAAAATTTCACGACAAATATTTATAGTTTTCAAAAGTCATCACTGAAAAGTTAAACATGCGTATCTTTTTATTTTTTTTTTTTGTCTGTGAGCATCCTTTGTTATAACAGGAGGAAAACACATTCCCAAAAGTCCACATCAAGTATTCTTCCCCCAAAACCTACTTTCATATTTGCAGATGTGAATTATCACATTTCTGTTTGTGTTTGCTGCTCCTCACTCCTCCCCACCCCAACATATCCCTGACTTAATTTCATAAATCTGTCCTATCTGTATATCAGAAAGTGACAAACTAAGAATTTAAATTCTGTGTTGCAGATACATGGATGTTCAATGGGAAAAAAAAGTGTAAGCTTTTGTTTTCAGCGTTCCTGAATAATCCTTTTTGTTGTAATTAAACATATTATCATCTAGAGTAAGTCCATTTAGCTGAATTCACCCTGAAATACTTTCACAAAATCAAAATGTAATATTTCTTTTGACTTTTATAAGAAGTCAGCATAAGAAACTTATGCACGAAGTGTGTCTCTAGGGGTTGGGGCTGTAGCTTAGTGGTTCAATGCATGCCTAGGGTTCAATCCTTAGCCCCCAAAAGAAAAGAAACAAAGGGGGAAGAGGGAGAAAGAGGGAGAAGAGAGAAAAGTTTCTATGAAACTGAAAATGTTTTTCACCAAGTCAATGTAATCTTTTAAACATACAAGATAATCTCCTACTAGAATTTAGTTCTAGGCTTTCTTAGCAGACATTATCTTTTTTTTTTTAAATTTCACATTATTTTCATCTTTGTCCTGACTACCAGAAACCACAAGCCTAAATTTAATGTTCGGTTATAATAGCCATCTTTTTCTTCCATTCTTCTCTGTAGACTTATTTTTTTCTTTCAGATTTTAGTTGCAAGAATTCTAATGAATGTGACTTTCAGTTACAATGCAAGTCACATTCTCTTGAAAGTATACATTTAAGTTAAAGAAGGAACTTAGTTGAAAAGAAATATGTTTTAAAAGCAGCAGTTCTTAGTTATAGCTAGATAGAATTAGAATTATCTGGGTGGCTTTTAAAACTCTGTTACTCGGCTAGCATCCCCTGACCACTGAAATCAGACTATCTGGAGTGGGACCAGTCATTAGTATTTTGAAAATTCCCCAGGTGATTCCAACACTGAAGTTCATTGTTTTAAATATTTTTTTAAATTATTTTTGCAGAAAACATACCCCTGAAAGGATAAAGGAATTTCAGATCACTTTTAATTTATTCATCATTCACAATAAAATAACTAACATTCATTATAAAATAACTCATCTGCTAATCTACTTCTTAGACATGTATTTACACACTTATGCACAACTTGATTATTCTATGAGTCTGTTTTTATTCCAAATTTATTTTATTCCCAGAGACAATTTCCCATGTGCTCTTAGAAATATTCTCTCAGAACCTGGCTTTTTATATTTATATAACATTTCTACTCATGGTAACTCCATTATTTACCCTTTTCTCTATTTTTAACCATTGAGGTTGCAGAAAACATCTTTAAGCAACTTTAGGGCATTAATACATTTTTTATCTTGTAAATAAGTTGTGATCTATGGGATCTTTTTAATGTAGGATTGATTTTATCTGTAAGAAGGACAGTATCAGCCCCCTACAATGCTGTCTGCTCCCTGATGTCTCATTTATCTCTGATATGTAGAGAAATGACTATTTTCTACTCTTCCTAAAGTCTCAGAATGTAAAGAAGAACTCTCATAGATTTTATAAGCATTGACTTTGTTATTGAAAGGGTCATTAATAGTTGACCAATTTATCTTGGAAATTATTGAGTTCACTTCCTTTTCTGAAACAGAAGGAACACACAGGCCACTTGAGATGAAGTAGAAAAATACTGGGGAATGTGGCATATAAACTCTATCTTCTCAGGTACAAAAAACTGAGGCCATCTACTTGGGATAGGAGAAGGAAGCCTAGATTTGGAGACTGGAGGCCTCACAAAGTTCTGAGATAAACTCCAAGAGAAAAGGATGAAGAGAGAGAGTGGGAGCAGTATATTGATGAGAGCACTGAAATTCTGTGGGGATAACGGGTTGCCAAGTGGTACATAGCACATGTTGACAGGATGCTTGGAGTCTGCTTGGGAAGTATATTAGTCAGCTTTCCCTCACTATAACAAAATGCTTGAAATGTTCACTTATAAAGAGAAAAGGTTTATTCTGGTTCACAGTTTTGGAGGTTCCAGTCCATGATGGCTTGGCTCTGTTTCTTTGGGGTCTTTGGCAAGGCAGCATTTCATGGTGAGAGCATAACTAGCTCATCTTGTAACTAGGAAGCAAGAGAGGAAGTGGAAAGGCCAGAGACCCACACTTCTACTTTGGGGCACACCTCCAATGACCTGTAAGCCTCTCACTAGACCCCACCTCTGAAAAATTCCACCACTTCCAAATAGCACCACCAAGACTTTAACACAGGGGTCTTTTAGAGGCTTTCAAGATTCAACCTTAGCAGAAAGTAAGGCAGAAATAAGACATCTCTGTCACCATTTGGGGTGTAGGATTCTACTCTTGTTTGTTGTGCTGGGCTGCTCATTTGACACAGACTTGTAAGCTCTGATTTCTGTTCTTGTGACTTTAACAGTTCAGGTGCATGGATCATTTTTTAGGCCCTTTTATAGGAACTGGGCAGAACTTGTCATTGTGCCTGGGATACAGTGGGCATTCAGTAGATGTTTGTTGAATGAAAGAAGCAGGCAAAATCACAGCTTTCCCTTCTGGTGATCTGCTTTATGATACAATTTCCAGGAATGCATTGTGTCTAAAATTGGGGACCATATGTACAGGAAATTCTTTCTTATGTCAGCATGAAATCCCTCCAAAGTAAACCCCCCTTCATAGATTTTTGTTTTGTTTTTGTTTGTCTTTTTTATATATATACAGAAAACTGTAAACTTGATACTAGGGTAGCTTTCTGGGGAGGGGAACAGTCCCTTACAAAAGGCTGGTCATGGGATGCATGACATTGCTTTTTCTTTGGAGATAGACTTGAACATTTCCTGATTCAATTACTTCCTTCCAAGAACCCTATTTAGAATTCCTGCCAATGTGTGAGCCACAGAGGAAGAAGCCAAGATAGCAATCAAGGTAATAGGGCAAAAAGGTGTGAAACTTCCCAGCCTTCCTTTTTCTTTTTTTAATCTTTTCTTTTTTTTATCTTTCCTTTTTTCTTTGTTTCTGATGCTGGGGGGGTTCAAGCCCAGGGCCTCACACATGCTAGTCAAGTGCTTTACCACTGAGCCTTATCCTCAGCCCCCATCTCGGCCCTTCTCAAAGGAATAAATGAAAATAAATGTTTTCAGGATCAGAAAGCAACTTCTGATCCCTCGTGCCAGAGACAGAGAGGCCACTTACTGTGCAGAACCGGGCCTTTGTCTTCTGAAGGATCCCTTCCTAATGCTGTGTAGGGTTGGGGGCTCAGAGGTCTGCAGTGGGTTTATCTTGCTGTTTGAAAAAGCAAGTACATCCAGGCTTAAGTGCAAATTGTTGTTTTAGGGAGGGTTCACCCAGGGATATTAAACAAAATGGTATTTGGATGGAAACTTGGCATCCCAGTTTGGAAACATTTTTTATTGGGTACAGATTTGGTGGGGGGGTAGGAAAAAACAAACACAACTTCTATGTTGTAAATGTTAATAAAAAAAGAACAAGTAAAACAAATTAAAATGTTTTGTTTTGCTGAGGTTTTTTTACATTCCCATGACTCTAGAATACTTTTGGATTTTTATGATAATCTATAACTGCTTTAGAATAGAAAGACGAAGGACAACTGAAGTTAAAATAAATTCAGAGAATAACAGAAGGAAGATGTAGAATTCTAGTGGTCTGTTGTTAAAGATTCTAGTGGGATGTTTTAACATGATTTTTATTAGTCCAAAAAGATTATGCTATTAATAGTTATTTTTAACATGTGATCCTCAAATTATGTCTTCAGCTTGCCAATCCTGTTATTTGTCAGTCTTAAACTTTTATATTCTTGCCTGTGTATATCTGTCTGATCTCTGTGGCTGACTTTTCTTGTTGCTACTGTTGCCGGCTTGCAAACCCATTTGATCTTAAGCATACTCTACTACCAAAGTCATTAATTTTAAGAGGGAAATAGGTGGTTAATGGTCATGATTTGACTCACAGCAATCTATTTGTGTCACACTTTCATCTCAGAAATGTGTTTTTAAATGGAAGGAGGGCCAGAATAACAATCACAAGGGTCATATTATAATTGTGACTACCGTGAGACTGGATGTAAGACTTCTCAGCCGTAAGTAGCCCTGTGTTTTGCTCTGAAAGTACATTCACTCCTTTGCTGACAGGTTTGAAGGAGGTGGTACCTGGTGGGAATAAAATGAGGATACTGATCTAGATGATCTAGAAATATCTGCCCAATATGGTAGTCACTAGCCACTAATTAAAGGTAAATAAAATTTGAAATTCAGCCTTCACACTCAAGACTCATTTCAATCCACATTTCACTCACGTGTTGCTTGTGACTACTACACCAGACAGTGAAGAAGTATTCCAGGGCTGGGGATGTGGCTCAAGCGGTAGCGCGCTCGCCTGGCATGCGTGCGGCCCGGGTTCGATCCTCAGCACCACATACCAACAAAGATGTTGTGTCCGCCGAGAATTAAAAAAAAAATAAAATAAATATTAAAAATTCTCTCTCTCTCTCTCTCCTCTCTCACTCTCTCTTTAAAAAAAAAAAAAAAAAAAAAAGAAGTATTCCATTATTGCAGAGAATCATAGTGGATGGTGCTGGCCTAGAATGATAGCCCCTTCCAGGGGTCTGGGAATTGCAGTTGGAGTTTAGAAGATGTCTCTTTGAATTAGGCTCTGAGCTGCTAGGCTTAGTACAGGCCTCAAAAACCTCTGGCTTTCCTTGAGCCACATGCAAGACCATGAACCTGGCATAGAGGAGAGAGTGGCTATTTCCTGCTGAATAGCATGTCAACTGTATCACCACAGATGTGGAATCAGTGGACGTGCTTATTCTGAATTCTGTCAGAAGCATTTCTAAGGATCTTATGTCCAGTGTTATCTTTAACACATTTATCTAGCTTCGTCTGAGTTCCAAAGTGAAACCTCCCAGTCTCCATAAATTTAGCCTTCAAAGGCAAAGGTGATGATGACGTACTAGGCTTTAGAAGCCTAATGTGGGGGAAAGTAGTGGTATTGGGAATGAGGGGACGGGGGACATCTGAGAATTGAGTTGCTATTATGGATTGGCAGAAATTCATCCTAAGTCACCAGGAGCAGCTGCATCCTTAACAGAAAACATTAATCACTTCTGCTTCTGGTTTGCTACCCCATAAACAGAATTCTCTGTGCACATTCTATGTGCATGTCTGATTTTAGAAGTTCTTTATGAACTACACAAGCACATAACAAAGCAAGTGGTAATTAGTAATATCTTGGTGTTTGTCTTATGGTGAAGTCATAAGTGGTGGCCATTTATGCCACCTTTGTGTTCTCAGTCTCATCTCTGTATAGATGCTGTAGCCCAGCCTTTCTCTGAGTGTGTACATGTGTGTGCACTCATGCACATATATGCATGCTCATACTGGAGTTCACCTGTATATGAGAGTACATTTTTTCTTCATGCATGGCAATTTGGCCTCCTTGTTTCGAGCCTAAACAGGATTATTTCAAATTGCAGTTCTGCCACAGCGTAGATGGCAGGTCTTGGCAAACTGTTGCCTTTTTTGTGTGTTTTAGTATTCTTATCTATAACAAGGATACTAAGAGTTCCTATAACAGAGTCAGTGTAAGAATTAAATTAAAATTCTAGTATGTGTGTATACAAATACATACATATTCATGTATACTCATTAACACATATGCATATATATATATACATCTGCAAATATATACATATGTATATACATAGATCTCACTTAGAATGTTTCCTGGTTCATTATAAGTTCCATTCAAGTATTAGCTGTAAATTATTTGTAACTGCTTGGCCACTGGCATGCTTTAGTAGTGGACATCCAAACATGATCGTTGTTAATTGGGCTTCCCAAATTCCTCAGCAGTGTAAGGAAGCCTTGCTTGTATTTTTCTGGGTATCTATGGCAAAGGCAGCAAGGGAGGCTGTCAACTAAAGCTATTCTGGATCCCAGGCTGGACAGGCAAGTTTTCCAGATGTCTCTTTCATCTTTTGGAGCAAGGACACATAAACTTCATTGCTTTTTATCTCCCCGAATCCTGTGGCCTGACAAGCTGAGTATGTAGCAAGATGTGTTCATTAGATTCACACTTCAAACACATGTGTCCTGACTCTACAAAGTGTGAGTTACTTGAGTTGAGCCTTTTCCTTGCAAGATATCCACCCAACCCTTGAGTTGATTGGGTGCTACCTTTAGAACTAGTTAACCTCAAAGCCTCACAATACCTCCTTCTGAACTTCTGTACCGTGGAAGCTTCTTTTACCACCACACTGCGGTACCCCTCCTCATAAACACAAACACTCATGCCTACACACACACACACACACACACACACACACACACACACCCAAACCGACACACAGACTCACACTCACTCTCTCTCTCTCTCTCCAACTTATATGTGTCTTATTTATTTATTTATTTTTGCCAAATGCTTAAGATTTAGGGACCTTGGAAATCTCGGCTCCTGCCTTGACTAAGGTTTAGAGATGTCCTGTTCTCATGCTGTTGAGGTTGATAGAAAGAAGTAGGGCACGTTTTCCTTCCATGTGCTGCTGAACTCTCAAGCAGAATGTACAAGATGTTTTCTGGTTGCCAAGGATACCTGGTGACATAATCATACCTAGCCTTTCTTTCCTCTCTCCGCCCCCTCAGCCTCTCCTCTCACCCTCCCCTCCCCTGGGTCTTTATGTGCAGCTCTATGTAGAGTACAGCTTGTACTCTATAGCCTCTCACTTATTTTGGATCAGGAGCAGCTGCCAGAGGACTGCCTGGTGAGAACCGTACACTTGCAAGCACTCTTGCAGACTCTCCAGTAGACAGGTTACCTCTGGAGAGAGAACAGCTCATGTTTTCTTATACACTGAAGGTTTTTACCTTTTTGCAAATGGATCCAATTTAGGTTTGGTTTGGATAGGGGAGCTAACAAAATATGCTTTGGTTTCTGCAAGTTTACTTACAAGCAACCATGCCATCCTCGTGTGGATTCTTGTTCCATTATCTTCCAGCAGTAATTAATCCAAGGTTTCATCTGGAAAGTTCTACCCTATGATTAGTACTGCATGGTCAGTATGTCTTGGGGTAGACATTTTACTCAGCAGAAGACTGTAGACAAAATGGAATGTGACTCAGTGTTCAAAACACATAGTCTTATGTATCAAGAAGTATCTAGATAGGGTAGAGTACACTCTAGCCCCACTGTGGCCTGACTACAGACTCTGTTTCCCACACTCCCTACTCCCTTAGCAATAAGTCTTTCATCATCCTGTCTTGACTCACCTTCTCTGGAATTCCCAGAATTCCATCTTCTTTACCACCCACCAATCAGCTGTGTCCTATTCTTTAAGACCCACTTCAAATCTCCCTTCCTGGGAAAAGGCTTTGCCCTAATAATCCTGTAAGAAAGAGTCTTTTCCTGTGGACTCCCTTTCTCATTGCCATCCCTTTCTTATGACTTCCTCAATCCCTTTAGTTTTCCCTCCATTAATGAGGATCAAACCCAGATATGTGTTCTTCTACAGAGTTACATCCCCGTCCCTTTAAAAAAATTTTTTTTTTGAGACAAGAGTCTTGCTAAGTTGCCCAGGGTAGCCTCAAACTTGCAATCCTCCCTCCACAGACCCCCAGGCAGCTAGGATTGCAGGTGTGTGCCACCACACACAGCCTCAATCGCTTTCTGACTTATATTGTTCTTTTGTTGTTATTTTGAATTCTTTAATACCAGATACTAAATTGCATGATAATGGTAGGGTTTTGTCATATCTCATATTGTCTCTTCCAGATCAGATTTAGGGCAATTCCTCAGGCAATGTAGCTGTTCAAAGAATACTTACTGAGTAGTTGAATGAATAAATAGCAGAAACTGTATGTCGAAAGCTGGTGCAAGCAGTTCCCTTGACTGAGCCTGTTGAAAGGAAATGGATTGTTCAGGAGATCCGAAGAATTTAAATATTAACAAAATAGAATATTAAAATTGACATGACTACTAGCCCATCCATATCATCTTCATTTTCAAATGAGTAAACCAAAATTTAGATGCAACTCTCCTGAATCAAAGGAGTGAGTGAGAAATAGTGGTATAGCTGAATCAGGTGGTGGGTCTATACTTAGTTTCTTGAGAAACCTCCATACTGTTTTCCATAGTGAAAAAAACGTATACACTAGATCTGGAATCCAGCCCAGAATTGTTTTTTTCCCCCACTTATATTGTATTTTGTTCATTTAACATTTTTAGATAGCTTCAGTTATACTTATTCATGAATGTATAATAGTCCAATGATACTATAAATGAAATTTTTGCAACTTGATTTTTATTATAAATATTAACTCATGTTAACTGTATAAATTAGTGGATTCTACTGTGACATTTCCATGCGTGCATGGATCATATTTTAATCATACCCACCTTCAGTACTACCCTCTTTTTTCTTATCCTCCCTCCCTCCTCCTCCCAGTTCCCTTCTTCTTCCCTAGGAGTTCTACTGCTTTATGGTTATTTTTATTTACTTATTTTTATTCCCACATAAGAGAGAAAACATATAATACTTACCTTTCTGTGTCTTGCTTATTTAGCTTAACTTGATGACCTCTAACTCTATTTTCCAGCAAATGACATTGTTTCACTCTTTCTTATAGTATTGATAAGTACTATATAAGTATTGGTTGAATAGTATTCCAATATGTATATGTGTATATGTATACACAGATATACACGTCTATGCACACACATGTATATATGTATACACATGTGCACACATGTACCTTCATACACACACACACACACACACACACATATTAACCTCATTTTCTCTATACATTCATCTGTTGGCAGGCACCTAGGCTGATTCATAACTTCACTATAGTGAATCATGCCATAATAAAGACAAGTTTGCAGGTATATCTTTTGTATGCTGATGTCTTTTCCTTTGGCTGTTCACCCAGCAATGGTAGAGCTGAATCAGATGGTGGGTCTATACTTAGTTTCTTGAGGAACCTCCATACTGCTTTCCATAGTGGACATGCTGGTTTACACCCCCCACCCACCTGGTATCACTGACCCTCTCTCCCTTCATCCTCTCCAACAGTTGTTATTTTTGTATTTTTTTGATAATAGTCTTCTACTGGAGCGAGACAGAATCTCAATGAAGTTTTCCCTGATGAATAAAGATGTTGAGCATTTTTTTTATATATTTATTGGCTACTTGTGCTTCTTTTGGAAGTGTCTGTTCAGATCATTTGCCCATTTATTTAATGCATTTCTTCTTCCTTTTGATGTCCCATTTTTTGGTCCTTTATATATTCTGGATATTAATCCTCTGTCAGATGAAGAGCTAGAAAAGATTTTCTCCCATTCTGTGGACTGTCGATTGTTTCCTTTGCTGTGCAGAAGCTTTTTAGTTGATTCCATCCCATTTGTTGATTCTTACTACCTTTTTTTTCCTGAGCTTTTGGAGTTCTGTTCAGGAAATCATTGCCTATACCTCTATCATGTAGTGTTTTCCACTAATAGTTTGGAAATTTCAGGTGGTTTATGAAGGTCTTTGATCCATTTTGAGTTGGTTTTTGTACAGGGTGAGCGATAGGCTATGGATATTCAGTTTGCCTAGCACCATTTGTTTCAGACTGTCGGTTCTTTTGAAGCAAGGCTAGAAGAGTTGTGGCACTCACATTTCCATTACCCAGACACGTTTCAGGAAGACAGTTTCTCATTGCACAGCCTATGACCCCAGACATTTGTATGTCTGCTAATATAAATAGTTCAGACAAAATAACAGCAACTTAGAAAAGACTTCCATCATATGGTTATTCTGCATAGCAAAGTAGAAACCTAGGAAGGAAGTCTACTCAGTACTATACTGGGTAAAAGACTTAATGACTTATGTTCAGACTGGCAAGCCATTTGCAGTACAAAAGGAAGTAGTATTTGAAGCTGGCCAACATTCCCACAGCTCACCAAGGAGGGGGGGCGGGTGCTGGGAATCCTGCAATCCAGCAATAGGAGACCATGTCAGGAGCCAAGTGGTGGGTGAGGGAGATTACTTTCCTCAACTATGTAATAGAGCATCACATGAGTGAATTCAGAGCTTTCAGAGCTGAGTGCCTAGTGGAATGTGGACTGTAAATCTCTCATCATCCCCTTCACTGACCCACGTACATCCCCTGTTCTTCTCATCTGCTACCCAACCACCTGCTTTTCCATCTTTCTTTATCTGGATAACTTTTTCCATTCTCCTACCTTCCTTTCTATCTACCTTTTTATAGTGCATCTCATCCCTCTCCTAAATATTTCCACCTGACCTAATTTTTTCTCTAACGATGAGACAACAGGAAAAAATGATCTCTTAGCATTTATTCATTTATCCGGCCAACAGATATTATCAAGCACATACTATGTTCCAGGCACCACTCTAGTTGTTGAGGATGCTGCAGTGAACAAAACAAATGCCCATGCTCTAGCAGAGCTTACACTTTAGCCAGCAAATGATAAACAAAATACTTCGTGTCATAGCATATTGGAAGGTCATAAGTGCTATAGAAAAATATGATTGTAATGCATTCCACTATCATCATGTATGTAAGAAATAAAAAGAAATTTAAAAAAAAAGAAAAAAAGAATAGTCTAGAAAAAAAAGTAAAAGAAAGTGCTGGATGATTAAGGGATGAGGATCTCAGCTCCAGAGCCAAAGAGCCTGGGCTGGAATTAGAATCTCATCCCCATCCTTTCCAGTCATATGACCTGTACAGGTTCTCAGAACACACTGGTTCTCAGGAAATAGGGGAAATTGGTATCTCCTTGGGTTGTTGTAGGGATTAAATGCGATGGTACATGTAACACACTCAACACAGGGCTTGTCCCTTGTTAACACTTGATGATTTTCAGTTCTGATTATTATTAAAGTTGTTTTTAGTATATTATGTGTGTGTGTATGTATATATATGTGTGTGTGTGTGTGTGTGTGTGTGTTGTATATATGATACTATTATCTAATATTCCATTTTTCTCAAAGTAGAAACAAATGGGATTCCCCTTTTCTAGGCACAATAATCATATGTTAATGCCAGTTTGTAGAACCCTCCCAGAATTCCCTCATTGTTGTGTCAATGGGAACAGGGCTGCATTCTCTTCACCTTCTCTCCCTACCTCCTAATCACCTTACCTTTCAATCTTTGACAGAGCACCAAAATCATGGTCCTTTTCTCACTGACTCATCCACAGAAGCTTTTCATATATCCACTTAGTGTAGATCCAGTTAACCCCTGTAGCTTTGTTCCACTTGCACACTCTCTTCACCCTTTCTGTCTGGTAGGAGTAACCCATTTCTGTCCCAAAACCTCTATGCAGGCCCCAAGAACACCAGTGATAACTGTTCGACAAGTTAGCAATTTCTAGTTGAATACCTAACATCATGCCTTTTCCCTGTTGATCTCTGGAACTACCATGTTAGTTACAAACCTCCAGTATTCCCATCTGCTTGTTACTACTAAGAAAACAGAAGCTCAAAGCAGTGAAATGAAAAATTCAAGTACATGTGACTAAAAGTGTTAGCATTGACACCTGGATCTGCTATCTGAACCCGTATCGCGGCTTGAGAAAGTTCATGCTTGGCAGTTGGGTGACCTGAATTCTCACCCTAGCTGTGCTAGTTACTCACCATGTGACTCACCATGAGAAGTGCCTTAAAGCTTGTCACTTCTATAAATTAAAGTAACTCTTGCCTGCCCTGACTTCTGGGTATAGTTTGATGATTAAAAGACAAGTAAGGGATTGCATTGATTATAAAGAATATAGGAATGAGGAACTCACTTTTAATGATTTAAACTTATAAAATAAAAATTAGAGTTTATACAACTCCTGGTATCTAGATATTATTTTTCAAAGTACCCCTCTTCCTGATAAACATGCTTGGTAAATAGGGGAGAAGGGTATGTTTCTGGGCAAATTCTAATACACTGAGCAAACTCCAGAGGTCTGTACATCTACATCTACTTATCAAAATCAGTGATGCTAAAACTAACATGTAGATCTGTCTTATTATATAAGAAGCCCAGTATTATGGGCCAAGTTCTTTGCAGACTCCAGGAATCTATTCTGTAGTTATCCTGGATTGTTGTCAAACTGACAGTTACTTCACAAATCATTCATTGGGAATTGGAAATATTATGAAAATTTTGTGGAATGTCAAAATTATAGGTACTTAATAGACTCTAAGGTATTTAATAGACTCGTGGAAAAATAAGCTGAGTAATATTTGCAACAAATATCTGTGCCATGAATTATAAAAGTAATCTGTAAGTAGACACTAAGATTTCTCTATTGTTATGCTCTCCAGAATCTACCAGGAGATTTTGTCAGGCAAGAGCTCCATATTTTAATGGATTATGATCCAAATCATCAGAGTTGGGAGACATTGCAACACCACTGTAGCTGTGAGGCGAGAAATCTGCAAAGACTCAAAGGATCACAGACATAGTTAAACACCTATCTGAGGGCAAAATCAAGGATTAGTGCTCAAAACATTTCGGTTCCAGCCATCAATAGACAAGGGAGTTCCCTACTAAAAAAAAAATCTCAACAATTGCTGAGATTCCTGAATCTTTTCAGTCTGAGCAACCAGGTCTTATTCCAGTCCCACCTGCCTGGATTTAAAGCAACATTTTTGGTATCTATATGGGTACATGGTACATCCCCTCTCTTCACCATCTGACCCCAGGGCACACTTTCCAAATAGGGAATTCCACAGAAGATAACTCTGAGAGCCCGGTTGCTCACCTTTTTAGTGTTATATATATACTAATTGATAGAATAGAGACCCAGGTCAGATAGATCTCTCAATATTCATAGTTTTTCCTTCAATTTAATTTGAGAACTGGAAATTCTGGATGTACCTTGCTTAAGATCACACAGCTAATCCAGATGAGAACCCATGTCTAATGACTCTCAATCGAAACTCTCCCTCCATGATAAATTAGCCACACTTTCTTTAAACATGAGATAAATAATGCTTCATGGACCTTGACATGTATTATAAAGAAGACTACTTCAGGGATGGGGTTGTAGCTCAGTGGTAGAGTGCTTGCCTCACATATATGAGGCCCTGGGTTCGATCCTCAGCACCACATAAAAATACACATATAAAAATAAAGATAAAAAAAGAAGACTACTGCAGGTCATCTATTCTAATAAGCCCTCACTACCCAGATATGCATTACTACCACTTCCCCTCAGAGAAATAAAGGAGGATCTCATAAATACGGTACTAAATATGTGTTTCCTGATGGATGGCATAATATTTTTTTAATATTTATTTTTAGTTGTCAGTGGACTTTATTTATTTATATGTGGTGCTTAGAATTGATCCCAGTGCCTCACACATGCTAGGCAAGTGCTCTATCACTGAGCCACAACCCCAGCCCAAAAGGTATAATATTTATTCTAAAACACTGGAAAGGCAAGGGGAAAAGGACCTTGAGTTTTCTACATTGACAGTTATGGAGGCTCTTGGGCAACCCCAAATAATTCTACCTCCTGGTGTTTATACCTTTGTATAATCGCCCCCTCTTTGAGTACCAGGTGAGCCTGTCATTTGCTTCAAATCAATAGAAGAAGGCAAAGGTATCAGGATATGACCTAATTGTGGTTACGTTACATTACATAAGGGTCCATCTCTACAAACCAGAAGAGAGACTACCTGGGAGTCTGGTGGGAGAAGCCCATGAGGTGAGAAACTGTGACTGGCCTTTAGGATCAAAAATGCCTGTAGCTGACAGCCAGCCAAAAGTCTGCACCCTGAATTATATGCACGTAAGGAAATGAGTTCTGCCAACAATCTGAATGAGCTTGGAAACAGAGTCTTCCCCAGTTAATCCTCAGACAACAGTGCCTCTCAGTCATCACCTTGACTGCTGCCTGTGAGACTGATCATAGGACCCAATGAAGCCATGCCCAGACCCTCAGGAATGCAGGATAGAAGATGTGTGTTATGTTAAGCCACTAAGATTGTTAAACAGCAAGCAAAAGTTAATGCAATATACCCTTTACTATTTTCTGAACCAATAGTATTTTGAAAAAAATCCCACCCAACAAAGGAGCTCCCTTTGTTATGTATTCCAATTATGTGGGTGGTCATTCAGGGTCTGGGACTACCATTTTACAGAATAGTCATTTCTGTATTAAACAGGTCTGCGAATTGTCAAGTTCAGCTCCACTGTGGGTAATGCACTCTTCAGAGGAAGCCCAGGGAATACCCTGAATTCCTAGGAAGACTTGAGGAGGGACTCCTTATTCTTTTGTCTCTGAACTACCCCACATGGCTTTCTAACAGTTGTGAGCCTGCCTTCTTTGTGGCCGACTGGAAGAGAATGCATATGACAGGTTAATAACACTCGATCTCTTGCTACCAGTTTTACCACTTTGCCAGCAATATAAACTTTTACCCCATTTAAATCAGTTAATGAGCCTTGCTCTATGTGCTTTCCCTACAGAGTTGTGGCCATGAAGTGAGATAGCGTCTATGAACATGTTCGTTGGCTGTAAATCAGCAAATGATGGCAAATGATTATAATTATTAAAATAATAGTCATTTGTCAGTAAATATTTGTCAAAGCTGGTCCACGATGGAGACAGGCTCTTCAAGGAAGCTGCTGATGCAGAGATAAGGAGGAGACCAGCCCCGGTTTGGGATTGCATCACTGGTTCTGTATTCCCAGTGGCACATTTCAGGTCTTGCTTCAGGAATTTGTTTTTTGTTTTGTTTGGTAGGAACAAGCAACCCCTGGAGCCAGTTATGTTGTCATCAAACTTAGTTGGTAATTAGGCTCCAAAGCAAACCTGTGGCAATGAGACAGCGTTGAAACATGAATCCCTTCCCACAGGTGGAGGGTTGGATCCTAGAGGCAGTGTACACAGCTTGGCTATTTTTATGCTGCTACATGCAAGAAGGTTCAAGAGAATCTGGGTAAAGCAATTAGCATCCCTCTGTCTGCAGGCAAAACGGGTTTGAACATGTTTCTCGGTTCTTGAAGGGCTGCTGGAGCTTGGCAGTTTATCTGATGAAAGATTTCACTCAGCAAAATGTCTTCACTTCCAAATCCAGCCACTTTGCCCCTTTAGTCAGCCCCAAAGTTGTTTATTTTCTCTAGAGTCCTTCCTATGACCACGAACCACCAAGAATTACATGAATCCCCAAGAACCCAAGAAAGTGTAAGCCTGTTCAATCTATCCATTCAAGGATGTCCCAGCAAGCACTGTTAATTCTTATAGCATAGACTATTTACAGGTCTTCATTCTCTTCATTTAGAAGAGAGAAATGTGTTTTTTACATGTATCTTATAAGGCATATTTCATAGATCTGTTGATGTAACACTGGTCGCATTACTATTGAAAGTATACTTATTTTGTTGGAAGTTTCTTTGCCCTCCTTCAGGAAGAGCAAGACCAAGTTTCCAATATTAAAACCAAAATCCTGCACAAAACCCTCCTTTTAAAAACTTAGAATTTTTTTCAGCATCAGTCAAATGCTGTAACCTTTTCTATTTGATCCCTACACTAGGTCTCTGTTGTTTTCTTTCTCAAGGCATGTTTCATTCTCTTGCCAGACTGACAATGCATGTTTTTGTGATATCACATGGCAGGAACATATAATATAGAAAGGTGCTGTCAGTGTTGCAATTTGTATTTTCACTCTTCATCAAACCTAGGTTTTGTCCATGATTTCAGGAATTTGATTTTTGCTTTTTTTTTTCTTTTTGGAATATTTTGGTTTTGTTTGGTTTTGGGTTTTGATTTTGATTTTCCAATCTAGGCCTGAGATCTGATGCTAACTTGAATGTTAGCGTGAACTATTTGAGCCTGGTTCCTTGGGGTTCAACTTGGATAATTTTCTCAGTGATTCAGATATGGTTCTATTAACCTTTACCAATCAAGGGATCTACTTGGTTTCTTGTCTGTAATCCTAGGACACCTTTCACCAACTAACCATAACACACCACTGAAAATTTTAATTTACTTATTTAGTCTCTTAGTTTCCTACAACTGGGTGGTGAGCTTTTGCAGTGGAGGATACCAGTTTGTCTTGGTTGTTATAACCCCAGTGCCTAGCACAGGATTCACAGAGTCCCTATGTTCCACCCCAGTGAATGAATGTTCTTAGGTTTCATTTTTCCCTAAACCGGATTATGATATCCTAGATCTTGCCATAGCATCCAGGACACCCAGTAAG
This sequence comes from Spermophilus citellus, assembly GCF_964194105.1. Classification (NCBI taxonomy): domain Eukaryota; kingdom Metazoa; phylum Chordata; class Mammalia; order Rodentia; family Sciuridae; genus Spermophilus; species Spermophilus citellus. The sequence goes on along the minus strand of NC_138188.1, from coordinate 118,575,333 downwards.
TGTATTTGGGTGATCAATGAAAATCCATGATAACAGCTCCCAAATTACAGATGGGAATGTGTCACCACAAATCAGAGATGAATGAGTGTTACAGTTCAAAGAGAATGACGACTCATTTCAGGTTTCCCTGAAAACAGATGAGGCAACCAAGCCTTAAGAATTGCCTTGCCAAGAGTCCTGGGAAGAATGTATGAGGAAGCTTACTCCTACCTATTTCATTGTATTTGTCTCACTGCCTATTCTCATTTGATTACAAACACATATCCATTATTCTCATTCTTAAACTAGCCCACAAGAAGGCAAATTTAATTCAGTGTTAGATGTAATAATTCACAGGATCCTGACCCTATTAGAGAATAAGGTATTAGGCTAGTGATAAATACGACAAGAAGCATGCAGTGGCTACCGGCAGTAGCCACAGCAAAGGACCCCTGTTAAGGTGATCAAATGTGCCAGGTTGGTGTGAATAGAGGTGCATCCTATGGACAGGATGGCTGCACACATACTCACCTGTGAGTGTCAGAATGTGTCCACCAGCAATGTAGCAATTCTGTAATGAAACACAAACCTTCTGCCCCGTGTTCACATGAAAGGAACAATAGTTTATGCTGAAGGGAAACCATTATAAATTTTCTCACATGTGTACCTTGTTACTATGAATTTCTTTGTGTTTTCCATGAGTAGGCAAGGGCTTTATTACATATCTTGTGAACATCTGTCTTCCAGGATTTATGACAAGTACTTACAAGCAGTATTGCCTTTTATTTCACATAAATTTCATATACTACTTATGTTCAGAACTGTAGGGTCATGTTAGATTTTTCAAAACTCCAGCAAATGTTTATTTTCATTTTCTTTAAAGGAGAAGAAGAAGGTAAAGAAAGATGTATCTACTGCCAACCTACTGTTTTGATTTCTTTTTGTGTAAGCTTTGGCTTCCTCACATCTTGAGCCTTAAAATTCTTTGATGTTGTCTCTTTAAGCATAAAATAAAAGATTATTATCTTTAGTCTATAGGCTTGTAAGAGGGCAAACAGGGAACATTCCTGTGTGTTTTTATCTCTGTGGCAATAATTGATGCCAGTCTTAAAGGTGTCCTATTTGCCCAAGACTTATATAATAAGTGTTTGGTGTCACATGAGTTTTCAGTGTTGTCAACTTTCCAATCCTGTATGGAGTTCTCTCTCATTGTTTCTATGTGAGCAACTTGACAAGGGCGGTATCCATGATCTTGATCTTCGCCTCTGTCCCTGCAGGGCTTATAATTATGCTTTGCACACAATAGGGGCTCAATGCATGAATGAACTCATGTAGGAATATTCTAGTTTGATTTCCATGAGCTGCTTAATTCTATTAGCTGCACCTCCTAGGTTTTCATAAGACATTTAATTCGTCCCTCTTCCTTATTGCTTTCTAATATTCCATAAATGTTTTGTGTTACTTTCGGTGAAGCCCAAATGAATAGAAATTAAAATATTTCTAATTACACAGTTAGAATTTCAATATCTTCCCACAAATGAGACTCAATCCTGGGTTTTATAGCTATGCTTGATTGCCTAACTTTTTTGTTCCTGTGACATAAAATCATAAACCCTCATAGCTGAACAGGCTACTCAGGATCCTATCTAAATCCTTATTATTTACATGAAAAGGCCAACATTTGCCTTATTTATGATCAGTGAATGAATTAGGGGTGTGAAGTGTTCTTAATGAAGGTACTATGAGTATCATCACCTTTTTTTTTTTTTTTTTTTTTGTAAAAACATGATATTACTCCGTTTTGTGATACTGAACTATCTGGCTCAAGGGATACCCGCTTCATTTCCAGTGTTGCTGCTTTCACTGCCAATCAAGAGCTCCGGGCCTTGTGTTCATAGCTGAATAGGGATTGCTTTGGGTTCAGAGAAAGAACAACAGTCATCCTCACAACCAACAGAAGAACTCCGAATATCTGGGTCTACAGATATGTTATAAATCCTGAAATGGCCCCTATTTCAAGTTCAGTGGCTGGTGAATAGGTTTGCTTTTTCTTAGCCTGCAGCCCTGCTTTCCAAAGTATTTTCCCCCTTTGAGGTCTTTCTAAATATCGTCATTACTTTGAGAAAGAGAAACTTAACAAAGATACGTTGGGAAATGGAAAGGGATCATTGCCTAAGAGTCAGAAAACAGGAGGCAAAGTGCTAATGAAATGAAGAGAAGCCCGCGCCTTGGTTTTACAAGATCTGGATCTGAATCCTGGCAGTGTGTCCTTTTAGCCTTAGGCAATTCAGGAGCCTTGGGAGGCGGTCTCCCTCCCTCAGCATCTGGTGTGGGAAAGTGTGGAAGAGCTTGGGGTCATAGGTTGCCCTATGCAAACTCCACATATGCAGACTGATGTTATTAAAAACACTGTCCCTAGTGGTTCATATTCCGAGTCTTGTTTTGTCAACCAACTTCCAATTAATAATAATCTCAAATGATGACCAGTATTTGCCTGGCATTTTATGGCTTACAAAATGCTTTATTATATTACAATTCTATTATTGAAAACATCATTTAATATTGTTCTAGTACAACAATAAGTGTTTAATTTTTCACTTTAGTGTTCTAACTCTATTAACAGTTCTCAGATGTATTCTGATCTACATTTTACAGATGAAAGAAGGCTCCTAGGAGGATAAAGGACTTGGTGACATGAATTATCTTCTGAATAATGGAGAGATTCATGATATGCACTTTATGAAACTCCTCAATGCATGTTCTTTCCCCTAAGGCCATGGTGGTCCTACCATTTGACGTAGCTGGCATTGTATAAAAAAGCTTGGTTTATCTAGCCTCTGGTCCCTCGCTGTCTTTTTCTCACAAAATAATCTAGAAAGAACTTTGGTCCCTGAAAATGTACAGCCTTAGGATGGAAGTGGTTCCATTTCATACAGTGGTTCTCATTTCCCATTTGCAAATTTGAAATACAAATTCTGAGACCCTGGAACTGGAAGTCAGGAGAGGAGTCACAATTTACCATGATAACTTTCACACTCTTGTCTCCTTGTGAGATTCACCAAAGGGCATTTCCTCTTTTGCCTTAAAATTCTTTTGGAAAAAAAGAGAACATGACTGTACCTACCAATGGGGAAAAGCATTTGGGCTACTCAACACCTCTTTAAACTCTGAAACTGGCTGATACTCTGGTATATGAACAGGGACTAATGCTTTTATGGATGCTTTAATAGAGTCTTATCTAAATATCTAAAAGCTCACTGCAAGCCTCAATTGTTACTCTAGGTTAGGTTTCAAGACCCACAGCTCCCTTATGATGCAAACAAGAATAACTGGTGTTTATTCTATTTAGAGCCCACAAGCACTTGCACATTACTTCTAGTACTAGCAGCAAATGTGGTAATCATTGCAAGACTGAGCTAACACATCTGCTGAAGGGGTTATTAATTTGAGTAAACAGCAAGGCAGAGTAGGGAGAGGGTGTGGACCATAGTGTTGAGTCAGACAGGCCTGAGTACAAAAAGCAGCTTCATCATTTAAATGTCACACAACCCATCAAAAGTTACTTAATTTTTCTGAACTTTAGTTTTACTACCCACATAAAGAAAATTATAAATTGCTACTTTACTTATAAGATATAAAAATGTGCCCATCAAATTAATGTAGGGTAAATGGTGTTACTCTAGTCCTACTTCCTAGAATACCCAAGGCAGATTTATCATTAGAATGAAGTGGATTTTTTTTTCCCCGAAACCACTGTTTTTTTATTCACTTGTATTCTAAAAACTCCAAGATTAAGCTGCGGGTGTGGTGGTGCACTTCTGTTATCCCAGCAACTCAGAGAGCTGAAGCAGGAGGATCCCAAATTCAAAACCAGCCTCAGTAACTTAGTGCGACCCTGTCTCAAAAAATAATGAATAAATAAAAGGACTGGAGATGTAGTTCAGTGGTTAAGCACCTCTGGGTTCAATCCCCAGTACCAAAAAAAAAAAACCAAAAAAAAAAAACAACAAAAAAAAAACTGCAAGGTCAATTGTTTGGTGAGATTTTCAGTGAGATTTCTTGTCATACTCCTTATCTATTCAGAAACCAGTCTTTGTGATTTCAAAGGACAGTTAGGAAGGCTGGAAGCTGTGTTTTACCTACATGCAACAGCATCTTCTTAGGCCTAGAGGACCAGACATTGAAAATACAAAATAAAGTCCTGGAGTGATTTCCAAAGCTTCAGCAATATGTAATGCCATTTCTTGTCACAGTGAATCCTTGCACTTGTAGAGGGCTGAACCTCAGCTTAGACCCTCCCCTTTGTTTGTCTCAACCACATATAGGCCATTACTATTCTCACTTTATAGATGAAGAAGTTGCCAGTAAAGCAATTTGTATTGCTATGAAATTGGGCAGGCCAATGGTTGTATCCCAGCCTGCTCTGAAATCCAGTAGCATTCTTCTCCACCTCCAGCCTTGTTTCTGGCTCCCTCCAGTCTCCAGAGCAAGCTCAGGCTTGTTCTGCACTAACGGTGGAGTGACCTGCTCATGCAGGCATCTTAACCACTTAGGAAAATGGTGCTGTCTTTGGGACTTGCCCTTCTTCCTTTCTGGTCCCAATACAAGGGTTGCTAGGAGCTGTGTGGACCATCAGAGTGTCCCTGGAATGGCCAGAGAGTTGGGAAAGCATCAGGCCTGGGGTCATGCTGTAAGCCTGTTGTAAAAGTCCCAGTCTTTGTGAAGTCTTTTTGTCAGCCACATGGAAGACACCTTAGAAAAACACTCCACATTACTTATACCTTTATGCCTTTGATATTTTCAGTCACAGTGCTTTATGAAGCTGGATGTCTAAAGGACTAGGTAGACGGCATCTCCCAAGCCATGGGGCAGGGTGGTGCAGTAAGAAGATCTGATACTGAAAACTTGGACAGCCATATTCTACTCCTGTCTCTTTTAATGATAAACCTGCACCCTCTGAATCTGTTTTCCTAACTATCCAGTGTAAATCATTGAGTGAAAGGCAATAATTCCCTTATGTTTTTTTTTTTTAAAGGTTGTTATGATTAGTAGTTTTTTAAAGTTGCAAGGAGAAGATGGGACGTAGGTCAGCGTGGTAAAGACTCATTTAGCATGTGTGAGTACTCGGGTTCCATCCACAGTACTCAAAGAAACAAAACTGAGTATTAAAAGTGGCAAGGAAAGAGATCAGGCCCTTTCTAATGATGTCCCTTTTTTTTTTCTTTAAAAAAAAATAAAAAGCAAAATTTTCATTTATTTGTCTGCAAAGTCTTAAACCCTTTCCTATCGAACACATTTTATATTAGTTAAATAAGTTATATTATTAATGCTTTTTAAATATTGTTTTGTTTTCTTCTTAGATCATGAGTAGTCAATTTGATGAGATTGGACAATTGTATATATCCTTCCAGAAAGTTCCTTTATAGCACTTTCCAATCCAGTCCACCTGCCACCCTCATAGGCAATTACTTCCTGACTTCTTTTACCATAGTTATTTTAATTCAGATCAGGGTGGAATTATGCCATATTTATATTTTGTATCTGGCTTGTTTTAATGTGCAGATTTTGAGATTCATCCACTTCTCCATGTTTTTGTATCAGCCATCTGTTTCTTTTTGTTGTCGAGTATTCCATGAATATACCACATTTTACAAATATACTATAATTAGTTTATCCATTCTTCTCTTTTTTATTTTGTCATGAATTTATGTAAGTGAGAAACGTGGGAATACAAGTACTGAATATTTGGGTCAAATCCAAATATTGCTACTTGTCAGTAACAAGGACTTCAGACTATTGGCCACACAGGTCTCTAACACCACCCTAGTGCATTGAGTATGCCCCTTTGCTTCTTTAATAGTCACTTATTCCTCTACCATTTCGTGTGGAAGTGGGAAGAGCCTTGGACTGAGAATCAAGAGATTTGGGTTCAAATGAAAGCTCACTTTTCTGTCTTAATAGTGTAACTTGCCACTTTGAAACCAGTCTCAGCTTCTTTCATCTTCAACATCCTGTCATCCTTCAGGAAATTGCTCCTTTGGGCTCCAAACACCTCATCTTCCTCAGCTGTTCCTGTAGTCCCTGTCTTTTGTATCTCTGTGACAGAGTATCCAAAGCATCGTATTACTTCATATGATGTCTCTGATCCCTCTTTCTCATCCACCCCACACTTCCTTGTATAGACTTGGAACCTAAGGAAGGAATGTCGTCTGAAGAGCATACTATAAGAAGGACTTCCATAAAAAGTGTTGGGTCTTAAAATTTCCTGTATTTTTCAAGTTTGCAGAATACAAATAAGCTAGCCATTGATAGCATACTTTTTCATACTTTTTATCATGCTTCAAAACTACATTATGAATTTACTATTTCTCTCTCCATCCCTTATTTAACTGTTATTTTTGGTGATATTTTCCAAATGATCAACTTTTTTTATTCCCTTCTAGCTTGTGATGGAAATTCCATAATCTTAATTTAGGTACCAGGTAGTCAAAGGTTCTGTCCTACCTGTATTTTAACTAGCCCTTAGCTAATACTATTTACTTGTCAAATTCTATTTTTAATGTTAGAACTTGATTCATTTAATCAAGAATAGAGAAACAATTCATAGAGAAAAGACCTAAAAACATAATTCCTCCTCCTATGGGAAATGCTTTCTACAAATTTTTTATTTTTAAGGAAAACTTAATGTCACTTTAAGAAGTAGTATCTGTCATTTATTCATTTATTCATTTAAAAAGACTTGAGAGAATTCAACAATGAAGGATATTTTTGTAGCTTCTCTTAAGCTGATAATATTATCATTTTAGATAACAAGGAAATTTAGAGATTAGCATATTTACCCAGATAGAGTGGTAAATTCAAAATTCCAACTCTAAGCAAAATTGAATTAGAGAACTATCAACCATATTTACTGTCCATCTCTTTGGACATTTTCTTTGCAGTACAGTGAGTGGAAGGCATATGGACCTAAAAAGGACAAAGACTAGTTATTTAATATTCACTCAGCTACATACCAATTTGGGCAACTCTGAGCAAATCATTTAACCCCTCTATTATTGGGTATAGTCATGTTATTTTTAACATGGCTTTTTAACATAACATATTTTTAACATAACATGTTTTGAAGATATTGGATAATGCATGTAAACTTCATGGCACATAAGTATGAACCCAATAAAGGTAATTCCATGGGCATTTTCATTGTTACTACTTCCCCTTATAACATCAAAATTAGTTCCTTTAATGTTTACTGAAGTGCAAAACGTTAAACATGAACTTGAGCACTTCTGAAATAAAGTGTGAACTTCATTTTCACATTCACAGGGTCTAAGACTTTTTACTATGACCTTATATCTTAACAAGATGTGATTAGATCCAGAAAATTATATTTTAAAGGCCTGGCACATATTATTTTCCAGTAAAGAATCAAGGTGGGCATACTAAGAATGTTTATTGAGTGACCACATTCTGTACTGCATTGTGAGAAAGAACCTCTGTATGGAGAAATGTCTCTTGATACAGCAGTCAGGGTCCAGATAGCCCCAAATTCGAAAATCATAGGGCAGTCATATCCCTGTCAGTAAAAGCAGGTGGAAAAACTTGAAAGAGATTAAAAATTCAGTGGACTGGAAGGAGGATTACTGAGTTACAAAAATAAACAAACAAACAAAACCAGTAACTTTTCATGTGTAAGGGACATTTGTCTAGAAATTTAGAATGGGGCCCTCTTCAGATACTGTTTGGTATCTGTGATTTGCTGTCCTTGATCAAATCTGACTATGTGAGAAGCATTTCAAAACAGCCAATTTCTTTCACGATTCTTCTCCAGTGTATACCTCTTGTGCCCTTGACAAGGAGAACACTATTAACAGAGACAGTGTGCTCTGGAACTTGGGGCACTTACATGAGAATTGGGAGCTCTTGAGTCTGTTGCTTCTGCCAAAGGCAGACTCTGACCTTGGGACAAGCTGATTCACACACAAGGTGAAGGAGATTGTATCTGTGATGAACTGAGAGCTCACCTGAGAGAGATGCTAACTGACTACAAAGTACTTATTATTGTTGCTTGTTTGGTTCAGATAAGAAAATGGCTATAATTACTGCCCCTAACTTCCAGACTATCCCTTTGTCTTCTAAACCTACTTTTCTCCATGAAGTCCAGCCTCACCTATACCAGATGAGGATCCACATTGTTAACCTCATCAAAGTCAATTTTTTGCATTTGTAGTTTCATTGTATCACTCATTAGTCAAAGAACACTTATTGAATGTCTACTGCTCCTGCTAGATACTGTGCGAGGTAGGAGATTCAGAAGAGGGACCAAGTCTTGGTCCCATTCCAAGGAACTCAAAATATGGTGGAGATAACATGGTGTAATGAAGGCCACAAGACTATACCTGCAAAAGTTTCATGGATGTAGAGAGAATGCAGTTGTGTTTGTGGCAGCCTTACTGGGGAAAGGCTTCAAAGAGGGCACATCTGACTGGAGTGCTCAGTCAGAGATCTAAGTGAGACAAGTAACATGGAGAGAAGCTCCCGGAGGAAAAAGTATAGGATATGTTCAGAGAATGGCAAGTAATCTGATTTGGCTAGAACATAGATAGATGGGAAAATGGTTAACTGTCTAGCAGCCTTAAATTGTGAAAGTTGTTCCCACTTCAGAGAGCTGGCTTCCTCATGTAGACAGAGGGAGATCCATTTGTAGGTTCTAGGCAAGGAAGGAGATATATTGTGCCTGTTTTATTGGCAGCACGTCATTCAGTCATAGGGAATGTGAGATCTCAAGTGGACCTTAGGTACCACTTTGTCCAAACTATTACACAAGTAAGAAAAGCAAGGCACAGAGAATAATTTGACTCCGATCATAAAGTGAATAAGGTAATTGGGATCAGCTGGAGGGATAGAAAACAGTAAACAAAACAATGTCCATTTCTTTCTCACTGAAGGAAATGGGTGATCCAGGACACTAGGGGGAAGGGACCAGCCCCCTGCTGGGCTTCTCTGCCACTCAGCATGTGGCTTCCATTGAGTGGAAATAGCTGCTTGCTTCTGCATTCCAGAGGGCTGAGGTCCTTCTCCTTGCCTCTGAGGACACTTCATTCCACCCTCATTAAAGTCCCATAGCTGCAAGGAAGGCTGAGGAATCTATATCATTCCATTCAACCATATCCTTAGCTATATTTCAGAGGTTCCTCAGAAAGAAGAGAAACAATTGTCAAGGTATACTACTCTAGGAAATTGGTGAGGTTTCAAGGATTAGTATCTCATTTCCTGGCACCAATTCCAATGTTCTTTTTAGTACACCATAGCTTTTTAATTCTTAGCAATGTGATCCTTAATTAAGAAGCCTGTAAGAACATTAAAATACGTATAAAATTTATCATTCTATATATTCATATTGGGTGCAGTATTTTCCTTTTGCTTAAAAAATGCTTATTTTGTTAACCCCTTGGTCCTAGGAGTCAGGCAGACCTTTGTTTAATTCCTCTCTACCAACTTGTGAATCTGCATACATATGAATTATTTTTAAAATTTCATGCTTCAGGTTTATCTTTTAAAAAAGTAGCAATATTATCATTCTGGGATGTGTTTTAAGAAATAAATGGGTTCATTTCATGAAGGAGCTAAGCCTAGCTTAGTACACTGAATAGGTATCTAGTGCTGCAAATATCAATTCCCTTCTTCCTTTCTCCTCCCTTCTTCCTTTCTCCAGCAGAAGACAATGTAAGTTTCCCAGAAGGAATAAAAAGGCATCTGACTTCTTGAAAAAACAGTCTTTCCAATATCCATGGTGGATTTGTCAAGCTGCGTAGTCTGTCAGCCAATCTTGAGTTTTCTGGGGCTCTGGCACAATCAGAGAACTTTTTTAAAGTTACAGGTGTCTGAGCTTCAACCCCAGAGCTACTGACTGAACAGGTCTAGGAGTCATTAATTCTTAAACTAAATTTTTGATTCTTGTAGATGTTTCAGTGTATCTAATGTGTTGCTGTGTTAAGACAGGCCAATATGAAGTCCAGAGAAATGGAGAGGCTGGGAGACCAATTGGGGATGGCTGTGATTATCTTAGTGAGAAGTGATGGACTAAAGTGGCAAAGACAGGCAACAACAAATGGAATTAAAATATTTAGTGAGCAAAATTAATAGGACTTGGTACTTGATGGGATCTAGGAGAAAGAAAGTTGGTGCTACCTCTGACATAAGACATATTTTAATAGTGGCAGAACTCTAGTTGTGAAGTTATTCTGACCCAAACCTACTGGTTTGAGGTAAAGGACAAAAGAGATTTTATAGTATGTAAAATATCATTGTTTAATTATATGGAACAGTGAGCCAAATCCAATAAGATAATCTAAGAGAGACAAGTCAAATCTTATTCTTATTTTTTTAATAATTATTTGAACATGATACCTGTTCTAATTTGATAGCTACTTATTTTTTAAAGGACTTTTAGATCTCATGATCAATCAAAACAATAATAATATCAGGGACCATAGAAAAGTAAATGCAGTCTTTTCCTGCACTCCCATAGGAAGGAGTGCACCAGACACACACTGGCTATGGGGCCCAGAGTACACTACACTGGGCCCCACATGTTGAAGAGAACCTGGACAAATTAGAACATGCACAGAGAAGAGTGGTTGTAGGGTAAAAGGACAGAAATATCCCATAAGGAATGATGGAAAGAGTCCAGGTGGCTACCCAGTAAAGAAAAAGCTAAAAGCTTCAACAGTCACTAGGAATGTTACATAGAAGAAGCAACTGACTTGTCTGGAAAGGGCAGAAACTTGGGCTAGTTATAGTGCACTAACATTTACCAGTGGAATTGATACCTTCCAAGAGAGTCCACTGTTCCTGGACCTGTTACAAGCAGTTTCAATGGCTAGACAAAGCTCTAAGTGGCTAAGAATATTCAAGAGAATTCGTGGATCAGATAACCGGGACAGAAACACCCAAGATCCTACCCACTGTGACATTTCTCCATGATTCTGTGTGACACTTGAGCTCCTTCACAATTTATTTGACTATACAATTAAAGAAATAATTTTTCCTCATTGCCAGCCACACAAAAGAAAGCTACTGTCTTTTCAGATCTACAGATGGGAATAATAGTGGTGGATACTCTTGAAGAAAATTATATATATATACATATATTCCTGTACCATTGTATTCTCATGGAATAAACAATAGTTTGCATTATTTAGAAGCTCACTGCCCCTGTACTAAAGAGGAACCTCTAGTTTTAGTTTTTCCTCTAGAATTTGGTCATTATTGTTGCTCAATATGTCCTAGCATTTTGAATAAACCTAACTAGCTTCATGAAGTTGCATTAATTTCATGTGTCTGTGTTCAAACTTTAATAGTCATTCAAGCATTCATTCAAACATGTATTCAGTAGACAACTTCTACTATATGTAAGTGGTATCTATATTTTTATTACTATAGGCATATAATCACTTCAAAACTTAGCGGCTGAAGAAACAATCATCATTTATTATCTTTCACGTTTCAGGAATCTGATAGCATCCCAACTAGGCAACTCTAGCATGGTGTCTCTCAGGATGTTTCTGGACTGAGGTCTCTCAAAGGCTTGTTCACCTACACATACTTAAATAGCTGGTGTGGAGCAAGTGGGACTTTTCAGTTATCGCCCTCTATTTGTATGTGATCTGTGCAACATGGTAGCTCAGGGATAGCCCAAATAGTCACATGGCAACTCAGGGCTCCAAAGTTATGTTTTTCAAGAGAAAACCATATATTTTGTGAGTCATAGAACATCACTATGACAGCATCCCACTGGTCAGGCAGTGGTCTTAGAACCCAGCTCTTGCTGATTTGGTGTGGTCATCTTTGGACTTTGCAATTTGTTATGGCATATAAATGATTAGCAATCTGTGCAGGACCCTGCCATAAAGAAGGTCAAACAGTGCTATGGAAAAACAGAGTGGGATGATGATCAATAAAGGAGGTAACGTTCACAAACATTATGCCCTAAAAGTTGAGGCATTTAACTAATCAAGAAGAAAAATATTAATCCCAGTGGCTCAGGAGGCTGAGGCAGGAGAATCACAAGTTCAAAGCCAGCCTCAGAAAAAGCAAGATATTAAGCAACTCATTGAGACCCTGTCTCTAAATAAAAATACAAAATAGGGCTGGGGATGCGGCCCAGTGGTCCAGTGCCCCTGAGTTCAATCCCTGGTATCAAAAAATAAAAAAAATACAAAAGTGCTTAAGTAGCCAAAGAGTGGATGGAAAGTCTTGCAAGAAAAGGAACATGGAGTGTTACAAAGTTTGGATCCACTGAGTTGGATCCAAATGAAGACTGAGTTGGGCGTGGGATGGTGGGGGAGGTGCCTGGAAAGGGAAGGTGAGAGGATATCCTGAAGGGCCGTGAATGTCAAGCTAAAATGTTTGGCATTGGGAGACAGTCACTGACTTTGGAGCACAGGCAATAGAATGATCCTCTCGAGTAATCTGTGCCATGCACATCCTTTCCTGCCTTTGATAGTAAACATATCATCTCTGTGAAAGTTTTCTTCCTCGCTTAAACTGAACACAGACTCCAAATCATCAAATCATGCTGGTTTTTTTTTTTTTTTCTTTTTTCCTCACCACAAACAACTCTAGCATGGCATGCATTTGAACAAACCAAAAGTGATTTCACTCTTCTAATTTTCAGAGCTTTTTGGCTGAATGCAGAGTGAGAAAATCATACCTTTTTCAAGCAGTGTGGGTTCTTTTTCCCAATTCCTCTCATCCATCTGGTTCTCTGGAGGTCTTGGAATCCAGGAAAGTGTTAGTTCACTGTGCTGAAATCCAAAAAAGACTGCTAAACTGTGAAAGAAAATTTGCATTCCAGAGACACTAAGTTAGTCCACCACACGTCTGCAGCAGTAAGGCACAAACATCTGTATTTTCTGTCTCCTTTGTTCTCAGCAGTTATAGAATAGAAAAGACTATCCGTTGTCTGTACCTTCCTTACCTAGTTTTTCTAAACCATTCTTGGTGTGGTGGAGGGTGTGGAAAGAGGAACGAAAACATAGAATTACTTTATTTCTAGTGTCAGAAAATATTGCAACCAAGATTCAATTTAAGGGAAGAAGCAAATCACTTCTCCAGATCCCTGTTGAGCTCTTTATGAGATTCCTTTCTCATGAATGGGTTCCAGGATGGGTATGTGACAAATGAATCAACAGCACCTTACTCAGAAGGATACTACAAGGCCACAGCCATGATATTAGCGTGTCATCATGACCTTTCTGAGCCGTGCTGTCTTTTGTCTTTATTGGCAGAGGTATAATTAGAAGGCCTTGTTTTCAACAGAAGCCAAATGATTGCCAAATCTGTTCAACTGATCTCTAGAGAATTGAAGTTAGCTCATGGCCCTCTGGCTGTTCTCTTTGCCACTCCCAGGAGTTACAGGCTTCAAGTTTTCCTTTTCTTTTGAAAGAAGATCAAGTTTGATTCAAAGAGCTTTTCTGTCATGCCCAGGAGTACAAGGAGAAACCTTCTGTGACCCTCGTTGTTTGGCTCAGACCACTTGTGGCTTGCTATAATTTAGGAAGTAATTGCAATTCATAAACCAGGTAGAAAATAAACATCTTGGCAGGGCTGAGTTTCAGACAACTCTGAAGCAAACTGACTTGTGAGCAGAATGGTATTGGAACATTTCTAGTCTCTGCTTGCAGATCTTGAATCTAATGGATGATTCATAGTGGTTTAATTCTGATCTGAAATGTGCAGGCAGGCAGTCATTACTATGTATACACAGAGCTGAAAGCACCATCACTTAAGCTCAGCTTTTCAATTTTCTCCTGGATAGGTCTGGCACATGGGGTAGACAAATGCTATAAGTAAAAGGAGCATTGTCCTTCCTGCTGTGTGGTGTGAGATCTCAGATCACATACTCTTTAAGAAAATCTGTAGCACTAATTTTTTTGAAAAATGTACTAATGCTGATATGAAGTCAAAGAACCCTAGAATTGGAAGACACCTATTGTGTTAGTTTATTTAATGCCACTTGATTTGTTTTGTTTTGTTTTCCTGCAACAGACACTTATTGAGTATATATTCTGTCTGAGTACTATTTCAAAGGCAGGGAATGGGGTGGTGTATTGAACAGACTCGTGAGAGAGAAACAGAATCAAGGCAGCAGCTAAGTGCTGTGAAATGATAATATGTAGTGTTAAGGACTCTGAGCAACAGACTGGGTAGAGTCTGGCTCAAAAGATGAGAGTCTTAAATAGGGCAGTGATAGAAGGCTGAAGATGGTGATGAAATATGGGGTTTATCTACAGGAATAAGTCCTACAGGTCAGATGAATCTCTGGAGGATTCCCAAATGATCATCCATTCATTGACTTAATAGAGATTCTTCTATGTGGCAGGCATTGTTCTGCAAACTGGGGATGAAGTTGTGAATGAGACAAGAAATGTTGTGCCATTGAGGCTTTTGTTCAGACTTCAATCTGTGTCAAGAGATCTATGAACTTAAGTTCCTTCTTTTAAAGGCAAAAAACATAGGCCCAGAGGGGTGCACTGTGCATGGCCTCACAGCTGGTGGCTAGCCTTGGCAAGACCAGAGTAGAGACTTTGGCGTCTGGTTCCTCTCTCTTTGTCACTGAACCAGGCAGGGTCTCCATAAACATCTATTTCAGCAATGTTAGTTTCAAATAGTTTTGGGTAGCACTGTGATCCAAAGAGAGGTCTTTCTCCTATCAAGGCCTCCCGTCCACTCTACACTTAAGATGACCTGACTGAGGGCTGTCAGGATGATGTTTCATAGGCATAGGAAGGATCACAGTTTTTTTAAAAAAAAAAAAAGCGAGGGGGGACCTGCCAAGTGCATCTGCCACAAAATGCCACAAACTACACATTCTGTGACTCCCTGTATGCACTCTAAATGGATAATATGTAATTGTCTACCACTTATTAGGTGATGCAGGTACATCAACCAAGAATAATATAACAAGAAAAAAAATCTGTTGAAAACAAAATGACAAAATTAAAATTTAAAAATCTATCTTTTCCCAAACTCAATAGGAGAAGGATTATGTGTACCTACATGTGTATCTGATGATTGCTTCTTTTCAGGACTGAAAGTATTAGAAAGTAGGTTCAGTTGATTATTCACAAGGCTTGTGATTCAAGCAGTCCTCATTTCCAACAGCAAATTCTTCCCAGAGAAAGAAGCTTTATAACAATGTTTATGTCTCTTTGCCTTCTTAAAGAGTGCTTCTTATATTCCTTATCTTATGTAATTCCCACAGTCTGGGAGGTAGATAAGGAAGAATGCCTAGTATCCCATTCTATAGATGAGAACATAGGTACTCAAGTAGTTAATGTGTTTTTTTCAGCTTCTCTGGAAAGTGACTGCCTCAGTGGAACTGGTCTGAATGCCTATTGATAACTTCTATTTACAGGTTGCCAATAGAAAGAATTAAGAGACCTAGACCCAAGCATCATCCTATGCAGCTTGAGGGTAGGATTATCTCCTCTGTGGATTATCTCCGGAGGGCCTGCATATTTTCAGTGTGCAAGAGTCTTATTTCGATGATAGCAAAGTCCACGTGATGCAGTATACTCACTCATGCTTTATGATTTTTGATTAGTGATATAAATAATTATGTTAATTTTGTCATATTCTTGTTGTTAACAAAGGCCAGATATCAAAGAGAAGCTTTGGTACTACAAGAAGAATGCAGTCAGGAGGTTGGGAAAAGACTACTGAATAAACTGTGACTTCCCAGTCCTGGGCTCAAATTTTTACCAAATTGGAGGCATTGGGCAAATCCACTTCCCTGAAGTCAGTGTCCTAGTATAGAAGGTTGAAGTCTATAAAAGATGATTGAAGCAAAATTTTCAAGCCAAATCAACTATGTATTATGAAAAGCTATAGATCAGCAGCATACTAAAGATTAATAACTGTATTCAGTGTTATCGCCATTATATGCACCTAGATACAAAGATGGGGGAAAACTTATTAATTGAAAAGACAGTGTGAAGCAAAAAATTAAAACACACACACACACTGTTTTTAGACTTAGAGAATATAGGCTCAAATCCTGACCATGATTATAGATATGTGGCATATACCAAGGTAAAAATTCTGCCATTCTACACATACACCAGATGGATGTGGAGATTCAGGTCCTGTTTGAGTATACTTGGTGAACTTTGACTCTATCCAGTCAAGGTATCAGTTTTTGTTTTGGGCATATAAAGGATTACAAATTACTTTTCCAAAGAAATATATGATTTCCGGGCATAATAATATTTACATGGAACAGCCTTTCCACAAAACTCTTAAGGAACCAAGGAGAAAGTGTCTTCAGAAAGAAGCAGCCCATTTCCTGCTACATTGCCTAGTTATCCCAGAGCATCCCATACAAAATTCCTTAGATAATCTATTTTTTTTTAAGAAGAGAGAGATATAAAACAAAAGAGAATTAATTGTAAAGGAGAAAGTGGAAGAATATGCTTAGATGTGATTAGGTCATTCCACTAAATGACAAAAAAAAATTCCAGTTAATTAAATATATTTCCTAGACCTTAGAATTCGTAAGACATTACAGAAAAAATAACATTATATAGCCAAGCACTGGGAACTCGCTTCAATATATGTGAATCTCATTTAATTCTTACAACACTGCAATGTAGATGTTTCCCATCTTGGTCAGGAGATGAGAAAACCAAAGGCCAGAAAGTCAAGACTTTCAAACCCAGATCTCCTGAATTCATCACTAAGTCACTTATTGTTTATGACAGATCTTCTGCTCTAGTCTCAAGTGAATAAGTCCTAACAAGACTATACTTGGAAGATGTTGTAAAGGCATTTCTCTGACTTGACTTGGCTTGGAAGGAAAGGAATTCTATTTTTTTTTTCTGCTCCTCTCACAATAGTCTCAATGGAATTCTGTGATCTTTTAATTTGCCCCTGGCATGAAGGTTTGGTACATAATCATCAAGTCTCACCTCCCTTTATTTCTCAAGGATTATGAGACATTCAAAAAAAAAAGTGCTTTGGAAGACCTAGCATGCCACCTGGCTTACATGTTTTTAAGTTAAAATGTCACCTCTTCAAACCTTAAGAATAGATAAACTGAATGTCCTTCATTTGAGACTTTTTTTTCTGAATTTCTGAAGCTCAGATTGCAATTCCAACCCTAGGGTTTAAGAAAACAATGGGACAAAATTTACTTTGTGAAGAATGTGATTTGTGGTTTTTGGCAAAATTAAATAAAATGGCCTAATGGTTCTAATCTTTTTGTCCTTTCCTTTGTCCCCCACCCCTTATGATTTTAGGATATATGTCTTATTTTTGAAGCTAGTTTATGTATTCATTTAATCATGTAAATTTTTTTTCTAAACTCTATGTTAATATTTTTACTTTCATCTTGTCTGTGTTAGTTGACACTCGAATGCTCAATGTTGAGTTCCCCTTCACTGATGCTGCCCTAACACAGATTTCTTACAATATCCTACCTGAGAAAGGAATTTAGTTTCAGTCCAGGACTATCTGTGACTTTGCTGAAAGAAGTTTAGATAATAAAGGTCTTGTGATAGCCACATTAATTCCAAAGAATGTTAAAATAAGTTTGTTTCAAGCGCCAACTCAAATCCCACCTAGAAAGATTCCTAGAGTCATAAACCACTACCACACTGCCCACTGTCTCACCATTCATAAGTAATTACTCTCTTCTCTGGGTTACCATCACATGTAACTCATCCCTCTCTAATAGCCATTTCTTATGTCCTTTGCCTGGAATCAGTTCTTCATATATGTGTTTACCTCTCCCATTACATTGGCAACCTCTAAGGTCGGGAATGGTGGGTTGTCTTCTCTTCCTCCAAACCTACCAGGATCTTCAACACTTTGCTGAACTCTCCAGGTTTTCTGCAATGTTAGAATAAATGGGGAGTCAGATCTGCTCTCAGAGAAGCTTATGAAAAGTTTGTTGAAAAAGAATTTAGGCATTGGATACAAGAAGTTATGCTTGGAAAGAAAAGTACAAGTTGAAATTCTTTTTTTAAATTTATTTTTTAATTGATTTTATTTTTTAAAAAAATGACAGCAAAATGCATTACAATTCTTATTATGGATGCAGAGTATAATTTTTCAGGTGTTTCATAGCTGTCATTTTTGTGAGGAAGGGGAATCATAATGCCAAAAGAACATAAATTTTAAGTACTTGATGCTATCTAACAGATGATTTTTTGTCTTTTTTTTTTTTTTTTACAATTTTCCTATCTAGTAAGATTAGAATTTTCATCTGTAAATGAGGAATTTTGATTCTTATTAGAAAATTACAGTCATAGAGATAGGAAAACATTAAATTTGCTACTATTTTTTTCAGTCTATTTTGAAACACTATTAGACACAGATACCATACCAATATAGATTTTGATTAAGATGTAGATATAGGTGGAGGGCATTTCCAAAGAGCAGAAAAACTTGTTTCAAGAAATGCATGCTTCACAGGGAGGCAGAGGTGTGGAGGGTGTTGTACTCCAGGCTCACTGGGAGAACCACCAAGATAAAATGATGTCTTCATCTGCAATGGAAACTCAAAATTACTGCCATCATTCGAGAGGTCTTTTTGATTTTTAGAATCAAAATATAGAATCAGTTTATATTACATAATGAAGTTAGGTAATATAATTATCTGAATTTAAGTAATTACCGTGGCATTTCAAGAGAAATTTGCTGAGTCATAGTTCTATTCTTTCTTTACAAAACCCCATTGCCATTCTGAGGGGAATACCAGCACTCGATCTGCACCTCCCAGGTTTTTTCATATCATGGTTCCTGTGGAAAATGATGGTATTCATTCAGCACACAGCAGTAAATGAATGAAGCTTCTCCTGATCAAAGGTGACCACACAGGGGTTCTGGAAACCTCTGGCCCCTCCTAACCCTTCCAGATATGGTACCCCTGGAACTCACTTGAAGCATACTGTGTCTTAGCTTGCAAGGTGAGAATCTTTGAACTGGAGAATTGTTTTTTATGGTTACTCAGAATAATTATATTGTATGTAAAGTACTCATCCAGAATTTATTACTTTATCATTTAACCAAAATGTAGGGGGCATCAGTTTTATGCAAGCACACTGTTGTAGATGCTGGGGATCCCATAATGAGTTTTATATCTTATACTATAGGCATCTGGGAGACAAACTCAAGATCTTGACATGCCTTCTGTCTTTACTTTGTATGTAACTCGCAAGTGGTAAGCCAGAGTGCCTTCTATTTGCAATGTGGAGTTATGTCTACTGAAATATAGAACAGATATAGTGTGATCTGACAGAAGTGTTCTCTACTGGACAGGGAATTAGGAGGCATGTATTCTAACCCTCAATCTACACCAGTTGTATTAGCTATCTTTGTCTCATTTTCTTGAGTCTGGAATTAAAACTCCTGGTTTTCAAACTATGTAATGCAAATCCTCCAGGCTGCACCCTTTCACACTCTCCAGCCCAAAATGAGTTTGACCTCCTTTAGATGCACTTCCTTGACAAACTGTTTCTTTAAGCAAAAGCTTCAGAGGGAGTCATGAGGAGAGTTATAAACTCCTGGACTACATCAATCTTAAAGAACACTTTTTAAGATCTAATATTTTCTAACTCTCCCTCTTTTACTCTGTTTCTTTTTATCCAAAGACCAAAACTATATCTAAAACATGAGATGTTACCCCTTGTTATTCCAAGATACTATTTCACAATACTACTTTTTTACCTTAAAAAGAAAAAAAAAAAACCCTGAATATAGGATCACCTTTTAGTTTTATGAAATAAGAATTTAGCATATCTAAATGACAACAATTACTTTAGAGTCTTCTGAATTTCAGATACTATGTTTCCTCATTGAAAATACTCAACATTGGTCACATATATACTTCTGTAATATATTAATTATAGTAATAGTCCTATCTTCTTTATCATCTCACTAGTAGTTTATGTTTATGTTGCCTATATGCTTCATTTATATTCATATGATTCTTCCAGTTCTTCTGCCTGTGAATTAGGAAAGTTATTTATACAACATCCAAGGATAGAAAAGCTACAACCAGATTGTATCTCTAATTTAAAAACAGTTGCATTTGCGAGTTTTGTGTTCAAGGTTTGTTTGTGATCTTCTTTTTATTTTTTCCTTAAATTTTTGTGTTTTTTTTTCTCGCAGATGCATCGCCATCATTTCAGAAAAGTTGTGCCTTTTAACGACTAATTTCTTGCTTCTTCTCTGCTACTCTTAAATCATTTCACTTTAACCATACCTTCACTGGAATAACTGCCTAAAACATTTTCTGTAAAAAAAAAAAAAAAAAAAAAAAAAATTCAAACACTGCCTGTTACAAAAAGAATGAAATCTAGATTCTTTATTTAGCTTAGGCAATAGGACCTCACACAGCTGATTACCAATTCCTTACTATGTAGGCTCTGGGTAAGGATGGTTACTGTTGTGGATGACGTGATGACATAGTATGCTGCCCAGATACTACTATTTTTTTTTTAGGGGGGTTACCAGATTTTGAACTCAGGGCACTCAACCACTGAGCAACATCCCCAGCCCTTTTTTATATTTTATTTAGAGACAGGGTCTCACTGAGTTGCTTAGTACCTTGCTTTTGCTGAGGCTGGCTTTGAACTTGCAATCCTCCTGACTCAGCCCCTTGAGCTGCTGGATTACAAGAATGTGCCACTACACCCAGCTCCAGATGCTTCTTTATGAGACTGTCATTCTCCCAGCTGCTGGCAGCATTGACAGGTTTCATTCATAGCTGGGTCCCTCCATGAGAATTATCCCCAATTGAAGGGAACCACATCACCCAACATCACACTTCCTTATTGGAAATAACCTGTATGTTCTGATTGGTAGATGCAGGGATATAAAGGCCCTACCCTCTAGCTCCATTAAATGACATTTCTTCCTGGCAATCCCAGCTGTCAAGTTCTTCCCTCTCCACCCAGGTTCTTCTGTACTTTCCCACAGATAGTGATTACAAGGACACTCCTCAATAACTTCTGTACAGAAATCTCTGTTTCAGAATCTACACAACTTCAGAATGTGGTTTCATGGGGAAGGGAACCTAGAGGTGCCATAGGAGAAGCACCATAAAATCAGAGGAGAAAGTGACTTGTTTTATTTGTAATATAACAGAAGGAGAAATAGGAAAGTTTTGTTTTTGGTTTTGGTTTTTCTTTTCTTTTTTTTTTTTTTTTAAGAAGAGATGACATTTGAGCTTCATGTTTGAGGAATGAGAAGACATTCTCTAGGCAAAGGAAATGAGCTAGTCTTAGCTTATAGAAGAATTTTGTTTATTAAAAATGTGCCAAACAGCTCAGTGTGGCAGCTGGAAAGTGGAGTCCATAAGGGAAGGGCTCAATGAAGGTCACAAAGCCCTCTGCTGATTTTGAAGGTCCTTAAGCTCGAGTGTGTGCAGTTTCATCTCAACTTCCCATCTATCAAACATGGCACCCTGTTCCACATACAAGATTGATTTGAATAGACATATGTAAGAGATATCTCCTTTCTAATTATTCTATTAAAGTTTTTCCATTTTCTTCAAAGCTGTTTTTATTAACCATTCCAACTTAGAAAAGTAAATATATAAAGAGTGTAACTTTTTGTCTAGAAAACAACCATGTATAAGAAGGTGTTCTTTGTGGTGCTAGAAATTCTATCATTAGCAATTTCTGAAATTATTAGTGGAAACACATTGTCAAGGTAACATAGCCCAGGTTTCTGACAGATAACCCCCATCCCCCAACCTCTGTTAAGGAATTATGTAGTTGTTTCTAGTACATCTCTGATAATGGAAACGTTTACTGTTTTCCTATGTTGTTAATACTAACAAATAACAGCAATAAAATTGTAGAGTTGGAATTGATCATCATTTTACCATTGAGAAAACTAAGCTCTAGAGAAAAGAATTTTATACCCAAGAGATCATACCAATGTATGTGGACAAAGTCAGGACAATTCATGTTTTTCATCTACCAGCTCTCTTCCTTTGTGTGGGAACCTCATGAATTTGTCAGACCCCTCTCTGAATTATTGGAAGTCAAGGTACCACTGACATATTGGAATTATTGGACACTAGGATACCACTCCCCCCTACAGCTCATGAGCTCCATGACTCAGATCCAGCTGATCGGTTCTCCAGGCGTGTTTGCTCACCTATGAGATGGCAGCATGGACTGTAGGAACTCTTGTGCTTCCCTTCCTGACACCATGAGAGATTCTACCTTTTCTCTCAGAAAAGTTGCCTAAGGGTACTTACTAATGGGTAGCTAGAGACTGAAAAAGAGAAACAGAGTAGAGGAAGGTGGCTAATGAAGGTTAGTGTATGATCATTTACTAGCCCAATCTGTGTGATTACTGTTTTCCTAGAACTTTCATTTTCTGATATGGGGGAACTTTTGTGATAGGCAGATTTTAGGCATATTTTGCACTTATTTTCCTATGTAGCATAAATGTTCAGATTACCTGTGCTTTGAGCAGAGCTTCTATAGGCCATAAAGTTTTTACTTAGAAACCATTAAGCCTTATATATTGCCACTGGTTTGGGGTAAATGAGCTGAATCTTGCAGCCAAGCCTCAATGTAAACAAAAACATATTCTGATCAAGCATTTTCTGGTTTGTTCAACTCCATTATAGAGCTAGATTTAAAAAAAAAAAAAAAAAAAAACCACAGAGAAGCAAAACAAACACAAGCCCTGGAAAGACAATTTCTAGCCACATTAGCTCAGATCTCCAGTACAGAAAAGAAACAGAACCCTCCTTCTCCAGACCATCATCAGCTCCAGACTCTCATCCTATGCCCTTCTGCTATTTTAATTTCACCACTTCAAAATGGGGAAAAAAATAGGTTAATAGTTTCCATGAGTTTAGACTGTGGCCAGAGGCGTACCAAGCAATTTCAGAAGCTCGGGCAACCGCAGCTTTGACGGGAGGATGATGATGGATTTACCAATTCATCTTGGGATAGATCCCAGAGCTGGGAGAGTGGGGGCAGCACTGTGCTGCCAGGGTGGAGTGAAACAATATTCCTCCATTCATTCTTTCTGCACATGTTCATCCTGACTTATCTTAATTCCAGGCAGTGATACTCTGTGTGCAATATGGGACAGATAAATATTTTTAAGACATAGTCCCTTTCCTTTCATGAAATTGCAGTCTAGTAGAAGATGTAGACATGTGCACAAATGTGTTTTAAAAGTTCACACAGTAAGTATGGAAGCAAAATGGATAAAGTATTTAGGAAAGGAAGAGAAAGAATCAGTTCATTCCAAGTAGGGCCTTCGAGGAAGCCCTTTGACCTGTAGGTATCAGGACACTAATGACCTTCATACAGTCATGTCTTGCCTCACAGTCATTTAAAGATTCTTATGGTAAGAGGGCAGTTCCTCAA
The DNA here is from genome assembly GCF_964194105.1 of Spermophilus citellus. Taxonomy (NCBI): domain Eukaryota; kingdom Metazoa; phylum Chordata; class Mammalia; order Rodentia; family Sciuridae; genus Spermophilus; species Spermophilus citellus. The sequence goes on along the minus strand of NC_138188.1, from coordinate 118,551,946 downwards.
TTTCCACATCCCATCCGGTTCTGCATGTTTCTAATGGTATCCACACCCTATGTGTATTCCAGATTCCATTGATTCAGTCCAGATAGTTCCATTGGAATAAAAAATATTACACGTGAAACGACTATTTGGTGAAAGCCCAGGATTCTGGGGGAAGATGGAAAGTTAACAGTTGATCTTCTGAGTGCTGACTCACTAAATGGGATGTTTTAAAGGTGGTGTGTATTTTTAAACCTCAGCATATTTTTAAAGCCGGATTAATTGAATTTGTTAATTCCCACCCACTACTTTCAACATTTCTATCTTGAGTTCATGAACCTTAAACATGAACCTTAAACTTGGAGATGGTGTTTGAATTAAAGTCTTAAGTGACTGGAAGCCTCATTGCTCTGATTTGGGTTTTGTAGCCAGTGTGACTGTCTCATTCATCAGACAGACCACTCTCTAAAAAGTAAGGAGCCTTGATATACCCCTTGCAAGTCTTTGATAATGAACCACATTTTAGAAGTAACAGTAAAGCATTTTGCAGGTGGAGTGCCTGTGTATTATGGTTCCATGATCTAGCTACAACCATGGGCCACCTCTAGCCCATCACCTATTTTTGTAAATAAATTTTTACTGGAACATAACCATGTTCACTTGTTTAGGTGCTGTCTCTAGTTGCTTTTGAACTACAAAATTCTGTTGTTATGACAAAACCAGAAATATTTAGTTCACAAAAAAGTTTGCTATCCCCCTTGCTGTAGTGGAATAAGGTAAGATGCAGAAAGCCTGTGGTCTAAATGTGGATCTGCTGCCCACTACCTGGATGACCTTAAAAAAGTCACTGATCCATCTGATTGTGTTTTCTTCTCTCTGTAATAAAGATGCACTCTGCCTTTCTCCAAATATAATGATAAGCAAGTGAGCCAGTATGTTTTTTAAAACACTCATATAGAGCTCTCTCAGCCCCACCCTAACATCAGTATCTTTGCCTCCTCAGAATACTCTGGAGCAGTGCAACGTGTGTTCCAAGCCCATCATGGAGAGGATTCTCCGTGCCACCGGGAAGGCCTATCATCCTCACTGCTTCACCTGTGTGATGTGCCACCGCAGCTTGGATGGCATCCCATTCACCGTGGATGCTGGCGGACTCATTCACTGCATTGAGGACTTCCACAAGTAGGCACTCCACTCTCCCCACCCCCACCCCCAGAATCTGCCAGTCCTCTGTTCCTACTTCCCGCCATCTGGGCTGCACATTCTTCTCTCTCAGAGCTGTAGACTCTCAGGATTTAGTGAGACCTGTAAGGAGCATATTTCCTCACCCCCTCATCTAATGAAAGAATGAATATCAGGTAATCTGTGTGGCCAGCCATTCAGGCCTCTGTTTCAAGGCTTCTCTGGGGCCTGTCCATGGTGTCTTTATGTGGCTCTAGTTGTGGAAAACGTAGACTCTACCACAAAGTATACATATTAGAAAGAGGCAAGATCCTGGCCTAAACAAGAACAAGTGGTGTGACGTTGGGCAAATTACTTCTTTGAGATCTTCAATTTGGTCTGTAGATGAAACCTTAGAAAAGCCTCTCAACTGTGAGAGCATCTATACCCTGACCACTGTACAGATGGGAGGTTATTGTGGCCAGACACAGAGGACAGGCATCCCCCTCACTAATGCAAGCCTCTCACATATGATACCCAGAGGCAACTTCATGCCACTGCCAGCATGTTGGTGGCTTTTCCTAACCTCTTCCCCAACCAAGATCTTCTCTTCCTAGGATGTTTTCATGATGAAATTGATCAGTGCAATCTTGTGTGGCCTTTTGAGGAGGGTTAGAAAGTGGAACCTCAAGATCACAGCCGCTAAGTTATGGGCCTGGAAAAATAAGTCCCCCTTCCTCGTTTGTCTCATTTATAGGTCGCTCTTTCCTCTACGATAGCTGGGGTTTCTGAGAAAATCATACCATTTTGTATTTTACTGACATTTATTTGGCTAGTTTGTTAGGGGGTTAATTGACTGTTCACATGCGTTCCATGTCTTTGAGGTCCTTATGAAAGCTATTGCTGCCTCATGCTGATGGAAGATATGGACTTTTTTCATACTTGGCTCTGAAGATCTGGGCATGGCATTGCGGAGGACTGGTGAGGCTGTCCGAGAGACAGGCTCGCACTACTCACCACTGGGTGTCTGTCTTATGGACTTCAAATATTCAGTCTTGTGGGTTCATTTTCACCACTGTTGATTGTCAACAGCCAGGAGGTACTTTCCACAAGCAGTTTGGGGACCTTTGCCTCATATTTTAAAAATGAGTTTCCTGACTACTTTCCAAGTAGCAGAGAAAGTGAAAACCTCACGAAAAGATATAAGGCTGAATGAATTAAAAAAAGAAGAAGAAGAAGAAGAACCCAGAGGCAGAAATTCTCAACCTGAATTAGACAAGGAAGGGCTTGCTTTTAAAGGGCAGTCACAGCATAAATTGTACTTCACGTTATTGATATTTTTAGCTCGTAATTACACATGGAAAAAAAAACCTGCATCTATTTAAGGGAAGTGAAAAGATACCAATGGGGAGTGTATTTCTGTCACTGTTTCATTCCTTTCTTAGACTTACCCTAATCCAAGAAAGACTGATAGATATAATCAGAGCACACATGTTTCTGTTGCTGGAAAAGACTGATGTATTACACCCCTCAATTAAAACAGGAAATCAATTCTGACAAATGTAAGTTTATATCTATGCCATTTATCTTTCATTTCCAGTGGTGGGGAGCATAATTAGAGACTTGCGACTGGTGGCGTAAGTGGGTGGGTCTGAAAGCTTCAGAAAAGCAGACTTGATCAGCTAAAGAAAAACTGAAACCCCAGCTATCCCCCCTCCGCACAAGTTCAGTATATTAAAATATAAATTCTTTCTTTATATAATATTGTCTGAATAATTGCAGGTTTGTATGGGGGGAGTGGAGTCTTTTTGATATTTTCCCCATTTACAAGAGGAAAAACTAGAGAACATTTTCCAAAACACTTTCTTCTGAGCCTTGAAAATACTAGAGCATAAAGCAGCTAGAAGTCTCCAGCACCAGGTTGGCACTGCGAGGCCAAGGAGAGGTGGACCAGGGACATAGTTGCTTCCTTCAGAGAGATTTGGGCCGGGGGAGGGGGAGTATTTTTTATCCTTCTAATGGATCTCCCTTTGTGAATTTTTAGAAAACATTTCAATTCAGTTCAACTTGTACTTGCAGAGAACCCTCTATGTGCCAAGTACTGTGCTAAGTGCTGAAGGAAAGAGTTACGAGGGAGAAATTGCACAGACATACACAGAGAGAAGTCCCTGTGGGCCAGGAGCTTGCCAAGAGGAGGGCAGAGTGTGCAGACATAACAGTACTGCAGGGCAGAAAGGCAGCGCCATGAGACAGACACAGGGAGACAGAAGACAGGGAGTGGCTCTGGGACCAGCAGGCTTCAGGGAAGCAGAATTTGAAGAGTGAATTCAGCAGGAAGCAAGGAAATTCCTGACAGGGAATGCAGGGGATGTCTACTGGCAAGGCCTCAAAAGCGATATCTCAGAAGCTTGTCATTCAAAGTGCAGAATCTTGAGGCCTTGCTAATGGGCACTCTATATATAACCATCTCTGGTCAAAGTTAGCTTATGTCCCCATCCCTTTGGGCATGAACTCTTTCACAGGTGTCAATTCAGATACAACTGTGAACTCAGTTCCCTGGCAGACCAACTTAACTCACACCAACACACACACACACACACACACACACACACACACACACACACTTTCCCATTTCACCTACATGGCCATCCTTACAGCCCAAATCCAATTACCATTAATTCTAAGAAGAGTTCTCTGATCTCACCCCTCCTATCCCCACGTTGGAATTCATACCTTCCTCTCTGTATTGGACAAGTTTCCGAAGTCTGAGCTAGATAGTACCTACCACTGCCTGATTTGTAATGAAACATATATAAATAAATATATATATATATATATATATATATATATATATATATATATATATAAGTTTTACAGCACCCACCTTATTTTTGAAATGAGTTAGATTATACACACACACACACACACACACACACACACACACAGTTATGGGGTTTGGATGTGAGGTATCCCCCAGAAATTCACATGTGAGACAATGCAAGAAAGTTTGAAGAAGAAATGATTGGGTTATATCCCTGAATTGGTAGAGTGTGGCTGGAAGAGGTGGGAATTGGGGCATGGCTTTGGGTATATATTTGTATCTGGAGAGTGAACTTTGTCTCTCTGCTTATTGATCACCATGATGTGAGCTGCTTCCGTCTGCCACAAACTCCACCATGATGTTCAGCCTCACCTTGAGCCCTGAGGAATGGAGCCAGCCTTCTGTGGACTAAGACCTCTGAACCATAAGCTCTCAAATAAACTCTTCCTCTGCCACTGTCGTTCTGGACAGATCCTTTTAGGCACAGCAGCAAAAAAACTAAGACACACACACATACATATACATACACATACACCCATATTAATAGAACAAATATAGGAATATATAGGACTCCCTCTCAGGGTGCTAGGATCCTCCCTCCTTTTTTTCCCTATATTTCCAGCATCAGTGCAGTGAGGAAACCCAGAAAACAGACTCAAGTGCATTGAGGCTTTGTTCCACTCTGTTTGCTCTCTTAGTAGGGATATCACACTGACCCATTTGCTTGTTTAATCAGCATCCACTTGTTGATAGCCAGAAATATGTTGAATATGAGAAATGATCATTGCTGTCTTGACTGTAGAGTAGAAATGATAAAAGGACTATCTCATAATGTTACTGTCAATAGAAAGTAATATTAAGTAGATGAAGTACGTAACAGAATGTGGCATGTGATGAGCACTCGATGAATGGCAGCTACAATCATCAAAAGGGTTCTCATCAAGTTTATTTTTATCATTATGGTTATTGTTCACTCAGTGAACTTAGCCTTGAGAGACACCACCAGGAATTTTGAGCTCTTCTAAAATTGCCAGCCCAGGAACTTTGTGGAGTATCTCCTCTCTCTTCACTTTGTTATTGCCCATCATGGAAATGAGGCCAAATGGTAGAAAAGAATCATTACTGAGCACAACAAAGAGTACAGTTTATGTCTTTTCAAAGAAGATTGAACATAGAAGCCAAAACAACATCTTTCTTATAGAGAAATATGGCCAATACTTCATTAAATAGTGTTCAGATTTCATCTTTCTGGACCAGTCTTGGTAGTCAGAGACAGAGCAAAGTCACATCCTTTGGAACTCACAGATTAGTGATGACCCCCAAAGAGGTGTACATAATTACTACAAAAATAAGATAAATTGGATTTAAAAAATGTATCCTGGAAGAGTAAGTAATTCTGCTTATGAAGTTGGGGGGCGCTAATAGATAAAATAATAAGCAAAAAACATTTCTGCGCTTACAGGGTTTATAGTCCCAATGGGCTTGGGGAAAAGAAATTCTGCAGTGGATATCAGAAGTCTGCTTTTTTCACTACTGATGACCCAGATTCAAAAATAATCAGGTAGTCCAAAGCAATTTTTTGCCACGGTATAAGCTTCTTACATAAAATACCAATTATAATAACTCTGATTACTACTGCAGTTCTACCATGATCCTTTTAATTTTTCTTTCATAGCAATCAATTGATCTCCTGCTTAATTCATATTTATTTAGATTGCAGAAAATTAATATGTACATATAGAGTATAATGTATGTAAAAATGCCTTGACAACCATAAAGTGCTCTGCAAAGTATTAGATTACTATCATTATTTCCTTTTAAGTCTCATTACAAATAGATAAATTTTAACATCATTAATCTTGAAACGATTACCATGAAAAAATTGAGTTGCCCAGTTTCTTTTTCTTTTTAAAAAATCTCTTAAGTTCTTATACAGGTCCATTTCAAATAATATCTCATTTCACACCTTATAAATGCCACCCCAAATTTCCAGAAATACAGATGGGTGAGTGACCTATATTTGCAGCCTATAATCTGTTATGAGGGGGAAAAAGTGTTAGGGACAATAGGTCATATTAAGAAATTAAGAAATATTGAAATTATTTCACCAAAAGTCTCAAAAATATATGCAAATGTACATGTATGTATATGTTTATTAAATATATATGTGTATATATATATATATATGTGTGTGTGTGTGTGTGTGTGTGTGTGTGTTTATATATGCATAGCCTTTAATTATGCTAAAATCCTTTTAAGTGCAATGAACTTGACAGCTCTTCAACTTTTCAAACAAAATTTTCACAAAACCAGAATGTAGAGAATACAGATTTGGCCATTTTATGTTTGATGCAATGTGTATTTCAATTCACTAGCCTCTGCTATTTTGAAGGGCTATCTATAAGGTTTCTTGTCTTGGTTCTTGGAATTTAAGACTCCTTTCCAAGAAAGAGGTTCTAATGATTGGAAAGGAGGCAAAGATACCAACTTTAGAATATTTGTCCAGGGCTTGACGAATACATTAAAAAATATCTAGAAGCTAAAGTCAAAGCCAAGATTGGGCCTGTTGGGACCTGTTTCTCTCTGTTTAGCCTAGGGCTTATGTCAGGAGTCTGCATGCAGTTGTATTACATGCCACATGCTTTGTGGAAAAGTGATGCCCTTCTTGCAAAGTAATCCCACACTCACTCTTCTACCTCATCAAATATCACAGTATGTACCCTCCAGTGGGACCTCAACAGTCTAACTTTCTCATTTTACAGTGGAGAAAGCAGACCCAGAGAAGTAGAGTGACTCGCTGTGGTCACACAGGAAATGCAGAGCAGGCATCCCAAATCCAGACTTTCATCATTTCTTTTTCCTTCTGTGTCTCACTTTTGATCAGGATCTATGCTTAGTATCTAATCAGAATGATCTCTCCATTTCAGGAAGTTTGCCCCTCGATGTTCCGTGTGCAAGGAGCCTATCATGCCAGCCCCTGGCCAGGAGGAGACCGTCCGTATTGTGGCTCTGGATCGTGACTTCCACGTGCACTGCTACCGCTGTGAGGTCTGTGGTGGGCGCCGCACACCCTGCAGTGGTGTGACAGGCTTTAAAAGGCCTATCAGAGCTGAGTGTTCATAAATGTAGCAATTATTAAATCTGGAAATACTTTGATGCCTGTATTATCAGACTTGGGTTTTAGATCTGATACTGGCATATAATACAAATGACATTGGCTAAGTCACCTTACCACTTTCAGTCCCAATTTTTCCACTTGTCCAAGGGCTCAAATTCATAACTACCCCAGATATGACTCTGAGACTGAAATACAAAACTGTATATTAAAGGACATTGTAAATTGTTAATTATTTAATTAGTGAGAAATGGAGTCATTGTTATTATATGACTGTTCAACATTGACTCTGATGGCTTTGGTTAACTACTTCTATAGGGTAGAGATGCCATTGTTACCCATTGAAAAGGATAAGAAGTCATTTATTTCAGAAGGGTTGGAGCTTCTTGTTCGAGGTCATGGAGATTCATTTATTTATCAGCAAGCATTGACTAGGCACTTAAAAACAAGAGGTCAGACAACTGCTAAAGATGACAGGTAGTGTGGTTATACATAAAGCTAACCTGCAATCCAGGCTGAAGTAACAAGAGAATCTTCTCAGAGGAAGTAGGTTGAGGCCTAAGGGTCAGGTAGCTATTAATACAGCAAAATGCAGCAAGTCCTATAATTTGAATATTGAAAGGCTACCACATTCAGATAGCAATTTTAAAACAGTTTCTTATCTCAGTTCTACCTGGATCCACTTCTTTGCCACCATTTTTTTTTTTTTAATTTACTAGTAGCTCTGCAGAGCTTGGCACTTAGTCCCTTCTTCTATCTGGGATAGATAATAATGGGCTTCCTTATTCCCTCATCCACATGAGATTGGTTGTCTAGTCTGGCTACGAGATCTCCCCAGGACACCAGCTGGCAGGGCTCTGAGGACCACCCTGGCTCTCGGGGACTGCATGCATTCCACTCACTGCCCTGGCAGAAACTGACCATCTGTTTTATGCAGTGTGCTTTGTTTTGCCCTAAAGCCCAAGTTTCATGCCTCTCTCCATCCTTAACATGAGAAGAGATAATAAAAAGCTAACAGCTTTCAAACAAGGTTTTATGACTGGGGAAGTAAAGAGAACAACAACAGCCATCCATTATCTTTAACATGGCCTGAATTATGACTGCTAAACACTGATACCTTAGAATCACTTTACAGAGGAGAAACTGAGGCTCAGAGAAGAGCTTCCCGACATTCCTCACATTCTTTTTTTTTAAAAGAGGGAGAGAGAGAGAGAATTTTAATATTTATTTATTTTTTTAGTTTTCGGCAGACACAACATCTTTGTTTGTATGTGGTGCTGAGGATCGAACCCAGGCTGCACGCATGCCAGGCGAGCATGCCACCGCTTGAGCCACGTCCCCAGCCCTTCCTCACATTCTTGATGTACACACCAGTAGGCTTTGCCTTTTAGATGTTCTTGGCTTTTGCACAAAGAGTTGCATCAAATGTACCTTCCTCTTCAGAATAAATGGCAGCTGTACAAATTAGGTTTGCTTTAAAATGCTGAGAAATTTTTAGAAACAAAACCATAAAACAGAAAGAACTCTGAATTAGAAGACAGCCAGCCATTGTCCTAGTCCTGCCAGGAACTCTGTGTCACACTGGACAGACCACTTCCCTCTGCTCCTCCCATTTCCCATGTGCAAAGTGCAGCTCTGCCAGTCTCCATTGGCTTTAAGATTCCAGGCATTGATGGTTCCGATGCTGTGGTTGACTCTGGGTGCTTTAAGATATCCCGATGATTATAGACCATAGCTCATTAAAGGCTTCAAACCATGCCATCCATGAAAAATCCTTCTTCTTTTTACTGTGATAAAGAAGCTCTATTTCCTTTACCCAGTTTCCTAAAAGCCTGTAGAATGGCAGTATGTCCATCCACTTGTTCTTTTTGGTAAAGCCCCACTTCCTGTGGAACATACTGTGGCTGCTGTTGTGTTCTGGGCCATGCCCTATTTAGACTTTAATTTCATTATTCATCTCTTGTAGACATGAGCCCTATTAGCCTCCTTGCCACTGGTGGACAGCAGAGGCAAGGTGTGCAGCCGCTGTGTCTTCTCCTTAAGTTTGCAAGGGCACACACCACTATGTGAACTTTTCTAAATTTACTTTCCAAGGAAATTTCCGTATCCTCCAGAGTTAAGGGCTAGCATTTAACTGCTACATAACACTTTCCAAAGTAAACTCTCAGAGGGGCTGTCAACAGTAACATAATAGTTTGTAGCTCTTTAAATTTTTTCAAAATATATACACAACCATTACTCACTTTGACCCTCTCGGCACCTTGGTAATGTAGAAAATGCAGGAATTATTTTCAGAGTGGAGTGAGCCTTGTGTGCAGGGAGCAGGCAGTGATAGAACTGTATCCCAGTCTAACATTCATCCCTCTATACCCTGTTCTCTGCTTTAGAAAGGGCAACAAACTATTGCTCCAATATTTTATTTTCTTACTGCAATTAAATATAATTGAACTGTTGGTGGCTCTTATGCTTGGCAGGAATCTCTCACTTTGCTTTTGCTCAGAATTAGCCAAAAACATCCACACCTGCAGCTATGTATTCCTTTGAGATTCTTAAACTGATGATAAAGGGTATAGATGAATTAAGGCTCTAATTTTATTTACTCTTCTTATTGTTTGGGGAGCAAACTTCTAGCTGGGTGTTGAAATCCATAGCCCTTCCCTTTTTATACTTGGATTTCATAGTCAGCGACTTCAAGAAGGTCATTTCACTTCATCTGTACTCATGTCCCCCACCTCTTATCCAGTTTAATTTAAGGTACACTGTGTTATAAACTGAGGGAAGTGACAGAGTGGGTCAGTATTACATGAAGCCGTAGAGGTTGTGAGAGGTTAGGTCTTGGAGGTCTTGAATAGAACACTTAAGGAATTGGGTTTCATGAATGTCCTTACATTTTCATTTATGTTATGTCCATGTGTCTTGCTTTTCTTAGGATTGTGGTGGTCTCTTATCTGAAGGAGACAACCAAGGCTGCTACCCCTTGGATGGACACATCCTCTGTAAGACCTGCAATTCTACGCGCATCAGAGTGTTAACCGCCAAGGCGAGCACCGACCTGTAGATTCAGTGGTCTGTTAACAGCTTAGTGCACGGCGCTGTGAAGAATGAAACACAGAAAGAGATAAGAAAAAAAAATTAGGAAAATGGGGGCAAGGCAATCAAATTATGGGATGGTCTCCATGATTCATTTGCTGTTAAACTTTCTGTAGAAACACATAGATGATGAGTTGTTTGTTGTTGTTGTTGTTTTTTTAAATGTTCTTACCAAATACACATTTCACATTTAATCATGTAGGGCCTCGATGGGCCTTTGTTCCAAGTACTTCCACATTTTTGCACAGATTATACTCCATCCCATTCACTTCTGCATTCCTGTAACTTTTAATCCCTAAGTTTGTCTCACTTTTCATCTGGTTGAATGGCTTTTTTTAGAGTGGTATTTGCTGTCACACAGTTTTCCTGGGTCACTCTGCCAACTCATAGGTGCTTTCAGAAGTCTTCATCCTGCTACTTCCACATTGCGTGTGACTCTAAAGTTTAGCTGTGATTTTGCTATGTCTTGGAAAGTGTATTTTTTCTGTTCTCCACACTACTCATGACCCTTGGAGAAAAAATACACAATTTCTATGTTAGGATGTAAACAATTTAAATTGTAAAATATGTCAGTTAAAACAAATTTAATTTTCAACCATCCAAATTTAAAATCTGTAGTGACCATTGGTCAAGGCTCATTTAAAAACAGTTATCGGCCAATAGCTAATGAGTGGGGAAACAGAACCAAGCTTCAGTCGTTTTCTGAAGAAAGTACAGGAGGGACATGCCATGCACAGCATTTGTGGGGTATGTTTGAAAAGTCCATTATTATCCCACAGTAGTGTCTTAAGATTTTTCTTTTTTACCCTACCTAGACCCAATACAGAAAAACTTGCATTTGTAATATTTCCAATACCATTCTGCTTTTCACCTAAGAAATAGTAATTTTTTTTTTCCAATAACTGAACACAGCCACCAAAATTGACATTTTCTCTAGAGGAAGATACCCATAAAAAACTGTTCAAATGCTTTTCTCTCTCTCTCTCTCTCTCTCTCTCTCTCTCACCTCCTAGACCCAGGTTCTGTTTTTGTGCCACCAATTGCAAATCGGGGCACACAAAAATGAAGTTGTGTGGCTTTGTTTAGTTTACATTAAAAAAATAGAGGAAATCTTGAAAAGAATTGGGAAAGCACAGTTTTATTATTCTCATAATCCTTCTGCAACTCAAATTACATGCTACAGGAGACATTTTCATATCATCAATGTGACATTTATACCACACTTGCAAAGACAATCACTGAAAAAAAATTGTCTTTCTGAGCTAAAAATATGCAGAATCTCTGCCTAGAATCTTTATTCAAACTCTTATTAGCCAGTGAAACATTTGCTTGCCAACTGCAGAACCATATTTATTAAGTTCTAGCATGTTTCATTTAAGGAAAGACACCTAGCTTAGCAATGGCAAGTTGCCACCTTGTAAACTAATTAAGTATTTTGGGATGAGATTTCTTAAACCTTTCTTCGTATCTCCCCATGAATATATACTTTTAAATTATGGAGTATTTTAAATATACAAGAAGGTATAAATAATAATAATATAATGAATCTCTATGTAGCCTTCCTTTATTCCACAAATATCTTTTTCATAACCATGAAAGTGAGGGTTGTATACCTTGAATTTTAAAAAAATTGATTTTTAACATCCAGAACACAAATGAGAAATTATTTTATTCATGTTTTAAACTACAACCCATGCCTCAGGAATTCTTGTCAAATTTGTTTTACTTGAATACGAATCATCATAAAAGTGATTTTTTTAAAAATAAGATAATGTTCAACTTGTGGTCACTATGGCTCATGTAAATTAATCTGTGTCTTATTTGCTTTTATCAGCAAATGGTTTTGTGTTAGAACCACCAAAGTTATAAATTGCAAGAGCTTCCTTTTCTTATCTGGGATCTTATATTTCTCAGAATGTGAAATATAATGAGATCCACTTAGGGCTGACATGTGAATTTACGATAAAATTATACCGTGTCTCAAGAATTCCCGTGCTCTAAATTAAAGGCCAGACTCTACTGATGCCTTTAGCATTGACTATTAGACAATTGGGGTGCTAATATAGCCTGCTTAAGGTGATTCATTCACGTTTACTCTGAAATACTTCGGGGAAATTGTCTTTAGGCCAAAAGCAAAGAGTCCAATGTATTGAGGGAAAGTTTTTATCTCTGGAAATGCAGTCATATTATTAGAAATTTTGCCAAAAGGGGAAGAAATTAAGAAATATTTATACTATCAAAATGCAATAACATCCTACTTGTTAAATTTAAGTTCTTATTTAACCAAATGTTTACATGCCAAAAGAAAGTTTGAAGATAATACTGTCACAGGCCCACCACTGTGGCACTGCCAGCAGAAATTTGCTTGCTTATGATCTTTATAGTGCATTCTTATCACATAACCTCAGAGTGTCTTTACCAAAGATTTTTAAAGTAAATCTCTTTTTAATATAGACTTATACTTTTATGAAAATGAATGTGCACACAGACATATACAAAAGTATTTAGATTTAGATTTTTTCTTTCACAATGTCTAATAAGGAAAGGATCCTATCATATTTTATTTTAGGACTTCTTAAATATATGATTTCTATTACTTTCTTGTCTTTCTATTAATCATTTGATTTAAACAATGTCAAGTCACTCTTTACTGTTTTAGTTACATGAAATCTTGCCTATAAGAGAGAGTTAAAAATCATATTATCTTAAGTATACTTATTGTCTTTTGATGTATTGTCTTGATATCATTTAAATACATAAGTAATAGAAAAAAATCATAGCCTATAGGAAAAAGTTTGTAAAATTATACCAGTTTTTTAAAATATCAAAAGCACTAATGTTTGGTATTTCTGTATAAAATGGACACATGGAAAAGGAAAGAAATCTCACTACTCCTTGGCCTCTATAGACCATTTCAAAATAAGACTTTTTTTTTCTTTTTTTGCAGTTCTGAGGATTGAACCCAGGGCTTTGTGCATGCTGGTCAGGCACTCTGCCACTGATCTTTACCCCAAGACCAAAATAAGATTCTTAATTTTTTTTTTGGATTCCCAGCTCAAACTGACTCAATGTGGAGTCTGTTTGCAAGCAGATCACCTTTAAAATACAAAAATAAGTCATGTGTCTCAACATAAGGTCAAGGTTGTGAGATGCTGACATCTTTGCAACTTAAAGATGTGGGGTTTTTTTCCTTATCATTAACATATTGTTTTTGTGGGTGCAACTGCTGTGATCAAAATTACTTCATGGAGAATATGCTGATTAATAAGGTAGACTTGTCAACACTAACTGTTTTCTGTGAAAGATTCTACAAAGATGTTTATGGTGGTGTTTAAAGAATCTGAAACTTTACATTAAACAACTATTTTGTATTTGGATCCAGAGGAAGAAAGAGAGTGCTTTTTCAATGAGGATACACTAGAGAGTTGATAGAATATAGACAGGGCTCTGAAAACATAACTTCCCACCATTTTCCTAGTTAGTAAAAATCCTATTAATGTGAACCAGTCAGGAATAACAGTGTTATTTCTATTTGATATGGTTTGGGCTTCTCTTGTCAAATCTGTGTCGGCTGCCCCCTGATCCTTTCATTTTCAAGTTTTGAAGGGTGTTGGGGAAATTATGGCAGCTGCTAGGGAGATCAGGGAAACACTGATGTAACCTCACAGCCTCTCACCATTCCTCTTGGCTTGGAAAGGCATTTTTTTCCATATACATTTCTAGAAATATTGCTATTCTACCTTAGTATTTCACATTTGTAGTTTAAACAAGCGATTGTCCATCTGTTGCCTAGAGCTACAGTACATGTGTGTTATGAATGAAATATGACAGCATATCCCATACCCCTGCTTTAGCCATCTGTAGGAAACCAGCAAACTGAAAAAGATACCTCTGCAAAATGTGCCTTAAGTCCATTTCCTGGGATGGCTCTTTTGGTGCACTTTCATGGGAGACAATCCAAAAGCAACCTATGATTGTGCCTTACTTTTAAATAATCTATTTACACTACTGTAGATAATTCACCAGAGTCAATAACAAATAATAATCCCCAAATCTCTAAGATCTATACTTATCAAAAAAATGTTTTTAATTAAAAATTCTAAAAATTTAAAGAAGTCTGAACTTTTATCTTAATGTAGTCTAATAGTACTTCTTCCCTCCTTTTGAAAGGACCTCATGGGTCCCTAAATTTTGAAAATATTCTTACACCAGAAGGTGACATATTGGATGCTGTTAGTGTTCATGATTTGACTTATTCTGGTTGTAGTTGAATAATCAAGACAAGGGATTTGAAATTGAGCCTTCCCATCCATTCAGCATATCCGTTTATAAAAATTGCCTTAACTTTGTCTGTTGTTTTACTTACTAGTGAACAGAACATTTTGAGAATCCTGGTTCTGAGAAAATCACAAAAGTGGTGCAACCATGAACATTTCAGGTCAAGTTAGTTACTAGACAGATATGGTCAGAAGGGAACTCTTCTCATGAGGGTTAGCAGAGCTTTGCCAAAACCTTTAAAAGATAATCTGACCAAAGCTGCTGTGATTGGTGAGAATTCTTAATCTCTCCTTCCTACTTTAACCTTTTCCCTACATTCCTCACTCCTTCCTTCCTTTTGCCTACTAATGCCCTATTTGAGCTTTTCATAAATTAAGTCAATGCATTCTGATCCTTATGGAATCATGATTAGATTAATGGAGGAAGGGTACCAGAAAATATATGTCATCCAGAAATCTTTCTTTACAGGGACATACATTTCAGGATTTGTTTTTTCGTAGAGTGAGATGAGGCAATAGAGGCTTTCAGCTGTATTTTAAGGAATTTTATAAGACTCTTGGTAACAGAATCTCGGTAAATTCATTTATGACTGGTCTAATTTTCTACACTTTATGCCAAGTAACCTTTGTAAGTCTAGGTTAAGATTTTGTTTTTAAATCCAAAAACATTTTGACCACAAAATAATTATGGTCTTGCTGGTAGCATATGATTGTATTGTATTCTATTGAAACTTCATAATTTTCCTTATGGGAAGGATGAACTAACATCTTTCCAAAATTTTAACACATATCAGCACTTAGCCTATAACTGTACTATTAAACCTTAATAATTGAATCACAGTATTTTCAGGGGATGGGTCAGCATCAGATTTTTTCTTGGAACATGAATCAGAGGCATGTTTCTTCACTACAGGAAAAAAAAATTCTAATTCCTTTCTCTGTTTAACTTTCCTATTCCATTTGCAGTAAGTTGTAGGCTCTATTTTAGTTAGCCAGCATGCATATGGCTTATTTTGTGAAGAGCTCTGTGAAAGATAGATTTTTATTCAACTGATTGAAGTTATAAAGAAATTTCTAAAACCTTTGCTCTTTATTTTCTGATTGTTGTCTAATTTATAGCAGTTTCCAACCACAGTAATAAATAACTCTACTTCTAGCCTTTCTTAAGAGCAAAAGTCAATATTCTCCAATACTTATATATACTAGAGAAAGAACACCCTGCAGCTAATTCCTTTGTAATATTTTACTTGCAGTAAGCCTTTCCTACTGTATGGCTTAGTTAAATTTTCCAAAATAATCATCCATTTGAAGAGTGACAAGAGAAAACCTTATTCATCTAGCTCTAATAGGCATTCCCTAGCCATCTTGTAGAAGAGCCACAAGTGCATTTAATCATCTTATCACCAAATGTAGCTTTGAAATTCAGTTCTCAACCCTAAGAGTAGAATGCTCTACTAAGAATGAGGCAAGGGTCGCCATGTTATCTCATGTTATACACTAGTATGGAGAGTTCCAGTCAACCCCAGACACCAATGTTGTACCTAAATAAAGAGAATCATGGACTTTGTGAATATCTGACTCTCCTCTGCTATTTGCCTAATTCCCATCCCAAATCTTCTTAGACTGTCCAGTATGGAGCACTACTTACAGCAGTCCATTCTACCTCTGGAGCTACACAAAACCAATCTACAGACCAAAATCTAATGGCTAAATCTTTGCCTCTTTAGGTCTAATATCACCAATTCTCAATTATTCCTCATTTATTAATACAACATCAACTCCCACTACTCTTCTGCTCCTCCTTTGATCAGCAGAACTCCAAAATATTTCCTAATTCTCTTTCAATCTATTTGGTGAAACTTAGCAATCACCCTGGGTCAGGTTATATGAAAACACTATGTTTAGGGTTAAAAGCAAATGGAATTGGAATCACCCAGAGGGTACAATTTTTGATGCTGACAAAATCAAAGTCGTTCTGAAAGTAGGAAATAATCTAATGCATATGCCATCCCTGAGAGTCCCACGTGGTCAATTCATAAAGTCTCTTCAGCCTTTTCCCTTCAGCCCTGTCTTCTCAAGACCAGGACATTTCTTGTGTATGCTCTCATAGTGAATGAGAGGAGTTTGGGGCACTTTTAAATTCTACATAAATATTTCCTGGATTTTTTTTTTTTCATTGAGATTCACTTCCCTTTGTTCCATGCTCAAATGTTTATGCTTAGGGATGTTGCCCTTCAGACCAAGACAATCCCTTCTCCTATCTTTAGGGGTCCATAATTCCTCTCAAGTTTAGTCTTTATCCCTCATTCATCTTCTCATTTTAATAATCATTGCCTAATCACTGTAAAAGAATCAGCCACTGAGTGACTTCAATTCAAGTCACCCACAATAAGATCAAACAGGTTCAATCTGAACTCACCCATAGAAGAGGGTGTGGCAGGAGAGTCAGTCCTTCCAGTGGCATCTGGAAAGCTTCATGGAGGACATGAAATCTGATGAGAATTGTAATTTGATTAGAAATCTTGAGTTGATTCACCAATTTGATTTGAAGTTGAAGGAAGAGTATTTAAGGCACAATAGGAGAGTCCTGGTGCTAATCCTATCTCTGCTTAAACAGCACCTCTGTCAAGGAATTCATTACCCCTGGGGTCTTCCATTTCCTCCTTCCTTCTAGGCACCCCCTGACTTTAAACAGAACCAAACTTTGCATCTTATGTTCTTGGTGCCACAAAATAAACCTACATTATTATTTAGTAAAGTGTTGCTGCTTCCTCCACTTTCCTTGCATTGTATTTGTTTTGTTTTTAAACGAAGCATTACTTTTTAGTTGAAGATTATAAAATTCTTTAAATATCTCTAAAATAGTTCAGAATATTGTCTGAGGGTCAGGTATTAGCATCTATGAGATTTTTGTTGGTTTTACTTTCTTACTCAAATGACAGACTGTTCTGAGAGCTGTTATATAGCTTCATGCCCTTTCCCAGTAACTAACCTATGAACAATACATTCCATTTATCTGATCTGCTGCTGATGACCTTAAAAATATTGGGAAATGTCAGTATGCAATCTTAAACTCTAACAAGGAAAAAAGTCACATGCAAAAGGTAATGGAGCTATAGAAAATTCATTACTTCTGATCAGTTCTGTGCAAAAGGATATCATTCTGGGGAGATGGGGCTATGTTTTGCTATAGTTTTATGTAGAAACATATATTCTTTCTTATTGCCCTGGATTACTATTTAGTTGAATTAATATTCTTTAGACTCTAAGAGGACAAGGACTATGACTTCCTCTATCCCAACTTTGCATTAGAGATCCCTATAACAGGAATCTGCCCTCAGCCTTCCTGGGCAGCTCCTGGGAGTGGCTTTCTGAGGTTTAAAATATTAATTCTTGATAATTAGTATTTAAGTTATTTACTAACTGCCTTCACCCATGAAACAACCCTAAGCGGAAGGTTATTAATAACCTTGTGTTAGAGGAGAAATCTGAGGTTCAAAATCTTTATGTGGCTTGCCAAAAACTAGGTAGCTGTTAAGTGGCAGATATATCGGTCTTGCAAGGCCAGTACTCTGTCAGGGGACAGTGTTCATACTGCTCATAGACTGCTGCTCTCCCTTTTAGAAAGCATTCAGGGATGTTCACAGAGGCCATGTAGCTATCAGTGGCAAATCCAATGTGTGTCATGCTGTTTGGGGTCATTTAGAACACACAGACACACAGACACACACACACACACACCCCTTCTGTGTTATCTTGTGTTCTCTGATTGGCACTGTGATGAAGATGGGAATGAGGGAAAGGCCACTGGCAGAGAAGCACATGGCCACAGATTTCCCCAGAGAGTTTATATCATATGAAGTGAAAACCTCTCTAGAACTGCCAGGTTCAGAACATCAGCTGAGACAATATCATTTACAACTCAGTGACATGCAGAGGTGATTTCATCCTTAAGACAAGCCTGTCTGCTGTGGATCATGATGTATGACCTGCCTAGGCAGAAACTGCTATAGATAAACAATGTGTATTCACTTTTAAATCCACACTTATTGAGAACCCGTCAGGTATATGTTGTCATAACAGACATTTGTGATCCCACCAATCCATGGCCTTGAAATGTCTGAACAAATGTTATGGGACCAATGGCATTTCTGAGGCTTGGGCTTTGCCATTTGATACACTGGACTTCCCAGGCTGTTGTAGTTTTATGATTGATATGTCCTCATCACAAGGAGCTTGGTACTATGTTCTTTCTGAATAACCTTCTTGGAGGCCTCCGTGTACATTCCAGAAGTTGCTCTTATAGCAGTTCAACAAATGGGCCTTCTTCCTCTTGAGCTGCATCCCTTAGGAAGATGATGTGCCTTGTGGGGTGTACTCTTTGGCTTTTTATTTCTTCTCTTTTCTTTCTTCCAGCTGCTTGCCCTAAATTGTAACCTGTGAATTGATTGATAGAAAAATATTCTTTTTCCACATTAGATCTCCTGTATTAAATCTAGGAAATTTTTATCTTTTCCTTGGCATTTCCCTCCTAGAGTCTAGCTCCATCTGTTAAAGCAGTCTCACCATTCAAATGCTTCCTCTCTGGGATCAAGGAGAGCCAAGTGAAGCAACAAATGGCCTCTCACCCCTGCCCAGTCTTTCTACCCGAGAAGTACAGGAGACACCAGCAGCCCCAAGTAGAGTTGGGGGGCCCTGAGCTGGGAAGTCACATTCAAAGGCACCTGTCTTCCTGTGAGGTGTAATGAATGTCATGGCTGATGGAGTAGAAGTGTTGGGGCATAGATGAAGTGCTCTGCCCTAGGGATAGATTAACAGAAGCAGCATTTGAGCACCCTTCAGAATTATCTAGGTGAGTACACCTGAGTAAAGACTTAGGCAGAACTGTGACATCTTAGTAGAGGGAATGAAAGACAACAAAGAAGCAAATATGAAAAAGCAGCTCTTTATTTAAAAAAAGAAAAAAAAAAGAAAAGCCACTTTTTTTTTTCAAATTTCTTTACAAATCAGCTACAAACCCTGACTTATCTTTACATAATGTGAAGAAAAAAAAACTAATGAAAAATTTTTTTCTTATATCCTCTATAGTTCTCCCCAATTTAGGAAGTACACAATCGTCTTGTCTTTAAAATACACACACACACACACACACACACACACACACACACACACACACACCCACCCATCTTCCAAGAAAGCTGATTCCCCCAAAAGAGAAATCTTATTTTAAAACACTTGGGCTTTTCAGGCCAGGAAATTAATAATTCCAAGTCCTGACCCATTTTTGTAGCTGACAAAAAAAAGAAAAACCTATTTAAATTTTGTATGGATCCATTTATCTCTTAAAATATGCCAAAGCAATTTGAGGTGGGGGTGCAAACTAAGGTATTTATCTCTTGCTTGATTCCCTCTTTATATATTTCTATCTGTCAAGAAAAGGGTAAAGAACTATTCTTGGGTCATTATTATCTATGCATTGTGTAGCCATTTTGTATGGTGCCTGCTTTGCTTCATGCTGAGGCACAGGAAGAATGGTTGCTTTCCTAAATCCATTTCCTCCATCATAAGGGAGTAAATATTCAGCCTGAATATCTTTCCTCACCCAATTATTTAACTCCATTTCTGAACTACTTTAGAAAATTCAAAATGGGAAAAGCTAGCTTTTCCTAGACATATTTCTCCTTTTTTTTTTTTTTTTTTTTTTTTTGTCTGTCTTGGGGGAAACTTAAATATATAGGGAAAGGAAAATCCAGTTCTGTCTCATCTCTGTTTTCTGTTTGGGTGATTGTGATGCTCCCTTAGTAATTGCAAAACAGAAATTGGAGGCTAACATAGACAGGATATGATGTATCTACCTAACATGTTCCATTCCCTCAGACACAGCCTCAGAGAAGAAAGGGGATTTTCATAATTTAAATGCGAACAAGAGGAATGACTTCATATTTTCACCACCAAATAATAAAAGGGAGTTGATATTTTGGCAGCATGTGCACTTCACTAACCCTGTGTGCTTTCTGCTGAGTTTCTAGAAGGATGTCAGCTGCATGAACAAATCAGGGTTACTGTGCCTAAAAAGCTTCAGTACCTCAGACCTCCCACTATGTAGCCATAGATCGTGCCATCCGTCTCACTCAAGTAAAAAGACCGAACTGCAATGAATCCATGATGAAAGATATGTAGGACCCCAGAAACTAAATCTTATCAATATTTTACAGTGAAGTAGTAGCAAAATCATTTTTAAATGACTTTCTTCCTTTTACTACCCATTTATTCCCTTGGGAAAGCTGATGAGCAAATTATCCAAGAATTATTTCCTCATTAAACACAGTTAGAATATTTCCCCTCTAAAAACCTGAATTATGTCTTCATTCTTTTTCAGGAAACACATCAAAGAGCAAATAGAATTAAAGATGACACATGATTGTCTGATTCTTTAGCATGAATAAGATGATCATGTGGTATAATGTGCCTTAAGTGAAAATTTAGACTCAGATGTAAAACTTTGACAGCTGGATATAGTATTGAATATTTGCATGTTCTTGATGCAGGGAATTATTTTGGTTTTTGTTTTGCTTTTTCTTTTAACCTACACCTTTATCATTACTCCAACAGATTTAGGGCCTCTCTTTCTCTACTGCTAATCATGGGAATATGTGCAATTATGAGATGTATTTAAAAAACAAAAGGAAAGAAAAGGGAAAAGTTAGATGTGTCAGGGAGATGCTTAGCCAGAAGACAGTAGTTTTCTCCATTCCACACAACCAAGCCTTTATTTCATGGCTTCGTCACAGGCTTTTCTCTTTGTGTGCCATCACCTTTGAGAAAATGACGGCACCTTCTCCAAATCTGCATCTTAACAGCTAGAGTAGAGTTGGCAAGACTTCCCCAGCTCTGAATATAGCCACTTGCCGACTCCGGCCTCTTTGCGAGACTAACTCAAATCTGTGATCTTCTGTTCAGCATACACATCAGCAAAGTGAGAAGATGAGCACTAAATATAGGCTCTATTAACTTTACTTTTAGATTTACTGCCTTCAAAAAGTGCCTATTCTGAGACACATAAACGTTATTCCTACATATGTATGTACACACGGTACCCAGAGTCGTACTGCTCAGCCTTCAAAAGCATACCATCAGAAGGAGTAGGTGCTGAGAAGGGAAACCACGCCAAATGGGAAAAAGTCACTTACATTCAATATCCCCTTGAGTGGCTACCATAGAATGGGCTGCAAGCGCATTCCCAGAGTGTTCCTTGCTGATACAGCCACTTTTTATTTATATCCCAAGAATGGTGGCATATTGCTGAGGTTTCCTGTACTTGCTCTGTGGATTTGGAAGATTCGGTCAGGAAAAAAGACATTTAAATGAATTAATGGATCCAGGTTTGCATTAGGATATGTGTCATCTGTGTGTTTTATAAACTAAGCATTGGTGGATTTAGAGTGTCAGCATGTTTCTTCTTCTTTTATCTCTCGGCTACTGGAGAAAACTAAAGAAAAGTCTTGGCTGTTGGAATTGGAGGCTCAGGGGTCCAAATGTCTCCACCAGATTCTTAGAGCATTTTTTACTCTGACTCCTAAAGATAGTAGTACATGCTATTTGATGGCTTTTGTTTCCATAGTTCTGTCAGCGTCAGAAGAACTATTGATAATTGTTACTAAAACAACAACATAGCCTAGAAGAATAGATTCTAACCAGTGTTGGCAGCAGGAGAGGGTCCAGGTAGACAGGATGAGGCAGACAGACAGTACACGACTGTAGAAGGGTTGAAGGGAGGACATGATTCCAAAAAAGATTGTTCTCAATGTGTCGTCTGACTCAACCAGCTGGCAGATTACACTTGCCAAGCCGCTCCCTTTCCTTCTAAGTCAGTTGGCTCCATAGACACTTTGAATATGCCTCTGTTTGAGGGAAGTGTGATATGTCCACTTAGTCTTTCTCCAAGGAGGCTATTGATGTCCTGATGGTCCCAAAGTTTTCTCCCACCCCATCCAGTTTCATCAAATGGAATTAAAGGGGGACAAGCTCTGGAAGACAGATCCAGTGTGCCATTGCTGTCAGCCACCCTTCTGTTTTCCACATAAGGAGCCCCTTACATAATCAGGTGTGCAAAACAAAGCAGTGTTTAATAATTTCAGGAGTATGACAACCTTTTTTAGTAACCATTGTGTCAGGTGACTGGTCAATTCTTTGGAGAAAGGTGATACTCTTCACTAAAAATGTCAACCTTCCTGTTGATGTTCCTTTTCTGTTTTTACCTTATCCAGTTTCAACCCTAGTCATTTTTAATTTGGGGGACAATCACATTTGAGTCCTAGAAGAGTTCAGAAATCTCTCTGTAATGTCATAAAGGCATTGGGTTGCAGATGTCTTTCTCCTTGGAAAGAAACAAATGATCTGGAAAAGACCACAGCATGGCCTTGCTTTAGATCTCAATCTGATGATCCTGCACTCACCCCCTAGTTATGTAAGGGGCTTCTTCTGTGGAATACAGAATCGTGTCTGACCACAGTGGCATGGGATCTGTCTTCCATAGCTTGACCCCCTTTCCTTCTATTTGGTAAAATTGAGTTGGGGGAGAAGGAGAGAGAGTTTTATTTAAAGGTTAAAAGATGTTTGTAAGTGAATAGATCAAGTACAAGGAGGAGTCAGGAAGAAGCCAGGCTTTCTGTATGCTGAATGTATCTACCAAGAGCAGGTGCTGAACAGACATTGAATAGCCTCCCTGGCTTCAGAGAAAGACACATAGAAAATATGATTTTATTTTCACATATGTGATTTTGACAGAGCCATGGTATTCCTAAAATGCAGGTGTCTGTTACTTTATTTTGAGAAAGTTGCATTTATTCACTACGTCATAAACCATCACTAACACATCCAGAATAGCACATGTGATTCCTTATGAAAATAAGAGAATAAAGCCTATTATAAGCAAGTGATTTGGGTATTTTCTTTTGTATTTATACATTATTCAACTATATTAAAACATGATTTTATTTACTTTCTATCAGTTTTTTCTACCAATTAAGTTTTTCCAGTGCTCTATAAGAATAAATTTGAAATCGTATTTTTTTTCTGTAAAAGAACTGCAATGACTTGATTATATTTAGAAATCCAATAAACTTCTTATTACATTCACTTGCCTATGTGTGGAATTCTTTTTGAGTCAGATAATCTCTGTTTCTTTTTCTTGTAACCCCTTACTGTGATTCATTTTTTACATCATTTGCTTTCCATATGGTCCTCAGAGAACCAGAATGTCTCTTGAAGCAAGCATGAAGCCACAGAGTGTGAAAGCCCCACTCTTCCCTGGGAGCACAGCTGAGCTGAGGTCTGACGTGTTCTCAAATCACTTCACCACTCTCAGTCTGAACCCTGCAAATAAATAACTTCTCACTTTTAAAGCTAGATCCAAGTGAGTGGTTGCTGGGGGTGGGGGTTTCCATCCTCATCAGCAATTGGCTGACTTCTTACACTTGAATTACATCTGTACCTGGCATACTTGTTAAACATTATTGAGAACCTACTATGCACTAGGCATCTTGAGGGATATAGCTATAAAATAGTTTCTACTTTCAAGGAGTCTAGATTCAGGGTGGGCTGATAGATAAATCCTTACCTGGAAAGGAAAGTAAGAATCAGACCAGAGGAGAGTAACTCACCTTTTTCAAAACTTTGCCCTTACAACATTTTCAATTGTTCTCTGAAGATTTTACCTTTGTTTTGTAGATGAAGATTATGCTAGTAAGATAACATTAATAACCCAAGAATTCCATTCATTTAATAAATACTTTTTTCACTTTTCAAGTAGCAGGTCTTTAAGAGAATCAAGACACTCCATGCATTAAACCCTAGAAAGAACTAGAACAAAAGCATATGTGAATCTCCTTTTGTGAATATCAGAAAAAAGTACCCCTTCTCTTTCCCACCTAGGTCTCAAGCTTTATCTTTTTAGTAGCATGTCTCAGTGTGCAAATGCTAGAACATCTGAGAACTACAGAAGGGAGGACTCTGCAAAATGCGGCCAGATACAAGATGTATTTTTGAACAAACAAGCAGCAGGTAAATCACTGAGACTCAGGATATTCATAATTTATTGCCAGAAAGTTGTAAACAAAAAGGACATTGAAAATGTAATTTTGTCTTCCCTTCCCCTGTTTTTCTCCATCACTCATTTTATGTTTTTTGTCATCTCCCCTTCAGCTCTCTGCAGTCTAACACTACACATGCATTCATTTGTTCTTATTTATGGAGTATGAGAAATAGAAGGGTCTTTATAGACAATTTACTCAGTCTTACGAAGGAGTATCAAGTCTCAGAGATAAGAAGATACTTTCCCAAGGACACAAATTAATGACAAGACTGGATCTTGAGTCCTGGCCACCTGACTCAGTTCTGCCCAGTTCTAGCATAAACTATGAAGTAACTGAACATTAGGAAGTCTATGTAAGTCCCAGGACAAAACAGAAAATTCTTAGGCTGGGGATATAACTCAGTAGTGGAACACATGCTTATCATGCATGAAGTCCTGGGTTTGATCCTCAGCACCAGGGAGGTTGAGGAGGACAGAAAAGTCTTATGATGGTAGTATCTCAGTAGGTTCATTAAAAAAAAATGAATGTTAAAATAAGGCATATATAACTTAACAAACTAGGACTAGAAAGAAAAGAAAAAAAGATTTTCTATATAAATCATCCCAAATAGTCACATATTAGAAATAATTACTGCAAATCATAAACAAGATGTTTTCTACACTCATCATAAATAACTGGATGACTTTATACTTTTAATTCCATTTTAACTACTTCTAGTTAACTTTATAGTGAAGACTCTAGTTGGTCTTCACTATAGCTATAATAGATAACATGAGTAAAACAAAAAGTGGAATGCAAGAAGACATATCCATTAATTATAGATGATACAACTATAGAAAATTTTACATAAACTCAAAATAATAGACAACACACTATCAAAGAGTTCAGCAAGTTTGCTAGACATAACACTATACCCCACACAATCCATTTGGGTATGTTAATGTGTAGGACAACAATCACAGTTTGAAACTGTGTTAATAAACCATATATAATAGCAACAAAAAATGTAGATTGCCTAAAACATTTTTTAAAAGGACAAGACCTTAATGGAGAAAATAATAAAACTTTACTGAAAGACATTAAAGAAGATCTGAAAAAATGGAAATATATATCATGTTCAAAGAAAGGAAAATAGTATCACAATAATGTAAATTTTCCCTAAATTGAGTCAGAGATTTAATGGAATTCTCATATGACTCACCAGAATTTTTCATAAACAAGCTCATTGTAAAAGGGACATAGAAAAGCAAATATAAAAATATTCAAGATGTTTCTGAAAAACAAAGAAGAATAATTATCTCTATTAAATAAGATTTTCTATGAAGTTAAGGTCATTAAAACAGTATATTATCTGCATTTTTAAAAGATAAAAATATACATGGACCATGACAGAGAATCCTTAAACAAAATCATTCATTTATGGTAATTTGATAAATGATATTGTGGAAAGAATAGATTTTGAGATAATTTTTTTTAATATAGAAAAGTAATATCTAATGCTTACCTCATGTTAACAAATCTTTAAGGCCTATTTTTAAAATGTTTATGACTTTAAGATTACAAAATATTTCTTGAAGGAAATACAAACCGCAAAAGCTATAACTAAAAGAATGGACAAGTTAAGCTCCATTAAAATTAATAAATTTAGTTAATGAAAAGACTCATAATAGCTTCAATCTGGGAAAAGCTATATACCAGACATAATAATGACAAATGATTACTATCCAGAATATTAAAAAATAAATTCCTAAGGAAAAGAAAATTCAATAGAAAAATGGGCACAAGAGCAGGCATTTCATGGAAAAAGTAATATACATGGTCAATTGACAATGAAAGAATTAAGTTGGTTATTATGATAATGATAATTAAAATTAACATGAGTTAGCATTTGATACCAACCATATCAGCATATTTGAAAAGCCTGATAATGCCAAGTATTGGAGATAATATAGAGCAATAGGTATTTATATACAGAAAGAGAGTGTAAATTGTAAAAAAATCACTTTGAAAAATAATTTAATATTATCTAATGAAGATAATGATGTACTAGTCTTATTAGCATAGTGTATTAGCTTTCTTTTAATAAAAAAATACCTGAGATAATCAACTTATAAAGAGAAAATATTTATTTGGGCTAGCAGGTTGGGAGGGTCCAATCTATGACTAATTGGCCCTGCTACTTTGGGCCTGTAGCAAGGCGGCATATCATAATGAGGAGCACATGGTGGGCAAGCTCTTCACTTAATGAAGTCCAGGAAACAAGGAAAGAGAAAATAAGAGACCAGGATCACACAATCTCCTTTGAGGGTATGCCTCTGTTGACCTGAAACCTCCACTAGGTCCCACCTCTTAAGAGATTTCACCATTTCCCAGTAATGCCACTCAGGGAGCAAGTCCTTAGGGAAACTTTAGGAGAAATTCCAGATCCAAACTATAAGAACTAGTGAGTCTGCTCTTGTCCACATGTAGAGATATGTACTAAGATGTACATAGCTCCATTGTCTATAAAAGTGCAAAACTGAAGTCTACACACAGAGGACTGATGAATAAACTGTCTTTCTGTCTCTACCCATACTCTCTGCCTCTGGAATCTTTTATAAGGACCTTTCTTTGTGAAGTTTTCACTTTTTTTCTTTCTTGAAATTGATCACTCCTTCTTGCAGTGATCAATTTCAAGTGCGAATGATCACCTCACCATTCCTTGGCTGTGTACATCTGCCTACCCAAACTTTTACCAAGATTCCTCCAGAAAGGAAATTATTTCTATGATTTAAGCCCCCTCTACCCAGAGTATCTAGTGCAGACAGGCACAATATCGACCCTAAATAGGTGATTATCCAATGGAATTAAATTTATTCTCCTTCAACTTCTCCCAAGTTCGTCTCTTTCTGTCTGGCTATTTTGCTCAGGAAGTCAATAAAATTCTCATTCCTTCCTTATGATGATGTAACACCAACAATGGTAGAGAATTTTGCATGAAATCCCACAAGCAAAATCCTTAAATTCAGATCAAAGAGCCTCCCTCCATACCAATTCTCTAATAAAGGGAATCACCCCAGTAAATATGAAGGAAGAAGCCGAACTAAGATGGTTATGTCAAATAAGTCTATGTATTTATTGTGTCACCCAGCACCAAAGCCTTGATTTTACCCCAGATCCCCCTCTCTCATCCCTGCATCCTGTCCTTCTTTCTCCTTCATATCCATCTCCCTCACTTGATCCACCCTGCCCTTCTTCATTCTTCTACTCCTCTAGGAAAACATTCCACAGAGTTCTCACTCATCTTCCTGTCTCAGTCTTTCTGAACTCACCCATCACCACCACCTCTAAACCATTCTCCACAGTAACCAGCCTGGCATTCCCAGCCACAAGTTGGCCTCACTATCCTCCTGAACTGAACCTTTGCCTTGTCTCTGTTATCCCTAGGACACAGTAAAAAATTCCTTAGCATGACTTTGCTGTCTTCAGGTTACCTTTCTGGCTTTTTTTATTCCCACTTCTCCCCAACGCACCCGCCATGAAACCACATTCCACTCTCAAACAGAGTGTGCCTTTGTACTTAACTTCTCTGTGTTTAGTCTTCTCCTTTCCTTACTTGATTGGCACTTCTTGAGAACTCTGCAAGAACTATTGCCACGCAATGACTGTCTGAACCCTTCACTGAAGACTTGACTAACCCTCATGTGACTTCTAGTAGCCTAAGGCAGCAACCCTGGGACAATGTAGCTCACATTTGAGCTCCTGACTAGAAAAGCCCCTGGCTAAACAAAGAATTTACCATTGGTTCTAGCCAATACCTGACAATAGGTCCCTGACTCCCTCTTCAAGCATTTACATAAATCCATTCTCTGTCATCTATTATCTATTTTTTCTAAAACTTAGGCATATTTCTCATATTCCCAAAAGCCATTTCTTCTAAATGTAATCTTCAGGAAGGAGGAAGAATAGGGCCTTGGTCTCCAGTCTCTATGAAAAAAGAGTATCCCAAATTTGATTTTAGCAGTTAGCAGACACAGTCAGCCACTTATTGTAATTTTTCACTTTTCTGACCATTCCTGAGCCCTTACTCACTTCCCATCTCTACTCCCTCAATATGGCTCTAAAATGCCCAGTCATCTCTGCACAAATGGGAAAAAAACTCAGCTGTTTTCCCCTGCCATCAGCAGTTACTGGGGAAAATAATCTATTCCTGTGCTGTCTGCTTTGTTCATCTTTGACACTACGTATTCAAAGACCCAGCCCTTGACAAGTTACCCCTTCCAGGAAATCTCTGATGTATGTCACTCTGATGTATTCCTATGCAACTTTGAACAGCATATATTCTAGGATAGTTATATGAAACTAAAACTAAAATTCTACTCAGCTTCCATTTAGGTGAGTTGGTATACTCTCCCCTGTATGCATGTACCAGGCATAGAACCAGCCTGAATAAATATGAGCTAAATGGACAATTGGATAAATGAGGGCTTCTGTATGGGATGGTAAGGGGCAGAAGTCCTCTCTTTCTGGAGTTCTCCCTAAAGAAAATAGAGACAGAGGTATTGTTGTAGAGCAAAGGGAAGTCAATGACAACTCTCCAGGAGGAGAGGAAGAGTGGCCAGTTTGGACTTGTTCTTTGTGGTCTCTGAGATATTTTCCACTCTATTGTTTTCTTGTTTTATTTAGTTTGTATGCAAAATCTTTTTTTCCCTTGTGGACTGTGAAGAACGATTTTATATTCTTGAACTGTAATGGGGGAAGCTAGAAGGAGGTCTTCAATCCCTTCAAACACAGGATGAAATTTCCCAACTGAAAGGGCTTCATCTTGGCCATAATGAGATGAAAATGTGTGATGTCAAGCCAACCTAAACTATCCCATTGTTCTCAAGTGTGACTAAATACTGACTAATATTACTTCCTCTGGCTTTTTTTTTTTTCCTCGCCTCAGTACAGTGGAAAAGTTCCAAGCTGTTGTTACACTTTACATTCTGGACAGAATGACTTCCTCACATCATAACCACTTAAGACAAAGAAAAGTGGAAGAGGGGGGTGGGGAAACCAAACTCCCAAGAGTGCCCTTAAGTTTAACAAAAGGTTTTTTTTTTTTTTTTTTTTTTGATTGTGTTGTTCTGAGTTATTTTCAAGAATGATAAATAATACTGCAATCCAAGTCAGAAAGGACCTTTCCCAGGTCTATGAGTGAGGAGCCAACACTTTCCCTGTCTATGCTGATATCTGCAGCATCACCAGGACGCCCCCAACCACAGGGTCTAGGCTGGACATGAATGCACCACTTCTTCAGGAGCTCTGTTCCTTCAAAAACAAGTCCTCACACCTGTGAGCTAGCAACAGTTTCTTCTGCCTCCCTGGAGACTATTCTTCTTAGTTCTGTCCTTGGGGAAATGAGTAGTGTTTGCATAGAGTAGAGGGATTCAGAGCCTTGTACCATGTACACTAGATCACTGGAGACATGACTTGGAATGACTTCCTTTAGAAAGAAAAATGAGCAGAACCAAATCTCTAGGACTGACTTCCAGGATTGGAAATGGAGGGCACAGGCAAAAAACAAACAAACAAACAAACAACAACAACAACAAAAAACCCACAGCCATCAAATGCGGAGGCTCTGCTAAATCATCAACAGTGCCTCTGGGAGACAAGATGGGGCCCTTCTCACACCATCCATGGCAGATGATGGATAACAAAAGTTGTCTTGATTCAAGTCTTTTGGACTGAGTGGAGTCTCGAAATTTTCTCCATTGTCTCTTTCTAGAACTTTGGGAGGTGTGACTGTCTTACCTGACTCCTTCTAGCTTTAATCTCTTTAAGTTTCTATCATTAGGCTTTGTTTTGAACAGTAAGCAATGTCAGCTTCTCTTTCCCCCAGTCAATCTGGTGGCATCAGGAGTCAATTGTCTCCTGTTATTTTCAGAGAAAGTCTACTATCCCTGGACAAAGGGGAACAATTTCCTTCTCTGAGAGCAATAGCTCCTTTAGTTGTTGGAAGCTAGAGTATTCATAAGGAGGCACACACAGAGATCCCCTTGGAAAATCAACCAAAGTGCCTACCAACTGTGGGATTCATTTTTCTATTGCTGTGAGTCATTTCTCTAACTTCTGAGTTTCCAGCAGTTTTAGGGTCAAAGGAAAAGCCATCCTCCACAAGACCTTTCAGCTCCCTGGGAATCAGGAAGAAGAATCCATTACATGGCAGAAACGGTCTCCTTTTCTTTTCAACTGTGATTGGTGGCCCAAAAACCACAGCCATCAAATGCAGAGGCTCTGCTAAATCATCACTATTTTCAGCTACTAATTAGGGCTAATGTTCACAGCTGATGAGTCTGTGGGGGCTATAAACTACTTCTTCAAGTGATTAAGCTTCCTAGCAAACACATTTTGATGACCACAAGAACCATTCTCTAGCAAAGGTTTTTTGAGACAATGAACAAGATCTCTATGAATGGAGGCTCATAGCCTGGAACTCTAGCTGTGCCAGGCAACCTTTCTCCTCTAGCTAGACACCTGTTCTACCTCTTTGGTTCTGAAAAGATGCTTCAGGGGACCACATATGTGACAAAATCAAAGATATTCTGTTAACATCAGATTCACTGAGTTTATGACAGGACAACAATGCCCAAAAGGCTTGGACCATGTTAGGCAGCATAACTAGTAGCATAGTCAGTGAGAGTGTCATATGCCATGTCTGGGGTATTGGATCCTCAATTAAAAGGACAGTGTTTAGAGAAAGGGAATGTTGTGGCAAGGAACCTAAGGCACTGTGCTAAAGTACTTTTTCATGAGTTATTTTGTGGCAAATATATAGGCATTTTCTCTAGCTCTTTTTCAGAAGAGCTCTCTTAATGTGTTTTTAAAAAAGATTACACAAAATCTATATGCTCATTGTGGAAAAAAATACAAAGTACAAACAAGCACAAAGAAAGTTTTAGTACTCCATGAACCCATCATCAAGAGCAGGATTTCTCAACCTTGACAGTATTGAATTTGGAGTTGGATAATGCTTTGTTGTTCAGGCTATACTATGTATTATCTGATGGTTAGCAGCATCCTGGCCTCTACCCACTAGATGCCATTAGTACATCTGCCCTCATTTGGAGCAATCAAACATGGGAAACTAGACATTGCCAAATGCCCCCTAGGGGGAAAGTATTACTTTCATTGACAGCCATTGCTTTAGACATAGCCATCAATACCATTTTTTTCTGGTGTTTTTCCTGCATGCATGTAAGTGAATATACATTTTTAAATGGTTAAAATGGTGAGTGTGCTAGAGATGTAGCTCAGTGGTAGAGCACTTGGCTTAGCCTGCGTGAGAACATGGGTTTCATCCCTAGTACTGCTACTGCAGCAAAATTAAAAAAAAAAAAAAACTTAAATTACATGTGGTATATTATTTTCTGTTTTCACTTTCCACGTAATCATATATGCTGAACATTGTCCTTTAACCATATCTTGAACATATCAATACTTGTTCTATAACATCTTCTTATTTGCTTCATTATGCCTGTTGCATAGCTGTACATGGTTTATATTGTGCCCAATTTATGGACTTTGAGATTATTTCCAAGGGGAGTACCAGCATTATCATTCCTCTTTTGCTTTTGAAAATGGGAGGAGGTTGGTATGTCACATGAATAAGGAAATAAAGCCTGGTACTGTTTCCTTCCAATTACTGAGACCACTTGGGGAGCAAGGGAAGCAGTGGAATCTTAAAACCTGTTGACATTTTTGTGCTGTTAATGCTGTTAACAGGTAAGACCCTGAGTGGAACCTGTTCATGAGTCTTTGGTTAGGCTTGAGTGGGGACTGAGAAGTAGTGAACCACATAAATTTGTGAAAATATGAAGAAAAGTAAATAGCTTAGGGATGGGTAGCCAAAGAGCAGACTGTGAATGAGAAATCCTGGGGGCTAGGAGTATATCTTAGTGGTAGAGTGCTTGCCCAGCATGCATGAGGTGCTGGGTTCAATCCCTAGAACCTCAAAGGGAAAAAAGAAGAAGAATTAGAAGAAGAAAGAAGAAACCCTGAAAAATAAGAGTAAATTAGACAGAAAGAGAGGAGCAAGGAGGCACAAAGCAAGATGTTTGTCTGCCAGGATGTCAACCCCGCCATTGCCCAAACTCTCAGGAAAAGCTGACCATATTCCCTGCCTGTGTCCCAGGTACCTGGGGGACTGAAGGGTATTTGGGCTGGGCAGTATTAAGTAGGAAGGCTTATTGCAAAAAAGGGATGGCCAGAGAAGGGCCAGAATATGGATGGAGAATTAAAAAGAATTTGCAGGCAGAGGCAACTAGGAGAATTGGGATTTGGGCCATAAGGTTTTCATTGTACATAAGCTGTGGGACTGACTCAATCTTACTTAAATAGTATAGGTCAAAATGACCTCAGCGGTTCTGACAAGCAGATGTTGATCCATAAGTGGGGGTGGCATAGGGAAGAATAAAGGAACTTAAGATTGGGCAGAGGGGAGTGAAGGGAAGGGAGAGGATGTGGAGATGGGAAGGATGGTGGAATGAGATGGACATTATTACCCTATAAACATGTATGATTACACTATTGGTGTGACTCGGCACCATGTACAGCCAGAGGAAAGAGAAGTTTTGCTTCATTTGTGTTGAAATGGATTCTACTGTCATGTATAATTAATTAGAACATTTAAAAAAATTAGTAAACAGCAAAAAAAAATGACCTTAGCAGGATAAAAAACAAAAAACAAAAAACAAAACAAAACAAAACAAAAAAACTGAGTATATCTAGCTGGCCAAGAAAGACTTAAATCCTGCCCCCACATTTTTTGACTCTTATAAACAACACTACATTGAACACTGTTGTAGCTAAATATTAGCATACATCCTTCACTTTTTCCTTAGGCTAAATATTATAAATGTAATTGCAATGTCCAAGAGAATGTGTGTTTTTAAGAATTCTGATACATGGTGTCAAAAACCCTGACAAGAAGGTTTAAATAACAATTGACTGTTTTCCCAGACAATCAGCAGGAATGACAGTTCCCCTTCCCCCAGCAGTTCACGAATGCCCATATACATTTTTACCATTTTATAGGCAAATGAAGACTGCCCGTGTTCACAGAGCTATGGGGCTAGAGCCAGAGACTATGGCTGTCTGACTTCAAGTCCTGCAAGCTTCCTTATCTACCACGCTGCTTCCTGCATCAGCACTGTCTTATGTTACCTTTAGAGATGCTTCTAGCATCAGTCCTGACCTTGTCACTCCTCTGCTTAACCTCATTGCTCTGAGTTTAAAGTTCAAATGCTTTCAGTGGCTTAGAAAACCCTACTGGGCCTAGTCTTGCTTACCTCTCCATCCTTTCCCTACCCTGAATTCTAAGTTCCTTCCATCAAAATTTCCTTAACTTCTCAAATGACTTTGTTCTCTCTTGCCTCAGAGCCTTTGTCCTGGCTCTTCCCTTTTTTCTTCAACCTTCCTTCTCTGAGTAACCTCTGCTTGTCCTTCAGGTTTTACTGATACCTCAGTTCCTTTGTGCTTCTTAGATGCTGGGTTATATGCCTCTATTACTTCCATGTGCTTCTACAGTGCTTTTTACTTCCCCATGATGGCATTTACAAACTGTGTTGTCAGCCTTGTTTAATGTCTGTCTGCCTCATTAATCTTCAATAAACTTAGGACATGATCCATATTTATAAAACCCGAGCTCAGTTCTTGCCGAGTAGGGGTTACTCTTTTGGACTAGACAGGTTACCCCAATCCCAGCAACTTCTGAGGGTTTTATAAATAGCCACTTCACTCATGCATGTTCCCTGCTTGGCATCTGTAGGCATGTGACTGACTGCACAATTCGCTTAAGACAAACGGGTTTCTGTTTGCATTTGGGAGAGTCTTTCAATGGTAAGAGTTGTCTGACCTTGACTCTTCATATTGTAGCATGATCTTCTGCACATGCTTCTTAGGAACACCTGGTCCTGCCAACATGCCTGGGAGGTGCCAGAGGGCAGGAATTAGCCATACTCCCAACCAGGGCACCACGTGCCAGGTGGTCTCTGAGTGTGCGTGGAGCCAAATTGAACTAAACGACTGTCTTGGCAACAGCTAACTTTCCAAGACTCAACAACTTGCTTCTAGCCCAGCCAAAGGCTTGCCGCTCTGAGGCAAATGTCACTGTGGTGGAGCTGTCTTAATGAGAAGGCATGCTTGCTTCTCTTCTGGGGGAGTTTCCTAGAGCGATGCTCTTAGAAACTCCTTGGCAGGAATCCTGAGCCAGGCTTGGCATTGACAGCGTCCTCCTGCTGGCATTAACAAGCCTCTTATTTAAATGTAAATGAGCTCTCAGTGCCAGTTTGTGAGTGAAACACATCGCTTGTGTTAAACCAGAGCTGGGAATGCTACA
This sequence comes from Spermophilus citellus, assembly GCF_964194105.1. Classification (NCBI taxonomy): domain Eukaryota; kingdom Metazoa; phylum Chordata; class Mammalia; order Rodentia; family Sciuridae; genus Spermophilus; species Spermophilus citellus. The sequence continues at coordinate 118,517,049 of NC_138188.1, read as the reverse complement.
ACACACCAAATGTCGGCTTGGTTTCCACTTCCCCACCACATCCGTAGTTCTCAGTGTAGCTCTCTTTGCCTGCCTTCTCTATCTGCAGCATTGGGAGTCCTCAGACAACAGGGAGAATTGGTGGAGTCCAGGGATCTGCTCATAATTGCTTTCAATAAATTACTTAGATATGCCATAAAACCAAATAAATCGGGTATTATAAAACTAGCACCACATCAAACTCAAGGCAGCAAAGTGGTCTTCAAGGCCCATCACAGGTCTGAGCTGCTTCCACTGGTTTGCTGACTATGCCAGCCCAACTGTCTCTGGGAGTCCACTTGTGCTATACATGTTCCAATCTTCATGCACACTCTTTCCTTTTTCCTGGATTGCTTCTATTTAAAACCAAATATACATGGGTGGTTTTGCCCAACGTCTGGTCCTGCTAAGCCATCTTTTTGCCCACTCCCAATTTCCAGGCCTCTACTATCCATTTTTTATCTTGCTTTGGCATTTCCCTCTTAATTTCAGATCTTCTTAGAGTTTACTTGTGTTCCCCCAACATGTGGGTTCTACCTGCTTCTCTGTCTGATACCCTAAAGGCCAGTTTGCAGCTTGTACTATACTAGATGCTAGATGCTTTCTGTTGTCATATGTTCAATATAACTGGGCTATGTGTATATCTTGAGGCCAAGGTTGGATTTTTGTATCTCAAATCCTAGCCCAAATCCTCATGAATGAGTAAGTAAAAGGGTAAATTAAAAGGTGGAGAAAAGAGTAGAAAAACTCCATTTAGCCACCAGGATCTTACTACAAGAGACCAAGTAGGGCTTTGTTCTATTTCACCATCCTTCAGTCTGGCATGATTTCTAGCCAAGCATAAATTACTCAGGGTTCTCCAGAGAACAGAACCAATACACACACACACACATTAGTTCACATGATTGTGGAGGCCGAGAAGTCCTACCATCTGCTGTCTGAAAGTTAGAGAACCAGAAAATCCTGTAGTGTAATTGAATTTGTGTCTAAAGGCCCAAGAATCAGAAGCTCTTGTGTCTAAGGACAGAACATAGGTGTTCCAGTTCAAGAAGATAGAAAAATTTCCCTTATTCTTCCTTTTCATTTTATTTCTATTCAAGCCCTCAACAAACTGGACGATGCCCAACCACAATGGGGAAGGTGGATACTCCTTAGTTGGTCTACTGATTCAAATACTGCTCTCTCCCAGAAATATCCTGAATTCATTTTGTGCTTCCGTAACAAATGCCATAGTCTTGGTAAATTATAAAGACAGAAATTTGTTTCTCACTGTTCCAGAGGCAGGAAAGCTGAGGATGAAGTTTCAGAATCTGACTGCTCTCTGCTTTCAAAATGGCACCTTGAACGCTGTGCCTTCCAGATCGTAGGAATGCTGTGTACTCACACGGAAGAAGGTAGAAGGGTACAAAGGGGATGAATCCCTTCGATTAAGCCCTTTTTTGAGGGCACCTAATCATTCATTTCTTAAAGGCCCCACCTCTTAATACTACTACATTGGCCATAACTGAACTTTGGAGGGGATGCACCCAAACCATTGCATGCACTCACAGACACACCCAGGAATAATTTTTTAGCAACTATCTGGGCACTCATTAGCCCAGTCAACTTGACATATAAAACTAACCAACCCTCCAAGTGTTCATTTTGATGTCAAGGCGACGTCAATTTGAGTTAATCCACAGAATGTGCTATAAACATTAAACATGAGTTGTGGAAGCCTCCGTGACAAGCCTAATGGACTGCACTCAGTGCAAAATGCAAAATGATAAAAAGGAAGCCCTGCAAGATAAGAGGTAACTTCCCCTGGGACACTTTGAATCCAGTAAAAAATGTCTTTGTTATAAGGCAGAACACTGGTGTCAGCTTTATTGTCGGTGAATCTGAATTTTCTAGCTGCCTCAGCCCAGTGACTAATAAAAAAGATGTTCCTGATGGCTGAGTCTAGCCTGAAACAATGTAGACAACACTTCTTTCTCCCCAAGCCCCATCCCCACCAATGCTCATTTATAGACTTTGGTTGGTGCTTTGTCCTGGGAAAGATGATTCGGGTTATCAGGGGTGCTGGTTTGGGGCTTATGTGGAAAGAAGGGTTTGAGGCCGATAAGATCTGTTTGTTCTGCACAAGCCTCTGTGAGACTAAGCACAGATTACAGAGGACATAAAACATGGAGGAAGGAGGAGAGGCTTCCTATCCTTCTTCAGGAAACCAGTGACAGCATTGTGCAGACAGGAAACTTTGAAGACAGAAACCTTGACTCCATCCTGATGTTCTCACAATGTTGAGAGGAAGCAGGGAGATTCCTGCAATTGAATTTTCAGGAATCACTCATGGATGGAGGAGTAGAGAAAGAAACAAAAGAACAAGGCAGATAGTTGTGGCTTTTACTGACCCTCTGCTTTGTGAGTCCACCTCAATTTCTTCTTCGGCACTCCCAACTATAAGTGGGAGACATCTGGAGAGAAAGCTATCTCTGGAAACCGAGATAGTATGGAGTTACTTTATCAAAATTTTGTTAAAAAAAAAAAAAAAAAAAAACTTCTCCTACCCCGCCCCCCCCCACTTTGTTGTTGTTGTTGTTTCACACATGGTTATTGCCTGAGGTATTTCGACTATATTTCAATGACACCCCAAATGGAAAAAGAATGGCATGAAACAGCCTGGAGATAGGTACCCTGATGTTTAGTTAGTTATTCTTCAGCATCTAACATAGAATATATTCCTGAATGATTTTTTTTTTTTTCCTTTGGGAGCTAAGTTTTCCCATCTATGAAGAAAGGCAAGTGAGCTAAATAATTCCTAGGAAAAATACACTGGAAAAGAGCAGAGTACAAACCTAATATTTATCAATTCACTCACATGACAAATGTTAATTGCCTGCTGTATATCAGACAGCATACTAGATTCTGCAGATAGATTACAGAGAGAGCAGACATGAGCTTTGCCCATGTGGAAGGTTTCGTCAAGCAGGAGAGATGGTCATTAATGAAAGGACAAAAATAAAAGTAAAATGATAAATGTGATAGCTCTATGAAGTGAGTTGAATGATTCTATTGGGATTTAAATAAAAAAAATGTCAGTGACTGTAAGCAGGATGTGTACTTTGTGATTCTGTAAATGAGAATATAGAAGGTGACATGCGAAGCTGAGGGTTTGAGTATGCTTTTTGTGTATAAAGCAAAGATGAAACTGGGGATGGGGCTATGCAGGACCTGGTCACAAGAAAAAAATGATACCATATAAGCTAAGAGATAGAAGCCAAGTGAGAAGAGTTTTAAGAATTAAGTAGTCTACTAAGAACTTGATGGAAAAAAACTGTGTTTTGTTTATCTTTGTTTCTTTCTCCTTTCCCTCATCCCTAAGGCAGCTAGCACAGAGCCTGTTCTGAGTGGGTGCTGTATGTGTCTTTGTGGAATAAATACTCTACAAGAAAGGGAGACTTAGATGTGTTTGATGGATTGGGCAAGGTCACTTAGCCTGTTGGTGGCTAGAAACAAGATTGAAATCTAACATTAAAATGAACAGCATTCTAAAATAATGTTGTTTTTATAACTGATTCCTAAGCCACAATTTGTGATGGTAGAGGCACCAAGAAGAAATTATCACTATATACCAAGAGCTCCAGGAGGTATGCACATCCACACCTGTGCACACACACAACCATACCCTTCCTTCCTCCATCACTTCAATTTCCCAACAATCCACACTACTACCATTGCTTTATTCAGAGACAGAGAAGCTATCTTGGAAGCTGACAGCTGGGTAGTCATCAGATTTACAGTTAACAGTAGGTCAGAGGCTAAGTGGAAACTGTGTAGATGTAAAACATCTACTTCCTTGAAATATTGCCTTTCCCTGTGAAATAAATGGACACAGGAAGTGATCTATTGCTCCTTGTTTCTCTTGATTCAAGGAGTTTCTACATTACTTTCCAAGAGCACAACCTCTACACAGTTCAGTGCAGTCATTTTGCTGGGCACAGCTGGGCTGATAGCAGTGGGTCTGATGAGGGACCTGTAAGTGCTTCTGCAAATGAGAGCAAAAGGAGGCTGGAGTCTCCCCTCTGAGAGGTCCGAGTTCAGCTAGGACTCAGGCTGCCTCCTTAGCTTTTGTCCTGAGCATTATGAATTATGGAAATGGATCCTATGTCCACGGCATTCACACATTTTATACTTGAAAAATGCAATACAGCCTGATGCTTGTTCCGTGTCCTTGGAACAGTTCTGTTGTCCTTTATTTTTCAAGATCAGAAAGGGAGCAACCTTGACCTGACAGCCTAAAATTCTGCCCCACAGTTCATTCATATTTCAGTTGTATTGTCCAGTTTCCTGGACAGCACGATTTAATAATTTTACAATTTATTACTTGTATAGTAGATTTGTTTTATTCTCTCTCTCTCTCTCTCTCTCTCTCTCTCTCTCTCTCTCTCTCTGTGTGTGTGTGTGTGTGTGTGTGTGTGTAGGTTTATGTAACTCACAGGTTTGGTGGTTCCAAGTGCATTATTTTGGCCTGTGGTGAGTGCCCAATGGTAGATGGTATCAAACCCAGGCAGGAGTGCATGCAGAGGTCAGGTGCTACACTTTGAACTAGGGCATGGAGAGAGAAGGGGCCAGACTTGCTCCTTTTATAACCACCTTCTTACAAGAACTACCAAGTGGTCACAGGAGAACTACCTTAATCATTCAAGGGCATGCTATCAATGGTCCAAGGAACTCCTACTAAGCCTCACCTCTTGAAAGTGCTACCATGACCCAGTACCACCACTCCAGGGACCAAGCTCCCAACACATGGACCCTGGAGGGACCCCCAAGCATATCCAAATGATAGGACTTCCTCAGGTTTCTACACTGCTAATTTCTGGCCTTCCACTCACATGCATCAGAGCACATCTGTGTTATACAGAGGGTTGGCTTTACATCAAACTTAGAAGTTACAGTACTTATTTCCTTAAACCATTGGGTTAGATCTTTTCCCTTAAAACATAGACAACATCTAATGCTCTTATTTCTTTCATGTAGATTCTTTGATTCCTTCCTGAGGCAGTCATGTAACCAACTACAAAATTGCACATTATACATTTTTAATTAGCAAAATTATAAAACAATGCCTAAGTACCCATGAGATCCTTTTGTCAATGATTTTCACATCATGTGCTTAGAGTGACTTTAGTCTGACTGAACCTTGCCAAGATTTCATAGGAAAACCTCTGCTTTCCTTGCAAATATTAAGATACATCAACCTCAAAGGGTTGGCCGAGCTTTACATTTTAAAGTCTGGCATCAAATCCATTTAATTTTGTGGTGCTTACCCATTAAAGACAGTTGGCAGATTCTACTAGCCCGTATGGCAAAGGCATAGTCCATCCCACAATATGCAGAATTTGGGAGAAGCAATGACCTCCTACTAGTGCCCACACTGAAGAAATGTCTTATCTTCCAAAGGACAACCCAGAAAATCAAACACTGGCAAAAATGTTATCCCATTGTGAAGAGTTTCACAACCCTTTAAGATTTTTAATTTGCATGAGAAGATCTAGGGGACCATGAGACCCACTCTTTTTCATTCAATCTAAACTCGACCTACGATTTTCTCTAACAATTCCCTAGAACTCACATCCTAAGGGTAGAATACAATGCTATTTGTGTTTATGTAATACATAATATCTCTGCTGGAGGAAGGTCAGGATCTTAAAAGTTAGGACATCTTGGCTTATTTCCCTTTGGTCAGAGACAATTCTTTGCAAATAAAGTAATATTTGCTGGGCTTTCCTTCTTGCTGCCAAGGAAAAGGGAGAACAGTCAGAAGTGTAAAATTTCACCTCAGGAAAAGACCTAAGAGATTTAGTTGCTTTACTTTTATGGACATCTGGAATTCCCACTAAAGCTTGTCTTCCAAAGAGTTGTTTAGTCATTGCTTGATTATCTCGAGTGACAAGGAATTCACATTCTATTGAGCTCTACAGTTACTGCTCCCCACACCCCCTCTGTTTTTGTGGAGCTACAATAAGCTTATCATTTCTACCCACTGATTCTAGTTACATCCTCTGATGCCACACAGAAGAGGTAAGTTTTGTAAATCTGCCCACTTCTCTTTATGGCAACTCTTTCTCAATTAGACACCCAAAACATTCCTTCTTATATAGAGAAATTCATCTTTCATTTACCTCCTACAACATCCTAAACAATTCAAGCCATTACCTCCTCTCATGCACTATTATTCCATGGGGTGAGATTACTCAGCATTCCCTAACCCACTAAGGATCAGAGAGGGATATTCTGCAATGTTACCCACCTTGGAGGTGCTGTGTCAGGAATTCAGGCCCAGCCCTGGAAACCCTATTTATTTTCCATCATTTTCTGCTGCTTCCCAGCACAGAAGAGCCTGGAAAAAACCTCTTCAGGTAATACCTATCAGGTGCTGTGAACTTTATCCAAATTTGGAACAGAGTCAGAGGATCTTCATGGGTCCAGCTGGCCCTATGACTTTAGTCTTCTAAGCTGTCACTCTAACTGCTATATCCAAATACAATATTACACTCCCTTCCCATTATACTGCAAGAGATCCAGTACTTTGAAAGATTTTAGAGAAAGATGACCTTTTCTGCTTTCCAGTTGGCATTTAACTCTCTAGAGATCTATTCTAACTTCTCTCCAGTCACCCTTGTTTTCCTTGTCCCCAGTTCCGGCAAAGGACATCATCTTTGCACACCTCTTCATTAGGGTCACAGAATCAACACCTTCTCCTGATCGGCTCACTTTCTCTTGCTCCACTGACATGGGCTGTTGTGCAAGACTCTAAGATTTGGATAATGAAGAGACATAGAATAGGAAATGACTTAAAAGATATACCTCAGACTTCACTGATATTGTAGCCTATGGACATCCACCCTCCAAGGGAGTACCTTACTGGAGGCTTCTTCCCCCAAATGCCTCCCTCTCTAAAAATAGTTCTTTCTCCAATCCTATTACCAAAGCACTTACCCTTTCAACCTTCCCAGGACACCAGAAATCTCTTCAAGTGCAAATAGAAATCTCAGTGTGAGGAAGAGACCAGTGCACGTTATTATGTAAAGTAATTTATCTTTTCACTGGCTTAATTCACACTTCTAGAATGAGCCTTGGCCCTGTCCTTGTATAGTAGCCAAAATGCTGATTAAAGCATTTTCCTAATAAAAGAGCAGCCCGTTCTCTCAAGGAATTCTACCTATGTACCCAGGAAGAAAAAATATTTGCACCTAGCATGAAGTAGAAAGAGAAGTAGAAGGGGAAAGGGGGAGAAGGGGGAAAGAAGAAGAGGAGAAAAAGAGAAAGGAGGAAAGAAAAGAGGGGAGGGAGGAAAGGAGAGAAGGAGGAAGAAAGCAAGAGAGAAAGAGGAAGGAAGGAAAGAGGGAGGGAGGGAGGGAAGGAAAGAAAGACGGAAGGAAGAGAAGGAGGAGAAAAGGAAACAAGCATAACATTCTTATTGAAGAAATTCTAGGACTGCGTACCTTCAGAACAGCAAACCCTACAATTGTAATCAAAAGCCCTTTCTGAAATGGGTTGAGTACAGTTCATTTGACTTTTAAAATGCAGAGGACTTGAGCCCAGTTTAAAAAAAAAAAAAAAAATCACACTCTCTTTTGTCACATTTCCTATCTTAAAATAAACAAAGAAAACTAGAGAAGGTACCTGGGAATAAAGCAGTTGTCTTTGCTGCCCACCACCTTGCTGATAGAGATCCTACAGTGGGAGGCTGCTTTTGAAATCTAAAGGACTCTGTAGGAGAAAAGTATAATAATAAGTGAGTTTAATCAAAGTTTTACATGTCGTAGAAGCCTTCAGAAATGGAGACCCAAATACCCCAGGGAAAACTGTCTACTTCTGGGATTACAAAGAAGGGCCACCTGTGTAGAAAAGTGATTGAACAAAAGGATATGGCCTAATGGTAGCTGGCACGCAGAAACAGAAAGGCCTGTCTGTCCAACTTTTGGTCTCTGTGTGGCATTACTTCCTCCTGGATATGGGGCAGGATACTAGCCATGTGAGGGTCTTCAAAGGAGAAGGGAGACCAGAGAGCATTTCTAGGATTCGTGGATGACTTTAGAGGAGAGGGGTTCCAGATTCTATGATCCACTGGGAGAGAAATTCGAGTTTCCATGAATCACTTCAGTGGAAGAAGGAAGGATAAGAAACAGAAGGACAAGAGAAGATCTGAACGACTTTGCTCCTGAGACCCTTCCAGCCTCTTTCAGTTCAAAATACTCAGCATAACAATGTGCCATATTTGGGGGCATCAGGTTCTGAACCTCGCCATTTAAAACTAGGCAGAAAACTAAGATGCCGAATAGCATTTCAGGACCTGTCCAGAGTTCCAGGTCCGAGCTGTGTTGCTTCTCTCCTAGGCCACAATTATTTCATGGCAATATATTCAAGAGACAGTTAAAAAAAAATCTCTTCCCCATTTACTGCTTTAGAAACAGAATCCACTGCCTAATTGAGAATCCTTTCTGCCTAATTACTCCATTCCCAAATTTTTTTTAAGCAGCAGAGTTGCTGTGGAATTATGTACTGTATAATTTCATCATTTAGCAATATGTAAATCAGGAGAAGAAAAGAAGAGAGAGAGGGAGGCAGGAGAGAAGGGAGAGAAGGGTGTTGAGGCATGGGTGTATGAGCGAAGAGCCCAAGCCACATGGCAGAGCTGGGTTTGAGTTCCAATTTCCCCACTTAAGAACTTCCTGCTTCTTGGCAAATCATGTCCTAGTCCTGAGTCTCCATCTTTCCCTTCTGTCCAAAATTTTCACATTTCCAGCACCTAGCACAGCTCCTAGCTTCAAGTTAGGTCTTGATCATTAGCTGATGAATGAATGAATAAAGGAGTTCCTGGTTTTTTTCCCTTAAGAATTGTCTGCAGGTTGGAGTGATAGGGTGACATAAAAACATTAAAGAAAGCATAACATGTGGTTATATGCACAGTATCTTAATTCCTACTACAGAAAGTACTGTTTAATGTCAAATTCTCAGAAAACACCCTTTCCTTGATTTTTGATAAAGCAGTCTGCTTCTATAGAAGTAGAGATACACAATAGGCTTCCAAAGTACAAGTGTCTGTTACACAGGAAATCACTTTTAATTTCCCTGGTTGTCCTGAATATTCTGCAATTGAAAAAAAATATATGGATAAGAGTTAATGTCTACCATTTTTTTTTTTTTTTTTAGTGAGTCCAGGGAAAACCTTCTGTACCTTGTGTCCCCTAGAGGCTATTCAGATCTGGGGCTGTTGAGATGATTTTCCCCCAAGGGTGCACCTCTCAGGTTTACCTGTGGGTGCTCTTCAGACTCTTCCTGAATGTACAGGTGACAAAGGTCGGGCCTACCTCTGGCCCACCTGATCACGATTAGGAGCAGACACCCTCAGGTATCACACTCACTCTTCAAGGGATGGCAGTTTTAGTTTCCCAGGCTCCTGAGAGCATCTTTGCCATGGAGTTTACTCTAAGGAACACAGAATCTCACTCTACCTACTCCACAAGCAAGGGTGCTCTTCTTTATATTGCCTCTCAATTCAGGCTTTACCTCCTGGGTTGTAGGAAATGCAGTCCTGGCTCACTCCTTTCAAAGAAGACTGACTTCTGATTGCCCCTTGTCTTCAAGAGATGTTGAGTAGGCCCGAATGACCTAGAGTCAGGAGAATTGGGAAGTTACTTCCTCTTCTGGACCTTGGTGTTCTCTCTCTTGGGATTAAAACAAAAATGTTTGTGATATCTGGTTTCTCTGCAATCTTAATCTCTAACATTCCCTCTTTCTGAGATCAAAGTCCCTTGATCTCATTGCCCAATATTTTGACAGAGTTGGCCTAATCTTGCATTATCAAAGAACAAAATTAAATGACCCAATGAACCCATCTGTTTATGCCAGTATGAAAGACTTAACAACTATAAACTGGAAAACTGGCTTCTCAAACAGTGTCTCTCATACAATACAGAGATTTGCCTTTCTTATGGCTAGGGAGCAATGTATAAATCATAATGGGAAAGCATAGGACTTGGGATCCCTAGACCTGGAGCTGAACACTGCCTCTCTTAAGTCCAGTTGTAAAGTTCTGGGCAAACCCCTTAACCCACTAAGCTTACAAATTTCCTCCCTTATGAAAAAAGAATACTACTACTTTCCCCCATAAGTAGTTGTGGGGTTAAGCTAGAAAATAAACTGTTAATTTCAGGCTTTGACAAAAACAAGGGATATGATTGATACTATTTTAAAAAGCATGAGAACTGATTAGGTCAACTACTACAGTGTACTAAAGAGTAATCCATTACATTCACGATGGGGCCTTAAATTTATATTTTATCTCAGATTTTCCAAGGACATCAGAGGTATATAGAATGAAATGTTGTACAATTAGAAGACACAGAACTTTCTTAGAGACCATTTCTTCTTATTATCCAATCTCAACAATATTGAGTACCAACAATATGGCAAGCACAAATTATGGGGCGCCTGATAGGAACCAGATAGGCAGAGTTCTTGCCCAAAATCTATCTGTACTCTAGAAGAAGAATCAGGAAGCAACAACCAAACATGGAAATTATTTTATGTACTACACTGGTGTCATAACAAATAAAATATGGAATGACAGTGTACTTTCATTGTTTGGGTGGTCACTGAAGGCCGCTCTGAGCAGGTGACATCTGGACTGAAACTAGAAGGATAAGAACGAGGCAGTGAGGAGAAAATTTGGTAACAGAGCTAATTAGACATCAACCCAGGCCCTGCACCCAGGTCTGGAGACTTCCTCTGCTGTACCCACTGGCCTATGTCGGTTTTCTCCTTAATCAGAATTCACATCTGTTCAGTTAACCAAGATTTTCCTGCTATGGCCTAGATTCTCTTCTCTCCAGGGCCCAAGGAGCATCTCTTCTCTCACCTCTGAGCCAAGGTTGAGTGGTCCTTAAGCTCCTGTGGCACATCTGTCCAACATAAGCATAACCCAAACCTCATTATTCTAAGTCTCTCTGCTCTAAGTCATAAGTCACATGACTGAGTCCAACAACAACTGAGTTTTTGGCTATTCAGAAAGTAACTATGAGAGATACTATGGGAGTTTTCTGAGAGCTAACCCTGCTTTAAAACACACAGACACAAAAAAATATCTATTAAAGGGTAGGAGAGAAGGAAGAGAACAGCACAAGTGCACCCTGAAGATTTGTACCCATTCATTCTGAATTTGTGGAACACTGACAGTGTAGTAGTCATTTTGTAAGGTGCTACCAGGCTCACAGAAATAAATTATGCAGTCAGGGTCCTCAAGAAAACCGAGTTTGGTGAGGAAAGAACCTTAAATATATAGATGATTAGAATGCAAAGTAATAAGTAATAAATACTACTGCAGAGAATTACAAAAGAAATATAAACAATAGTAAGGGAAAGAGTTATTTCTTTGGAGGTGAACCACAGAACGCTTTTCAGAGGAGGAAACATTTGAGCTGAGCCATGATGGAAAGGAGGAAAGAACAATCTAAGTAGAAGAAGAGACCATAAATCATGGAGGCAGGAAAGTTCAAGGAGAGTTTGGCTGAACATACACATAGAAAGAAGAGCAAGGTCAGCTCCTGTTAAGGTTTATTTTCTTGCTAACTCTTCTGGACCCTGTTCATAGGCCTGAGCCCCACACAGGCTCTTTGATCTCAGGGGTTCTACTCTTGCTTCTCTGAAGGCAGCACCTGCACAGGCTCCGTCATTTAACATGTAGCAATGTCATGTCTGAAGGGGTGGGGATAGTAGCAGGTCCTCTTACAATACTTCTTTTCAGTCCTAAGGAAGGAAGGAAGGAAGGAAGGAAGGAAGGAAGGGAGGGAGGGAGGGAGGGAGGGAAGGAGGGAGGAAGAAAGAAAGACAAAACAGGTGACCATCAGATAAAAAGAGTTCTGATCTCTCTGTTAAGTTACATCTGAAAGTTGGTCCTCTAAGGCTCTAAAATTCTATCTATGTGTTGGCATCTCCACTTGGGTGCCCCAGGGATAGCTTAGATCCAACCAATATCCTAAAGTAAACTTATTCACTCTCTTTCCAAACTGTCCTTTCCCCACACACATTTTGGCTAATTGTTTATCAAATTAGCAATTGATGTTAGAACATCAATTCAAGTTATTGCATTTATATCTCTAGTTTCTCATTTCTTTTTCAGATTTCTCACCTATATAAAATTATCTACCAAAGCCGGACAAATTTACATCTTCAGTTTCTAAGTCTTTCCTTCTTCTCAGTCTCATTGCCGGTGGTTTGATCCTTATCTACTGGTCTGGCTTCTGTAACAATTTCAAACTGGCCATCTTGCACTCATCTTCTCTCTTGTACATCAGGTGTACTGTTGGTAAAATGATTTTTAAGAAGGTGCAATAGTCCTCAATATGTTTGGATTCTCTCTCTGTGTAGGAAACTCAGTTTCACCTGACATTTATGGTCTTCTCCAGTGCAGACAATATCATTTGCCTCTTCTCCTGATGCCTCCCTCTCACACACTCACAAATATCTTATATTACTCTCACACTATAGTATCTGTTCCTGAGCCCTCTGCCTTCTTGTCAGTCAAAATCTGACCTATTATTCAAGATCAGTCCAAATGCTGCTTTTTTGTGACACCATTCTTAGTTCCCAGGCCTCTTGCTGGAATTCACTCTGACTTTTTTAGTGTTCCCAAAGCTCCTAATTGGTCCCTTGTGTGGTAATCAAATGCATCCAATATTACCCATATCCTAATACCCTGAACCTGCAAATATGTTACCTTACATAGCAAAAGGTTAGTTCTACAGATGCAATTAGGTTAAGGACCTTGAAATGAGGAAATAACCTTGCATTACCCAGATGGGCCCATGCTATCAGGAATGTCCTTAACAGAGGGAGGCAGAAGGTCAGAGAGGGAGAGAAGATGCTACACTGCTGGTTTTGAAGACAAAGGAAGGAGCTGGAGGTCAAGGACTATCTTGAGCAGCTGAGAAAGACAAGGAAAGAGATTCTGAGAGCCTCTGGAAGGAACATATCCCTGCAGACCCTGCTGTAGACTCCTCTCCTCCAGAATAGTGTGGTGATCATTTTGTGTTATTTTAAGGCACTAACTTTGTAGTAATTTATTAAAACTGCAATAGCAAATGAGTACCTGCTAATTAGCATTGATTTATTTATTTGCCTGATATGGGGGACTGGGGATAGAGCTTAGTGGTAGAGTGCTTACCTAGCAAATGTGATTCTCTGGGTTCCATCCCCAGCATCACACACACAAAAAAATAGAGCCTGTCTTTATTTGCCCGATACTATAGTATCCTTAATATTATAAGGTCCTTGACAACAAGGACCAATCAAATTAATTGTCTTACCCCCTTGATGTCTAACATTGGGCTCTGCACATGTAGATACCTAGTGTGCCTTTGAATTTAAAACAAATGCTATCTTTTGGGTATCTGAATTAAATCAAATGGCCTTTTGAGTGAGGTCCCAGAACTAGAAGGAAGTTGTTGTGTAAATGAATCCAGGTGGGCTGGAACAGGTGTGTGGGCATCATTTCAGGTGGCTGGTTTTTTCATCAGGTTAGTAATGCTGCCAGCCTAATGGGAGCTTTGGCAGTGGTGGGGGCTGGGGTGTGGATTTATTAAGTATGTCTTTGGGGCTTACTATTATTTAACCTCTTATCATCCACACTCCATATTCTTAAGGGTCTCACTAAACTTTTCAAGACAGTGAACATGAGTGCCCTAGTAAAGAAAGATACATGGAAGTCAATTTCTCAGCATGGAGAAGCAGGTTACTTCAGTTAGAAGTGATGCTCAATGAATTGCCAGTCAATGGCCTCCCACTGCACTCGCCTATTCATTTACTCAGACATTCATTCTACAAATATGGAGCAACTACTGTGTGGCTGGGATCAAGGATACAAGGAAGGAAAAGACATAGTGTTGGACATCAAGGAGCTCACATCAGAGGAAGAGCAGGGGAGAGACATGGGAAAGATGCAAGCATGGCCTTAAGAGCTATACTAGAAGTGTGTGTGTACACGCCACTAATTGATTCTTTATCAGTTCTGTAGCTTCTGTCATGTAGCCATGACCAAGGCAACTATGAATTTTGTCTACCTCATACTCACAGCCCAGGAACTTTCATTCTTCAGAGTGTCCCTTTTAAGTTACATTACACATCCACACCTGGATCTTGTGGGTTCTGAATCCCAATCAAGTAGGGTAGCCTTTCAATTTCATAGTCCAGAAGGATAAACTATCATTCATATTTTTTTTGAGAGAGAGAGAGAGAATTTTTTAATATTTATCTTTTAGTTTTTGGTGGACACAACATCTTTATTTTATTTTTATGTGGTTCTGAGGATCAAACCCAGCGTCCTGTGCATGCCAGGCGAGTGCACTACCGCTTGAGCCACATCCCCAGCCCCTATCATTCATATTTTCCAAAGAAAACTCAGCATCCTTCCTCATTGGGACTTAGCAGATCTAAATTATTAAATTTTCCTCCTTCACTCTCCCTCTCCAAATCCTAGCTGCTCAACCACTATCATCATGCAATTTAGACAATCCACTTGTAGTGTCTTGGTCTCAGTTTCTACTGGAAATTGGGTGTAACCATCATTCCTGCCCCTCCTGTCTCTTTTGAATTTTCTGAAAAGCAGTTATGATAATAATCAGTAAGGGATGTTGCAGAACAAAAGCTGTTTTTATGTGTTACCTGTCTTTAAAGTCATAATGGTGATTTTAGTATAATATTGATGCTAATAAACATTGCTACCATGCTTATTATTTTCATCACTATCATTGTCATAGGAAAGTTGTTCATTGCTTCCAAGAATCAGGCAGCTGTCATTGTCAAGTGACTCCATCCACATAATAAAAAACAGGCTACATTAGAATGCCTTCGGAACCTTGCTCCATGAAAAGTCATGCTTACCACATCTTCAAGGGCCTCTCTCTCCCTCTCTCCTCTAGGTAGAAGATATGCCTCTAGCCTACAGATGACCAGGTTTCTTTTAGAATGTGCTGCCTGGTTTCCTGGTATCTCATCGTAAAACCTTGCTGACTTTCTTGCCTGCATCCTTTGGCATGGCTGGCCCAAACACATCTACCTTCTAAGAATCTGGGGAAGTAGAGGAAAACAAGATGAGGCTGTCTGGGGTTGTCAGAAGGATGGTTCTCCTCTTTAGCTGCTAGTTCTTCATGTTGCTTTTGCTCTTAGTTAATTAGAGTCCCAGACTGGTCTCTTTAATGACTTCTATCTCCCTTGTTGATGCACTACAATCAAGGAAGTTTCCATGTTGTTTGTTAATGCTGCAGCTTAGCAACAAGGGGTTTCATGTTATTATTCATCACTGGAATTTAGTCCCCAGAGGGAGCTGACCCTGCATTAAGACTTCCAGGATGCACAATTCTTATAAGATCCATTGATCTTCGGTCCAAGATGTGCATCCAAACATTGATTGAGACAGCTGCCTCTGGGCCCTGATACTCATTGATTGCAAAGGACTTTATTTCTCTTTTCTCTAATTCTTCTGTAAAATAGGCACACAAGACCATATTCAAAGTAAACATGGGATTTTGTAGGTGGTTCATTAATAATTATATCATACCAAGATCAGGTAATTTTAAGAGTCTACTGAAAGATTTTAGGGCTTGAAATGAGAAAGATATATATCCATTGCTTATTTGTTATGGATCTCTGAGCTAGCCTCTGCTCACCTCTGACCCTATCAATTAGAGCCAGGGAGTAGGTAGCAATGGGGTTTGTTGTGAAGAACATGATAAAATGTGCATGTGGGAGTTAGAGAGTTTTGTTCTAGTCACACTTTGGTATTTACTCATTATGCCATGAGTGTCCAAATGCTCCCTTTTCTAAGACTCAGTTTCATCAACTGATTAAGGCTTTCTCTTACTTAAAGCAAAACAAAACAAATAACAAAATACCAATGAGAAAACTACTGGACCAGATGATTTCCAAAGTCCCTTCTGCTAGATAATGAGGCAGGAGAAATGGTTAAAACAGGTGGGCAGGAAACTTGGACTCCTTTGAGGTCAGGTTTCTCTGTGTAGCAGGGCTGAGAAACTACAGACTCAAGCCAGACCTCATCAAGGTCAGGCCAACTTCTGTGTAAGAAGAGAGGGGGAAAAAAAAGAACTGCTAGTGAGACATCTACTGCCTGGTAAAAAAAAAAAAAAAAAAGGCACTGTAACCTGATTGGACCACATGAAGAGCTGTGCACACAGACTGCCTTACCCAGCATTAGGTAAGGGGCTATCTCCCATAATGGTGTAGATCTATATAACCCCCTAGACAACAGCCACTCTGGGTATCCCTCTCTTGAGCCCTTCCCTTTGGGAGCTCTGCTTTCTTTCTAATACTCTAATTCATTCTGATACCTTGCTCTCACCTTTGTGTCTATGGATTTCATTCTTCGAATTTGCGAGACAAAGAACTCAACCCCATGCTCCAGGCTACAATAATACAATAAACTGAATTAAAAATTTCCAAGAAATTGATAGGCTCAATGAAGAATGTTGTCCCAAAGTCAAGTCACAGCCACTTAGCAGTTAGCAGGAAGTTTGAGAAAAAATCTGTGTAGGAAACTATATTGGTGTCCTCCCAGCTTTACATCTAATCAACCTGCCAAGGGCAGAGGACCAGGTCAGGAGGCCTGGCCATGCTCTCTAAATCTTGGGCGAGACTTGGCCTTATTTTCCTCCTCATCAAACCAGAGGGTGTGGACTCAGTGTTCTCTGAGGCAGTTTTCCATTTAAAAGCCTAGGAATCTAACTTCTTGGAGTCTAACTTCTAACAAGTCCTGGGCACAAGGAATCAGGCCGGGCTCGTGTGTGCTGAAAGGCGCCTGGTTGGAGCAGATGGAGTGTGTCTATCATGGCGGCAGCGTAACCAGTCTGGTCACTTCAGATGTCTCTCCAATTAACACTCATGGCGGCGGCCAACTGCTCAGGCAGCAGAACGTGCTGGTGGAGAAGATGGCGGGAATGCCTGGGCCTGCTGCCACACCTATTATCTAAGCCTCACAGGAGCAGCGGAGGAGTGGGAGGGGCCAGCCAGACTTCACAGTGTGTGGGAGGAGGGTGGGTAAAAATGGGAGGTGAGATGCGTGCTGAAGATTTCTTTAGCTGCAGAGTCCTAGAAAGTTAGAAATGGAAAATGCTCATTCAGTAACAGTCCTTACTATATCCTTTGATTTCAATTCCTTCTTCTTCATTGTGCTTGACACAGTTTGGGCCACTGTCACCTCTTCTTGCTTACTGAGTGTTCTCTCTGCTTTCTTTCTTTCTTTTTTTTTTCTTTCCCTCATGACACCATGCCCTGCAAGACAGCCAGAGTGAAGCTTCTTAAAACATAAATGATTTATGTGATTATGTTATTCCCCTGCATTTCAGTGGTTCCTCATTTTGTTCAGGAAAGAATAAATCTAAACCCCATAGCCTGACATACACAGGCCCCTAGAGGCATCATTTACTTAATCTCTCACTTCCCCTTCCCTTCTCATCCCACAACCTCTTGTCATTGGGGAATTTCTTGAAATTCCTCCGACTCTCACCTCTCCACATTCTTCCTTCCCCATTTTGTCTGTCAAAGAAGTGCTCAGCCTTTAAAATTGAACTTAGATATCACCTCTCCTGGGATTCACTCCAGGAGACCCCTCTCTGTGTCCCCCATGGGGCTGGGTATAACCATGGTCAGAACATCTCATAAGGGGGCCGCCCTTGGCCTCACTCTCCTTCGTGTTGCTGAGATTTCAGAGGGTCGAGGATGTGTCTGGTTTATTTCTTCAGACAGGGCCACCAGAGGTAAAACTGATGTTGACATAAGGTACCATAGTGATCTCCAGAGTAATTTGTGCAATGCCAACTTCCTGTGTTGCTTTGAGCTCTGACCTTGGTTCTGGAAGAGCCATGTCACCAGAGAGTGGCCCTGTGACAAATGTAGATTCATTGAATGGAAGAAAGTGCTCATTTTTACAGAAGAGGAACAAACCTGGAAAGAGGAAGTGACTCCTTCAAGCCTACGTGGAGGGGGCGGGCCTAGGGAATTCTCTCCTGACTCCTTGCCCAGTGCTCTTCTGCTACCCTAGACTGTTAGGTAGTTTCAACAAACCTGCCTCTTATGTGAGGGGCGAGCACTCTCCCTGGATTGAGTGTGTGTACAAAGGAAATACTCAGTTCCTCTGGATTCCTAGTGTCTCTGAGCTCTTGTGGAATTCCTGGACTTGAAAGCTGGGTATTGAGAGATGTACCACACAGGGAGGGTCATGGTAGAGCAAGACTGTCTAAAATATGTCAGAAAGCCCAGAGTTTGGCAAGGGTGGGAGGCATTTCGAACAAAAAGAGAATTATGAACCACGTGTACTATTTCAGGTATGGATGTTATCTGTGGGTCTCTCTGGCCTGGGAATGGCAAAAGGCCTCTCAAAGCCTTCATTCCCCCAAGCATGTAGAAAATCCCTGCCTGTGTTGTTCTTGGGAGGGACACTTTGGCTAGGAACAGTGTTTCCTGAAAAATCAAAACAGCTCCTCCGAGTGGGCCCGGCTTCCAGGGGCAGCCTGGAAGCTGGGCATATTTCCCTATGCCTGGGAGGGTGTGTGAAGGTTTCTGGAGGCTAGGGGGCATCTGAAGGTCAAGCTGCAGGGAATCCAAACCTCTGAGCCTGATTTACAGCTCAGGGCTTCAGGTCTCCTCCTGCTCAGCCCACAAAACCCTCCCCAATTACCTTCTCTGCAAGCCAGCACTCCTCAGAGCTGGGAAATGAGATCTAAGCGGTGGCTTTTCCTGGGCTTATGTATGGATTCTTCCCTGAGAGGATGACAGTGAGGAATTGAAGTGGCTCTTGAGAATGTGGCAAGATAGTGTCAGGGTGAATGAGGAAGCAGCAGCCTGGAACAGAGTGCAGAGGTATGTAGCTCGACACTCCTGTCTTTTATTCTTCCTTTCCTTTACTCTGTTTTCTCCTCATTTCTTTCCTTTTCTTGTTGTGCTTCCAAATCAAATCTTATATAGAAACCCAACATACTTAACCTAAAATAGAACTGCTCCAGGCGGCTGTGGGTTGGGGTTCTGCTCTCCCTTTCTTGGCTTCTCTCCCATCTGCCCCCAGTAGGGCCTGTGAGGCCGGGTCTTGGAACCCTGGGCTTCACACACTGCAGGGTGGATGACTGCTGGGATCCAACACCCTTACTCCACACACAAGAGACTGAGGCTCATGGAGGTGGTAGGTTTTATTAAAAGTCAAACAGGGAAGTAGAGAAGGAGTTGGGGCTCTACAGGGACCCTCCTGGCTTGCTATGCTTCCTTTTGGAAACTCGTGTTAGATTCTCTCTGAGTCCTGAAAAGGTTTGGCCTTGCCTTTGGCTCTGCAGTGGGTACATCTTATTTTTATTAAAGAAACTGTTAGTTAGAATTTAAGAAGTTTTAGGTCAGTAGCTCCAGGTAATTAGCACCAAGTCAGCCTAGCTGCTGACTTGCTTTTTGGTCCGGGTACTGTGGCCAAGATGCGTTGCTGGGTCGCTTTGATCCAGGGCCCAATCTTATCTCTCTGCACTTAGAACCAGGGCCCCATCCCATTCCTGCTTTGCTTGGGGACCTGCCTTTACAAATTCTCTTGGAATGGTGTCCTGCCTTCTTGCTAGTACAAAGTCAACCAAGAAGTGCCTTTCTTTTTTCTCTGGGCCTGATCACTGCCTGAATCTACCTACTTGCTCTTCAACATGCTGACCATGCCCCCATTTCTGCCCAGAGCCAGACTAGGAGGTTTCTGACAGCACCTGGCTGTCAGCCTTCTCCCTTTGCCTAGACTTGCATTCTCCTGACCAGTCCAGCCACAAGACTTCAGGGAAAGTGGCATGGAGGTAGAAAGAGTTTATGAGAGTTGAATGTTTTAGGCCTCCTAATCTGGGCAGTCTAGGGGCTCTAAACCACACTCCACAACCTGGCCCTTTTACCTGTGAATTCCTAGATTTTATGAGAAGAATTTATTAGGACTCTGCTCAGAAGTGGCTCTTCTACCTGACTCAGTGAAGCTCAGAACAAGAGACTCATGGGCTTCTTTCTAAACAATATGGCCATCCAAGCCCAGTTATGTTGCAGGGGTTACCCAATCTTTTCCCTCTCCCTGGGTACTACAAGATCTACAATTTTTTTTTTTCTGAGCCATCTCCAAGCCAGGTTGTGCCCCAAACCCTCTATCTAGGGCACCTTGGATCCTGAGATCTGAAATTCTCTAACTGTTCCTTATTATGCTACAACCCTCTGGCCCTCAGCCTGCTGAGGGGCTGATAGAGCAGATTATAGACCCAGAGAGCTCTTCCATGGTCTGCGTGTACAGGCCCAGTGAGGGTCCCTGCTTGTCCTGGCTGTATCCAGTTGCCCCTTCAGAATACAGATCTAGATCCTCCCAGCCTGCTGTCAGAACCAGGAGAAGATAACCTGTTCCTTATTATCTCAAAGAGACCACCACAAAAGGGGTCTCAGCAGTATGGTTCTGCCTATGTTCCTTGTGCAGCCCTGATCTGGCCACCCATTACTTCCAGGCTCCTCGAGACTCTCCCCAACAGTGCCTGGCTGGAGAAAATGGGCCTAGACTTGGTGTTTCCTTACAGGATCGGCCTGGCCTGTGGCCCTGAGGCTTATAGAGCCACAGTGCCTGACTTGCCAGAACCCAGACCTCGAAGCCCCAGGTTGTGGTCAGAGTCCAGAGGAGGCTATGAGCATCTATGAGGAACCCTGAACCCCAGAGTGGGAGCTGAAAAGCCTATGGGTTGTCCTCATGCACAGCTATCTGTGAGAGGTAGAGATACCTGAGGAACATTCCACCCCTATAACTGGCAGAGAAAAGCATGTCCCACCTGGAATCCTAGTCTTGGCTCCAGGTCTAGAGATAACAGCGAAATTCCTGGAGAAAGGAGCCCCTACAGCAAGTGTCATCTGTTCTGAACTACAGTGTCTCAGAGAATGCAGAGCTGCCCAATTCCTAGTATGCCAGCCCTTTCTTCTGAGTCCAACCTGACCAAAGATCAAGAGGTGATCCCTTTTGGAACCACTTATGTCCCTGGATGTCTGTAGGGAGTCCCGATGCCTTTGGATGATCCTTGGTTGGTTGGGAACCTGCTCAGGTGTGCCTACTGAGCCTGAGAGAGGCTGAGGTGGGTGTGCCACCTGGAGAGGGTTCTTTGCATGGAGAGGTCTTGAGATTTGTCATGGGTATAACAGTACCATGTAAGAGCACCTGCGGTGGAGAAGCCAGGAAACTATCTGAGAAGGTAAAAATCTGTCAAATTTACCTTCTGAGCTTCCAGCACCATTGTTACTGGGTTATGAATGCCCCTCCCAGAAGCCTCTGGAATGTCCCCAGAGAGTAAGTGCTTTATGGAGAGTGGGGATTTTGGTCTGTTGATCCCAACTGGCCCAGCCCAGCGTGGCACTTTGTAGGTGGGTTTCCTTACCCCATGTCCAGTGGCCATGGGGCCCAGGAGCTCAGGCCTTGGAATCCTGTAGACTTGAGTAACTCACTCATCTCTCCCAACCTTAGGCCTCATCTTGAAAATGGGGTGACAGCACCTGTCACACAGGGCTGTTGGGATTCAGCTAAATGCCATGGAACCTCCCAGACACTGTGGGTCTTGAAAGTCTATTTTCTGTCTGAGTCTGAAGCTCAGACCTGAGAGATGTCCTGGGTTTCATAGTCAGCACTCTCATCTTCCATGTCCAGGAGCAGGGAGGAGGCAGCAGAGTGGCAACGGGTCCCTCTGGGTTTGATTCTACAGTTGACATGTACATGATGCATTCTATTCTAGAGCAACGTGCTGGATTGTAACAACTGGGACAAGAGGCAGGAGGCCAGGATTTCTCCCCAAAGCTGCAGGGTTAGCTGTTTTACGACTCGAAGTTCTAGACCAGGTAGAAAAGCCAATTTCTCCTTCTCTTTCTAACCCAACATATGACATTAAAAATCTTTTAAGATGTACAGAACTTTTGAGTTTTTAAAACTTGTCACACTGAAGATCTCCTTCAAGCCTCATGACAACACTGTGGAGTTGGCGAGGCAGGGTTTTATCTTCCACTCATGGGGGATCAGCCTGTGGTACAAACGGTTCCTTCAGGGACTCACAGCCAACTGGCAGCAAGACACAGAGCACAGTCCTCCTCACTTACACCCACTGTCCTTTGACTTCTTTTTCTTTCACTTCACACTCAGACATTGACGTTGAACTTTTGCTGGAATCATCTCATTTCCAGTATGGCATGTCTTCCATATCGGCATTAGTGGTCAGGCCAGTCAATGTCACATGTAATGTCCTGTTTGGCCAGCCTGGAGGGACTTTCCCCGCACTCTTTGTAGAGGACAGTGCTGCCTTCTAGGGCTCAGGATATGCGAAACTCAACTTGGACAGGAGGACATGGGCAGTTGTCTGGGGCTGCTGTGTACTCTGGGAACAGGTCAGGGAATGGGTCCAGGTAATCACCTGAAGGAAACAGTGTTGACTGTGTGAAAAGGGAATGTATCCTTCTGCTAGCATTTGTTTGCTTATTTCTTCCATTTTTGCCACCATCATTCTAGGATACAGGAAGAATGGAAGGAAGGGCTCTTGCCAGAAGCATCTGGTCCTTTGCTATTGCAATCCAGATTCCATAAGTTACAAAGAACATAAACTGATTAACAAAACATCAAGTGCTTGAACTTTTATTAAAGTGATACATACGTGGTTAAAACAGGTGTAGACATGGTGCCTTTGTGCTTCCCATAGGGTGGTTTTCAGGTGTGATGGGGGACAATATTCATGTAGGAAGGCTGAGCAAAGCCTTCAGTTAGGTGAGGCTGACTCCACCAAAAGCCAGATACTGCAGAAGGAAGCAACAGAGGCAGCAGCATTCTAATTTCTGCCCTTCCCACCCACTTTAGGGCAACAACTCTCAATAATTCTTGCTCTGGCTTTTATTGGTTTTGTTTATTATTATTTCTGGTTTTATTACTTATCTCAATGGCAACTGTATACTGAGCAAATTTCCTGTGCCAAGCTCTGTTCTAGGCACTGGGGAGCTTAGAGTACCAGTTAATGCTCTCCTACAGTAGATGAGATTCAGCTCACTTACAACAGTCCCATCTCTGAGTCTAGTTATAGGCCTAATTTCATTTTATAAAAAATAAGGAAGTTTATTGAGCAGTTATAAGGAAAAGAAGAAGGAGAGGTTTAGAGAGTTGGGATATAGGTTATTTCTTGAAAGCAGGGATACGGATAAAATAATCCAAAGCAAGTCTCTGAAGGTTCATGAGAGGTCTAGAGGCTCCTGAAAAATGAATCGAATTGATGAGATGATTCCTTGTCACTGAGACATATAAAGAACACTCAAGTATGTTGGGGCAGCACAGATATGCATGCAGGACTTACCTTCAGAAGGCTCCAGAAATCTTTGGCAATGCTGGGAGAGGAGAACCCAGGACACAGTCAGGGATCCTAGTTTGAGATTCATCTCTAGTATTTAATAGTTTGTTGTGTCTTTGCTTGCCTAAACCTCAGTTCTTTTATCTGTAAATTGGCAATGAGCTTCTCTGTGTTGATATAAAGATGAAATTACAAATTGATTTACCAACTATAAAGTGCCATAAAGTTAATTACTATTAGGGAGTATGAGTAAAGAATGCCTGAATGACATACTATAAATAACATTTCATTGTGCCTTATTAATTGTCTTTTCTAAAAATAAATGACTCCTGACACTAATTTATCATTATGATAATTCTTATTCATACTCTGGATAATAGGAGAAATCACAGTCATGCTTTCTGGTGGAATGACTCTTTTCTTTAGTTAAATACATCTTCAAATATACTTAAGGTTGAGTTCTCCCTCTGGCTCTCAGAGATTGATGTGTGTACTTTCCTAAGGTTGCTATGAGAAGAGTTCATTGGCTGCTTTAGTTGTTAGGAGTAGACTTGCAGGTGGAAGTAAAGTCACAAATAATTTAATTCTGCTGTTTAAGAAGCTCAATCCACATAAACCAAAATTTATTGAAAGCTTTCTCTTGCCAGGAATTGTGTTAATGAAGGACTGCGCAGAGATGAGTGTGACCTTCACCATGCCAGTTGGGAGTGCACTCTGGTGGAACAATAGGCACTTATATAAATTTAATGCAAGATGATCAGGGATCAGCTTTAAAGTAGAAGTTATAGTTTGTGTAATGGGAAACATAGGGAAGAAAAATATGAAATTTGAACTGGTGGGACCTAGGACATACATATAGGGAAGGTGTAGTTTAAATAGAAGCCTGAAAATTCACTAGACCTGAGGTAGAATTACAGGGGGAGGGGCCAGTCTGAGCAATGAAGAGCTCAGAGTTTTGGGGAATGAGCAAGAAGGTGTGTTGGGTAGAAGAGAGTAATGGGAGAATGGTTTGGAGCCAGACAAAGGTGGAGGACTCCTAGGCCCAGCCAAGGTTGATTTAATTCTGTGGACAATAGCATCTTTTGAAGTGCCAGGGTAGATCAGATCAGAACTTTTGTCATAAGCAAAAGTAGACCTGGTGCTTTCCTTTCCTGCTCCATAGTGGGGTGGTTTGGGGGGAGAGAAAAGACTGAATAAAGGCTTCTGGAACGGACCGGACTGAGCCCTCCCAGAAATTGCACCTGACCTTCTGTTGTAAATACCGTTTCCCCCATTACCTAGTCACTTAAATCCATTCAATCATTGTTATTCTAACCTCAGTTTACACAGATGATACTATCCCTCAAATCATAAATAACTGCCTGATGTGTGGGAACATTCCAAGGGACATTTAAGTGGAGGTTAAAAAAAAAAAAAACCCTAACATTTAATTAACAAGTTTGTCAGAAGCTGAATCATCGCAAATGACAGGAAAAGTACTTTTGTGATATTAAAAACTGAATTAGAGTATATATGTACTAGGAAATCATTTCGTATTAATAAGGGGAGAAAAACCTCTGTGCTAAACCTTTGAATATAAAGCCAGAAGGCCCACATGGATTAGGATCCATAGTCACAGGCCACACTGCAGCCTGGTGGGGAGCACTCTGCTTCTGAGTCAGACTGCCTGGGCTGTCCTGGTGGGTCCTCAGTCTCACTGAGCTTCAGCTCACCCACCTGTCATGTGGGATTGGCAACATTACTCTTCCTCATAGAGTTGTTGTGAAGACTAAATGAGTCAATGTAATTAAAGTTCTTAGAACAGTGACTATATTATAAATGCTACCTAAGCCTTAGATATTATTTCATTTCTCTGCCCCTGGAGGAAGGAGGAAACCTAAATATACTTGGGGACGCACCAAATGACAATTCTATAGTTACTACCTCATTCACTTAATAAGTCTTTTCGTAGGTTGTTATTGTTGATTTAGTTATAAATTATTAGGACATTGTGGAAAGTGAGGTGACCTAGTGGGTGTCACCTAACTGGGAAGTGGATTAAGCCTCAAAACATCTGGTCTCAAGTTCCTCTGCAACCTAATGAACTCTCTTAATATGGAGAACATTCTGGGCAAGGGTGGTTGATCCAACTGTCTGCATCTGTTTGGCTGTGCTTTGTCAGGAACTATTAATGGTGTAAATAAATCTACTTTCCTTTCTTGTTTATTTGTTCTAATATGAATAGCAGAAGCAGCTTTTACATACTGAAGGCATTGACTATCCTGTGCTCCACAGATGTATTTCTTTGTTAGTTCCATGGTACACTGAGACAGAGACTAATGGAAAGCAGCCCGTAAGGGAAGTAACAGCCTCTTGCTGATACTTCATGACCGTAAAGGAAAATGGAGCACATTGGAGGTTGAAGAAAATTACCCAACAGGTTTAATCATCTACTCCTCAGAACAACTTGAGATTTCTCAGCCAAGAATCACTCCCTGGTTTTGACACTTACAACCAAGGCCCTGAGAGGCTTTATCAGTGGCAGAGCAAGTTTTGAACTCAGGCCATTTCTTAGCACATTTTGCTGCCTCCCATGGGAGAGAGAAGACTATCAACATCAAAGACAAGGAAAGTAACTTTGCAATGGAGAAGAGAACCATGAGCATCTTCTAGAGGTCAAGGCGAGTGCCATGGTCTTAGCCTAGAACCGACTGCCTTACAGTAACATGTGCTCAAGATAAACCCTTTGGGGTATTTAAAGAACAAAAGATTTGTCCTGATCGTTAGCCATTAGGGCAGGATCCGCCTTCACCTCCTGAAGTTGTCAAGTACTGCAAAGGAATTAAGTGTGTGGGTCAGGGCTAAAAATCACTTTGCATTTCACATCAGACACTGTGCTGCCCGTGTGCTTCTTGGACTCAAGGAGGAAGTAATTCTAGGAACTTCTGACCCTTTGTTCTTGTTGGTAGTAATTTAAAAGCTCCATTCTTGGCCTATCTGAGAGGGGCCATTCTGCTGCAGCAGGGTTCCTAAAGGAAACAGCTGGTTTCGTTGTTATCCTGCCTTTGTTTTTCTCTTTCAAGGAAAAACTGAGAGCTGAGCATGGCTATTTCACTCTGGACTCAGCCATTTCCACTCCTGACTCTAAATGGCTGGTGAGAAACAATGGTCTATGGATCACCATGGCCCACTAACTCTGGGGTACCCTGCACATTGAGAAATCTTTCATACCTGTCTGGCACTTGTGGTTCCCTCGTTAGTTAAGTTCAGTGCAATTTTTCTATCAGTCAAAGCTGAGTTTTCTACATTTAGGAGAATTCTTTTCTAGCTCTGCATGGGATATGTTTTCCCTCATTTCCTTAATGGTGACTTGAGATTCAGTACATCCAGGAGGACATACCTTTGGCCACTTTGGGTGTGAGTGGGATATAGTTCAAGGGGGAAAGCCTGAAATTCATGTATGGTTAGGAGCGCAGCTGGTGGAGACATAGTTAAGAAAGTCTTCAAAGTGGAGAGGTGATTTTTCCAGGAGCCAAGAGTAAATGCTTATGTGTGTGACAGATATCCAATGATAGGCAGAGCATGCCTCTACCACCCACATCTGGCACAGGAGTCAGGTAGAGGGTTCCAGAAGTTGGATCATTCTGAAATCCTTCTCTGGCACCATTGTTTGAGTTACTGCATAGGGAAAAAAGGAAGGTGTTGGTCCAAAGGCATTCTTGGTACTCTGAGTTGGCTCACTAACTCCAGATGCTTTCTCTGGGCAGATGCTACCTAAATTTATGTCATCGTCCTGATCTCTTTCTGATGAATCTTTCCATTAGTGTCACTTCATCAATCTCAAACACCAGATGTCCTCACCAACCTCTCCTATTTCCATGTCAAGTTCTTCCTCCTTTGGCTGTGCTTGTAGTCTCTGCTCACTGCTCCACCCTTCCAGGTACAAATCGGAGGTTTATTGCCTTCTCCCATAACTCTTGGTCAAAATCCTGTTCAAATTTCTATGTTAAAATGTTGAGTTCGAGATTCTGCTCAGTTCACCCTTCTTGTGTAAAGACTTATTTATTTATTTGCTAAACAACTTTAAAATACTTACTACACATCCCAGGTATCACATCCAGATCCTATTCATCTTAGAAACATGATTTCCAGAATAGCCTTCCCTAACTCCATAGATGTAAATCATATCCTTTCCTCCCCACCCTTGCATCCTTCTACTTTAGAGCATATTCTTTTCCCCCAACATTCATAGCACAACTCACTATTAGTATTTATGTGTTTTTTTAAAGTCTCCTCTTGCAATGGACTATGAGCCACCATGTCAGTCTGATTCATGGCTATTTTTGCCAGTACCAACCACTAACGGGATTTAGGCAGTGAGCAAGAATGGAGAAATGCATGTGCAGAGGTTCTGCAGCAGAAGGAAAGACGCTTGCCAATCCCTACGGTCAGAATTAACTAACTCTGTACTCTCTGTGCTCACAGAGCCCTTGGTACATCAGAGATAGTGCATAATGAAGCCTTCTCTATACTAGAATAAATTTAGCAGTTTTAAATAATCCTTTAGGCCAAGGATTCTATTTTGTTGAGGGCTGTTTGTTATTCACTTAATTCAATAATTCATTGGCCCAACAAATATTTTTGAGCACCTCATTGTAGCTACCAAAGGCAGAGGCAGTGTCAAGATGTACCAGTGGGTATGGTAGGCCCATGTACCTTACAGCGATTCAGTCTCTGTCGCCAAAGCAAGACATAGTATTGACAACACAGCAGAGATCCAGAATAAATGCAGAATTGGTGTTCAGCAGTCTTTGCTTGTGTGATAACAAGGTGAGCTGGAATTCCTATTGAAACCCTGATTACAAATGCTCCTGAATTGTCTCTACTTCTTTTTGTAGGTTCTTGTGAGGACCAAGGTACCACCCAACAAACATGCAGTAGAGACTGCAGGAAAACACATCCAAGACTTCATTCCATTCCCCAGATGCCTGGACACAAACCATTCCCCTGGGGTAGCAGACTTTCCGCCAGTTTCAAGTTGTTTGACCGTGTTCTAGTCTGAGCTAATTTTGCAAGTCAAATTGCTTAAGAGTGAATATGAAATCTTTGACTGAAGCCCAAATATATAAATACCCATCACATTTCCTTCCTCCCCAATTTTGCAATCATCCAAAAAAGCTGTTCATGTTGTCCAGCATAATTAGTTATTTATACACCCTCATGTGGTCTATTGTTCAGAATTAAATTGTCTGGTATACAGAATTTCTCTTGCAAGGCTTATTTTGCTATTTGACTGCTTTTTGGAAGCTATTTGTAAATATGTCCTTGTGGAACCCTTCGGGATATGTCTGAGCATATCCAGCATTGTGGGGAAAATATTCCAGTCCACGTAAGCAAATATGCACTCTGAGGTCCCATACTATCTCCTGCCTTATCACGAAGATTACCAAGAATTATTCCTTTCCTTGAAGACTCAGGGGAATTAGAGTAAACATAAAAATAGTGTCAGAAAGGTAGAAGTAATAAAAATAGTGTCAGAAAGGTAGAAGTAGAAATCAGTTTGATGATCTAGTCACTACAGTCCAAGAGGAAGTTAGTCCCCAGAAAGGGGAAATGAAAGGGACTGGTCCACAACCCCTTGTGGGTTAGTGGCAGAGACAAGCCAAACCCTTTTTAGCTGACTCTTTGCTCTTTCTACTAAGTCACTGCAAATATGAGTACAAGACACCCCTGGGCATTTCTAGACTTGTTAGCTATTTACCTCTGAACTAGATGGTTCCAGACTGCTGTGTCTTGGGCCCTTGTAACTTTATAGCTTTTCTGCCTCTTCCCAAATGGTTTGTCCTCAGCTATTATTAACGGATGTTGCCCATCATGTGACAATTCTGCCTTCTCTCCTGTCATGTTGTGGCCAGAGTCTCAAGATAGTGTCCAAATATTATGTAAAATGAAACTTGTTTCTGACTGAGGTTCTGAAGGACTCTGTTTGATGGGAGACATCCATAACTTTTATGGCCCAGAATATGGTTTATCTTCGTGAATGTTCTCTATGCATTTGAAAAAAATGAGTATCCTGCTATCACTGGACAGTGTACTATAAATGTCAATGACATCCAGCGGCTGATGGTGATGCTCAGTTATATATCCTTGCTGGTCTTCCATCCACAAATTTTAGACCGAGGAACTAGTAACTTAGCTTGGATTGTTCAGAAGTCTTTTTAGGCTTTCTTTTCCATACAAGAATTCCAGACCCTGATTCATCTTTTAAAATGTGAATTTCTGACCAGCCAGGTCATCATTTGAAATGGTTTGGCTAAATGACGTGATGTGATGACTCCATAAATTCTCCCAACACACACATATGGGCTGCCAGCGTGCAAACCTACTGGAAACGTCCTTTATAAATTCTCATGGGAGTAAAACCTGTTGCTATAATTAGGAACTATCACATCAGCTAGCCAACATCACACAATTTAAAAATCATTATCCTCTTATGTTGTTATTCATAAAATGCCCAGATTTTCCATACCAATACATATTAACACAATTTATTAGCTTTTAAATCTATTTACCACTTTGTTTTTATTTTAAATTATTAAATATGTAATCATACAGAAAGGATATAACAGATGTCATGTACTCACCATCAGAATTAACAGATGCTGACATTTTTCCTTATTTGCCTTAGATCTCTGTTTTCTTAAAAGAAATTAAACATGACACACATAGTTAAGCCCCCACCTTGCATTTCCTCTTCCTCTCCCTTTTGTTTCCTTCCATCTTCTACATTGAAACCCACTGTCCTGAAATTGGTGGGATCATTTCTATGAATGTATTTTTGTATTTTCACTCCAAGTGAATATATCCATCAGTGACTTTTCATGGTATTATTGGCTTTTATAATCATAGTAGGAGAAGAGACTCATTTGTCATGTTCAGAAGTCCTAGATCCAGTGTAAATCTCTACTCCTTCCAACTGGATTTTATGTTCTTTTTCTGGTAATGTACCTACCCAGCCTTGTTTCTTCCTAGCTAAAGCCTGGTCTTTCTTTTGCCAGACATGGTAGCCTGGAATCTGCTCCTGTGAATTGGTCTTTCAGAAGTTGTAGCCTGCCCGACATAGGCATTGCCAACCCCAAATCTCTGTACTCTGGCCCCAAGTTAGGATGATCCATCAGGCTCCTATACCTGGATTTGTGAGTGGACGGAGCTGTTCTTGTCAGATCTGACCTGTCTGGGTCAGCTTTCCAGCACTAGTGAGCAGGTTGGGTCCTCATCCTGCCTTGCAGAATTGTTCTGCTTGGATATTCCATATTTGGAATACAACCCCTTGAGCCTGGGTGGGAGGGCTAATGAGTGTGATGATGATAATAGCTAATATTTGTGAGTAACATAATCAAAATGGTAAGATATAACACAATTCATTCAAAGTAATATTAGCTACTGTTTATAGAACATCTACTGTAAGTCTAGTGCTATGTTCGATGCTTTATACCTCATTCTTAAAAATAACCCTGTATTTTTATAGACAAGAAAGCTAAGGCATACAGAAACAGTGTGTACACTGGAAATTTTAGGGCATTTTATTTAGAATAAGACAAACTTGGGTTCAAACTCTGGCTCTGCCACTTGTAACTTGTACTGCCTTGGGCCAATTGCTTAACTTTTCTGAGCTTGGCACAAAATAGGTGCTCGGTAATACTGGCTATAGTTATGACTTCTATAGTTATAGAAGATCTGGGTTCTGACTCAAAGTTAAAAAGGTAGTGTATAGTAGAACTGGGATTCAAACCCAGGTCTACTTCTCTCAAAGCTACTTCATTTTCAGGAAAATATGAATTTTCCATTAAAGTTAAGTATCGTGGAATATGAAAAGAGCACTAAACTTGAAATTATAAGTCTTGGGTCCTGTCCTTCATCACTTATGAGCCGGGTGACCTCGGACAGTCATTTCTTTTTTCTTTCTCTTTTCTTTCTTAATTAATAACACTAAAGAGTTGAGCTCAATCACCGGGGGTTCTATTTCTCTCCCTCCCTATCTTTTTTGCCTGTTTCACAAGCAGCCCCAAATTGCCTTCCCAAGTGAAGAAGAAAAGCAACGACTCTGATCTTTTTAAAAGGTCAGGACAGGACAGTGGGCAGTGCTTCTATCAGCTGCTTGCCCTAAATCCTCAACAACTGAAACCAGTTGGATTTCTTTTCTGCTTCCCAACTGGAGCTGGGAAGGGTTCCAGGTCATAGAGGCCTTTAGAAGACAATAAAACCAGTTGCCTAAACTCACAGCTCTCTTGAGCAAGTTTCTTTTCTTCCCTTCCTTCCTTCTTTTACATTTTTTTTTCCTAGAAGAGGAAAACTAAAACCAGAAAATGGCTAATTCAAATAACTAAGAGATGAAGAATTATAGGAGGAGTTTTATTTTGACTCTAGGTTTCATTTTTTTTCCCTCCCCAGGGTCTTTCTAATTTTCAAAAAATAAATACGGTTGAGGAGTCATGAAACAAGTCCTGATCTCCTGTTTAGTGAAATTTAAACTCTTTATTACTCTAGAACCATCTGTTTGCAGAAGTTAAAAGTAGAAGAAACCCCTTGGAGAATTCTCTGGTGGTCCTTTTGGCCTTGGGGTCAAGAGAGTGTCCATTTGCTCTCTGCAGCTACGCCAGGCTCCTACTATGTGCCAGTCACTGTGGTATGCCATGGATGTAAAAGGAGGGAGGAACTTCCATTTCCACCTCACATGGAGCTTATAAACCTATGTAAAGGATGATACATGAAAGTGAATAACAATTAC
This sequence comes from Spermophilus citellus, assembly GCF_964194105.1. NCBI lineage: Eukaryota > Metazoa > Chordata > Mammalia > Rodentia > Sciuridae > Spermophilus > Spermophilus citellus. The sequence continues at coordinate 118,484,868 of NC_138188.1, read as the reverse complement.
TAATGTGGAGGGGTGCTGTTGGGCCACCTAGTTCCCGTGGCTTCACTTCTGGCTTCAGGGAGCCTTTCTTCCAGTCTCTCCACCTCAAATACGTGAGATTCTGCAGTTTGAGCGTGAATCATCATCCCGAGGCTGTCAGCACAGCTGCCCTCCTTGTCATCAGAGGGAATCAAGTGGCCCTCCTGGGCTGGCCCTGGCTCCTGGGGTACCTGGGCTCTTTGCCCATCTCCCTGGTCTGTAGTCGTACTCTACTTCTGCCCCTTCTCTGTTGGGGCTGTTCTCTGAATGCTGGAAACTTGCACTTTTCTGAATATTCCTGCTACTTCTTCCAGGCTCTGTTCGTGCTCCTTTACCCTCAGTCACTCCTGAATATTTTCCCCACCCCCAGCTGGGAGTATCTGCTAACTCTTGTCTGATGCTTGTGGTTTTTTCTGTATTGTACTAACCAGTGTTCATCACCCTTTGCCTGGTGTTACATAGTTTTTTTTTTTGTTTTTTGTTTTTTTTTTTTTTTTGTGTGTGTGTGTATTTATCATACACCCTTACCTACTTAACCCCACTTTGAAGGTGTGGATATTTTTTTTTTTAACCTCTATTTCAAATAGAACCAGTCAGGCACTGTGAACACAGAGTAATATTCATTGAATCAGTGGCTTAATACTAAAGTTAATAGCAGAATTTTGAACAGATAGTATATAGATCCATAAAGTGTTCATATATAGTTTCTAATTTAATCCTAGAACAATCCTGTGTGAGGGGAATTATTATAAATCTATCCTACAAATAAGAAAACAATACGAAGATTATTTGACCAAGCACTGACTCTGTTAGGCATTATGCTAGGAAATTTCTACATATTACATTGTTCACTTTTCATTCACTTCTAAAAGAAATGATGGCTACTTAAAATCTGTGCATTTTTAGCCCTTTATATTTATTAACTCACTTAATTCACACAACAATACTATAGAATATTAGTAATATTATTCTGACTTTATACATGAAGAAACTGAGGAATATAGAGTTTTAACAGCATATGTGAATCAAAAGGTTGAATTCATATCCCAAGCTAGTTAGTCTGACTGTAGAGACAGACATTCATTCACATGTGAGCATTCTTCTCCTTTCCTTACTCAGCACTGCTCTGAACTATCCTGATGAGGTATAATCATGCCCATTTTGCAGATGAGAGATTAAGTAACTTGTCACTATTTTACAACTATCAGCTCTGAGGCTGGACTGGTAGAGGCAAGCTGGTATTCTTAATCACTCATCTTTGTTATCAGAGAGACTAACAAGTGCCAGCCAAGGTATGTACACCTTTCTGCAGCACGTGAGAGTTTTGATTTTTGAATACTTTTCCTGTGTCTTTTATGTTTAGTGAATTGGGATGAACCTTGTGTATACAGGAAGAGTGAGACACAGTCCTTGCTTCAAAGAAGCAAGAAAAAGAAAAACAATTAAAATATCCTTCACAATTATTTCCTTTCTACTTCTCTTTTATCATGGTATTCGATGCTGCTTCTTTATCCATCTGCACAGGTAGAAATCTTGATGTTACAGTGATAGCCACTGGGGACACAGGCAAAGCGCAGAGTCCAGAGTGATCAGCAAAGGTGAGGTGATGATTGGTCCAGGTGTGAGTAGGACTGGCTTTGTTATCTAAAATCTGACTCAATGACTGAGTTTGGAGCCTTCTGTACAGATAAGAAGGAAGCTGTCTAGGCTTCCTAGACCTATTTCCTATTGTCTAGGAAACCTGCAGCCAGAGTGTAGATATCTGGATCCTTACAAAGATCCATCTTTATGACTAAGCAGATTCATGATTTGCAAACCAAAGTATGAGTACTGAACTCTGCTCAGGATGAGGTAGGAGCCCTGGTTTTGGTTCCCAACTTCAATACTCATTAGCAAATGATTGTAAACAAGCACCTCCCTCCCTCCAAAACTCCATGTCTAGAGGGACTCAGTAAAATGGGCATTTGGCTTTTTCACTGTGCATTTACAGACCGGATTAGGCCATCATGTTCATGAAAACTTTTAGCTAACTGTGAGCACAAGGTGCATGAAGATGCTAACAGGGAAGAAAAGTTTGGGTTTTGCTCACTCTATAGTTCCTCATAGAAGGGTATTGCTGACAAAAGGGCACAGCAGATATTCACACATAACTGAAGGGAAAAATGGGCATAGTCTTTAGCCTTACCCAGTTTCTAGACTTGGAAATATAAAACTTATCAATGAGAATCTGCCAAGCCTTAGCAAGTTCTCTGTGTGGGAGTGGTAGGGAGGAAGCATGAGCAGGCAGGTACTGAACCATGAGAGAAAGGGGATCTTTATATGCCGAAGGTCCATGCTTAGAAGTTCATGGTGTTGAAACCTAGTCTTGCTTCAAAATCCAATATCATAATATTAATGGAGAGGCAAAGACTGGTGCTTCATTTTAGCTCTGCACTGCCTCATAGAAATGTCCCAGGACATTTTTCAGCCTTAGTTTCTCCACTTGTATAACAAGCTATTACTTTCGAACAGCAAGAAAAGGCCTGGGGCTCTTCTCATCCAGTAGGAGATTTCTAAGGAAAAGGTGAAAGAGGTGGACATAGTCATCTTGACTCTGTCCTGAGTTCTCAGGCTCAAGACCTCTTAAGCCAATTCTAGAATCCATCACGGGTGGTAGGACAGAGCAAGAAGGATTCGTGTCTATCAGTAAGAGTGCGTTCGTGACAGTGGGCTTTTAAATGAATCACTCTGTATGTAGCGGGGTAGCGCACCTGCTCCTTAGACTCCTAAGGCAGCAGGAGCACGCGATCATTCAAAAGCCGCTGCTTTCCATTCACGTCTATAATTAGCGCGCAGGCAGCAGCGCCGTTGGAGCTGGAGCAGGGGGTGGGGGAAGGCTCTGGGGGGCGGGGCTGAAACCTAACCCCGCCCCTTTCGAATTCCACCTCCCTGCCCTTCCCGCCAGGAGTCTCCAGCGATCTCCTCCCCACCCCCATCCATCCCTGCCCGGGTCCCGGGCACCGCTCTCAGCACCGCAGGATTCCTGGAGAGGGCCCGCCATACCTTCACTTTGGGCTCACTCTTGTGCAGTAAATAAGCACCTTGAGGGATGCGTTCCCAAGAGGGCAGCTAAATTTAGAGTGGCATCCCCTTCCCCGCCCGAAGGCTCCTGCGTCCCGCCCTCTCCCCTCCCGCTCTCTGCTCACCCCGCCCCGCTCTCTGCCGCCCCTCCCAGCCACCTCTCCCTCTTTGTCGCATTACATAGTAATCTGAGATGCATTGGATGAGCTCCAGGGAACAGAATGTACTTGGCAGAGACGCGGGGCTTGATGTCTGCAAAATGTCGGAAACGCAGCCAAGAGCTGCTAACTGGGTCATTAACCTCCAAAAGCAAAGCGAGGACTGTAGGCCCGCTCTGCCTCCCTTCATCTCACCAATAAAAGTGCCTCAGTGTGAAGGGAAGAAAAAGCCCAAGGTTGGCTGCTTTGATTTCTAGTCACCAAAGGCAGGCCATCCCCTCCTCCTGGCCCGGGCCCCAGCTCCTCCCGGCCGCCTCTGCGCCGCATCAGAGTTTACAAGTGGCCTTTGAAAGGCCCAGCAACCCCGCAGGGCCACGCTCGCGCCTCTGTAAAGACGTTACCCGGCAGCCCTTCCCTACCGCACAGCCTCAGACCCGTTTTCTTGGGTCAGGGAGGAAATAAGGGAGTGGGGCGAAGGGAAAAATTCTCTTGGTCTGGTCCTTCACCCAGAGTGAAGGTTTTCGCCTTTCCTCCTAATCCACCCCTCCCTCTCTTCTCCTTGCTAGCTCCACCTCCTCCCCCTCCTCTTCCCTTCCTCTTTGCCTCCTACTCCTTTCTGAAGGCAAGCTGGGAGGCTGGTGTATGACTACAGGCCTGTCTTGCGCAGATTTGAGTTCAAGTCACAGCTGTCACTTGTTATGTGACCTTGCGTGAGTCACTTATTTCTTTGCTCTTTAGTTCCATTATCCCTTAATTGTTCACCATAATAACACCTTCCTGACCTACCTAAAAAATAATGTGGCCCTCCCTAAATAGAAAGTCTTTCCCTGGCCACCTTGACCTTCATTTCTGAAAGTCCCAAGGTCCAAAGTGACTCTGGACTTGTGTGTAGTCCTAAACGCAGGTATAGGAGTGGTCTCACCAGGGAGCTTCAAAGGACGACTGTTCACCAAGGGGAGAGCCCCTACAATCCACCCCCCTCAAGTTTGCTAGCCCTGTTGGATTGCCCAAAAGACACTTCCCCTCATGTCCAAACCCACTTCTCCAGTGGTCAGAGAAAGTGCTGGGTCTTGAAACCAGAAGCTGTAGGTGGTGCAGTTCCTCAAATGGGACTCTCTTGCTCCAGGGAGGGAAGGCGGTGGACTGGTGGGACTAGCAAAGCCTCTGAGATGTGGGTTCCAGGACAGGGAAAACCCAAGGTGCAACCATGGTTATGAATGGAGGGCAACTTGCCCCTGGAGCCTTCTAGCCAATTAAAACCAAGCCCAGCCTGGCTTGAGCTCCCTTCTTGCCCACCTCTCCTTGGTCCACCAAGCCTTCAGTTGTAGCCATTAACAGACCAACCCCCAAACCTCTCTGCCCCACAGAGGTCTTTACTGACACAAAATGGGCCTTGGTTGAGCTGTCTTTAAAAGAATCTTTAAATGATCTGGATCCAATGGTCTTTGCTTGGCTTCTTGTCACACATTTAAATCCTTTGTATCCTTTAAAGCTCAGCTCAAATACCAGCTCCTCTTTCTCACCGTGATCTCTTTTTCCTTCAACTCTCCCTAGGGACTTTTTCATAACCAACCAGTCTTGGGCTGTGCCATTTCTGTGCCTGTTTTGGCCCTTCTATATAATGGATACTTCTCTGTGGATAGAGAATCTTTGATGACCTCAACTTTTATGGCAAAGGCCACTGTCATCGCCTATCTTGACTGGCCTTCCCAGTTTATGCCTTTTATCCTGTTGTAACAATTAATCTCCCCCCTCCTTCATTCTGAAGTGTCTGGTTTAGATGATATAGAATATGGTTACCTTACTGAGGATCTTTATCCAGGGACATGGCACCTTAGTAGGAGCTTGGTAAATGTAGTGAACTCCCTTGAAGAGCATTTAAGAACTTTTTTACCCAGTTCCCTGGGGCAGGCCCTACCCCTCCCAGCACCCTTCTGGAGGCAGTCTTCCATTTGTTCCTCTTCCTCTTCTGTGGAGAAGGACTGTACAAAGACCTATTGCCACTTTCTTTTTGACAAGTCTTTCCAGGATTTCAAAATGCCCTGACTCAACAAGAAGTAGTTTATGACAGCCCCTCCCATTCTTCCAGCTCCCAACTAGTAGGATTGCCTCTAGACATCGGAAATGGGCTTCCAACACCAAAAGAGGTCAGAACCTGACCTATGGGATAAAGTCCTCACTTTCAGCCTTGGTCAATTGTTTTGGCAGTTCAACTTTCCAGGATTACCTGTGTTTACATAGTTGCCCCAGGAGGAGGCTACAACTTGGAAAGCTCACATTTCCTTAATTATAAAATATGTAGTTAACGGTCTACGTTCTGATCAGAAGTTAGGAAAGACAAGGACCCTTTCTCTTTTACAAAAGTCAGCCTGTTGCTGTGAGTACAGGGTTTTGAAAGAAGATGTCCAGCATTTGGAAATAACAGTAGGCAAGATGCCTGGCCTTGTGAATGCGGCACCAACTCCAGGGTCAGGAAGCCTGGGTCATCTTCCCCTCTGACTCACTGCTTGCTGGGGATGAATCATGTGCCCTTTCTTGGCATTGGGTCTCACTTCCTTCATCTCCCCTATAAAATGGGTTTATTTGCCATTCCTATCATTCAGGAGGGGGCTGAGAGGCTTCAAGACTTGCTAATTGCACAAAAATATTATTAAGAGTAAAAATAAGCTGTGAGTCTGTTTTTGACTTTGTGGATAAGCACACGTGTCTGCTCTTCACTTCCTAGTCCAACTGAGACTAGTTTACATGCTGTTTCTGGACACTCCAGTTTACTGAGAACAGCATCATAGGAACTATGATATAGAAACTATATGGGCAGGGGAATCTGTCTCCAGGAGTTGGGAATGAGTCTGGTCTGTCTGAATGGAAGCCAGAGTACCTGAGAAAGTCAGTGGCTAGCAGTCAAGAGGGGGAACATGGAGGTAGAAATGCGATTGAGGGCTGTGATACCAGGCTGGGCTATTGGGATTCCCTTGAGGGCCATGAGAGACCAGTGGAACTCGTGGTACAGGCTGAGGCAGGATACACAGTGTGTTCCAGTGAGACATGTCTGATTGAGGGACAGAAATGAGCTGGGGTCTGTCACCCCCTAAGCAAATTGCTTTCTGCTGAGGTTTGGTTTCCATCTCTGTTAAGTACCTAGGTTAATCCAGGAACAGCTCTAACATGTTCTAATACTGCAGTAAAAAGCACACGAAAATGATGTGTGTGTGTGTGTGTGTGTGTGTGTGTATTTGTTTGTTTGTGCACATGTACACGCACATGGTTGGTGGGGGGAAGAGGTGGGAATGAGGTTACTGCTTTGTTAGAACAGAAAGACATCCAACAAACTTGATCTTCAGGGAAGAAGCCTGACCTATCTCAAGATCTCAGGCAGGTCTGAAAGTCTCCTTGGGTATTCAGAGCGCAAAGATTTTTATTTAGGCCACAGCACAGCACATCTGCATCTCAGGGCCTGGCCAGCAACCTCTGTCTAGACTTGTCTGCTCTTCACTTCCTAGTCCAACTGAGACAGCTTGTATTTGAAAAGACTGTTGGAGGTTCACGCTTATCCAGGGTTCCTCAGATCTTCAGATCCCCCCTTATCTTACATTGGATCTCCAGGAGGCCTTATACCAACCAGGCTAGTGGCTTGGATGCCTCAGAATCATGCCTTGGAAGTACAACTGGGAAGTACGGTTTCAGTACGTAGTAAAGTTGCTGTAAGATTGTCATGGAGAAGTTTCTTTGACATAATAGTGTTGTCAGGATAGCATCTACTAAGTTACTTAATGGCCTTTAGGTAAAAACTCACATAGGCTCACATAGATGATTTCTCAGTGAATTCACATAGTAAAAAGAAAATATCAAGATTTTTTTTAAATTTGTTACCTTCTGGTTTGTACTGATTTCTTGAAGTTTGAGAATATTTGTATCTATGCTCCTGTTTTATAGTTAGGTTTAAAAACCCAATGTGTAATTTTTTTATGTGTGATTTTTGTTATAAACTTCAAATATTGGTAAAGTAGGTTTACATATATAAGTAAATGAGTAAACAAAGAATCAGCTGGACCTAAATCAGAGCAGGAAGTGTAGCAATGAATCTACTTAAGAATAGTGAACAAACTGACAGAAGCCCTCCCAAAACCTCAGCAGAAACAAAAGATCCAGGTTTCAGGGCACCACAGGTGAAAGTAGCTTCCTTTGAAACTACTGGCTTAATGCTCCTATATTTGAGGTGCAGTTTTGCGTGAATGGGTTTGAAGGGATTGTGATTATCTCTAAGCAACATAAGGACCCAAAGATAATTGGGAGAAGAAAATTTAAATACTCCTGTTAAAGTTATAGGGATTCGTGAATAAGGAGGTTATTGGGTAGGAGTTACATTTAGCCTATAAAGACACCAGAATCCAAGTTTATTCTACCAATTACTATGTGGTCTTGAGATCTGTGTCTCAGCATTTACTAAATAATAGGGGAAAGTGGTTGAGTTTTGAAGTTTATCCTTAGTGCTTTTCTTCTATTTGCAGAAAAGGCAAAGTCTATATCGATTGGCTGATTAAGCTCCATCATTCCATCTTGGAAGTATAAACCAGCTGAAAAATGGACACCGCCCCTGCATGCTGCTGATGGCTGAATGGCATATAGAGATTGGAAGAGGATGTGGCTAGAAGTCTCTTAAGCATGCTCTTCTCCCCTCTGAAGTTCACATCTATTCACTGAATAGTGACTAAAGGATCAGCTATCCTCGATCTGCCTTACATGGATCCCCTAAGGAAACATTAATTTATAATTTCTACAATGCCAGAAACTCATAACTCTGTATATAAAATATGAAATGAATCTGACAGATGCTATAGTTCAGCTCTGTCACCCAATAGATACAGAAACTGAGGCTAAAAGAGACTCGACTAAAGGACTTGACCAAAGACAGTGCAAGAAGTCTTGGAGTCAGGGTTGGAGCTCAGATCTCCACTGCTCTTTGGTGCTCATTTAAAAAATTTCTTTCTTTTATTTTCCTACAAGTCAGTGCTTGGTCCCTGAGTTGCAATGGATAAATCTTGCTAGGCAACCCAGTTGCTAAGCTTTGATTACATCATTCTTGGGCTCAGACTTTTGTGGATCTGCGCTACCCATTCCTAGCACAATGTCCATTTTGTGTCTGTATCTGGGCTCTGTCCATAATATCGGCCACCACATTAAAAAAAAAAAAAGAAAGAAAATTATGAATTCTCTTGTGGATGAGAAGGTAAGGAGAGGTTGAGAGTGACCTTGCTTAAGCAGATTTGGCTCATTCTGGCACACTACTTTGGCTAATCTTTTCCTGATTTCTTAGTCTTCATTAGCTTTACTTGCAATTGCCTGGATATCATATATCTTATTTCATTTATATTTTTTGAGGATCAGTTAGTCCTTTTCTTCCTCAATAGGAGACACAGTAGGTAGAACTGAAAAACAGGGTTTGCATCAGAGTTTAACCGAGTAGCAAGATTTTGGAAGATGATGCAAGAAGGACCAACTAGCTGTCTTTTAGGTCAGCCTAGGATTCAGATAACATTCAGGCAGCCCTCTGGTGAAGGAGGCAGAGGTTGTCCTCCCAGAGTTTACCACAATCATCACCAAATCTGCTCCAAGAGCGCCCTCTGCTGGAGTGGAGCAGGACCCAACATCCTCAGCCATCTTGGAAAAGGGGCCAACTGGAACTCCCAGAGAAAGAAGAGTGGGGTTTTCTTAAAAGAAATGTCCTCACTCTGGGAAATTCTTTCTAAATAGCATCCCTAAATAAGGTGGATTCAGACCATGAGGTCTTCTTGCCTGTACATTTCTCATTCCCCTTATATTAATTTATTTCATAACTTCAACCTAAAACATCATATAGTAAAGAAACAGGAGTTAAAAAGGAGAAATGCAGCCCAGGGAACAGACATAAAGTTAAGAATCTTACCTTATTCTTGAGGCCTACTTAATGATTTACAAAGAGTAACTTCTTGAACTAACTCAATTTCTAATGTCATTCATTGCCTACCAAACTGAGTCAACATTCTTTATTATTCAAGGTATATTTGTAAATTCATGATACATTATTTTGTTTGCATTTTACTTATCAAGGATAATAGTATATTTATTTCAAACAAGACCTGTATTTACGCTGGAACCACTTTTTTTTTTTAAATGAAAGTAAATTTAAAAAAAATTAAGGTATATTTGCATATCAAAGTCAAATGCTTCACATTAAAAATCTGGCTCATCAAACAACTAGATTTCTGTATAACTTTGAGTAAGGAAAAGACTTTGCTTCATTAATTAGCTATTTGAACAGAAGCAATAGTGGATAGATTGAATTCTGTCTTTAACAACAATGTTAGTCCTAACATGTTCCTTAGGAGAGAGACAAATGTGAAATTTATTTGACATAAAATATTTGGAGGGACTGAAATCTTTGAAGTATCATGTAAACAAAGGAAGAGGAAGTGGCTAGGAATATCATATCAATATCAGTATTATTGTTGAATAAACATAGTAATGTGGTAAGTATTAGAATTATGCCCCAAAACTGAAGAGTTAACATTGATAAAACCTTAGAGAAGAATCAGCCATCTTACAACCCAAAAGATGAAATAAGACCTAGAAAGAATAGTTTTCCCAAAGTTTCCTGATCAATTATTGATAGAGCCCTGATTGGCATCTGACTCATCCAATCCTCAATCCAGAAGTCTTATTATGACCTAAACTTACTTTTGGTTCACTGCCTTATGTACAATGGCATGGAGACTCATAGGTAAATCTAAGGTCTAGATGTTTGCTGCCTCTAAAATCCATATTGAAATAATCCCTAAAGTCATGTGTTAGTGGTATTTGGAGGTGGGGCACTTGAGAGATAATTAGGGTAGATGAAGTTAGAGGATGAGACCCACACGATTGCACTTGTAGATTCATAAGAAGAGGAAGAGAGACCCAAACTAGCAGCCTGATTTGTCTCATTGTGTAATGGCCTGTGCTACTTTGGAACTCTGCAGTGTCCTCACCAGCAAAAGGGCTCTCACCACGTGTGGACCCCTGACCTTGGACTTTGTAAGAAATAAGATTCTTTTCTTTATAAATTAACCAACCTGTAACATTCAGTTAAAGCAACAGAAAACAGACCAACATTGGAAACTGCTGCCTAAATCTCCATGAAATCAAAAAGAATCTCCTAACCCAGACTCTGTCGCAGTTCACTGTATCCTTAAGAGACTGAGAAGTGGGCCATTCGGAGCCTTTTCCCCATGCTGAGTCTTCATTCTGTTTACACAGGGACTGGCCAGATGTTAGAGAAATAAAATAAACATTTGCAGCTGTTATCGGGTTAGGGTGGAGCTCATGAGGTTCCCAAGTTCTGATCCAATACGGCACAACATGTGTGACTTGCTACTTTGGAGTTCACTGCCTCCTGCTTCCTCTACAAAGCCTCAACTTTTGCCACTTCATATTGAAGCCTGCACTGAGAGATGCCAAGGGCTTCTTGAGGTGACTTTAACCCATTACCAACAGTGGTCCAGGTGACCAAGGCAGCTATCGATCCATTGCATCTCAGCAGCCCTACAGTTCTCTTCTCCAGCTCCCATTCCTTGACTGGTTCTCCCTCTTGGGCAGACACTGGGAGGGGCACCGCTCCAGAGACAGTGTTCCTTTGTGGTGAGTGCATGGCTTTGGGATTTTATGTAAGATCTAGTTTTGATCCTGGCCTAGCCTTTCACTGGTTATGTGATTTTTCAGTTAGTAAGTTGGAGACTTATTACCCTCACTTGTTCCTGGAACCCTAGTTAACAGATATAGACACTAGACGTCAGGGGCTGGGGAGAATGTTCTGTGGTTAAGCACTTGCCTAGCATGCATGAGGCCCTGGGTTCAACCCCTAGCACTACATTTAAAAAAAGAAAAAAAGAAACTAAGACATTAGCTGATTCTTGCTCAGAAGAATGCATATCTTACCAGAGGATAATAGTGATTAACAGCTTCTGCAGAGACACTGCGGAAAGAGACAGATTGAAATTACTTTGGAGGAATCTAGGTTAGGAACCTCCTGGAAAAGAGTGTTATGAAACCTCTGTTTCTTAGAAATCTTTAAGAATATAATAGAATCTCACATGTTGAAAGAGTTTAGATGTGGCACTACTTGCCTGGCTGGAAGACCTGGCCTGTTTCCTCCCAGTTAAAAAAAATTCCAAGACTTGAGTTCCTAAGAGGAGTAATGTAAAAAGCCTGACCCCTAGTGGTCAACCCTTGTGGTGGACGGAAGGGGAAAAGGCCAAGAAAATGAGGACAACAGACTCTGTTTTTGAAACTGTAAACAAACCTTAGACATTTCCTAGTCAAATTGTCTCATTTTACAAACAAGGAACCTAAGCCAAGTGAATAGAAGTGTTTCCCTAACATCAGTGAGTTTGAAGTAAAGCTTGGAGTAAAACTCAGGACCTTTTGCTGGTGCTCTCAGTTCAAGATCCTCTCGAATCTTCCAGGGTATTTCACCTGGAATGAACCCCTTATTGACGTAGAGACAACAGATAAATACTGGGTGCATTTCAGAGTACAAGGACTTAGCTCTCAGTTTCTCCTTTTCCATTTTGAGGAGTGCCCAATCTGTTCAGTAGATTTAACTTCACTTAACCAACTGAAGTCCTTCGTTCTCTTTGTAAAAACGTTCTATTGATGCCCATCAGTAATGAGTTCTCATGGGTGGCAAGCTGCTCTCAGTGTTCTGCTGCTTGTTTCTCCCATGAGTTGAATTGTGTTCCTGCGAAGGAGGACAAGTTAAGTTCCCCCGAAACCTAATCATGCCACTTATATTAGTTAATGTAATTATATATTTAAATACTGTGAGCATTTGAAATATTAATGTGAAAATAAAAAGTGCTATTTCCATAAAACTCAGTTCATTTCTTAAGAAAGGCTCAATGGGGGATGAGTTGATGAAAAGATGCACTAAAATTAGTTTGTGGATTAGACGACTGCAAAGGAGTAATACAAAGATTGAACTCTAGACAAATTCTGCAAGTTTAAAAAAATTTCTTCCCTAATACAAACACAAGGAAAGCAAGCAAGCAATCAAACAAAAAAAACCCAACCACCTGAAAGTAGAAATAATAGAAGATGTACTATGGAGTATTTTATTCAAGAAAAATTAGATGAAATACTGGAAAGAGAAAATCCATACTTAAAGAAAGGCGTTGGCCCTACTGATGGAGTAAAACTCAGGACCTTTTGCTGTGGTAATGAATGTCTTAAGTTAAAATATATGTGTTTATATGAATCTCAGCTTTTATCAAAATTTCTGATTAGCTGACATTGAAGTGTAATTAGATTAAGACATCAAAGAGAGATCCAAGAGAACTGTTTTATTTAATACCTCCTGAGTTCTAATCTGAGGGTTTAGTCTTTTTAATATTCTTGTATGGTCTTTCCTTATTCCTGTAGTCTGTTTCGCAGGCAGACCCTGTTTCTCACAGACCCTTTCCCCCTTGCCAGTAGATAACCTTTGCCTAAGAGCCAGGCACCCACAATTCAGTTTCCAAGCCCTCTTGAAATTAATGTTTGTTCACCTTGGCAAACCAGACATATCCACTCAAAATCTAGGACCCAACACTGTATTCAATATCCTGAGATTTTAACAGTGTATACTCTTTACAAAGTGCAAGAGCCACAAGCATAGAGATATCCTTTGACTTGGCCTTGTCTTCTGCAAAAGGCACACAATGGAAGTATCTCTCTTTAAGTAAGCATTCCAAGGAGAACCTACATATAGGTGTGGGAATATTTATCTTTTGACCATTTGAAGAGATAAGCTATGCAATGCACCTTGCACAGTGTCTGGCATATAATTAGTGCACATGAAATAGTGAATATTATCCTAAGTTTATATGGTCTGGCCATGTCTCATGGCAGAGATGTTCATTGCACCATTGAATATAGTAGAAAACGACTAAGAACTCCTTAATTACTTAGCAACCAGGTACTCATTTTATTGTGATGTTTTGGCCCAATATCATTTGTTAGTTATTACTGGTTGTTTATACGGTCAAGAAGGATGATAATTATGAATGATAGCAGTAAGGAATAATGTTCATGATAGTATATTAAGTGAAGAAGAAAAAAATACAAAATGGAATGAGCCTCCTAATTGTAAACATAGCAAATGAATACAACAAATTGATGAACTGGGGAGGATTGGGGTGTTTTATCTTTTGCCAACTTTTCATTTGTTTCATTCTTTTAATGATTATAAGCCCCACATTGTGCAACAACTTATGAGGTTTTCAACTCTGGTGTTCTAGGAGACCGTGAAATGGCTGGGTTTTTTTTTTTTTTGAGAATTTTTTAATATTTATTTTTTAGTTATCGGCGGACACAACATCTTTGTTTGTATGTGGTGCTGAGGATCGAACCAGGGCTGCACGCATGCCAGGCGAGCGCGCTACCACTTGAGCCACATCCCCAGCCCCAATGGCTGGGGTTTGACTTAGTGTTGCCTGGAACTGCAGAATCACCCTTCAGAGTAGTGAGGATTTGGAAAGAGCTCTTTGGATTCTAGATGTATGAAGTTAGACAGTGTCTTTGAGGTCAGTAGGATGTATTACAAGACCTGCCAGCAGTCTGACCCTGAATAAGCCACTTACTCACACCATGCCTCAGTTTCCTGAAAAATATAATAAAGAATTTATGCCTAAGGTTTGTTTTGAGATTGAAATGATACAATTACAACATACGACACAGAGTAAGCTCTCAATAAAATTTACTTACAATCTACTGTTGTTTTGGTACAGGGAATTGAACCCAGGGGTATTTTACCACTGATCTACATCTCCAGTTCTTTTCATTTTGACACAGGGTCTTTCTAAGTTGCTGAGGGTTTCATTAAGTTGCTGAGGCTGCCCTGGAACTTGCCATCTTCCTGCCTTGACCCCTTGAGTTGCTGAGATTAAAGTCATACTTAAATATTCATTGCTACTACCATAAATGTTAGAGTGTGAGCCAGGGCCAGAATTCATGCTTTGTACCTTCCCTACTCAGGTGAATTTGATCGTAACACCTCACAGATCTTTCAGCTTAATCCAGGCCAGAGTCCTTTTCTTTGGTGAGTCGTGGGTAAGAACAAGCTATTCCAATAATACCAAGTACACTCCGACTTCACTTCACTCCTGCTGCACAACAGCCAACAGCATACAGTGTCTCCAGACCATATATTAAAACCTCCCGTGATATCATAAGGAAAAGGCACCCTAAGCTGAAACATGCTTTGAAAAGACAAAACTCAGCCCAAGTCTTACAACCACGTAAGTCCACATATGCTTGTTCTTGTTCTTCATTTGTTTTTATGATCCTGTTTTCTTATTGAATAAATGGGTCTAGTCCTTGGGCAGATGTGATCTGAGTTGTCACATATAAAGAGCAAACGATACAAAGGGATCACTTTAATCCTCAAATATTACTTTAGAAACACTTATGTAGTATGTTCTTTGTGCCAGGCACCATTTCAGTGGGCTGTATAAAGTGAATTCACTGAAAGTACTCTTCCGAGCAATCCTACACGGTGGGTGCTGCATTCTCCTTCCTTTACTCAGGGAGGCACAGGAAGCTCAAGCAGCGTACCCGAATCTCAGAGCTGGAGGTGGTAAAGCAGAGGTTTGAAGCTGGGCAGTCTGGATACAGGATCCATGAACAGTGAACAGGTTTGCTATCACTGAAAATATGTTGGCCTAAAAGCAAAGAAATGTAAGTTCTAACATGTTTTCTTCCTCCTTATAAAGTCCAGTTCAATCTGGTTCTCTCCAATTCAGTCCAGTAGGACTTAATCCAGTCCAATTCAACTTAATTCAGTTTGGCTGAAGAAATAAGTTTTAAATTTTTTTTTTTTTTTTTTTTTTTTTTTTTTTGTGCCAGCAGCTGTGGTACTCAGCACTGTGAGAACCAGCAGAGAGGAACGGGACCTAAGAAACCTGGATTTTGTTGAAGAAGAGTAAGTCATATAAAAATGATCATAGAATGTGTGGAATGGATAAGGCGGTCTCCAGAAAAAGTGTCAAATCTGGAACTGTTCCTCCTTTCTACTGTTTACTGGATGAAAACTGGCCCAACCTAGAAGACAGGTAGGGAATCTCGTGGACCTACATAGTCTGGTGGGTGAAAAGTTCTAGGGTACACTGGACCCCTAGAAAGCAGAGATGGCTTCTCTCTGTCTTGTTATAGCCAGTGTGGCCAGCAGCTGTCAACTACCGTTCTAAGCTCTGATGAAGTACCTCAGTGGCCCGGTATGGGCGATGTCTTGTTCTCTCTCTTTAGGTAAGCATTCCAAGGAGAACCTGCATATAGGTGTGGGATTATTTACCTTTTGACGATTTGAAGAGATAAGCTATACAATGCACCTTGCATAGTGTCTGGCCTGTGATTAGTGCACATGAGATAGTGAATATTATCCTAAGCTTATATGGTCTAGTCATGTCTCATGGTTCCCTTTGAAAAAGGGGAAAGTCAAATGGTCCACAATCCCGAATCACTTGTCTTGTTATTGGAGCTCCATCTTCCTGTTTCACTATGAAAAGTGGGACAAACTAGGCTAGGATCATGCTCCTGCTTGTCCAGTGGTCACACCGTATGGAGCCTGAATATTCCCCATGGGTAAACTGTTCCCTTACACAATGCCTTTGACACTTCACTCTTAAAAAGACTTGCATATTAAAATTTGAGGCATGTGTAAGTACCTCATAATTAACTGCTGTCTATTTAACCAGACAGCTCTAGCAAGTTAATTTGATGTCTGTTACGAGACTTAATAATTGTCAGTGATTTTTTAAAACAATTTACTGGTATAATCATTAACTACTCCTAGATTATCTTGTCAAATTGATAATTAAATGCCTCAAAAATTCATTACAGAGTCAGTATATTAATAGGAATGTAATTAAGTAATGTTTGCTTATGTAATCTTGAGTTTATTACCTGTACACTTATTTATCTTTTCTACACTTATTAAATCTTCCTAGGGGCCTCTTCAGAATCAATAGAAAACCAAGAGTCAATAAATGTCTTATTAGATCCAAATAAGTAACTTAATTGAGAGACTGTGAAATAAATATGGATTCTCCATACATGTGGAGGGGGAGGAGAGATTATTCCTATTTCATATGGGGTGGTCATTTGGAAAAATCTCCTTCCCTTTCTTCCATTACCTTCTTCATCAGTTCCTTCTTTCCTTTCTTCCTTTTCTCCCTCTCTCCCTCCCATATTCTTTTTATCCCTCCCTTCTTTTCCTCCTTTCTTTCCCTTTTTTTTTCTCTCTCTCTCTTTTTTTTTTGTTCAGTCAAATGTTTAACTGCCTGCTCTCTGCCAGTCATTGGGTCAGACTTTGAGGCTGTATCAGCATGATTCCAGTCTAATTAGTGAAAGAGAAGCCATTAATCAGCTCTCTATTACAGTAATAAATATCTGAGATAAATCAACTTGAAAAAGGAAAGATTTATTGACTCAAGGTTTCAGTCCACGGTCAGTTGGGCTGTAACTTTTAGGCCTATGGCAAGGCATTGTGTCATAGTGAGAGTGCATGACAAGAAAGTGGCTCACCTCTTGGTGGCTGGGAAGCAGAGACAGAAAGAGAGGAAGACTGGCTTCCCATAGTCTCATTCAAGGACACTCCCAGAGTGACCTGAGACCTCCCACCAGACTTCACCCCACTCTTAATGGTTCCGGTGCTTTGCAGCAGTGTCAGGCTGAGAACCAAGCCTTTAATACACAGGCCTTTGGGAGAAATTCCAGATTTGAACTATAGCACAGACAGTCCTGGAAAAACATTGTACTGCAGTACACTTAATGCTACCCTAGAGGTTTGTACAAATTGCTAAGGGAACACAGGAAGGAACAATGAACCAAACCTGCAGTCAGGGAAGATTTCTCAGAGGAGGTAATATTTGTACTTGTCAGAGAATAGGAGGTAGGAGTTCACCAGGGAAAAAGAAACCAGAGAGGAACATTCCAGGTAGACGGCCTAGCATGGACAATAGCCTGGAGACAGAGAAGAACGTGGGCTATGAGGGAGTAAGGTAGGAAGGTGAATTTCAAGCTGTGGAGTGTCATGATCAGAGCTGTATTTTTGAAAGGATAACCTGGAGGATGGTGGAGGGATTTAGTGGCTTGCACAGTAGGGATATCCAGTGACTTGCCTGATACCCTTGAGTTCTCAAGATCTGTATTCTCACTGTGGTCCTGGTTTAACCTGCCCTACTCCTAGTGGTCATCACATGCCCCGGGCTTCATAGGTTGAACTGGATTTCTGCTCTGCTGCTACTGAAAAGATATTCACACTTGTCAGACCACATAGTCAAATGTTGAGGTTGACAAAATAGATCACAATGCATTTCAAGAAGCGGTATGTATAGTTCAGTTTAGGTATTTCTAGAAATCCTCCAGTATACACAAGAGTGACAGAAATCAAACTTGAAGATGTTTGGTTGTATGAACAACCCTTGATAACAGTTAGAAGGAATGGGCCATAAAATAATAGCTTTGTGAGTTCTTGAGCCTTTGTATAAAATCCAGTCATTCATCACCTTCTTATCACTCATGACTACTGAGACAAACACATGTCTGTTATAATTTTTGTCCCTTCTCAAGTGCCAATTACCATAAAAGTCACTGCTTGTATAGTTTCCCCTGGGTAGACGGCTGGGTGTCTTCTGGTGAAGAAGGGAAAGAAGGAGAGAAGGTAGAAATAAAAACACCTTCTAATACTTAAAACCATATTGGTTACAGTCTGCAAGTAAAATGTGTTCAAAGTCTCTGAGGACTCTTTTTCAAGATGCTTGAAAATTAATTTCATATCCTAATGCTAGTCTTAAGCTTAGACCCACAGAAGAATCTGCTTGGAGGGCTCTCTTTGCCCCGGGAAATAAATATGGTATGCTTCTGATACTGAAGGGCATTGCCTGCGCCAGGCCTCCAGAAGTGATATGAACTGTGACCAGAAATGTTTAAAAGGACCAAAATGATCACATTAGATGATCACATTAGACAAGGTCAGGGGCGATCAAAGTCAATGGCTAAGAAATCCTGAGGATACAAAATTCTCAAAACTCTGAGCCTGAAAGTGCTTGGATAGAAATCACAAAAGCCACGACTATATATACAAAGTTCTTGTATTTGAAAGAAAAAAAAGTATACATTTGTTGAAATCAGAACATCAAACCCTACTTTGGGGTGTCTTATAAAACAATTTTATAATTGTAATTCAATTTCTCAGAGCTTTTGACGAAGAAACTAGATGACATGTTTTGAACTTAGACATTAGCAAAGCTTGGGCATCAGTCTGATCTGCCTTTCACCAAGTGGGTTCATTAGGGCCAGTAGTCCTCTCTGTCAGGGCTGCAGTTTCCTCCTGTGTAAAATGGGAATGTCTCAGACCCATCCATCTCAGATCACTGCTGGGAGGATCAAATGAGACCATGGATATTAAATATCTTGCAAACAGGTCATCAAGTCTTATATAAATGTGAGGGAGTAGTATTATGATTAGATCTGAACAACTGTAAATATTTCAGAGGTAAATATTTAAGTATTTAAGGCATATAGTTAGAAGTACAGATTGTCTTGTACACCAGTTCCTGGCTCCCAGGTGAGGATCAACGTGTTTCCAAGTTTCTGTTCTCTGGCGGAGTTGCTATTTCCAGGGCCTTCCCATGACAGTGGTTATTCTGGTGATATGTTGCTCTGTCTGCATCCTTGGTTAGTCTATAAACTCTGCTAGAGCAATGACCATGCCTGTTGTGGCAGGAGAGCACAGTGGTCACATATGCAGGATTTAGGGACAGGCAATATGGCCAGTCCTAGTCTCTGCTTTTACTACTAAGCTGTTGTGTGATTTTGGAGCAAGTTTTCAAAACTTTTAAAGTCCTGGTGTTCTCATCTGTGACATGAGGTAACATGTCTCATTGTGATGTTAAAAAGAGTAAATGAGCAAATAAAACTTTTTAAAAAGATTAATTGAGTTAGTTCATGTCAAACATAGGACATAGGAATGTAAGGTCATTATTATTATTGCTGCTGTTGTTGTCCCCTTTACATCTCTAGTACCTAGAATAGCATTTAATATATCATAGTTCTTCAATAAATAGGTAACGAAAGAATACAAAACAAAGTCCCTATATTAGGAGATACTTATACTGAGATCGTGAGTCCTAAGACTCAGAAAAAAAGTAAAGAAGAATTGGATATATGGGTTGGGGTTGCAAACGTGGGAACTATGCTGATGATTTGTCTTTACTGGTAACGAGAAGATGTCTGTTGCACAAGTAATTTGCAGTGTTGGCATAGCACTTTAGAGTTTACAAAGAAATTTTCAAGCCAATAGCTTATTAAATTCCCCACACCAACCTGTGGGGAAGGTATTATTATACTACCCACTTTGCAGATAAGGAAAATGAATCTCCCGGAGGGGAAAATATCTTGTCCAACCAACACACATCTGGTAAACAGAGGTGCTGAAGTGAGAACTTTGGTCTTCTAATAGATGCTCCTCCCTCCCTCTGGGGACAGAACCCAGGCCAATCTACCCAGGTCTGGGTCTCTGATAGTGGCATTAGGATGCATTCTATAAAATGGCTTGGTTTGTCTCCCGGACTGCAAGAACCAAAATTAGGGATATAGTTCCTAATTAATTAGATGTTTTAAAGTATTCCATTAAGAAGCTCTTACCTCTGAGTTTAAGTGCTTGTGAACCTTCTTTATCCATTCAGTCTGTGCTTTGATTTTGGTTCCTAATGTCCTTGACATATAAAATGTGCTTCATCATCACTGTGCTGGTTTTTCCCCAATGACCGCTAAATTGCGAAAACTGGTTCGTGCTCTGAAGATGGAAACTAGAAGCTATGAGGGTCTTTCAACCTAGATCATTTAGGCAAACTAGACACAGAAGTATAATTGTACCATTGCTCAACTTCATAGAGCCTCCAGATTGATTGCAGAGAAAAGCATTTCTCTCAATAATTCTGAATCCTCTGAGAATTTCTTCTGAGAATTTCCAGCAGATTGCGAAACCAGTATGTTTATCCATTACCCAAACTTTTCTCCGGTGCCATTCTCTTGCACCCCTCTGCAGCATTGCCTATCTTTCTTCTGACTCAAGATTGCTCTTAGTCTCCTACACTTCCAGCCTGGCCTTCTGTTCTTTTAGAGCCTATTCTTTCTCTGCCTTATAACTTTGGATATTTCCCTAAGTCTAAGTCTGTGGTCCTCCATATTTTCTTCTCTTTCTCTCTCTCCTCTCATCTTCTTTGGTGTCATTTTTTTTTCTAGGCACTGGGTACACAAAGGCAAATAAAACACAGTATCTAACCTCCAGGAACCCACAGTCTGAGAGGTGGGGAAGGATGTGGAAATAAGGACTTGGACTTCTGTGTTTCCATAGGGGTAGCTGGACTTGAGTGGAGGGAGGGAGGGAGGGAGAGAGAGAGAGAGAGAGAGAGAGAGAGAGAGAGAGAGAGAGAGAGAAGGGTAAAGGGCAAACAAGTCTATGAAAGAGGTAATCAGGGTTGTTTTATGGATGAGTAGGTGCTCTTCATTTGTATAAGTAAAGAAAGGACAATTGAAATAAGAGCCTGGCTTATACAAAGGAACCAAGGGAAGAAACTTTGAGTTTTATTTTCCAAATCTTAAAACTAGAGATAATAATATTTATCTTACAGTGTGGCTGTGAGCATTGGCAATGTTGGTTGTACATAAACAGAGCCTGGCACTTAATAGATAACCAATGAGTGGTCAATAATTATAACAAGCCCCTTTCTCTTACAGTCTTGTTTCCTTTCCTTACAAAAAGATGGGATTGGACTAGAAAAATTTTGAAAGACTTTCCAGCTCTAACATGCCAAGATGCCTTAAAATCCTCTAGGAAACTGAACAACACATGCTTTCCTAATGCTGGCCAAGCCTCAGCATGCTTTTCCCTCTGAATGCACAAATCATTTACTCTAAAGGGCCATCAATTTCACTGGCAAACTAATGCTGCCTCATTAGGTATATCTCACCATCGTACGAACTGCCTGGTTTTGTATTGTTTAACTTTATACTTGGACTCAGCTTGTCTCCTGTATTTGATTGTAAAATCCCCGAAATAAGGATGAATGATACTGAATTGAGAGCAGGATTGCAGGATTTGACTTCTGTCTCAGGGACCTACTCACTACCAGAGCTTGGGTAAATTAGTTTACCTCCACTGTCTCATATAGTAAAAAGGGAGCATGATAATGGCCACTTTTTGATGTTTAAAAGAGATGATGCATATGATAGTGTTAGCAACCTATAAAACAGTATAAAAGCAGGAATTTTAAATTGCATTTATTTTCTGTATCTGTATTACTTGGGACTCTGGTTTGCAATTCTGAGAAATCCAACTCAAATAGGTAAAAAACAAAACAAAACAAACAAAAAACACAACACATTTAAGGCACATGATTGAACAATTGCAACAGGTATCAAGTAAAAAAATCAGAATAATACTTCTCTTCTATCAGCTATGATTTCTCCCAATTGATTTCTTTATTAGGCATTTCTTTTCATTGTTGCCTCTCAGCAGCTTCAGGTTTATCCTATCAGTTCAGTAAATTTCATCCAAAGTTTTGTTTTGTGCCTCCAAGTAATTTTGGCAAAAACCTCAGGATTGACTCTGGACTGAAATAGGCATGTGCTGGTCTATTACTCAATCATGGTGGCAACTGAGACTATTTATGGCCACAGGCCCAGCCTGGGTAACTGCACTGCTGATGCTTAGAAGAGCCAGGGCAGTTCTTCATAAGTGGTATGGATTGAGAAAGGGCAGGCAGTTCCCTAAAGGAAAAAGTGACATGTTGTTGCCTGAATATGAGAAAATAGGTCCTGGAAAGGCCAAAACTACAGCACCCACCCTGGCAGCCTTATATCAATTGAAACCTTAAGAACTTAATGGGGCAGACACTCCATGTGCCAGTGCCACCCTGCACACATTGACACGATACTCTGATGTATCACAATCCGAGTCCTGCAGAGCATTTCGAGGTACTCAACAGCAAGTTTAAAAGAAGACAAATTGTGGAAAGTTCCAAAACAGGGATATTCATGGGGCATATATTGGGAGTCCAACCAACGTTTAATTTCTTTGATGGTGTTGATTTCGAACTGGCCTACAGTCTTCTCATACTGGCATTGGTGAGCATGAGAGGGAGAGAAACAGAGAATGTTCTGAGACTATATTTTTAAACAAAGTCTTTTAAAATAAAACATTCATTCATTTGAATACCTGTCTAAAAGCGGGAGGGCCTTGGAAGGGTTCACCCCAGGACAAGCTCAGCGCCATGGAGCCGAGCTGCCTGGAGCAGGAAAGGGCAGAGCCCGCAACCACAGGAGAGCATTGTCTCCTGCCAGCTGGGCTGCTCCCTCCTCCCTGCAGATTCCAGGCAGTGGCCTCTTGCCTCTTGGTGTCTTTTCTGGTGGTCATGGCGCGGGTCGGGGAGGGCAGTTCACCCGTGTGCCCTGTTCGGTCTGGTCCCTCTCTCCTGGTCTGGTCCCCCTGTCCTAATTCTGATGGCAGCTGTTACAGTAGTTAGATTCTGGACAGAATCTAGCAAAAGGCTCAGGAATTCCTGGAAATGGACTTTGACTTTGTGCTGCTGCTACTTTGGGAAAATGGACGAGGCTAAGGGACAATGTGTCTTCACTTCTTTCTTCTTTCCCCCTTTCCCCACCTTCTTATCTAACTTTATTTCCCACCAACTTTTTCTCCTTTCTCTTTCTACCATTTGCTCCTTCTCCTAGGGTAAATTTCATTTGAGGATAACATTTATATGGATATTATTGACAAAGCCCTGGTTGGGGAACAGATATCAAGACAAATGATTTACATCCGTCTTTAAAGTTTCATTGCAATAAACCTAACGAAGACAGTTCCCTCTCTGCCCCCAGTGTCTGCTGGGAGTTCATAGGTGCTTCTCCAGAGAGGTTTTATTTGAGTTAGATCTTAAAGGTCACCCACCAAAAAAAGCCCAAGTCAACTTGGCGAATGAGCCAAGGATATAAGAAGGGCTCCAGCTTCACACACCAAAGTTTACATCACTTGCCAATGGACTGTGGCCCTATACTCAGCTTGATTAATTTTAGTTTACACAAACTGCCAATAAAAGAGTCTCCCTATTGGTGAATATGAGACCCACAATGGCATTTTAAGAGTGGGAAAAGGGGCTACTATAGGCAGGCTTACTGAAAATGGAGAAAAAAACCAAATTGGTATCTCGATAAGAAGAGAGGAGGTAGAAAAGAAAACAAAACTACCACAGCCCCCCCAACCCCAACTAAAAAATCACAGCAATCTGAGTTGAGTGTGGAGTCAACTGGTTCTTTCAATTTAGAATCCTCTAGAATGGCATCATAAAGTAGAATTCAGTGAAGAAAGTGACAGCCTCTAGTTCTCCCACCAAAAGGCTAAATTGTCTTCTTTATACTTTGTTTTAGAAGATAGACAAATGCATAATTGCTTTTAGAAAGAGTCCCAAGCTAACTGAATTAAATAAAATTTGTATTAAAGCCATAGACCTTTAGCATTTGGAATGCTGTTTCCTGGAGAAGGATTAACTTGGTTTGTCTTTCAATAAAGTTGTGTGCATGACTCTTCCAGTCTCCTCATCATCTCTGCAGCGCTCACATTTCTCAGGTTTCTTTTCCTTCTCCCTTGACTGTGGCTTTCCACTGCTCCCTCTCATATCTGGCACTTGGAAGCTCTGCACGGAGGCCTCTTCTACAGCATTTCCTGTGTGGCAGTCAGTGGCAGGGGCTGAGCTCTGAGGTGGAAGTGAGGAACTTGGGCATTGGTCTTGGCTTCTATATAAAAGAGCAGGAGATTTTAGAAAAGCCAAGTCCTTTCTCTAAGCCTCTGTCTCCCCATTTGGAAAATAGGGATAGTGACCTTACTCAACCCAAGCAACCAAAGACATAAACAAATCTGAGCAGTGCTTTTATTGTAATCCATGCATAGCACTTACAACTACCCAGTCATCCTTTGCCTGTGCATCTGTCCCTCTCACTTGGTTGGTAAATTGAGGCCGTTTTGTTTTTCTTGTTTGTTTATTATCTTGTACTTTCCTGAAGAGAGGCTGTCTGTCCTGAGGGTTCTGCAGTTTACGTATAGTATACTATGCAATCCTGGGGAAAGAGCACTATCTAGACAGACAATGTAGTGAATAGGGTCCTCTAGGGCTATGTGACACAGGGCACTGTCCAAAGGGCCTATTATGTTGCTGGTTCTGTACATTTTAAACATTAGTGGATTTTTCAATTTTTAATGTTTTAGCCCTATCCTGGGGTGTAAAATATTGCTGAATACTGGCCCTGAATTGAAAAATTTGCATTTTATTATTCAGCTCCATGCCCAGCTTTCAATTTCTCATTTTGTCTTGGATTGGCCTGTACTAGCTGTACCCTTGGGAAAATTCTACCAGCTACAGCAGTCTTCTGGTGAAGAGAAGTGTGGGACCATTAGGATTTTAAAGAATAGTAAGTAAGACAACCGGCAAATTTGGCATTTAGGCTTTGGTGTTTTAATTCCCAAAACTTAAGAAATGGGAACATCTTAACAGCCAGGCTTAAAAGTAGCAGCCCGGGAAGGGGAATCACAGTGTCTCTCTCCCGCTCCCAATCATTATGGAGATTTCATAGTATCTGGAAATTGCTGTAGTCCTTCTGCTGTTTGTTTTTTTGATGAGCTTCAGTTTCTTCATCTGCAAACTGGGACTAATCATGCCCACTTCTCAGGGTTGCCAAAGAGGAAAATGAGATGGCCCATGTATGCAATGCAGGCTCAGGGGCTGCCTCAGTTAAGATCTCACAAACCACAGAAGACTCTGAAACCAAGGTGAAAGATGCCTACCCCTCCCACGACACTATTTGGCAATACTTCTCATTGTTCAATAGCTCCCACATAGAACTTTCTGCCTTACAATGAGAGAAAGATCGATCTCTTTGCAAATCTCACCTGTGAGTTCCCTGGGCAAGGAAGAGGTATCTTCCTGCTTCCTGGGCCTCCTCACTCACTCCCTTGTGAGGATAGACAGCGGAGGGCTGCTGTGGTCAGAGAGCTGAGGAGCCAGACAAGGCTCTGTGGTTACACACTTATTTATTTCCTTATTTATTACTGTTGCAGTTAACATTTTTACAATCATGTTATTTTGTGGTTTATTTGCAAAATGCATTGGAAGCCAAGTTCGCTTCCAATGTGCTCTGAGTGGGTAAAGGTTTGCATAGGGGAGCCAGTGAGAGGGGAAGGGAGGGCAGGAGAAGAGTTGAAAAACATTATATAATAGACATATTTGTTAGAACTCCTTTATTTGTCATTATTCTACTCAAGGCAGATGAAGAAATGGAAACCGCTCACATAGGCTCTTGTGTGGCAATATAAACTCTGCAACCTCAGAAATGAAACTTGAAGGACCAGCCACGGAGGCTGGGGAAGACAACCCAGAGGTGACTTCTTTATCTCTAAATGACTCCCAAGTTCCTAAACTGCATCTTTTGAAAGACTTTGGAAAAGAGAAAAGATTGTTATTGGTGGAGGGATGATGGATAATGAATCAACTCATAAATATTATTAGGGAGTTAATTGCAAACTGGTTTTTAAAGATTTAACAAAAATAAAAACCCAGTTTTTAGAGATTAGCTGAAATGAATTCCCCAGAAAAGCTTGGCTAGAAGCCGCTAGTCTTTTAACTTCATATTCTTTCTCTCTCACCCCCAGGCACCGGGAGATTCTTCTTTGCCTGTTGTTGGAGAAGCCCATTTTGACTGTGTTCAAGTTTGTTCTTGTATTATTCCATCTGGTGGCTCCCCAAACCACTTTCCTTTTTTACTCTCCTTGTAAATATTTATATAAGAAGGTTCTTGCAACGGCAGGATCCTATACTGGTGGATTGGCGCAAAGCAGTCTTGATGTGTTTTATTCCTTTTATGAACAATTTGGTTAAGTGGATTCCCTCCCAGCTCATTAAAAAAATCCTTTCATTTTAATAACATCATCAGAAACTAAATGGCATCAGTGGGAAAAATAAGTTTGCAATATGCAGCCTCAAGTGGCAATCTCCAAGCCACTCAGAAGCTGTTAGTGGTTGATGCAAGAACTGGTGATCGTAGTTAGTGGCTGGCATGCGGCATGCATTTAAAGGACTCATGTCCCTAGGCAGGACAAGGATCTGCATTGTTTTTTGGGTCAGCTGGATGCATGAGAGATCAGATAACTGGATCAGGGGATCAAGAATTGGTTCCCAAACACACTTTCTTAATGCCCTGCCTTGTTTGATTTTTCTTCTTTACCCTCCCTCCTGGACAAGCTCAACCTTGCCCAGTGCTTTGACGACACCTTTCTACAGGTAAAAAACTTCTCTCTTTAACCTCTTCCTGTTTTCTGAATCTCAGCTCTGTATTTTCACATCTTCTGTACTTCTTATTTATTTTTTTAAAAGTATTTTCTTCTGGGCCATTTGAACAGGATTCCCATCCCAGTCCTAACTTCATAGAACCCAAACCAACCTCAACTCCTGCTGAACCTGAACCTGTTCTTGCTCCTGTGAATGTGGTCTCCCAACCCAAACCTGCATCATTCTCCTAGACACATTGATTACTCAAGCTGGGACCTATGCACCCGGCCCATGCTCCAAGTCTAAAGTGTTTCCAAATGATGTTGATTTTAACACCTCAAAGTGACTGGTGTGGCACACCTCTGATATCCCTACTACTATTGCTCTGGGCTTCTTTATGGGCTACACATTCATTATCAATATGCCCATCTGTTCAATGCCTGTATTGCACTGACTGGATTACCTATGACATGTCAAACATCCAGGTATGGGGGATACTGAAGTAGTCAAGACAGACTTTGTACCTGTTCTCATGGGGGAAGATGTCCATCCATCCATCAATCAATCAATCAATAAAACAATAATCTTAGTGTGACCATAGGGCAAAAATCAGGGGAAGTCTGTCTTCTGGTCATCGCTATATTCATTTATCTGACTGTCGCTTTTCTTCTCAAATTCCTCCTTATTCCCTGTCCATTTCATGCCATCTATTTTCAGTCACGTGCTGCATGATGACATATGGTCAATGATGGGCTGTATATGTAATCATGGCCCTACACGATTACATCACCTACTTAATTATCACAAGATTCTGTATCTTATGATACATACAATCACATCGGAGCCTTGTTAGTTCATGAAAGTGTGCTCTCTGATGCCCATACAGTGATAAAATCACCTAAGGATGCGTTTCTCAGAGTGTTTCCCTGTCATTAAGCAAAGTTTGACTGCATTCACTCATCCGTCATTCACATAGTTTTGTGCTTGTCCCTCACACCAGGCTGTGGAGGGGATCTGCAGTGAGGTTTCTCTCTTGACCTCACTACATCCAGCCATTCTTCACTTGACTAATTGAAGAGACATCTAGATTAATGCAGATGTTAACATATCTAGGCAGACCCCTGCCCCTGAAACTTTTCACAGCAGGCTTATTCTCTGCCCACTTATCACTGCCATCAGGTGGCCTTTCTCTGGGAGAATATAGCATTCCATTCTGATTCATCTGGCTGTGACATGGGCTACATGACACTAGCCTTGACCTAAACCTCATGATTACAGCAATCTTCCTTGAGGTAAAGTCCTGTTTTCCCTAATACTCAGTCCTTGTTGCTCTTGCCTCCTTAAAGCCACAGTCCTCAGAAGCCTATATTAACCTGGAATCCTGTGTCCTTACTGGATTATGCTGGATTTAGAATACGCAGAAGAGAGATTTTTCCATATGGGTATTTATTGTGTGATCTAGAATAAAAAGCAATGCATTATAAAGCTGGGCAACAGCCGTCTTCAGAGCATTACTCTTTGCTATTCCTTCCTTCTTTTGTCCAACTTTCAGATGGGAAAAGCAAGTTCTAAGAATGATTCAGTTCTAAGGAACTGAATCTTGTCCATGTTATAGTAAGGAAAGAATATAAGGAAATCATTTTATAAGTGCAAATTTCAATATCTGATGTCTAGTATTTGCAAGCCTGTAATCAGACTTCCCTAGTCATGCGATGTTTTGTTCTGTTAGGCCGCTGTGCTTTGATTCCTTCATATGTCCTCTTACCTGACCCTTTTTTTGATTCCCTCATATGTCCTCTTACCTGACCCTTTTTAGAAGAAAATCCCCAGCCTTCCTGAGAATGCAGTGTGCTTGCTGTAGAGATACTGTGCCGCTCCAGAGAGCAGCCCGAACTATTGAGCAACACCTGAGTGCATTTGGACCCAAGATGGGTCTGAGTTCTGAGAAAGGCTGCACATTCTCCCTCTGGAAAGACAGACATCATTTCGGGAAATATTCAATAAAAAGTTTTTGAGACACAGAGTCCCATTCATGGTAGGAGGGATGGAAGGGAGCTGTTTTCCCTCTTAAGGCTTGGCTCAGTCTGGAAGGATGCTATTTAATGTAATCCAGAACTGATTATTTTGTTGATCATGTTTCAAAACCCCTGCCCTTTAAACAAGTTCCCAGAGTAAATTGAGGGCAATTGTGGGAAGGCTGACTTTCTAAAGAAAAGTCTTGTTATATTTTGAGATTTGAGGGAGAAGATGACAGGAGAGGGTGAATGGAAACCTGCCTGAGGACAGAAAAATCAAAGGGGATGGGGGTAGGGTGGTATGAATAGAGCAAAGAAAGGCTAGAATTCTGGGTTGGAAACTCTTGCTGAATGAGTCATTCCCCAGGACAAATAAAACCTCACTCATCACTCTGTCTTCCTTCTCTGTAGCAAGAGAAGCAAACAGTGGGGCCCTGGAAAAACATCAGCAGCTTCTTGTAGCATCTGTAGTTGAGGAAGGTTTCCAAGCCACAGAGAGGGCTGTGAACGCTGTTAGTTATTGGGGCTCCAGTTTTTCTCAGCCAGATAGGAAGAACCTCTAAATTGACTTTGGAAAAACATACCTATTGAAGGAAAAAAATATTGTGAGCTCCCCCTGTGTATTTGTATTAAGAGTTTTTTTTTTTTTAAAGAAACAAATACATTGCTCTCCAGTTTTCCATGAAAAGAGTTTGAATGCTCTCAGAAGCACCATGGTAGAAACCTTGGAGTGGGGTTTGCAAGGCTGTGAGAGGACTTAACGTTGTCCCTTTTTAGTGAATACAAGGTTATCTACATAGTACAACCATATTCACATTAAAAAGCCGAAGAGGGAAAGCATTCTTGCCACTCCTTTCAGCAAAGATTGCAATTAGCATTTTTATGAAGGACATAAACTCTGTGTATCAAAGATGCACTTTTATTACTTTGAAACTGGCTCGAATAAACATCCCACAAATGTTTGGCTCTTTCACTTCCAGGAGGAGGCCAATTAAAACAGGGTCTAACTGCCAGTCCCTATCCACCCTTCGGTGAGGCAACAACAATACTGAGATGGCAGTGTTGGTGCCCTCAAAAGTGGCTTTTCAGTTATTGGGCACCTGGAAGGAAAATAATGATTTCTTGGCTCTCTTCACACACACAAAAAAGAATATAAAAGACAAAAAAAGGTCTTATTTTCCTTGTCCCACCTCATTCCCCTTATGAATTGCATAGTTCAGAGAGATGACTTAACTTGCCACCCATTGTGTCAGCTGTTGTTCCTGTTCTCCCACCTCTGGAGCTACAAAACTAAGGGAGAGGGGCAAGTGACTGTGCCTCACTGGTGCCAGCTGTGATTACCCTCCAGAGGGTGGCCTGTGCCAGTGGGCTGCTCTCTGGAGCAGCATCTCCCAATGGCACAGACCCTCTGTGGCTACAAGTGGCCATGACATTTGATGTTTTTTCAGGCATTGTCAGATATTATAAGAGTAGGACTCTCTACCTGGTGTGGGGGCAGAAGATGGAAGGGAAACTGCATGGTTGCTCTTGGAGCCCCCAAAACAGGGCAGGATTCTGTCTCTACTCCTCAGTGGATTGAGCCTTGCTAAAATATTGACTCCCTGTGGACACAATAAATGGTCTCAAACTGGATTCAGTTCAAGGCTCGATTTCCCTTTCAGTGGAAATGGAAGTAGTGCCAGGTGCATAGGTGATGCTCATAAATGTCTCTTTCATGAAGGAATTGACATGCCCAGATGCGGCAGGGGGATGACTACCAGATGACTTTAGATACCTTGCAATATTTTTTTTTCCTAGTGTAATTCAGTCCATTTCCCTTCACCATTCTGATGGAATGAAATTCATTTTTTTTATTGCTATACTAATATTGTGTCTTAAAGTGAGTCTTCTAGATTCTAGGCAAACAGGTGGACTGACTTCATGTGAAAACTGAATGCTTGGAGATGTAACATTTTTTGATGCTTTTGGCTGCAGATGAGAATCTACCTGTGAGACTCAACTCCAACAATTGAGATTTATTATTTATTATTGAGATTTATTAAAAAGTAAGATATCTAGAGATTAGCAGTTTTGGGATTGGATCCATAAACCGTCAGTTGCAAAGATTAAGATCAATGACTCTGAACTTTTGTTCTTTCCTTTGTGTTTTCAAGATGGTTGCTGCAGTTCCAAAGGTCATGTCTTTATAGAATAACATTTAAGGAAAAACAGAAGACTTTTTAAAGTCTAGAAAGACTTTCCCTTATATCCAATTTTCCTTAACTGGGTCATATGCAAAGAAAAGACAAATTTCCATGGTTGACTGGACCCGTTGTATTAATTTACTAGGATTACCATAAGAAAGTATCACAAATTAGTTGGTTTTAAGAACAAAAAGTTTTTCCTCAGAATCCCGGGGTTTAGGGGGAAGTTGGCAAGGTTGGCTTCTTCTGAGATCTCTTCTTGGCTTGTAAATGGCTGTCTTCTTTCTCTCTCCTCACATGGTATTTCCTTTATGCGTGTCTGTTTCCACATCTCTTTTTATAAGGATTTTAGTTACACTGGATAAAAGCCTACCCAAATGGATTTATCCTAACTTGACGACTTTTTAAAGATTTTGTCTCCAAATACAGTCACATTCTGAATAGTGGGGCTTAAGACTGATGTGTGCATTCTGGGCGAGACGATATTCAGGCCATAACCACCATCATGATCAGTCCTTGGAGATTTGGCCTAATACTGCTAAGCAATGCTGGGGCTTGGTTAACTAGAGAAAAGGAGGAATTATAGTCACATATATCCCTACCTATTATATTTTTCATATAATGACTGCTGAGATGCCCTCTTTTCCCCAAATGAGATCAGTTTCAAAGAGACCAATATTGGAAATGTTTCAGAAAAAAACAAAGATCAGGATAATTAATTACTTCTGTGTTTAGATATGTCTCCATGACACAGGACCAGCCTTATCTACTGAGAGCATGTACTTCTAGTAGAAAGTGTATAGTATGAGAAACAAATTGACTTTCCTAACAGATGGCATAATAACTTCTTTTAAGGAAGAGAATGTCTTGGTTTAGAAAAATTCTTGACACCTTTTAGTGGAAAGGTGTTGCTTAGAGATCATGGGCTACTAGGAGCCAAGATAACAACAACAACAAAAGGGCAACACTTCTTTGAATAAATTATGATCATAAATTTGGTTGTGTGGGGAGGTATGTTAGGGGAGGGATAGAAAAGCATGAGAAATTAAATGACTGAAGAACTTGGGAGAAAAGCAGATTGTGACAATACCTAGTTGTGGAAGAATCCAAGGGCTGCCAAGAAAGAAAGAAGTCTGGTGTTCAATCTGAATGCATTTTTGCTGGTGTGATACAGTGCTCTCCTCAGCCACTTTCCATTGATCATTTGTAAAACATACATATACACATACATCTCAAGACAATAGAGTGTTGGGGAAGGGGAGGAGTGCCATGTCACTGGATTTGCTGTGAGAACTGGTAAATGATCCATTAATGGAACTGATGCAACTACTGCAGGATTTCAGAAACAGAGGGATCGTGGCTCCTACCTCCAGGTGTGAAAAGAGAGCTGGAGGAGACTGAATTTTCACAGCACATTGAAAGGAGGATGGAAGCAAGAGTATGTTTGACTCAACCTTACCTACATTTTAAGGTGATCTCAGATATTACTTATGTCACATATTTATTGTAAATTCATTGCTGTTTAGAATTAATAGCCCAACTTTATGTTAGAATAAAAATGATTTTTAAATATTTCTCCATGTATTATACTATTTGCTAAGTCTTCTGCTTTTATCATATATAACTATTAAATCTGGGAAAAACAGCATGAACTTTTTTTGAAACATTTATTTAAATTTTTATATTCAGATAATTTAAAGTTGGCATGCAGTTGTAAGAAATAATATGGAGAGATCTTGGGGGCTTTTTATACAGTTTTTACTTATGATAGCATCTTGGAAAACTATAGTATAATATTACAATCAAGTTATTGAGTTTGATCCCATGAAGGTACAGAGCACTTCATCACCACTGGGACCCCCTGCCCTTTTAACTATATCCAGTTTCCCTCACATCCCCCTCCTCCTCAGCCCTGTGACCACTATCTATCTATGTTCTATTTCTACAAGTATGTCTTGTCAAGAATGTTTATATAAATGGAATCATGTAGCATATAACATTTTGGAATTGAAGTTTTACAATTAGTGTGACTTCCTGAAAATCCATCCATGTATTTGCATATATCAATAATTTCCCTTCTTATTGTAACTAATATTCCATGATATTGATGTACATAGTCTGCTTAAACATTAACCTATTGAGAGACATCTGGGTTGTTTCCAGTTATGGGCTGTTACAAATAAAAATGTTTTTAATGGGTTAAATCATGTTCCATAAACTTCATATGTTGAAGTCTGAACCTTCAGTTACCTTATTTGGTCTTTACAAGTGAAGTTGAGTTCATTGGGATGGACCCTAATGCAACCTGACTAGTGTTCTTATTAAAAAAAAGGTCAAATTTGAAGACAGACATAAACACATAGAGTACACCATGTGACAATGAAGCTAGAGGTAGGGGCAGTGCTTCTATAAGCCACAGACTACTAAGGTTTGCTAATAAACCAACAGCTGTGAGGTGAGAGACATGGAGCAGACTTTCTGTCATAACCCTCAGAAGGAAGCAACCTACTGGAACCTTGATCTTAGATTTACAGCTTCCAAAACCAAGAGGATAAATTTCCATTGTTTAAGCCACCCAGCTGTGGTCCTTTGTGAATCGGCAGCACCAGCAAAATAATACAGCGCCACAAACATTGGTGTACAGGTTTTTGTATGGATACAAGCCTTCATCTCTTTGGGAAAAATGCTCAGGAGTGCAATTAATTATTGGGATGTAGAGTAGTTGCATGCTTAGATTTTTTTTTTTAGTTGCCAAAATGGTTTTTCAGAATGGCCGTACTGTTTTACATTACCAGAGCAATGTATGAATGATTCAGTCTCTCAGCATCATCATTAACATTTGATATTGCCACTATTCTTTATTTTAGCCATTCTGATAGGTGCGTAGTAATAACTCATTATGACATCAATTTCGATTTCTCTGTGGCCAATGATGTTGGACATATTGTCATGGGTTTATTTTTATACTTGAGTTGTAAGAGTTTTTATTTATAGATATTACTCCTTTGTTGTATATACAGTTGCAATTTTTTCTTAGTTTGTGGCTTATTCTGTCCTTCCGTTAATAGGGTCTTTTGTGGAGCAAAAGTTTGTGATTTTGATTTTCACTTGTATCATTTTTATAGATTATACCTTTAGCTTCAGTTCTAAGAACTCTTACCTAGCCCAAGATATTCAAGGCTTACTCTTATTACATTTATTGGTAAAAGTTTCATAGTTTTAAACTTTGTACTAAGTCCATTATTTATTTTGAGTTCATTTTTATAGGAGATGTAAAAATGAAGTTGAGGTTTGTTTGTTGTCTAGGAATGTCCAATTACTCCAGCAATACTTGTTGAAAAGGATACCTTTCCTTCATTTGATTGCTTTTGAATTTTTGTAAAAAATCACTTAGGTATGTTTGTGAGTCTGTTTAATGTTCTCTAACCATTGATCATTGTGTCATTTCTCTAATATCAGAGTCTTTATTAATGTACACAGATGGTAAGACAATATCAGGTAGAGCAGTTCCTTTCAGTGTCTTCTTTTCTCTGTCAATTTCTGCTTTTTTTTAAAAAAAGTCAATGTATTTAGAGTACTTATATTTAATGTAACTATTAATCTCAAGATTAAATTTTCCATTTTTGTATTTTAGTTTATTCTATTTTTTGTTTATTTTTTTATTCCTGCCATTCTATGGGTTTCTTGAATTTTGTTTAGAATTCCATTTTGACTTTTCTTAAGCTTTTTTTTTAGTGCTAACTCTTTATTTAGCTGTTTTGGTGGTTGGTATATGTTTTATACTATATAGGCATAATTTATCACTGTTTACTGGTATCATCATTTTACCATTTCATTTACCTTCCTTTACATTTAGTCACCCTTCCTATTTGTGATACATTTTTAAAAAATATGTTCTTTTACATATATTTAGATCTACATTAGATAGTATTGCAACATTTTCTTCAACCATCTAACATGGTTTAGAAAACTCTAGGTGAAAAATCTATTCTATTTACCCATAGTTTTGCTTACCATGTGTTTTCTTCATTTCTGATGTTCTGAGATTCCCTTTTCAATCATTCCTTTTCTGTTAAGAGAACTTATTTAGTCATTCTGCTATGATTGTTTTTTTTGTGACAAATTCTTTTAATTTTCCTGCATCTGAGGATGTCTTATTTCCTTTCATTCCTGAAAAATATTTTCATTTGTGTTAAATTCTGAACTGGAAACTCTTCTCTTTAAGCATTTGAAAATGTTGTGCCACTTCTTTCTGACCTTCATGATTTCTAATAAGAAGCCCACTGTTATTTGAATTTTTCCCTCTTATGTAGGTAGGGCTTTATTGATTTTATTGATTGTTCCAAGATTTTTTTCTGTATATTTAGTTTACAAAACTTTACTATCATGTGTCTTTGTGTGATATGAATAAATTTTATTGAAATTTATTCAGTTTCTTGAATACATTTATATATTTTTCCATATTGGGGGATTTTCAGGTAGTATTTCTTCAAGTATATTTTTGTCCCACTCTTTTATTCCTTTTATTCTAGTGGTCCAGTTGCAACGATTTTAGATCTTTTGTTCATATCCTCAGTCTATTCTTTGTTGTTCAGCATGGGTAATTTCTATTGTCCTTAAAGTTCAACAATTCATATGTACCGTCCATCATTCTATTGAACCCATCATTGTTTTTCTTTTTTTTAGTTTCAGTTATTATATTTTTAAGTTCTAATAGTTTAATTTGGTTCTTTTTAAATACTTTCTATTTCTTGCCAAGAACTTTTTATTTCTATGCTGGGACTTTTTCTTTTTTCATTTGCTTTAACTCTGTTCATAATTGTTCATTGAAACACATTATACATCACAATATTTATCAGATGATTCTAATAGTACTATCATTTTCATGTTGTATTTATTGATTGTCTTTTTAATTAGTTTGATACCATCTGATACTTGCTCTTGACTGTATATTTTTGTTTGTTTTTACTATTGAAATCTGGACATTTTGGGAGTGAAGGTTATGAAAAATTGGATCATACACAAATTTCCTGTTTTAACTTGCTTTTTGTGACACCACTTTTGAGGGTGGGGAATGGAAGGGCACTCCTTTGTTACTTGGTCAGTATCCATTGACACACAAGATGGTTGATTTCTCCCTCTTGCTGGGTTGATTCAAGAGATCCATATCCACCTCTCTTTTGGGGAGCCTTGGTAAATATCTGTTTGACTGGGAGAGTCAAGAGTGCATTGGTCCTGATTGGGATGTGTCCACTACTCACTCAGTTGAGCAGTGGTGATAAAGATGATGTCTCTAAACTAATGGGCAGTGGTAAAAGTCCTCTCAGGTTTTCCTCTAGCAATCTGAAAAGTGAGAGTGGTGCTTCATTTACTTTTAGGTGGTGTGGAAGACCAGGTTCCCCTGTAGTTTTGGCTGACACTAAGGGCATGGAAGACATGTTCTAGCTCCTGAGTTGGCCTTTTCAGCAACTACTCATGCAGGGAGTTGAGGTACCTTATTTAGCCAGATGAGGTTGGAAATCTAGTTTCCACACTTGGTCTCATGTGGGAGAAATGGGGCAGTAGAGTTTTTATTTATTTATTTGTTTTGTAATATGAAGATTAGGTGGCTTAGATTGGTTATTGTAAAAGTATTCTGTCTTACTAAGATTTCCCTGTTCCAGACCCTGTGGCTAGTTATAGGAAGCTTTAGTGGGGCTTTTTTAATTTATTTTTGTCTGTGTCCTTTGGCATTTCTGGGTTTTCATCTTCTACACCGTTATAGCTGAATTATAGCAGACAAAAAGAAAACCTAGAGAACTTACCACTGCATTGTCTCTTGGGTCCTAAGTTCTTTCTACCATCTTCTGTCAGAGAAGATGTTTGTTTAATGCATAGTGTCCAGAGGACTTAGTTGCACTTGGCAGGCAGAATAAGAAAAAGAACACTGATTCTATCTTCTGGAAATGGAAGTTTCTATCATTTTACTTTGAAATACTATTAAACTTATTACTTGCAAAAACAGTACAATTTATTTCTGATTATTCTTTATTCATATTTCTCCAAGTAGTTAACATTAACTTCTTGTCTTTTACTTCCTTTCCTTCTTCTCTCTCTCCCTTTCTGCTTTTTTTTTTGCATTCCTCCCATCTCTCCCTCCTTTCTTCTTGCCTTTTTCTTTCTTTTTATCCATTCAGTCTCTTTGAATCATCTCATGGTAAGTTGCAAATCCTAACAACTTCAGTGTGTGCATTCTAAAAACAAGAATATTCTTTTATATAACCAAGATAAAATGATCAAAATCAGGAACTTAACTTGGATGTAATATTATTTAATCTGAAAAATATTACCCAAATTTCACCAATTGTCCTACTTATATTATTTATAACAAAGGGAAACAAATCCCAAACATTTTATAGGAAAATATGCCTTCTCTTGTAGGACTTGGGACTTACTACATTACTTCTTAGGGGATTCAGTCAATAATCCTCCTCCTCCTCCTCCTCCTCCTCCTCCTCCTCCTCCTCCTCCTCCTCTTTCTTCTCCCTCTCTCTCTCTTTTTCCCTGCCCCACCTGTATTCATGTCTTTTGAAAGTGCTTTGTAGTCAACCAGGCTAGTATCTCTGTACCTGCATCTAACCGAATATCTACTACACCAGTATATGTTAGAAGAGGAATAATGAAGTTTAATTTAGATGATAGCGATTACCTGGGAAAGGAAAGATCAGGAATGATATATCAAAATATCAGAAAGACAGGCTGAGACCCTATAATGAGCACAAAATTCACCAGGAAATTGCTACTATGTGTCTCAGAGATATTTCCCAACTAACTCTGTTGGTATGTTATGTAACTTGCCTCTGGCCACTTATGTGGCTGCCTGATCATTAAATCACTTTTGCCTTCTGAAATCTCATGTGATTTCTTATTGGCAGATAGAAACCTGGATATATATATAACAAAGGGGATTCTGCGAAATATAGTTTGAAGGCTTATAGTTTATGGAAGTATCCCTATAATTGAGTTAAATGAGTGGTGCCCTATAATGGGAGAGATAATGGACAAGAAAACATCTTTTTGGTCCAGGCAGTCTGCCTTTCTGGAAAATCATTCAAAGAATTTAAAGTACTGGGGCTATGGTTTAGCACTTACCTAGCAAGTGTGAGGCCCTGGGTTCAAGCCTCAGCACCACATAAAAATAAATAAATAATGGTTTTGGTTGTTAAGGTCCGCAGGCGAGCGTGAGCAGTGCTGCAACTAGGGGAATCCCCATCGCCAGACCTCCCAGCTCGCATCTCAAGTGTCCGGTGCTGCCGCGCCCCGTAGCCAACTGAGCCTTCATACGTAGTGGCCACAGGATTGAAACGGGGCTTGGGAGAGACAGTCAGGACCCACCCGTTGCATTGGTCACCCAGCAAAGGGAACGAATGGTCATCATTTGCATGGGATACCACCATGGCAGAGAACTGACATCAGGGGCGGAGGAGATAACTTCATTGAAACCAGCGGCGACAGCATCAAATAAATTTATAAGAGTAAACAGTAACTCAGCAGTCAGAACAAGAAGTAACATGAGTAGCATAAAAAAGCAAGGTAGAAAAGGAGTACAAACAATGAAGGACAGCCTAAATATTCAGGAGGACCTAGAGTCACCAGAAAAATGGTCATATAAAGAACTCAAGGAATACCTTAGACAGATGGAATGGAACCTTAAAGAGGATATGAGACAGCAAATCCAAACAGTGAAAGAACACATTGAAAATGAATTACATAAACAGATAAAAGAAGAAGTTAAGCATCTTTATCAGGAGATAGAGATTATAAAAAAAATCAAACAATAATTCTAGAAATGAAGGAAACGATAAACCAAATTAAAAACTCAATTGAGAGTATCACTAACAGAGTGGAACAAGTAGAAGCCAGAACGTCAGATAATGAAAACAAAATATATTATCTTGAAAAGAGTCTAGCCAACTCAGAAAGGCTGGTAAAAAATCACGAGAAAATCATCCAAGAGATATGGGATAACATAAAAAAAACCAAACTTACGAGTCATCAGGATAGAGGAAGGTACAGAGATTCAAACCAAGGGAATGAGTAACCTGCTGAATGAAATAATTACAGAAAACTTTCCAGAAATAAAAAAGGAAATGGATATACAAATTGTAGATGCATACAGGACACCGATCACACAAAATCACAGTAGACCAACGCCAAGACACATTGTTATGAAGATAGCCAATATACAGAACAAAGAGAAAATATTAAAAGCTACAAGAGAAAGGAGGAAGATTACATTCAGGGGTAAACCAATAAGGTTAACAATAGATTTTTCATCACAGATGCTGAAAGCAAGAAGATCCTGGAACAACGTATTTCAAACACTGAAAGACAATGGATGCCAACCAAGAATTCTGTATCCAGCAAAATTAAGCTTCAGGTACGACAACGAAATAAAAATGTTTCATGATAAACAAAAGCTAAAAGAATTTGCAGCCAGAAAACCAGCATTGCAAAGCATCTTGAGCAAAACACTACAAGAGGAAGAAATGAAAAACAATAACCAAAACCATCAGTGGGAAGTGCCTCGGTAATGATGGGGTGGGGGGAAGCTAATCATGGAGAAACAAACTAAATTAAAAAAAAAAAGATAAATAATCAAACATGGCTGGCAGTACAAACCATATCTCAATAGTAACTCTAAACGTTAATGGCTTAAACTCTCCAATAAAGCGACATACGCTGGTAACATGGATTAAAAAAACAAATCCAACAATATGTTGCCTCCAGGAGACACATCTGATTGGAAAAGACATACACAGGCTGAAGGTGAAAGGTTGGGAAAAAATATACCATGCACACAGTCCTCGTAAACAAGCAGGGTTGGCCATCTTCATATTGAAAAAAATTGAATTCAAGACTAAGTTAATCAAAAGGGATAAGGAAGGACATTATATACTGTTAAAAGGAACCATTCACCAACAAGACATAACAATTATCAATATTTATGCACCAAATAATGGTGCTGCGACGTTCATAAAACAAATTCTCCTCAAGTTCAAGAATCAAATAGACCACAACACAATAATTATGGGTGACTTCAACACACCTCTCTCACCATTGAACAGATCCTCCAAACAAAAATTGAATAAAGAAACTAAAGAACTCAATATCACAATCAATAACCTAGACTTAACTGACATATATAGAATATATCAACCATCATCAAATGGATACACGTTCTCAGCACCACATGGATCCTTCTCAAAAATAGACCATATATTATGCCATAGGGCAACCCTCAGTAAATATAAAGGGGTGGAGATAATACCATGCATTTTACCTGATCATAATGGAATGAAACTGGAAATCAATGATAAAAGAAGGAAGGAAAAATCCTACATCACATGGAAAATGAACAGTATGTTACTGAATGATCAATGGGTTACAGAAGACATAAAGGAGGAAATCAAAAAATTCTTAGAGATAAATGAAAATACAGACACAACGTATAGGAATCTATGGGACACAATGAAAGCAGTTTTAAGAGGGAAATTCATCGCCTGGAGGTCATGCCTCAAAAAAATGAAAAACCAACAAATAAATGAGCTCACACTTCATCTCAAAGCCCTAGAAAAGGAAGAGCAAAACAATAGCAAATGTAGCAGAAGGCAAGAAAAAATTAAAATCAGAGTGGAAATCAACGAAATTGACACAAAAGAAACTATTGAAAAAATTAACAAAACTAAAAGTTGGTTCTTCGAAAAAATATATAAGATCGACAGACCCTTAGCAATGCTAATGAAGAGAAGAAGAGAGAGAATTCAAATTACTAACATACGGGATGAAAAAGGCAATATCGCAACAGAAATACAGAAGACAATTAGAAATTATTTTGAAAACCTATATTACAATAAAATAGAAGATAGTGAAGACATCGATAAATTTCTAAAGTCATATGATTTGCCCAGACTGAGTCAGGGGGATACACACAATTTAAACAGACCAATTTCAATGGATGAAATAGAAGAAGCAATCAAAAGACTACCAACCAAGAAAAGCCCAGGACCAGATGGGTATA
Source organism: Spermophilus citellus (assembly GCF_964194105.1). Classification (NCBI taxonomy): domain Eukaryota; kingdom Metazoa; phylum Chordata; class Mammalia; order Rodentia; family Sciuridae; genus Spermophilus; species Spermophilus citellus. Next base: position 118,444,005 of record NC_138188.1, on the reverse strand, counting down.
CAGCGGAGTTTTACAAAACCTTTAAAGAAGAATTAATACCAATACTTTTCAAGTTATTTCAGGAAATAGAAAAAGAGGGAGCTCTGCCAAATTCATTCTATGAGGCCAACATCACCCTGATTCAGAAACCAGACAAAGACACCTCAAAGAAAGAAAACTACAGACCAATATCTCTGATGAACCTAGATGCAAAAATCCTCAATAAAATTCTGGCAAATTGGATACAAAGGCACATCAAAAAAATTGTGCACCATGATCAAGTAGGATTCATCCCTGGGATGAAAGGATGGTTCAATATACGGAAATCAATAAATGTTATTCACCACATCAATAGACTTAAAGATAAGAACCATATGATCATCTCGATAGATGCAGAAAAAGCATTCGATAAAGTACAGCATCCCTTTATGTTCAAAACATTAGAAAAACTAGGGATAACAGGAACTTTCCTCGACATTGTAAAAGCTATCTATGCTAAGCCTCAGGCTAGCATCATTCTGAATGGAGAAAAATTGAAGGCATTCCTTCTAAAATCTGGAACAAGACAGGGATGCCCTCTATCACCACTTGTATTCAATAGAGTTCTCGAAACACTGGCCAAATCAATTAGACAGACAAAAGAAATTAAAGGCATAAAAATAGGAAAAGAAGAACTTAAATTATACTATTTGTGGGAGACATGATTCTATACCTAGAAGACCCAAAAGGGTCTACAAAAAAACTACTAGAACTAATAAATGAATTCAGCAAAGTGGCAGGATATAAAATCAACATGCATAAATCAAAGGCATTTCTGTATATCAGAGACAAAACTTCTGAAACGGAAATGAGGAAAAACTCTCCATTCACAATATCCTCAAAAAAAAAAATAAAATAAAATACTTGGGAATCAACCTAACAAAAGAGGTAAAAGACTTATACAATGAAAACTACAGAACCCTAAAAAGAGAAGTAGAAGAAGATCTTAGAAGATGGAAAAATATACCCTGTTCATGGATAGGCAGAACTAACATCATCAAAATGGCGATATTACCAAAAGCTCTCTATAGGTTTAATGCAATACCAATCAAAATCCCAAAGGCATTTCTTGTAGAAATAGATAAAGCAATCATGAAATTCATATGGAAAAACAAAAGACCCAGAATAGCAAAAGCAATTCTAAGCAGGAAGTGTGAATCAGGCGGTAGAGCGATACCAGATTTCAAACTATATTACAGAGCAATAGTAACAAAAACAGTGTGGTACTGTTACCAAAACAGGCGGGTGGACCAATGGTACAGAATAGAGGACACAGAGACTAATCCACAAAGCTACAACTATCTTATATTTGATAAAGGAGCTAAAAGCATGCAATGGAGGAAGGATAGCATCTTCAACAAATGGTGTTGGGAAAACTGGAAATCCATATGCAACAAAATGAAACTGAATCCCCTCCTCTCGCCATGCACAAAAGTTAACTCAAAGTGGATCAAGGAGCTAGATATCAAATCAGAGACTCTGTGTCTGATAGAAGAAAAAGTTGGCTCCGATCTACATATTGTGGGGTCGGGCTCCAAATTCCTTAATAGGACACCCATACCACAAGAGTTAATAATAAGAATCAACAAATGGGACTTACTTAAACTGAAAAATTTTTTTCTCAGCAAGAGAAACAATAAGAGAGGTAAATAGGGAGCCTACATCATGGGAAAAAATTTTTACTCCTCACACTTCAGATAGAGCCCTAATATCCAGAGTATACAAAGAACTCAAAAAATTAGAGAATAAGATAACAAATAACCCAATCAACAAATGGGTCAAGGACCTGAACAGACACTTCTCAGAGGAGGACATACAATCAATCAACAAGTACATGAAAAAATGCCAAACATCGCTAGCAGTCAGAGAAATGCAAATCAAAACCACCCTAAGATACCATCTCACTCCAGTAAGATTGGCAGCCATTATGAAGTTAAACAACAACAAGTGCTGGTGAGGATGTGGGGGAAAGGGTACACTTGTACATTGCTGGTGGGACTGCAAACTGGTACGGCCAATTTGGAAAGCAGTATGGAGATTCCTGGGAAAGCTGGGAATGGAACCACCATTTGACCCAGCTATTGTCCTTCTTGGACTATTCCCTGAAGACCTTAAAAGAGTGTACTACAGGGATACTGCCACATTGATGTTCATAGCAGCACAATTCACAATTGCTAGACTGTGGAACCAACCCAGATGCCCTTCAATAGATGAATGGATAAAAAAAATGTGGCATTTATACACCATGGAGTATCATGCAGCACTAAAAAATGACAAAATCATGGAATTTGCAGGGAAATGGACGGTACTAGAGCAGATTATGCTTAGTGAAGCTAGCCAATCCCTAAAAAACAAATACCAAATGTCTTCTTTGATATAATGAGAGCAACTAAGAATAGAGCAGGAAGAAAAGATTAACATTAAACAGAGATATGAGGTGGGAGGGAAAGGAAGAGAAAAGGGAAATTGCATGGAAATGGAGGGAGACCCTCATTGTCATACAAAATTACATATAAGAGGTTGTGAGGGGAATGGGAAAATAAACAAGGAGAGAAATGAATTACAGTAGATGGGGTAGAGAGAGAAGATGGGAGGGGAGGGGAGGGAGGTTAGTAGAGGATAGGAAAGGTAGCAGAATACAACAGTCACTAATATGGCATTATGTAAAAATGTGGATGTGTAACCGATGTGATACTGCAATCTGTATTTGGGGTAAAAATGGGAGTTCATAACCCACTTCAATCTAATGTATGAAATATGATATGTCAAGAGCTTTGTAATGTTTTGAACAACCAATAAAAAAGAAGAAAAACATAAATAAATAAATAAAATAAAGATATTGTTTCCATCTACAACTAAAAAAAAATAAAAAAAAAGAAAATTAGAAAAAAACAATACATGGCTAAATTTTACCATTGAACATGTGATAAAAATAACATGTACTCCCTCTCCTACCAGAGTGTGAAGTTTGTTTTCATTATTAATGTTTTTCTCAGTGGTTTCACTGTAAGGTACTACCTGATGAAGACATCTCTCTATTTTCTAAACCTTACACTTCTTTTGTTTCTTCTCTCACTATGACCAGTTGGTTTTAATTAGACTACTATGATTTTTTTTATGATGTGGATCCCACCTTGGCCACAGTTTATTGTTCCATTTATGGAACATATTATAGGTAGGCCAATCAGAATGTTTTTCTTCCCTTTGGAAAAACAGTTTATTGGTCTAGAGGTACGTTCATGAATGGTCATTCAGAATCACTCAGAACTCTTCTTAGTACTCCTTGAAGTTTAATTGAAAAAGAGTGTCTTTATCTTTTGATGGAAATATTTAAGAATTATTGGCAGCAATCTTTCTCATTATTGGGAAAGGCTAATTTGCAGTAGGAGGAAAGGAAAGTGATATATACAGAACAAAACAGCATAAAAGGAAAAGATATGGGAAGAGAGAGGTGTGTGCTCATGTTCTAGTTCCTGATTCTAGTTGTTTCAGTCTAGCCTCCTCCCTCTTCTCTCAGGGTTCACCAGCTCAACTCCTGTTTTGTTTGGGAGAACCAATTACCATTATATTTTAATCTCTGCCTCAGTTTCTTTCTAACTAGTTCAAATCAAATTTATGCTGCTTGAAAATAAAAATATAAAATAAAAATAAAAATAAATAAAATATATATACATATATAGTTTATTACTCTGGAACATGTATAACTCACCTTTGTGAATCTTCCCAAACCCACTTATTTTGTAAAGAGGTCATTTGTGCTGCTCTCAAGCATGACATGCATACTTCCTGGTGGGATCGGTCAACTGTCAAGTTCGATTCTTCATGTTTGGATGCTTTTAGTCTCTGTTGTGAGTACTGTATGTGTACTCCTAAGTATTTTATAAAAATAGATCTCTTAGTGGCCAATGCATCCAAGAATTTTCTTTTACATTTTAAAGATTAAAAAAATGTTTAGAGAAGTGATGTCACTGATCATCAAAAAGTGAGATTTGAATTCAAGGGACTTAGCTTTCTCATAAAGTACTTTGGTGTAAATTAAGAAGAAGTAGCCTGATATTGGGCACAACATTGAACCAGGATGCATGAATTGATGAGCAAAGCATAAATTATATTTCAAAATATACTGTCTTCACCAGATGGTTTTCTTTGTGTAGTGACAAATCTTGGCAACAACTACATGGCATCGGACAGAACTCATGTCCTTGAGTGGACTTGAACTTTTGACTTTAAGTTCAGAGATTTCTTTTTTATCCAGTCAGCCTGCATCTACATCTGCAGTTAAAGCTTCCACTTAAGACTCCCAAAGCACAAGAAATAAAATCAAGAATCAATAAATGGGATGGATTCAAACTGAAAAGCTTCTTCTCAGAAAAAGAAACAACAAGTGAGGTGAATAGAGAGCCTACATCTTGGGAGCAAATTTTTACCACAGGTACACCAGATAGACCACCAATCTTCAGGATTTATAAAAAACTAAAAAACCTTAACATCCCCAAAATAAATAACTAATCAATAAATGGGCTGAGCAACACTTCTCAGAAGATGAACAATTGATCAACAAATATTTGAAAAAAATGTTCAACATCTCTAGCATTTAGAGAAATGCAAGTCAAAAGTACTCTAAGATTTCATCTCACTCCAGTCAGAATGGCAGCTATCAAGAATACAAAAAATAGTGTTGTTGAGGATGTGGAGAAGAAGGCACACTCATACATTGCTGGTGGGTCTGCAAATTGATACAACCATTATGGAAAGCAGTATGGAGAATCCTTAAAAAACGTGAAATGGAACCACCATTTGACCCAGCTATCCCACTCCTTGGTTTATACCCAAAGGATTTAAAAACAGCCTACTACAGTGACACAGCCACATAAATGTTTATAGCAGTTCAATTCTCAACAGCTAAACTGTGGAGCCAACATAGGTGCCCTTCAATAGATGAATGATAAAGAAATTGTGGTATATATACACATTGAAATATTACTCAGCATTAAAGAGAATAAAATCATGGCATTTGCAGGTAAGTGGATGGAGTTGGAGAATATAATGCTAAGTGAAGTAAGCCAATCTTAAAAATCCAAAGGCTGAATGTTTTCTCTGATAAGTGGATGCTGATCCATGACGGGGTGGGGTGGGGAGCTTGGGAGAAATAGAGGAACTTTGGATAAGGCAAAAGGGAGGGAGTGGAAGGGAGGTGTAATGGGGGCAGGAAAGATGGTGGAATGAGATGAACATCATTACCCTAGATGCATGTATGAAGACATGAATGATGTGACTCTACTTTGTGTACAACCAAAGAAATGAAAAATTGTGCTTCATTTGTGTACTATCAATTGAAATGCATTCTGCTGTCTTATATAAGAAATTATAACACATAAATAAATTTTAAAAAGAGCTTCCACTCATATTTCATGGTCAAATCAAGCCACGGCCATGCCCAACTTTGACAGGTGGATAAGTGCAATCGACCATGTACTCAGAAGCAGAGGATATCTACATATTGGTGAACAACTTTAATCATTACCATAAGAACTTCAAAGTGTCAGGACTTAAGATTTTGTAGTTAGAGGTAATGATCAATGCAGCTCAGGCAGCTAAGTCCATTGCATACCTCTGCAGCCTTAGATCAGATATGAGTCAGTACTAAGGAAAAGATTGACTGTCTTTCTCTGTCTCTTTCTCTCTATCTCTGTATGTCTGTCCGTCTCTCTCTGTTTTTGCTACTACTTCAGTCACTAAGTTTGAGAACTCCAAACAGAAATAATTCTATTCCTTTATATTTTGCTGAGCATTGTAGATAAGCTCCTCTGAAGTATGATTTAATGTTAAAGCTAAGAGTAGAGTACTATTTATGCAACCTTCCATACAGGGTTACTGTGAACCTCAAATGAAATAATGGTTATATCTGGCAAATATTTCAAGGTGTTATTTTTATTGTTTTCCTCTTTGAACTTCCAAGAGTATTTCTGAATGACTTTTCAGATGATTGGCTGATTGACTGATTCGTGTGAGACCATAAATCCCCATTTTTAGATAATGTAAAGGCTGCTCTTGGAACAGATTTTCATAAGCATTTATCAAATGAAATACTTGATAAGGGTGGTAGGAGGGAATCGGTCTGGGGTCGAAAGTAAGGATGCTTAGGACTAGTCAGCAATAAGAACGTGGCTCTGATGGAAAAATAAAGCAGCATATAGTACAAATGTGAGCTGCTGAGGTCTGCTCTGTGATTCTCTTTAATAACGGAGTTGAGATGTGTTAATGAGCATGACACAGGGCACACAGCCATCAAGTGAATTAGTCATAGCTTGATTCTTTTATGTGCCTTGTCTAATGGCAAACATTACCCAGCAATCACAGCAGCAGCACTCTCAGATGGTGCAGAAGGTGTGGAAGGAAGTAATGAGGCTGCCTAAAAACTGTTTTACAGAGCCCTGCACCAATTCACAACAGATAATAGAACTCAGAGCCAGACAGATAATAGAAGCGACAGCCATTTATTGCTAAGAGACTGTCTGAATATTTGTGCATAAAATAGCCCACTCCAAGTTCTTTAATCACATTTCCTGAGCAAGAGTGGCAAAAAGGAAAGCCACGTGGCAGGCTACTTCCATTAGTGTGTTCTAAATGAGTACAAAGAACAGAAATGAGTAGACACGAAGGAAAAGAACACTCACAGAAACTGCAGATCAGAAACAGCTCCTGGCTGTTTGAATCCAGCAAATTGGGATATCTTCTCCTTGGGACTAGGATGGGGTATGGGAAAGTGATTTCATCCTGGGTCATTTGATATTCAGGATTGTTGTAAAGTATCTTAGTTTATAATTAGTTTTGACTCCTAAAAAAGAAGATGGTGCACTCAGATCTTGTTCTTTCCAACTTTAAGTCTACACTTTGGCATTTTTTAAGTATTATGGTGAGTGGATGGGGAAATGTACTTGGTGAAGGCTTATAGGGTGGAATGCACAGTTTCTATAAAAGTCAACGATTTTATCTCTTGTCAGAGAGTTCCACCAAGGGACCCATAAGGAAGCATTCATGTCACAGGCTGCTCCTAATGTAATGTGAAACCTTGGCTTTTCATATTTTCTTCTCATTCTGTCTGAAATGTGTTGGTACCATATTTTTTTTTATTAGTTGCTCAAAACATTACAATGATCTTGACATATCATACATTTGATTCAAGTGGGGTATGAATTTCTTTTTTTTTTCACGTGTACAAATTGCAGTATCACATTGGTTTTACAGCCACGTTTATACATACAGCCATAATAGTGTCTATTGTATTCTGCTACCCTTCCTATTCCCCCCTCCCCTCCCTTCCCCTCACATCACCTCTCTCTACCCACTCTATGACACTTTTCTCTCTCTCTCTCTTTTCTTTCTCACACCATCTTATATGTAATTTTGCATAACAGTGGGGGGTCTCCTTCCATCTTCCATGCGATTCCCCTTCTCTCTCCCATTCCCATGCATCTCTCATCCCTATTTAATGGTAATCTTCTTCTCATGCTCTTCCTCCCTGCTCTGTTTTGAGTCGCCCCCTTATATCAAAGAAGACATTCGGCACTTGCTCCTTAGGGATTGGCTAGCTTCACTCAGCATAATCTGCTCTAATGCCATCCATTTCCCTGCAAATGCCATGATTTTGTTATTTTTTAGTGCTGAGTAATATTCCATTGTGTATAAATTCCACATTTTTTATCCATTCATCTATTGAAGGGCATCTGGGTTGGTTCCACAGTCTAGCTATTGTGAATTGTGCTGCTATGAACATTGATATAGCTGTGTCCCTGTAATATGCTCTTTTAAGGTCTTTTGGGAATAGTCTGAGAAGGGGAATAGCTGGCTCAAATGGTGGTTCCATTCCCAGCTTTCCAAGGAATCTCCATACTGCTTTCCAAATTGGCTGCACCAATTTGCAGTCCCACCAGCAATGCACAAGTGTACCCTTTTCCCCACATCCTCGCCAGCACTTTTTTAAATCTTTATTTATTTTATTTTATTTTTTATGTGGTGCTGAGGATCGAACCCAGTGCCTCACCCATGCTAAGCAAACACTCTACCACTGAGCCACAATCCTAACCCCTGGTACCATATTTTAAGAGGGACATTAACCAGATGAAGTTCATTCAAAATAAGATGTCCAAACTATCACTGGAGTATAAAATTATCTCATTGGAAAATGGTCAGAGTACCTGAAGATTTAAATAAGGAGGAGAGTAAGTTGGTAGGTTAACAAGAGTATTAGATAATTGATTACTATTCCTTAATAGGAATGCAGTGTGTTCTATAGAACTTAAGGAAGTAGAAAGGAATGAATAAATCAAAGTAGGTCAACTTTAAACCTGATTCTAATAATCATTTGGCAGTGATTAGAGAGGTCCAGGAATTGAACGAACTGTCAGCATCAAGTGTGGTGAGCCCTCTCTCTGTCAGTGAATATGTTCAAAGAGAAGCGAAAAAGCCACTTGCCCAGGATACTATAGGGAAAAGTTAGGCTTGAGATTCATCCTAATAAATGTGATGTCCACTTAAATACAGAGTGTCAATACTCTTCTTTCTAGTCTTCTCAGTGAAGTTCTTGATGGATTGTAGCCTGTATCCCAGAAGATGACCAAGAATGGAAAAGTGAAACCTTTAAAAGCTGCATTTGAAATTGTGATTTTTATCTCATAAGATCAGAAAGATTTCTTTTTTTTTACATTATAACTATAAAAGCAAGACAGCATTATTATTGTTATTATTGAGACAAAACATACATTTTTGTACATTCCTTTGTTTTCCCTGGAGTTGGTAGTTACCTTGTTTGTTGATTTTTTCTTCCTTTTTAAGTACAATTAACTCTCACATGCTCTCCCAGTTTTATAAAATATTCTGAATTACTAATTCATGCACAATTGAATGCAGTAGGCATCCATCACACATACTTGTAACAATTTAAAACCCATCTGTAAGCTACGTATCTAAAAATCTATTCTTTCTCTTTTATTAATTGAATGCTGATGTTTGTTCGGGTTAGCAATATGTGCAGCTTTAAAGATTTTTTTGTAGTAAATATAGTCCATAAAATACAAATTTCCACAAAGATATAAGTAGCTGTCTCTTGGGGATTTGGAAATAATATTTCTTTGTTTTAAAGGCGCTGAATGTCCATCCTTGTTACCACTGACACCATCTTTTTCCACTACAATTTTCTTCTTTCTCTTCTTTTTTCTCTCCAACATCTTCTTGTCTGAATAGGAGGTTTTAGGTGAGGGGTCAAGCAGACTTTATACAACATGAGGAAATCATAAGAATAAAGACATAAGGAGCAGAGGTTGGAAAGAGACTGGGATATTAATGGTATCACAAAACCTAGTCCAGGAATTTAGTTCTCCAATCCTGTTTAAAGGTAGAGCACAGTCTATTTGATTCACCAACTTTGACCAGGTTTCTAAGATATCCAACCCAATGAAACCCTAACTGATACCAGTGACATTACACATGTGAATTTTTCTAGAAATTATATTAGGGCATGTGCCTAACCACTTAAGAAATAAATGAAGCAGAATATTTACCTCACTTTTTACACCAAAATTAATTAAAGATACACTAATAATATAAATGAGAGAGAGAGAGAGAGAGAGAGAGAGAGAGAGAGAGAGAGAAAGAAAGAGAGAAGAAACCATTAAAGTTTTAAAAAACATAAATTTTATAAAATGCAATTACATATTATGGAAGATTGTCCTAAGTCTCACCAAAATCTCCAAAATAAAATGATTACTATATTAAACACATGTTAATTAAAAAATGTCTGGATATTCAAATTAAAAAAATATTATTTAGTTGGAAAATGATTGCCTAAAGCAGAGAGATAATCTCCTTAATATATAAGGAACTGTTAAATAGTAACAGGAAAAAAAGCCTTAGACTAATAGAAAAATTGGAAAAGGAAAGAAATGGACAATTTCAAGAAAAAGGAAAGCAGCAAAAGCTTGTCACAAAGCACACTAAAAAATAAAATAAATAACAAATACAACTTGAAGAAAATAATGAAAGAAGTCACTTTAAATGTTATAAGTAATATCTTCACAGAGATAAGAGAAAATAGATCCTCTCAGTAATAATAATATGGTGTTTCATGTATTTAAAAACAAAACAATTAGAGGACAGAAGAGCTTTTGAAAAATTGATAATATGGTAAAAAATGACTAAAGAATAGTTGGTGTATTAAATTAAGGAATTAACCAGGAAATTAGAATTAAAACATAATAAGGTAGTCAATAAGAGAGAAAAGAGAAGAAAATGGAAAAGGTCAAATGATAAGCTCCAACAACTAGGAGTTCCAGAAAGAAAGACCACACTTAACAGGGAGAAACAAATTAACAGCAATATATATATATATATATATATATATATATATATATATATATATATATATATATATATTTAAATAGCCAAGACGCAATGGAGTTGATTTTTCATATTGAAAGTGGCTATCACAATAAGTAGAAAAAGACCCAGAATACCATGGACAAACAGAATTTTCTAAGAACTGCTGGAAGAGAGGAAATGACACATACAAAAAGGATCAGAAGTCCAAGTGGTGTATCCATCTATTCCTATTCCATATTTTATTACAAAATTTGATAAGAAAATGATGTAGGTAATTATCAAATACTTTTTCTCCTGAAATTGATTATTATGATTGCTTTTTCTATTTCTATGAGGATATTGTTGGGATTTTAATTGGATTTGCATTAAATCTGTATAATGCTTTTGATAATATGGCCATTTTGACAATATCAATTCATCCTATCCAAGAACATGGGAGATCTTTCCATCTTCTAAGGTCTTCTTCAATGTGTTTTTTTATTGTTCTGTACATTGTATAGGTATTTCTTCTCTTTTGTTAGATTGATTCTCAAGTATTTTATTGATTGATTGACTGATTTTTTGAGGCTATAAAGAAGGAGGTAATTTTCCAAATTTCTCTAATTTCTGAGAGTTCATCACTAATGTATAGAAATGCATTTGATTTATTGGCGTTGATTATATATCCTGTTAATTTTCTGAATTCATTTATTAATTCTAGAAGTTTTCTAATGGAGTTCTTTGAATCTTCTAAGTATAGAATCATGTCGTTGGCAAATAGTGATAGTTTGAGTTCTTCTTTTCCTATTCTTATCCCTTTAACTTCTTTTGTCTTGTCTAATTGCTCTGGCTAGAGTTTCAAGGACTATGTTGAATAGTAGTGAAGAGAGAGGGCATTTTTGTCTTATTCCAGTTCTTAGAGGAAATGCTTCTAATTTTTCTCTATTTAGAATAACGTTGGCCTTGGGCACATCCATCTATAGATAGCTTTTACAATGTTGAGGTATTTTCCTACTGTCCCTAGTTTTTCTAGTGTTCTGGATATGAAATGGTGTTGTATTTTATCAAATGCTTTTTCTGCATCTATTGAGATCATCATATGATTTTTATGTTTAAATCTATTGATGTGATGACTGACATTTATTGATTTCCAGATATTGAACCAACCTTGCAACCCTGGGATGAACTCCACTTGATCATGGTGCACTATCTTTTTAAAAATATGTTTTAGTTGTCAATGGACCTTTATTTTTTTAAAAAATTTATTTATATGCAGTGCTGAGTATCGAATCTTGTATCTCACACATGCTAGGCAAGTGCTCTATCACTGAGCCACAACCCCAGCCCCTGCACTCTCTTTTTAACATGTTTCTGTATGCGATTTGCCAGAATTTTATTGAGAATTTTTGTATGTATTTTCATCAGGGATATTGGTGTGAAGTTTTTTTTTTTGTTGTTGTTGTTGTTGTTGTGTCTTTGTCTGGCTTAGGTATAAGTGTGATACTAGCTTCATAGAATAAGTTTGTAAGGGTTTACTCCTTTTCTGTTTAATGCAATAATGTGAGGAGTATTGGTTTTAATTCTTCTTTGAAAGTTTTGTAGAACTCGGCTAAGAATCCATCTGGTCCTGGGACTTTCTTGGTTGGTAGGCTTTTGATGGTGTCTTCTATTGCATTGCTTAAAATCGATCTGTTTAAATTGTGTATGTTCTCCTGGTTCAGTTTGGGCAGATAATATTTTCTAGAAATTTGTTGGTGTCATTGAGATTTTCTGTTTTATTAAAGTATAAATTTTCACAATAGTTTCTAATTATCTTCTATACTTCAGTAGTATCTGTCATGATATTCCGTTTTTCATTATAGATTTTAGTAATTTGAGTTTTCCACAGAGTACATTTTAAATTGGGTGTTAAGGAAAGTTCTTTGTAAGGAAATAGAATGTAAACTGCAGCTAGAAATACCAGAAGGAACCAGTTTTGAGGAGGCTAGGGCAAGGAAAAGTGATAGTTATATAAAGGCCCCACGTGGGAAGGAGGTTGGGTTGTTTGGAAAACATAAAGTAGGCCATTATGGCTGGAACATAGAAAACAAGTATAATAAGTATTTCATGATTTAGAAAAGTAGGAAGAGTCCAGAGCATTCTAGGGTTTTATAGGTCATGGTAAAGAACTTGCGTGAAGACACTAGATGGTTTTGGGAAAGAGGGTGATATAGTCTAAATTACATTAAAATACAAATCTGTTTTACTGCTGCATGGAAAAAAATCATTGAAGCCAAGAAAAAGGTAGTGAAACTAGTTAGGCAGGTGTTGTGGTTGTTCAGGTGAGTGTAAGAGGTGGCTTGTTCTGGGGAGGGAGCAGGGGAAGAAGAAAGATTTGGTACATACTTTGAAGGTGGAGATTACTGATGGGCTGTTGAATTGGACAGGGTGTAGGTGAGGGAAAGCTAAGGATCCTGGACTTCTGTGAGTGAAGGGCAGCTGCTGGAATCTGAGCACTATTCATTTATTGGAGTGTTTTTTTTTTTTTAAAGAGAGAGTGAGAGAGGGGAGAGAGAGAGAGAGAGAGAGAGAGAGAGAGAGAGAGAGAGAGAGAGAGAGAATTTTTTTTAAATATTTATTTTTTAGTTCTCGGCGGACACAACATCTTTGTTTGTATGTGGTGCTGAGGATCGAACCCGGGCCGCACGCATGCCAGGCGAGCACGCTACCGCTTGAGCCACATCCCCAGCCCCTTTTATTGGAGTGTTTATACCCTATCTAGGATAAGTGGCACAGAAAATATGCCATTCTGAAGTGAGCAAAGCACTTCCTTACAGCACTTCCTTCTCCACTACAATGTGGACTTGCATAGTAGTTAGGAACATGTCTGGGAGCCATATTGCTTGACTATGTACTTCATCCATCCTGCCACATGTAAGAACACAAGTCAAATTCACTTCATTGCCCTGATTTCCTCATGGAGGATGGTAAGTGATATATACTTCATAGAATTTTCTGAGATAGCACATGAAAAGCAGTTAGAAAAGTGTCTGTCAAGAAACAATAGCATTTACATTCACTAAACACTTTAAATGTCTATAAAATTCCATTTTATGGATGTATTAGAAATAGATTGAGGGCTTACATATTATTCCTCCAGATTTTTCTTTACTTTCTTGGATATTTAGATTATTTCTAATTCCACTAGCTATCCTTCTGTAATGAACAATCTTTCACATATGTGTTTCCTGCTGTCATGCTTATCCATTTAGGATAAATTTCTACCGGTTGGATTTGCAACTCAAATAACCTAGAAGATACAAGTTAAGGCTTTGGTTATACCAAAGTATTCTCCTATCAGCTGAATATTTCCTGTTACCCAAGCCAAATTCACATATTACAATGGGAAAAGAAAAAAACAACACACTTATCTGTTCGATAAAAAAAAATGTGTCCTTAGGTCAGGCCCAGCCCAGATTCACCCACACGGACCTGCATGAGACCCAGGCTCACAGAAGGTATGGGTCCATCTCTCCACGTGCAGACACCCACAGGAGCTCAGCCTCTGTCCCAGGACTGCCCCTGCTGACTAGCAGACTACTGCGGGAAGTCAGGCCCAGCCAAGAACCACCCACTTGAACCTGCGTGGGACCCAGTTTCACAGTATGCTAGAGTCCATCCCTTCACAGGCAGGCACCCAACAGAGCCCAGCTTCCAGCACAGAACACCCCTACCAATCTGCATCTCAGAGCAGGCATCCCAAAGAGAGTGTGAGGTCCACCCTTTCAGCCCCATCTCTGTGAGACATTGCTTCCATCTTGGGGCACCTTAACTACTATCTCTGGTTAGGTTGGCTATTGCCACCACCACCTTTAGATTCAGTAGCATACATTGAGGGACACTAACTGGGGCTGGAGGCCCATCAAGGTGAGATACAGACAATCTGCATGGGTACTACAAAAATATAGGGAAGAAACTGTAATGTCTCAGATCCACACTGCAAGAAAGAAAGACACATAAACAACATGAAAAAACAAGGGAGGAAAGTGCCCCAAACAAACCAGGATACTACAATAACAGAACCCATGGATAGAGAAGTTGAGGAAATGTCAGAGAACGAGTTCAGAGGTTCATAATTAAAATAATCTGTGAATTAAAAAATGACCAAAATGGCAAAAATTGATCACTCCAACAAAGAGATAAAAGAGCAAATACAGGTGGCAAAAGATTACTTCAAGAAAGAGATAGAGACTCTGAAAAAAAAGTCAGAAATCCTTGAAATGAAGGATACAATAAACCAAATAAAAAACTCAATAGAATGCATAACCAACACACTAGATCATTTGGAAGAAAGAACATCAGATAATGAAGACAAAGTATACAATCTTGGAAATAAAGTTGATCACACAGTGTAGATAGTAAGAAACCATGAACAGAACATCCAAGAATTATGGGACAGCATCAAAAGACCAAATATAAGAGTTACAGGAATAGAGGAAGGCACAGAGTTTCAAACCAAATGAATGCAATATCTCTTCAATGAGATAATATCAGAAAATTTACCAAGCATGAAAAATAAATTGGAAAACCAAAAGCAAGAGGCTTATAGGACACCAAATGTGCAAAATTTCAACAAATCTATACCAAGGCACTTTATAATGAAAAGCCTAGCATACAGAATAAAGGTAGAATCTTAAAAGCCACAAGAGAGAGGAATCAGATCACATATAGGGTGAAACCAATTTGTATCTCAGCAGATTTTTCAACCCAGACCCTCAAAGCCAGGGTACCATGGAACAACATATACCAAGCTCTGAAAGAAAATGGATGTCAAGAATCTTATATGTAGCAAAATTAAGCTTTAGATTTGATGATGAAATAAAAACCTTCCATGATAAACAAATGACAAAAGAATTTACAACTAGAAAGTCTGTACTACAGAACATTATCAGCAAAATATTCCATGAAGAGGAAATAAAAACCAATGATGAAAATAAGCAGAGGGAGGGATTACACTAAAGGAAAGTCTAATCAGAGGAGAAACCAAGTCACATTAAATACCAAAATAAACAAAATGGCTGAGAATACAAATCATGTCTCAATAATAACCCTGAATGTTAATGGCTTAAAATCACCAATCAAAAGACATAGACCAGTAGATTGGATTAAAAAACCCAATAATATGCTGCCCCTAAGAGACTCATAGAAAAAGAAATCCATAGACTGATTGTGAAGTGTTGGGAAAAATCATACCACTCACATGGGCTGTGGAAGCAAGCAGGGGTTTCCATCCTCATATAAAATAAAGTAGACTTCAAGGTAAAGTCAATCTTTAGAAGGACACTACATACTGCTCAATGGAACCATACACCAACAAGACTTAACAACTATAAATATATATGCCCCAAACAAGAGAGCATCTATGTTCATCAAATAAACTCTTCTCAAGTTCAAGAGTCAAATAGACCAAAACACAATAATTTTGGGTGACTTTAACACACCTCTTTCATTACTAGATAGATCTTCCAAACAAAAGCTGAACAAAGAAACTATAGAACATATATATATAATATTTCATCCTTCAACAAGAGAATGCACTTTCTTAGCAGCACATGGATCCTTCTCTAAAATAGACCATATATTATGCCACAAAGCAATTCTTAGCAAATATAAAAAAGTAGAGATACTACCCTGCCTTCTATCAGATCATAATAGAATGAAATTAGAAATCAATGATAAAATAAGAAATAAAAGCTACTCCAACACCAGGAGACTAAATAGTGCTACTGAATGAGCAATGGGTTGAAGAATACCTTAAGGAGGAGATTAAAAAAATCTTTAGAGATGAATGAGAATGCAGATACAATACATTGAAATCTCTGCGACACTATGAAAGCAGTTCTAAGAGGAAAATTTATTGCATGGAGTTCATTCCTTAAAAGAAGAAAAAGTCAACAAATACATGACTTAAAATTACATCTCAAAGCCCTAGAAAAAGAACAAATCTACACCAAAAGCAGTAGAGGAAAGGAATAATTAAAATCAGAGATGAAAGCAATGAAACAGAAACAAAAGAAACAACTGAAAATATTGACAGAACAAAAAGTTGGTTCTTTGAAAAAATAAATAAAATTGACAAACCCTTAGCCATGCTAATAAAGAGATGGGGAGAGAAAACTCATATTACTAACATACGTGATGAAAAAGAAAAATTATAACAGACACTGCAGAAATAAAGAAGATAATTATAAATTATTTTGAAAATTTGTTACTCCAATAAAAATAGAAAATATTGAAGGCATCAGCAAATCTCTAGAGTCATATAATTTGCCCAAATTGAATCAGCATTGTAAACACAATTTAAACAGATCAATTTCAAGTGATGAAATAGAAGATGCCATCAAAAAGTCTACCAACCAAGAAAGGCCCAGGACTGGATGGATACACAGGTGAGTTCTACAAGACCTTTAAAGACAAACTAACACTAATAATCTTCAATTTATTTCAGAAAATAGAAAAGAGGGAGCACTTGCAAACTCATTCTATGAGGCCAATATCACCCTGACTCAAAACCAGGCACAGAAATATCAAAAAAAGAAAACTTCAGACCAATATCTCTAATGAACATAGATACAAAAATTCTCAATAAAATTCTGGCAAATCAAATACAAAAACATATCAAAAATATCATGCACCACAATCAAGTGGGATTCATCCCAGGGATGGAAAGTTGGTTCAACATACAGAAATAAATAATTATAAATCATCACATCAATAGAGTTACAGATAAGAATCCGATGATCATCTCAATAGATGCAGAAAAAACATTTGACAAAATACAGCACCCCTTCATGTTCAAAACACTAGAAAAACTAGGGATAACAGGAACATATCTCAACATCATAAAGGCTATCTATGCTAAGCCCCAGGCAAACATCATTCTAAATGGAGAAAAATTGAAGGCATTCCCTCTAAAAACTGGAACAAGACAGAGATGCCCTCTTTCACCACTTCTATTTAACACAGTTCTGGAAACACTGGCCAGAGCAATTAGACAGACAAAAGAAATTAAAGAGATACACATAGGAAAAGAAGAACTCAAATTAACACTATTTGCTGATATGTTTCTATACCTAGAAGACCTAAAATGTTTCACCAGAAAACTTCTAGAACTAGTAAATGAATTCAGCAATATAGCAGGTTATAAAATCAACACCCATAAATCAAAATTTCTGTATATCAGTGACAAATCCTGAAAAAGGGAAATGAGGAAAACTACTCCATTTATAATAGCCCCCCAAAATTGGTAATCAACTTAATGAAAGAGGTGAAAGTTCTATATAATGAAAATTACAGAACCCTAAAGAAAGAAATCAAAGAAGACCTCAGAAGATGGAACGATCTAACTTGCTTTTGGATAGGCAGAATTAATATTATCAAAATGACCATACTACCAAAAGTACTGTACAAATTTAATGCAATTCTGATCAAAATCCAAATGGCATTTCTCATAGAAACAGAAAAAGCAGTCATGAAATTTATTTGGAAAAATGAGAGACCCAGAATAGTTAAAGCAATTCTTAGCAGGAAGAGTGAAGCAGGTGGTATCACTATACCAGAACTTAAACTATACTACAGAGCAATAGTAACAAAAACCGCATGGTATTGGCACCAAAACAGACTGGTAGACCCATGGTACAGAACAGAGGACACAGAGACTAACCCACAAAATTACAGTTTTCTTATATTAGACAAAGGTGCCAAAAACATGCATTGGAGAAAACATAGCCTCTTCAAAAAATGGTGCTGGGAAAACTGAAAATCCACGTGCAACAAAATGAAATTACACTCCTATCTCTCACCATGAACAAAACTCAACTCAAAATATATCAAGGACTTGGGGCTAAAACAGGAGACCTTGTGTCTAATAGAAAAAAAAGTAGGTCCTAATCTCCATCATGCGGAATTAGGCTCTAACTTCCTTAATATGACTCCTATGGCACAAGAATTAACATCAAAAATTAATAAATGGGATGGACTCAAACTAAAAAGTTTCTTCTCATCAAAAGAATCTGTGAGGTGAATAGAGAGCCTACATCTTGGGAAGAAATCTTTAATCCTCCCACATCAAATAGACACTAATCTCTAGGGTATATAAAGAACTCAAAAAGCTAAGCACCAAACAAACAAACAAACAAACAAACAAAACAAATAACTCAGTCAATAAATAGGCCAAAGACCTGAACAGACACTTCTCAGAAGATGATACAAAATCAATGAAAAAATATATGAAAAAATGTTCATCATTGCTATCAATTAGAAAAATGCAAATCAAAACTACTCTAAGGTTTCATCTCACTCCAGTCAGAATGGCAGCTATAAAGAATACAAACAACAATAAGTGTTGGTGAGGATGTAGGGAAGAAGGTACACTCATACACTGCTGGTGGGACTGCAAATTGTAGTATGAAGATTATTAAAAGCAGTATGAAGATTTTTTTGAAATCTGGGAATGGAACCACCATTTGATCCAGCTATCCTTCTCCTCAGTCTATACCCCAAGGGACTTAAAAACAGCATACTATAGGGACACAGCCACATAAATGTTTATTAGCAGCACAATTCCCAATAGCTAAACTCTGGAACCAACCTAGATGCCCTTCAATAGATGAATGGATAAAAAATGTGGCATATGTACACAAAAATGGAACATTACTCAGCAATAAAAGAATAACATCATGGCATTTGCAGGTAAATGGATGGAGTTAGCAAATCCCCCCCCCCTCCAAAAAAAAAAAAACAAAAAAAACAACAAATGCTACATGTTTTCTCTGATATAAGGATGCTGGTTCTTAGTCGGGTAGGGAGGGGGAGTATGGGAGGAATTGATGAACTCTAGATAGGGTAGAGGGGTGGGAAAGGAAGGGAGGGGGCATGGAGTTAGAAATGATGGTGGAATGTGATGGACATTGTTATCCAAAGTATATGTATGAAGACACAAATTGGTGTGAATGTATACAACCAGAGATATGAAAAAATGTGCTCTATATGTGTACTATGAATTGTAATGCATTCTGCTGTCATATATAAATAATAAATTAATAAAAAAATGAATCCTTATTAACTAAAATGACTTTAAAAATTGTTGAATAGAATGAATGTGATATGTAAAAGTTAGCCATAGGCCATTTTTCTATTGAAATATTTGTCTTTCTTCTTTTGATTATTAGTAGTAAATACCTGCTACAACTTATGCTTCAATCTGATTTAGTTTATCAATTGGTTTTATTGTTGGATTCAATATTTACATATTTTACTAGATAGTATCTGTCTTCCTCATCCAAATATCATATAGATATAAACCATTTCATTTACTTATTTATTTTTGGTGCTGGGGATTGAACCCAGGGCCTTGTGCTTGCGAGACAAGCACTTTACCAACTGAGCTATACCCCCAGCTCGATATCAACCATATTTTTAAAGGGTTAATTAAACATAATTTATTTCACTGTTTGGGAGAAGTGTAATATCCAGGTTTTTATTTTCCAAAATAGTTAAATAATTGCTCTATACTATTTATTTATCTCTTCAATCCTTTGTTTCTCCTTTACATTAAAATGTCTATCCTAAAATTATTGAGGTATATCTATAGAAATTCATATGTAAGTGTAGAGATGGATGCATTTTAAAAATTAAACCTGCCTCATTTTTAGTGTACAAAATTGTTACATGTACTTAGTTTGTCTTTGAACTTTCTTATCTGTTTTATTTATCCATATCTATATTTCTCCCCCAGTACCATGTATTTAAATAATTGTACCTCTCTAATCTGAACATATAAGTCCCCCAAATTATTTCACATTGTAAAATGAAATTAGAATTTTAACTGAAATCACATTAAAATAAAAAATTAATTTTGGGGAATATTAATAATATAATACACCAAATCTTTCCAAGAAGGGACATGCATTCCTTCCTTCAGGCATTCTTCAAGTACAGTGACACATGAGCTGTACAAATTGCAACAAATATAAAATACCGACCTTCCATGCCCCCCAAAGAACTTTTTCCTATGGAAATTTGACCCTCAATCTGTTTGAGCTGCTATCACAAAATACAATAAGTTAGCTAATAAATAATAAACATTTATATTTGGAGGCTGGGAATTTCCAGATGAAGGCAATGGCAGACTCACTGCGGAGGCCCCATTCTTCATAGACTGTACCTTCAGTCACTGTCTTAGTGGAAGGGGATAATTCCCCTGGGAATTTTAGATAAGGTTTTTAATCCTATTCACAAGGACCCCATCCTCAGGATCTGATCACTTCTCAAAGGCCTCACCTAGTTTTACCATCACTTAGAGTGCTAGGTCTTAGCATTTGAATTTTGGGGCCAGAGGTGGGGGAAAAGACAAAGACCATAGCACCTTTGTTTTAAGCAATACTTAAAATGAGCTCGTACACTAGGAATCTTCTGACTATGAAGACTGGAAATATAGAAGTGACCCATTGCATTATAGGTATGTGCTGCTGTTTTTCTTATCAAAGTATTTTTGTATTTGCTTAATCTTCCCAATATTCCTTGGAGCAAAACAAGCAAATTGCTAAAATATCCATCTTTTTTTTCTGAAGATGAATTTAGCTAGTTCAGCTTGCTGTGTACAAGTTGCCTCAGGTGGCACAGCTGGTTGTTGAAGCCATTGGGTTAGGATTAGGTCTTCTAAGTTCTAGAACTGGCTCCACAGCACTCCTCAGCTCACAGGGTTCTGGTTTAAGAAAAGGAAGGTTTAGATTGAAGAGTACTAAGTATGCAGCACCCTTCCTCATGTACCCAGGCTGCCCTGATACAGATACCTAACTCAGAGATATTTGTTTTCCACATTTCCATCACTTCTACAGATGCCAGGATAGTATGTTTTTCTTTTTCTTTTTTACTCCAAAGACTGTTTTTGTGAATGGAAGTAATATGTCTGTAAATTTCACAGGACTTTATTATATACTTGCTGTGAAGATGTGAAGTTTAATCATGGAGCAGAAGTAGGATGCTGTAGGGACCAGAGAGCTGAGCTTGAATGGTAATATTTTAATAAGGGTGAATTTTCCAGTTCCTAGATTCACACTAAGTGAGAAATGGGTGCCTGTTCTGCCAGGCCACTAGACAGATTCTATATAGCATATAGATTTACAGAAATGAAGAGCACTTGTCTGCAGTGTCCCTATTTTTTAGATGGAGAACTGAGATCTATAGGTAAATTACTTTGTTTGAGGTCCCTCTGTACATACCTAAATTTGTTTTATTGAAAGTTGGTGCACGGGGCTGGAGTTGGGGCTCAGTGCTCGCCTAGCATGTGTGAGGCCTTGGGTTCGAGCCTCAGCACCACATATAAATAAAGGTATTGTGTGCAACTAAAAACAAAAAATAAATAAACATTAAAAAAAAAGAAAGTTAGTGCAGGTAAGTCCTAGCTCAGTTATTCATGACCTATGAAAGGCTGGTTTATCTAGAAGAGAAGTTGATACAGAGATCACCTTACAGGATGACTACTAGGGAGGGATTTTACGATCAGGGCCATGCCTATGGGAAGCAGGAGGCAGGCAAAGAAGAGTGCATAGAGAGATGTGGAATTGCAATATGGGGATTCTGTTTGTTGGTAGCTTTGGCCAACAACACAGGAGCTCTGGAGATAGAGAGGTCCATTAGAATCTTCCCATTTTGTAGTAGCCAAGTCTGTACAGCCCTGCAGCCCTGCCTCCATCAGTTCTTGGACAAGTGTCACACAAGGAAGAAAGTTACCTTAGACCAGGCAGTTCTGTATCTGAGGCCACCCCTGAAAGGCTGACAGTTGGAGGCTGCTTGTGACAGCAATCCCAGCGGCTGGGGCCTCAAGACCTTTCTTGAAGAGGGATAAAGGCTGTGCCTCTCCACATTGGTCCCAACAGCCTTGCTGAGTGTGAGGATTGGGGATTGTGTCCAAAAGCCGTCATCCCACATGTAGCAAAACTTGGACATAAATCCAGGATGCCCTGTCTTCTATCCTCTGTCTTTATCTTCTTTGCTGTTAGTATCTAAACTCTTCCTTAGGAGTTTGTGATGTGAAGTTATTTGCAATTCTTAGTTATGAATTCTTGAACTGTGAAGAGTTTTGCCAAACTGATTGGCTCAGTCAATTTATCTTTATGCTCAACAACCACAAGAAAAGTTTTTAAGTTTATCCCCGAAGGTTTAACAATTGTAGCTATAGGACAGAATACTTAATACGAAGCTCTCCCAGGGCCTCTGTAAACTCCACAACTTTAAAGAAAATCTGCTCACTCCACTCCCCCAAGGAGCTGCATGGTGATAAATGACTACCCCAAGTAGTTTTATGAAACATGACTCTTTATTTGAGGAATATTTCTACCAGATTTCTCCACAACAATAGAAGATTTGAGGGTATTATTAGGACCTTACTCTGAGCCAGTGCTGGCTTCACCCAGAACCTGAAATCAGGCACTATTTTCTACCTGCTCACTTTATTGAACTGCCAGTGTCTTGTCTACTTTTGAAGGAATTGCTCAAAGCCTACCTCTTTCAAGAGAATTGAATGACTCAATACATAAAAAACACTTCACTACACCTGGCAATATATGGAAAGAACTCAATAAATATTAGCTATTAATATTTGTTATGGTTTTGATCTGAAATATCTCCCAAAGTCTCATGTGTTCAGAGGTAGGGATTTTAAGCACTGATTGGATCATGAGGGTTCTGACCTCATTCATATATTAATCCATTTGATGGATTAACGGATTGATGGCTAAGTGGACTACTGGGAGGTGTGACCTAATTGGAGGATGTACGTCACTGGGGGCATGCCCTGAAAGGTTTTGACTTCTCTCCAGTCCTTTCTGCTCATTATCTCGGCTTCACAGCTTCTAGTTGCTTAAGAGATGAGCAGTTTTCTCTGTGGTGCCTTTCTGCCATGATATTCTGTCTCAACTCAGTCCCAGAGCGTGGAGTTCACTGGCCACGGACTAAGACCTCTGAAACTATAAGCCCAAATAACCTTTTCCTATTCTAATTTGTTCTTGTCAGGTATTTTGTTTACAGCAACTCAGAGCTGACTAACACAATATTTCTTATGGCTTTTGAATCTTCAAAATGAAAAACGAAATATGGGCCTTTAGTCTGTCCCCTTAGGTATGTTAAAAGCATAACAAAATTTCTTTCCTCCACATGCCACTGTCCCCTGCAGTTGTGGTTTTAGAGATAATGCCTGTGTTTATGTACCACTTACCATTTGGTCCACACCATGTCCTGTGGACTGGTATTCAAGTAGAGGCACAGAAAGGACGGGAAGAGGGGAAAGAGAGCCAGGGTCATCTACAAGGCATGAGTCATAGGGCCTCAAGGTTGGAATGGACTTAGTGATCATGTAGTCACAATGGCTCTAACAGCACCTCCAACTAGTGGACCTTCATTCCTCTATGTCAAAGCAGTCCATCACGTCCAGGGTAAATTATGTTAAAAACCTTAGCTTGGGACAAAATTTGTCTTTGGAACTTTCACCTAAAATTTCAGCTCTGTTCTCTGGAACCATATAGAACAAGGAGAGACTGTCCTTTTAAGACTGTGCTTTGAAATTCTTGGAGTTCTACTATAGATGATTAGTCTAAAGTCTAATTTTAGATTCTACCTTATACTGATGAAATTAAAAGGAAAAATTGGGTTATGTAGTTTCTTGCTGCATCTCTGGTGGCCAAATATGAACTAAAGATTTAGTCTGACCTTTGACTGGGTTGGAATCACAATGGCATAGTGATCTAATAAGTCCTTCCCTGTTTCTTCTACTTACTCAGATGCTACTTTTAACCCCCCCCTTTTTTTGTATGCCAAGGGATATCATAACCCACTCTTTATATTCAGTTCTTTCTCAAAGTTGTCTCTGCTGTAATAACCTTTTCAGGTACCATGGCTCGACGATTAGTTACTGCCAACCCTCCCCTGGGAGCAGAGAAGGGTTACACCATTAGGCCTGAGGATCCAGGAATGAATCTTTCCATATGACTCTTGACTGTGGTTAAATCTGCCAACACCTTCACCTGGGTAAAATTTGGTGAAAATAGACATTGAATGTGAAGCCAACGAAAAACGGATGCTGCAAAAAGCCAAAGGAAGATAGGATAGTTGAATACATGTGAGTACCAGGTTTTCATTTTAATGACTCTTAATTTTTGGAAACAGTAATACATTTATGTGGTCCAAATATTCAGACATTATTAATAGGCATACATTGAAAATCTGGCTGTCACCTCTGTCTCTACTCACTCTATTTTCCCTTGTTCTCTGTATTTATGTTTCTTACTGATCACTTTTAAATGCAAATATATGTCTATATTTATATGCAAATATAAACATATATTTATGTTAATTCTCCCCACTTTTATGCTCACTGATGCTCATGTGTATTTTCATCTAGGAAGACTTTGAGTGTGACTAGTTGCTTGAGGAACTGATAAGAACAAATTGGTCACAAATATACCAAATTTTCTAGTGCATTTTATTGTTAAGGAAATAATGATCAAGTATTGAAATGACTTTCTATTTCTTTTGGGCCTTCATATTGCATTACAGGAACTTGGCAGGAAATTTGGACTGCACTAAAAGAATACAAACATTCATTTGAGATGTGGCCACAGAGGAGAGCGGACAAAGAAGACCCTCCAGGGGCTATAGAATCAAATGGGCAAGAGCAGTACCAGCATCCAGTCAATTGGTACACACACACACACACACACACACACACACACACACACACATTCCTTTAGTAGGTAACATTCAAAATACCTTCTTAGAGGAACTTAGGAATTGAAATGGACCACATACTTCAGTGTGTCTCTCATTCTTCCCTTTTCTGAGTAGGTATTTGTATTTTGGTAATTCTTATCCCACCATCATTCATTACATGTAGCTCATAGGTCACTGGACCATAGGAAGATACTTCCAGATGGGACAAAGAAGGTTAAATTACATAGCCTGTACTTTGAGTTTGGTGCAGTCACTGGATAGAACTTTGTGTTTTGCCTTTATCAATATATTAAAAAAGAGCCACCCAAAGTTTGTCAATAATCAAAATGGTTCCCTGTAGTAAAGGTTGCTAATGTTTTTTCAATATTGAGTCATTTTCTCTTTCTTAAGTGTATAGATAAACTAAATTTTAAGGCTTCCTTGTAGTTAAAGGTGACAGCATGAATAAGTTATGACCAATGAAACAAGAATAGAAGTGATGTGCCAGCTTCCTGGAAGAGCCCATAAAACCCTTCCTCCTGTGATCCTTTCTCTCTTAGCACTCATCTATATTCTGAGGATGGTAATAACTTAGAGGAGAGGAGAGTTACAAGACAGGGTGAATCTCTGCATGACTGCATGGAGCAGAACCCTTCACAAACTTGTACTTCAGACCTCCTTTTGAGCTATTTGGTAAAGCTTCATCTTCTTTTACCTATTACCAGCCTCCCCTCCCAATGCCTGCTCAGCCTCTTGTTCTCAGTATAAGTACATTGGCCACTAGAAATCTGCATCTGGCGATTTACCCTCCAGAGCTTTTTCTGCCTATCCCCTACATGGCTCCCTTTTAATGGCAGCATATTTTAAAGTCTGTTTCAGAATTTTCCATTTGTTTTTATTCATTAGACCACAAACTGCTGTGACCCATGAACCATGTTTTTTGCTTTTTTCATCACCTCAGTGCCCAATAAAGCATAATACATACTCAGTATGTTTTAATTATTCAATTCATTGATTTCCTAGTGGAGCAGATGAGAGGTGTATGGGAACTTAAATGAGCTAAATCACTCTAAGGCTGAATTCTTGACCACTCCAAAGCTCTTCAGGGGTGTTTTGGGGTGTCTTCCAGGAAAAATTTTAGTTCAGGAGAAAGTTATCATTTTTACTGATTACGCAACCAAAGTTAAACATCTACCAATCTGTAAAATCCTGCCGGCAACTTTTTTTTTTTTTTTTTTTTTATTGGTTGTTCAAAACATTACGTAGTTCTTGATATATCATATTTCACACTTTGATTCAAGTGGGTTATGAACTCCCATTTTTACCCCGTATACAGATTGCAGAGTCACATCAGTTACAATTCCACTGATTTACATATTGACATACTCATGTCTGTTGTATTCAGCTGCCTTTCCTATCCTCTACTATCCCCCCTCCCCTCCCCTCCCCTCCCCTCTTCTCTCTCTACCCCCTCTACTGTAATTCATTTCTCCCCCTTGTATTATTTTTCCCTTTCCCCTCACTTCCTCTTGTATGTAATTTTGTATAACCCTAAGGGTCTCCTTCCATTTCCAAGCAATTTCCCTTCTCTCTCCCTGTCCCTCCCACCTCTCATCCCTGTTTAATGTTATTCATCTTCTCATGCTCTTCTTCCCTACTCTGTTCTTAGTTACTCTCCTTATATCAAAGAAGACATTTGGCATTTGTTTTTTAGGGATTGGCTAGCTTCACTTAGCATAATCTGCTCTAATGCCATCCATTTCCCTCCAAATTCTATAATTTTGTCATTTCTTAATGCAGAGTAATACTCCATTGTGTATAAATGCCACATTTTTTTTATCCATTCGTCTATTGAAGGGCATCTAGGTTGCTTCCACAGTCTTGCTATTGTGAATTGTACTGCTATGAACATCGATGTAGCAGTGTCTCTGTAGCATGCTCTTTTTAGGTCTTTAGGGAATAGACCCAGAAGGGGAATAGCTGGATCAAATGGTGGATCCATTCCCAGCTTTCCAAGAAATCTCCATACTGCTTTCCAAATTGGTTGCACCAATTTGCAGTCCCACCAACAATGTACAAGTGTACCCTTTTCTCCACATCCTCACCAGCACTTGTTGTTGTTTGACTTCATAATGGCTGCCAATCTTACTGGAGTGAGATGATATCTTAGGGTGGTTTTGATTTGCATTTCTCTGACTGCTAGCGATGGTGAGCATTTTTTCATGTACTTGTTGATTGATTGTATGTCCTCCTCTGAGAAGTGTCTGTTTAGGTCCTTGGCCCATTTGTTGATTGGGTTATTTGTTATCTTATTGTCTAATTTTTTGAGTTCTTTATATACTCTGGATATTAGGGCTCTATCTGAAGTGTGAGGAGTAAAGATTTGTTCCCAGGATGTAGGCTCCCTATTTACCTCTCTTATTGTTTATTTTGCTGAGAAAAAACTTTTTAGTTTGAGCAAGTCCCATTTGTTGATTCTAGATATTAATTCTTGTGCTATGGGTGTCCTATTGAGGAATTTGGAGCCCGACCCCACAGTGTGTAGGTCGTAGCCAACTTTTTCTTCTATCAGATGCCTTGTCTCTGGTTTGATATCAAGCTCCTTTATCCATTTTGAGTTAACTTTTGTGCATGGCGAGAGAAAGGGATTCAGTTTCATTTTGTTGCATATGGATTTCCAGTTTTCCCAGCACCATTTGTTGAAGATGCTATCCTTCCTCCATTGCATGCTTTTAGCCCCTTTATCAAATATAAGAAAGTTGTAGTTTTGTGGGTTGGTTTCGGTGTCCTCTATTCTGTACCATTGGTCCACCCGCCTGTTTTGGTACCAGTACCATGCTATTTTTGTTACTATTGCTCTGTAGTATAGTTTGAAGTCTGGTATCGCTATACCACCTGATTCACACTTCATGCTTAGCATTGTTTTTGCTATTCTGGGTCTTTTATTTTTCCATATGAATTTCATGATTGCTTTCTCTATTTCTACAAGAAATGCCATTGGGATTTTGATTGGCATTGCATTAAACCTATAGAGAACTTTTGGTAATATCACCATTTTGATGATGTTAGTTCTGCCTATCCATGAACAGGGTATATTTTTCCATCTTCTAAGATCTTCTTCAATTTCTCTCTTTAGGGTTCTGTAGTTTTCATTGTATAAGTCTTTTACCTCTTTTGTTAGGTTGATTCCCAAGTATTTTATTGTTTTTGAGGATATTGTGAATGGAGTGGTTGTCCTCATTTCCATTTCAGAGGGTTTGTCCCTGATATACAGGAATGCCTTTGATTTATGCGTGTTGATTTTATATCCTGCCACTTTGCTGAATTCATTTATTAGTTCTAGTAGTTTTTTTTGTAGACCCTTTTGGGTCTGCTAGGTATAGAATCATGTCATCTGCAAATAGTGATAATTTAAGTTCTTCTTTTCCTATTTTTATGCCTTTAATTTCTTTCATCTGTCTAATTGTTCTGGCCAGTGTTTCGAGAACTATGTTGAACAGAAGTGGTGAGAGAGGGCATCCCTGTCTTGTTCCAGATTTTAGAGGGAATGCCTTCAATTTTTCTCCATTCAGAATGATGCTAGTCTGGGGCTTAGCGTAGATTGCTTTTACAATGTTGAGGTATGTTCCTGTTATCCCTATTTTTTCGAGAGTTTTGAACAAAAAGGGATGCTGTACTTTGTCGAATGATTTTTCTGCATCTATCGAGATGATCATATGGTTCTTATTTTTAAGTCTATTGATGTGGTGGATAACATTTATTGATTTCCGTATACTGAACCAGCCTTGCATCCCAGGGATGAATCCTACTTGATCATGGTGTACAATTTTTTTGGTATGATTTTGTATCCGATTTGCCAGAATTTTATTGAGGATTTTTGTGTCTAGGTTCATTAGAGATATAGGTCTGTAGTTTTCTTTCTTTGAAGTATCTTTGTCTGGTTTAGGAATCAGTGTGATGTTGGCCTTGTAGAATGAATTTGGAAGTTCTCCCTCTTTTTCTATTTCCTGAAATAGCTTGAAAAGTATTGGTATTAGTTCCTCTTTAAAGGTTTTGTAAAACTCTGATGTATACCCATCTGGTCCTGGGCTTTTCTTAGTTGGTAATCTTTTGATGGTTTCTTCTATTTCCTCAATTGATATTGGTCTGTTTAGGTTGTCTATATCCTCCTGTCTCAATCTGAACAGATCATATGACTTAAGAAATTTATCGATGCCTTCACTATCTTCTATTTTATTGGAGTATAAGGATTCAAAATAGTTTCTGATTATCTTCTGTATTTCTGAAGTATCTGTTGTGATATTGCCTTTTTCATCCTGTATGCTAGTAATTTGAGTTCTCTCTCTTCTTCTCTTTGTTAGCATGGCTAAGGGTCTGTCGATCTTATTTATTTTTTCAAAGAACCAACTTTTAGTTTTATCAATTTTTTCAATTGTTTCTTTTGTTTTGATTTCATTAATTTCAGCTCTGATTTTAATTATTTCTTGCCTTCTACTTTTTTTGCTGTTATTTTGCTCTTCTTTTTCTAGGATTTTGAGATGAAGTATGAGATCATTTATTTGTTGGTTTTTTCTTTTTTTAAGGAATGAACTCCATGCAATGAATTTTCCTCTTAGAACTGCTTTCAATGTATCCCATAGATTCCGATATGTTGTGTCTGTGTTTTCATTTATCTCTAAGAATTTTTTAATTTCCTCCTTAATGTCTTCTATAACCCATTGATCATTCAGTAACCTGTTATTCATTCTCCAAGTGATGCATGATTTTTCCTTCCTTCTTTTATCGTTGATTTTCAGTTTCATTCCATTATGGTCAGATAAGATGCATGGTATTATCTCTACTCCTTTATATTGTCTAAGAGTTGCCCTGTGACATAATATATGATCTATTTTTGAGAAGGATCCATGTGCTGCTGAGAAAAAAGTGTAACTGCTTGATGTTGGGTGGTATATTCTATATATGTCAATTAAGTCTAGGTTGTTAATTGTGTTATTGAGTTCTATAGTTTCCTTATTCAACTTTTGTTTGGAAGATCTGTCCAGTGGTGAGAGAGGTGTGTTGAAGTCTCCCATGATTATTGTATGGTGGTCTATTAGACTCTTGAACTTGAGAAGAGTTTGCTTGATGAACATAGCTGCACCATTGTTTGGGGCATATATATTTATGATTATTATGTCTTGTTGGTGTATGGTTCCCTTGAGCAGTATGTAGTGTCCCTCTTTATCCCTTTTGATTAACTTTGGCTTGAAATCTATTTTATTCGATATGAGTATGGACACTCCTGCTTGTTTCCGAAGTCCATATGAGTGATATGATTTTTCCCAACCTTTCACCTTCAGTCTATGTATGTCTTTTCCTATCAAATGCATCTCCTGTAGGCAGCATATTGTTGGGTCATGTTTTGTGATCCATTCTACTAGCCTGTGTCTCTTAATTGGTGAGTTTAAGCCATTAACATTTAGGGTTATTATTGAGATATGGGTTATCCTTCCAGCCATATTTGTTTATTTATGTTACTGAATATGGTTTGTTTTCCTCTTTGATTATTTTCCCCCCTTTACTGTCCTACCTCTCACTGTTGGTTTTCATTATTATTTTCCATTTCCTCTTCCTGTAATGTTTTGCTGAGGATTTTTTGGAGCGATGGTTTTCTAGCTGCAAATTCTTTTAACTTTTGTTTATCGTGGAAGGTTTTAATTTCATCTTCTATCTTGAAGCTCAATTTTGCTGGATACACAATTCTTGGTTGGAACCCATTTTCTTTCAGTGTTTGAAATATGTTATTCCAGGATCTTCTAGCTTTCAAAGTCTGTGTTGAGAGATCAGCTGTTATCCTGATTGGTTTACCCCTAAATGTAATCTGTTTCCTTTCTCTTGTAGCTTTTAAAATTCTCTCCTTATTCTGTATGTTGGGCATCTTCATTATAATGTGTCTAGGTGTGGATCTCTTATGATTATGCACATTCGGCGTCCTGTAGGCTTCTAGGATTTGGGATTCTGTCTCATTCTTCAAGTCTGGGAAGTTTTCTCGTATTATTTCATTGAATAGATTGTTTATTCCTTTGGTATGGACCTCCATGCCTTCCTGTATCCCAATGACTCTTAAGTTTGGTCCCTTTATGTTATCCCATATCTCTTGGATGTTATGCTTATGGTTTCTTAACTGTCTTGCTGAGCTGTCTATATTCTTTTCAAGTTGAAATACTTTGTCTTCATTGTCTGACGTTCTATCTTCTAAGTGTTCTACTCTGCTGGTAGTATTCTCAATTGAGTTTTTAAGTTGGTTTATTGCTTCCTGCCTTTCTAGGATTTCTGTTTGTTTGTTTTTTATTACTTCTATCTCCCTGTATAGTTGATCTTTTGCTTCCTGGATTTGTTTATGTATTTCATTGTTGAAGAGATCTTTCATTGTCTGATTTTGCTGTCTAATGTCTTCCTTGAGACTCCAGATCATCTGAAGCATGTATCTCCTTAATTCTTTATCTGACATTCCATCTGCTGCAGATATTACCTCTTCTAACATTGAATTGACCTGCATTGCTTGTGGTCCTTTCTTTCCTTGTCTCTTCATACTTTTCGTGTTTCTTTCTGCTTACTGAGACTGTTGCGTTGTTGAATTTCCCCCCTATATATTTGTATTACTCTTGTATAGTTGCAAAGTCT
Organism: Spermophilus citellus; assembly: GCF_964194105.1. Taxonomy (NCBI): domain Eukaryota; kingdom Metazoa; phylum Chordata; class Mammalia; order Rodentia; family Sciuridae; genus Spermophilus; species Spermophilus citellus. The sequence continues at coordinate 118,412,223 of NC_138188.1, read as the reverse complement.
CCTGCGCAGGCGCGGGCAGGGGCTCTGCTCCTCCTCCAATTGGGGCACTGTGCCTACCACATCGGCAGGCTGCTGGGCCTGTTCTGCTGGTTGGTAGCAGGTGCGCCTACCTTGCAGGCACGTGGGGGTGGCTCTGCCACTCCCAGGTTGCTGGGCCTGACCTGCTGGTGGATTGCAGGTCCGGCTACCTTGCAGGCGCGGGAGGGAGGGCGCACACCTATTTGTATTTAGACAGTTACACGAAATGGAGGACGTAATGCTTGGGATGAAAGTTGCGGGGAAGGGGAAGGTAGGTGCTCTTGAAAAGAAAGAAGGAGAGGGAGATAGATAGCATAGAGGAGAATGGAAAGAGCAGTAAAACTTGGAAGGGGAGAGAGAGAGGGAAAAGGGAGAGAAAAAATTAAAATGAAATAGGAAATAAAATTAGGTCTTAGATATCCATTTTCTTCTCTTCCTGTAGGCAAAGCTGTGCCCTCCGGGCTGAGTTTTGCCCTCAATGTGTCAATAGCAATCCCTGTAAGGCGGTTCCTGGGAGTCTCTCAATCCTGTTGGTCCAGAGCCGTTTCACTTCTGCGGCCCCTCCTCCCCTTCCTCCTGCCAGCCAGCCAGGTCCTGCTCACCGGAGGCAGTTCCCCAAGGATTTAGTTACACTTTCAGCCCCACTGAGTGCTCTATTTCCCTAACTACTGAGCACTCTCGCTGTCATTCATCTAAGCCCCAGTGCTGTGGAGCTGTAGTCTGGGAATCAATTGTTTAATTTTTCCGGACCCCTTTGGTGGGCACACCTTCGGAGTCTGGCAGCTAAGACCATTGGTGTCGCTGCTGGTGGTAATAGGAGTTGGGGGTCGAGGATCCCCTCTACTTCCCTCAGCCCCTACAGTCACAACCACACTGCTGGCGGTAGGAGGAGTTGGGGGTCTGGAGTGTCCTCTGTTTCCCTCTGCCCCTACCGTCACACCCTCTCAGTTCGCGGTTGGGGGATTTGGGGGTGGGGAGTCTTCTCTGCTTCCCTTTGCCCCTATAGTCACGGCCTTGTCACTGGCAGTAGGGGGAGTTGGGGGTCGAGAGTCCTTTGGCCCTTACGGTCACGCCCACGGAAGATTTTGAAGTTTCCCGGTTGTTTGTATCTGGTGTGGGTGGGAGTCACACACCTGCTAAAGTAGATTCCGCTGGGAAGGAATCTCTTTGGCCGAACTTTGGTGACTTCCCCTCTCTGGTGTGGCGGGCCCCTGGCTCCTTGCCGGAGTGTCCGAATGGAGGGGTGGAACTGGCTTGTCTCTGGTCTGACACAATCTCTGGTTTTAGTTCCCAGTTTGCTATTTCGTAAAGGGTTGGTTAGATTCCCTTCACGCTGTCTGGGGGGGTGGGGAGCCATTCGCTGGGTGGGCGGGGCTGTTAGTAGAGCCGGGAGGGCCCGGCGGGGACACTTCTCGCTGCGCCGGGCCGCCGCCGCCGCATGGCTAAGATCCGGGTGGGTGGAGTGGCCGTTCGCTGAGCGAGAACGGGGCCTTCCGGGACAGCGAGATGGCGGGTGCCGTCTGTGGGTTCGGGCGGACCGCGCCGCTTGGGGCCGCCGGCCGCTTTCTGAAGCGGCTGGTGGCTGCGGGACTGGACCTCCACGCCCTCGTGACTGGCCAAGATCCACTTGTCTGAGACAAACTGACACTTCTAATAAACCTACCAATTCCTGGCAGGTCCCCTCTTCACGGAATTTTGCTAGAAGTTCCTCAGTAGGTAGACTGCCGCTGTTCCAATGGGTCTTTCTGATCCCGTTAATGTGGAGACATTGGAATCGCTGCTTCCTCGCCGGCGGCCATGTTGGATCCCCCCCTGCCGGCAACTTTGATTACATTGATTTTTAGTTGACAATAATACTATTAGCAATAGAAATCACCCAGAGGTTTTTCCTTTTTCTATTATTATTATTATTTTTAGATGGACTTTGTTGTGATTGTTGTCAAACTCCTGAATCCAAGAAATTCTCCTGCCTCAACCTCTGGAGTAGCTGTGACTGCAGGTATGTAGCACTATTCCCGGCTATTCTTTTCTTTAAGGTAGTTTATAGAAGTGTTTCTGGGCAAGTCCACTTGCCTAAGGAGAATCACTTTGGGTTGAGAAACAAATTCTTATTATGAGTTATCTTTTTTAAAAGGAATCATCAATTTTTCTTTTTTTTTTTACCTTTGGCATATTTTCATTAGTTTTTAAAGGCCTAGGGTAGAAGGACCTTTCAGATACAGACCTATATGACCATCTCATTAGCTAACTAATTAAATTTACTCAGCATTAATGGGGCACTTACTTACTGAATTAACAGTATTATGCCAAGTACAATGAAGCATATAGTAGTGAATGGAAGAAGTGCAAAATAGAAAGTTCATAAACAGCAGCAGCAGTTTTAATTGTAGTGGTGGGGGCAGCTGCCACTGTTGAGCACTTACTAGTGCCTGGAACACTATTCATATTTTATCTGTAGCTCTCAAAATAATCCCCAAACTAAGTATTTGCTGTTAGTCATATTTTAGTAGTTAAGGGAATAAAAATTCTGAGAGGTTGAATAACTTGATCAAGATTAAAAAAAACAACCAAGTGAATTTGAATATAGCACTCTCTGAATTCACATGCAGTTTTCCCTGCAGCAACACACTTTTGTGATGTCACAGGATCCAGGTTCAAGTTTATTTTCTGCCTTATAATATGTGTTGAGTCTTAGCTTTTTAACTTAACATCTGAACAGTGATCATCACAGCTCTAGTGGATGTAAAAGAGTTTGAATGGAGCATGTAATACAACAACGTGGAAAGTGCCAGGTGATTCAATATTGCTACAGAGAAGGAGCTCAAGGTGTCTACAGGGACAGATTCCCACCTGTTGAAATAGCAGGGCAGGACTAAACATTTGTGGATATAAGCTCTTGGAAAACAACCGTGACTTCTGACCTGAGGGAGCAGCTTTATTCAATAGCAGCAGCAGCAGGCAGGGGAAGTCCATTCTGCAGCAACAGTTTTTCCTTCTCTCAGTAAATACATGTAGGCAACTGTAATGGAATTCTAACGAACACTGCCATTAGAAACACTTAGCTCCAATTTAAAAGATGTAGTAACTGCCTTATATTCTTTAGAACTCTGCATTGGCAGTGAGCAAACCTGAGTCTATAAGGAAAGTGCCTATACTTAGAAATAATGTTTTACTGGAATACAACCAGGCATGTTGATCACGTATTTTTATGTTTTTTTTCATTCTTTAATGGCAGAGTTGAGTAGTTGCTATAGACCACTCATCTCTCTTTAGGACTTTGACTCTGTATTGAGTCTATATCGCATGAAAAATCCAAAATATTTACTATCTGCCCCTTTGAGAAAATGTTTAAGGAAACTTGCTTTACATAGAGACAGCAGGCATCGGTTAAATAACAGTCATGCTAAGTGTGTATCTGCATGCATATGAGTTAGGGGAAAAAAGGCTGGGGTGAACACTGTGGGCACCCTCTATTCCTCTGTTCATTGTCAATGAAACCTTGCCTGTCGGCAGTTGGTCACTAGGAAAAGGGAGCACACTATGAGCAGTGGTTTTCAACTTTAGCTACATATTGGAAATACCTGAGGATCTTTTAAAACACTTTATGCTCAGGCCACATTCCAGACCAATTAAATCAAAATCTCTTAAGGCATTAGTAATAGTTGAAGCTTTACAGGTGATTCCATTGTGCAGACAAGATTGAGAATCATTAATTGAGACATAACCCTAGTCTGGGTTTCTGAAATACAGATCAGAACTCAAATTGTTAACTCAATGATGGAAGCTCTCAATGAGAAATTAATAGGTATTCTATGTCCTTTTAAGACAAGAATTTTAACTTTTACTCTGTTGTGGGTGTGAGGATTCCTTGGGAGGCTCTAAAGTAATGGAGTTCTCTCAATTTTTTCTTTTGGTGGTGTTGGGGATAGAACCCATGTCTATGCAGGACCAGTGCTTTTACCACTGAGCTACGTCCTCAGCCCAGTAATGGAATTCTTAATTTGGATATACTCTTTGCTATAAGAGACTGTACTTGCTACAATAACAATAGATTTCAGTATTTGTGAACTCTGGATTAAACAAACTCTGCATTAAACAAACAAATAACCAAACTGAAATGGGTATGAAAAAGGGATTTGGCATGGGGAAAGTCTATCTGAAACTTAAGTTGTACTAAATAAAACAAAACAAATAAAAACATCAGGTTGGTTTGAATAGAGTCCTTGGGCATTACTGTACATTGCCTCCCAGCAAAATGAGACATGGACATCACAATACTTTATCTATCTCTTTAAGACCTCTTTCCTCATCCTGGATAGAATGAGCGGGTGAGTAAATGTGGTTAAGAGAGGGACATAGGGGTAAACTAGGACTTTGTTATTCAGCCGTAACTTTCCATTTGATACCTTAAGACTAATTATTTGCTCCAGGACAGAGTAAGGTCATTAACTCACAAAAAGCATTCAGGAAAGTGACTTGAGGTCTTCTCTGGTCTCACTTGTCCCTTCATGGCTTACTGGTAGTCACCAGGACTAGAATCCTGTTGTAGGATTGTGGAACACTTAACCCTTTTAACTTATTAATTCTTATTGATAGTGTTAATTTATTTCACTTGTCTGAGGGAAAGGAAATTGACCTAGTGAGTGTAAATGATGCTTAAGAGGATGTGGGTATTAGATAAGGGAGCAGAGCAAAAATGGTGCTCACTGGGGGAGGCAAACCTGTAGAGATCCTAAAAGAAAGAGTTTGGGAAACAGGGTAACTAGGAATTCCATTCAGTGAAAATTCTTTTTCTTTTTTTTCCCTGTTTCTAAAAGTAGTACTGGATCATCAAAGAAAATTTGGGAGCCCAAACAAGCATTAAACAAACAATAACCAAACTAAAATCACCCTGTAATCTTTCCTACTAACTATTAACACTTTGTGGTCCTTTGTTTCTGTTCGTTTATTAATGCCAAGTTATTTGTCAACAGGAATAAATGTCTTACTTATTTCTAGCATTTTCCCATAGTATTATTCTGTGACTCACAGATGGCGTTATGGTTTGAATATGAGGTATTCCCCAAAACTCCTGTGTTAAGGTAGGTATGTTCAGAGATGGAACAATTAGATTACAAGAGCAACTAGGATCTAAGTTTAGCTGGAACAGAAGATTTGTGGAGAGAGAGATTTAGGAAATTAGGTAGAAAGGAGAGATTGGGGAAGAGTCGTGGAATGTTGGAGAAGCAGGAAGAGGCTGCATCACTTGATATGGGAGGATGGATAAGAGATACTGATGAATCAGGAGCTGGGGAATGACATGGCAAAATTTTCACTATTGAGAGATCATGCTGTCAAAGAATGGGTTGGATTATGGGGATTGCAAGATGCAGGGCAAAGAGGTCCACAAGGAAACCACCAAATACTAACAACCAGCATTCCAGAGGCAATATGCTATGGTAGGGGGTCTGTGTTTAAACTGATTTAGGCCACTTTGGTGGCTGAAAAACTTTAAAAAAAGGACTTTACTTCACTAGGTTTTTGATTCTTTGTAAGTAATAAGAACTGATGAAAGTGTTATGAGTATTAGATGAATTAAAATATGTAAGGTGTTTAGAAAACTACTTGGCATGAATTGTTATATAACTCTTCAATTAGTTATATAATTATATAACTCTTTAATTATACAGTGAAGGTGGGAAAGCACTAGGCAAAAAATCCCCAATCAACACTTTCCTTTTGCTTTGACCAACCTGAAATAAAAGTATATTTTACTGATGACTCCTGTGATTTCCACTACATTTATATCTCAAGATGACTATTGTAAATAATTAGATTTCCACTCACCCTGACCTACTCGGCCTCCTGGGACCCTGCTAAAAGAAATCAAAATACCCCACCAGTATTCAGAATGCCTATAAGCAACGAATAAAACGTTTTTGTCTTGAGGATGCAGCTGTTCTAAAAATTTACATCTGGAATACTAAGGTATATAAATAGAAAATCAGAACTATGCAAAAAATCTCATTTTTCTACATTCACTTGAACAACCAGACTATAATGAATCAAAACACTATAAAGTCTGTGTAGAAATAAATACACATGCATGGTGCATGCAAGACAAGCCATCAGGGGCAATATTATTGTGATTAAAAATATTGTTGAGTTGAAGTTCCTCACTAGGTTTTCAAAGGCTTACAGAATCATATATCCAATGCAATCTTCCATGCTTCTTGGTGGATGGTATTTGGACTCAATTTGAGTTTAGTCTGTGTTTTGGATGAATTATGTAAAATCCCCAAATCATATGTTTTGTAAACATAAGAAAGGAAGTGATTCCAATGGATGGGAAAAGTTGTTCCAAATTGGGAAAATGGAAAATCAGGGCCAGATGGAAGTGTTGGAAGCCTTAAAAGTGCTAACATTGTGAGCAGTAAGCTTGCATCCCTCATGCCTCCAAGTAAAGGAACACCTTATTTCTGATTCCTGAGAACTGACATAGAGGTAATTTTTCTCGTTTATTCATTATTTCATTAAGCATTTATTGTCGAGGGCTTAATATATGCCACATCCTGGGTTTTCTCAGGAAACTTGTATTCTAGTGAATCAGAGGGAGATACAGCTGGAAGGAGACTTTGATTACATAATTCAATCCCATGACTTTACAGATGGGGAAATTAAAGTGTGGTTGCCAGGAGAACAGCATCAGGGCTGCAAATTTTGTGACCCCCAAATCCAATGCTCTATTGGCCACATAATCCTGGTGCATGTGGTAGACAGTTAGGCATTCCTTACATTGTTTACAAGTGTGGAAGAAAAGCAAAAGGCCAGATAATCAAGTCATCAGAGATGTCTTTTAACTCTCTCTCCTCTAGGTTGAAAGGATCATTTTCCACTCCTTGGCATAGCATGCTTTCCTTATGTGTTCCTTGGCAATATCCAGGGGACAAAAAAGGATAATGTGAGCTTCACTATTATACCCAACTGTTAAGAAAGCAATAGACACTTAATGAAGAGATCTAGAGTCCCATGTCCCTCTAGAAATTTCGAGCTGTTTGTATTTTACCTGTCCCCTCCCCCTCTAAATCGGGTGTGGTAATATTTCTCATCATAGCATCATTGTGGTGATATACTGGGATAAGGTGTTGAGCATATTGCCTGAAGTAGAAGCCCAATAAATGGTAGTTAGCATGATCATTTGTCTTGGTAAACAGTGAAGTGCTCAATGAGTGGTAGTTCTTTATGAATTCTGTATGTGCTAGGGTAAAAGATGACCCCTGCCCTCAAGGCACACTCAATCCAGCAGGTGAAGCAGACAGTTGCATAAATAGCTTTCCTGCATAGAAGATTATGATAAGCATTTTAATGAAAACACCAAGTGTCTTGGAATAGAAGAGCAAGGGAGCCTAATTTAGCATTCTCCCTATCCCCAGTCATGGTCTATTTCCTATTGAAGGTAAGATTGAATAAGTGTTTTCAATAAAAAAGAAAAAAAGTGATTTAGTGGGTTGGAAGTGAAAATTTATTTTAGGTTAAGTGAACACTTTGGGAAGAGGTTCAATGAAAATTGAGCTTCTTTGTCTACTCTGAAATTGTTAATATGATAATGTTTGCTATCCTGCTCTAAGGGAGCCAGAGAAAATGATACCTTGTTATTGAAATTTAAATTGGTTGAAGGGGGTTAAAAAAAATCAGTGGGTGAGATGTGACTTCCACAGCCAAAAACAGGCACCTGGAAATGTGGTTCATTTAAAGGTGCAATGTTTTATGATGATGCTGCTTCTGATAAAAAGAGCAGGGAATAAACAGTATAGAATGTCAATGTTATAAAACTTTCCATGTGAACTAACATCAATACAGAGGAATAGGGCTTTAACATAATTAATGCCAACCTGTCTTCTGTGCTGTCATTTATTGTGGAACAGACAAAGGCAACTCAATAGGCTTTTCCTGAGTCAGGTCCATGCAATCTTAATTAATGGGTTAATGAGTTTAGGAAGAACAGCAGAAAGGCAATGCAGTACAGGGCTTCACAAATGACTTGGAAGCTGGGTTCTAAATTTGAGGAAGATATTTTTACATAATTAGGTCAAGGAGTAGTAGTCAGAGGAGTTTCCTTTCCTCTGTTCTTTTACCTGAACACTCCTGACATTCTCTGGCTTCACCTAAGAAAAGGAGTCAGAAGATCTGCGTTCAAGGCTTGGGTTTCATTCTCTAGATATGAGAGATATTATTTCATCATCTATTTCAATTTCCTCATCATAAAATGAAGGAACTGGATGAGATGACAATTCGGGTTTCTGAATAGCTTTTTTTTTTTTTTTTTTTTTTTGCCAGATTTTGCAGAAGACGAATTCAAAACCAAGCAAAAACCAAACTAAAAGAACTCGCATGTAAATTTATATTCAAATTTAACTGGGGTCCTTTATTTTATCTGGCAACACCATCATAGAGATATCAATTGCACTTCTTCCTCATATAAAATTTTAATAGTCTCTTGAATCAGAAATCTTAATTTCTTAATTAATCTGGATTAGATAATTTGACTTTGGGGTAAAGCCAAATTCACTTCCACATTCCTCCAATCATTATTCCCAATTAAATTTACTAAAAATAAAATGCAGGCCATTTGCCCAAATGAGAAGAAGAGAAGGGAGGGATTGGCTTCAATCCTTCCTGCGCCAATGGAGTGGACAACTTCTCCTACAAGCATGAGGAAGAGGCAACAGATGACCACCACTGTGATCATCTCTAGGAATGGGATAGATTTCATTTTGCTGCTGCTCATACAGACTTCACAAAAACATATAAGGAGAAGAAGATTGAATTCATTTACTTGATCCACTACAATTCAGGTCTAGCTATGTATAAGATGCAAAATAACAGTGTTTTAAACTAGGTGTGATTGGTAGACTGCATCACCCACAGCCTAAATTCTGGAACCTCGGAATGTGTTAGCTTACATGGCAGGTGTGATGAAGTTGCACATTTTAAGATGGGAAAATTACCATGCATTCTCTAAGTGAGCCCAATGTAATCACTAGGATCCTTTGAGAGGGAAGGAAGAGAGTCTTAATCAGAAAAGGAGGCAGAAGGAGGGAAGTGGAGACTCAAAGGGTGCCAGGAAGGGGTCCTGACCCAAGGAATGCAGGCAACTTTCTGAGAAAGGCAGGAAGGCAGCTGCTTCACCAGGGCCACCAGCAGGAATACAGTCCTGCCTACACCCAGTCTTCATGAATTCTGACCTCCAAAACTGTGAAAATAAATGTAAGTTCCTTTGAACCACTAGGATTATGGTGATTTTTTTATAGAAGCAGTAGAAAATACATATCCATGGGACGAGATGTTTCTCTCTCACATGCGAATTAATTGGTAGGTGGTCTAGGGATAGTGTGGTCACGAGTTGCCAAGAATCCTGAACGCTTGTATTTTGGAAGTCTTCCATCTTAAAAGTGTTGATTTCATTTATGGTCTAGCATGTCTCCTAACCACACATGCTTCAGCAGTTGGATGAAGGAAGAGGAAAAGAAAGGTCATGTCTCTTCTCTTTAGGAAATTTTCCAGTAATTGAACACATCTTTCCTCCCATATCTTTGACCAGAATTTGGTCATGCTGCAGTGGAGGTTGGAAATTTAGTCTTTGGGTGGTTGTGAGCTAAACTTAAATCCAGGAGCTCTGGTGCTATAGGAAGGAGGGAGAATGGATATTGGAGACAACTAAGCAAATAGCAAAGTTATTGTTATTATATGAAAAAAGAGGTGTAGAATATTCTGTTCTATAGATATTAATGATCCCAAGGCTTGTTGAACTACAGGGGGAGATACAAGGTACATGAGAGCACTGCTCTGGTTGAGAAAAAGGCTCAGATATTGATTAGCTTTTTAAACACTGATGATTTAAGTGTAGGTATGTGTCTTAATAATTAAGAATAACCCTAAGATATTAATAATAGAATGAATAATCTCCAAGCAACCAAAAGAAAATTTGTTCTATCCAATGAAATGTATACTGGGAGGAAAAGGAGGAAACAAATAGAAGTCTTGAACACAGGTAGAAATAAGTTCTAGCAAAGAAGTTTTACAGTAAATTTAAATGGATTATACTCACGAATCAAAAGCAATTCCTTTCAGACTGGATTAAAATACAATCCACTCCTATGCTATCATATAAGATACTTAATTCAAAAGTATGCAGGAATATTAAAAATAAAGATATAAAAGATGCTAGACTCAGATGATTGAATAGTAAGTCAGAACATGAATTTCAAAGTGAACTAAATTAGAGATAAATCATCATTAAGAAAAGACAGATATAATATATTGGTAACATAAACAGTATACCAACAATATGTAATAGTCATAAGCATTTATTTTCAGTAAGTATATCAAATACATAAAACAATAACTCACAGAACTCTTATAGAATAAAATAAAATAATAGACAAAGCTTGAAATGTTTTCTTCTTCTTCCTTGAAAACTATTCATTCTGGCAAGACACAAAAGGTTAAAACAACAGAATTTAGAAGAAATTTTGGTGCTTTAAGTGTATCTATAAGAATATAAAGAAAATGATCTTTCCACTGAAGAATGTAAAAATCAGCAACAGTATAACACTATTCCAGACAAATGAGGAAGAAGATAATAATGAGAAAATAAAATTAATGAAATAAGGAACAATGACTATCTATGAGAACAAGCAAATAAATGTGAATTCTTTGGAAAGATGAATAAAATATAAAGATATCTGATATTACTGGTAGTATTGATCAAGGAATAAAAGAGAAAAAGATGAAAATAAGCAAAATACAGAATGAAAAAGGGTAATCTAAAGTAGATGTAATATAGAATTTTCTAGCATAACTATATGTATAATGGAGATTATAGAGACAGCAAATGCTCTTCATAGAATCTATAAAATGATAAACCTAGATAGAATAGATCAGTTTTTAAACAATATCCCCAAATCAGAAGAAATATAAAGATTGAAATGTCTAAAATTATAAAAGAAACTGAAATAGTTATTAGTAAACTCCTTAACTTTACACCTACCACCACCCTTCCAAATTCTGGGCCTGGATGTTTTACAAGTGACTTCTAAGAAACACAGTGAAAGAAAACAAATATTTTAAGAGCTGAACAATTCTTTTCTTATAAAAATTGTTCTAGACAATGAAATTATAAGAGTTCAAGATGCCCAATAATTTTCTGAGGTTAGTGCAACATTTATTTTAGACTGAATGAAAATGATAGGAAAATTTTTATTTATGAATGTACATGTGAAAATTTTAAGGGAATCATTAGATTACAATTTGCAACAATTTTTATCTGTAAAACAGTACACATTACACTCATATATAGCTAATCTAGGTAATACAGGGAGGTTTTCATATCAGAAAATCGACCAATATTGTTTTTCATTTCCTCTTTGTGGAATATTTTTTTCTGAGGATGTTCTGTAGTGCAGGTTTTTTAGTTGTAAATTCTTTTAACTTTTGTTTATCATGGAAAAGCTTTTATTTCATCATCAAATCTAAAGCTTAGTTTTGCTGGATATAAGAAAATGGATAGGGCTGGGGATGTGGCTCAAGCGGTAGCGCGCTCGCCTCGCATGCGTGCGGCCCGGGTTCGATCCTCAGCACCACATACCAACAAAGATGTTGTGTCTGCCAAGAACTAAAAAATAAATATTAAAAATTCTCTCTCTCTCTCTCTCACTCTCTCTCCTCTCTCACTCTCTCTTTAAAAAAAAATTAAAAAAAAAAAGAAAATGGATAATGGTTGGTATCCATTTTCTTTCAGAGCTTGGTATATGTTTTTCCATGATCTCCTGGCTTTAAGGGTCTTGGTTGAAAAATCTGCTAAGATATTAATTGGTTTCCTCCTATATGTGATCTGATTCCTCTCTTTTGCTGCTTGAGATTCTATCTTTATTCTGTATGCTTGGCATTTTCATTATAATGTGCCTTGGTGTAGACTGCTGTAATTTTGTACATTTGGTGTCCTATAAGCCTCTTGTATTTGGTTTTCCAATTCATTCTTCATGCTTAGGAAATTTTCTGCTATTATCTCCTTGAAGAGATTGTGCATTCCTTTGGTTTGAAACTCTGTGCCTTCCTCTATCCCTATAACTCTTAGATTTGGTCTTTTGATGCTGTCCCATAATTCTTGGATGTTCTGTTCATGGTTTCTTACTATTTTCACTGTGTGATCAACTTTATTTCCCAGATTGTATACTTTGTCTTCATTATCTGATGTTATTTCTTCCAAGTGATCTAGTCTGTTGGTTATGTTTTCTATTCAGTTTTTTATTTGGTTTATTCTATCCTTCATTTCAAGGATTTCTGACTTTTTTTTCAGAATCTATCTCTTTCTTGAAGTAATCTTTTGCTACCTGTATTTGCTCTCTTATCTCTTTGTTGGAGTGATCAATTTTTGTCTGTATTTGCTCATTTAGGCCATTCTTTAAATTCACAGATCATTTTAATTATGGACCTTCTGAACTCCTTCTCTGACATTTCCTCAACTTTGTTGTCCATGAGTTCTGTTATTGTAGAATCCTGTTTTGTTTGGGGCACTTTCCTCCCTTCCTTTTTCATGTTGTCTATGTGTCTTCTTTTCTTGCAGTGTGGATCTTGTAGTACCCATGCAGATTATCTGTACCTCACTCTGATATTGGGCTTCCAGACCCTGTTGGTGTCTCTAAATGTATGTTACTACAACTAAAGGTGTTGGCAGCAATAGTCGAGGTAACTTGAGAGAATAGTGGAGGTGCCCCAAGATGGAAGCAATGTCTTATAGAGATGGGTCTGAAAGCGTGGGCCTTACACTCTCTTTGTCATACCTGCTCTGAGTTGCACTTGCTTGTAGGCCCTATCTGTTGTCAAAAAGGCAGGGGCTACTGTGTGGGGAAGGCTATGTCAATGACTGCAGTGTCCCAAGATGAAGTGAGTTAGGCTTGGGATCCCAAGTGGGGAGGGCGAACTTGGACCTACACCTGCGCAAGTAGGTGAGGGCAGATCTGGGCGGGGCCTGACCTCCGCAGTTGTCTGCTGGTTGGAAGGGGTATCCCTGTGCCAGAGGCTGGGCTCCAGTGGATGTCTGTTGGTAGCGGGATGGACCTGGGCCTCTTGTCAGAAAAATCTATCAAATTAACAGTATTAATTCACTAATTAAACAAATCATATGCTTAATTTAATAGGGGTAGAAAAATTATTAAATAATATTGAATTTCTTTTTTAAATATAATTTTCCACAAAATCAAGTAGAGAATCTTATTTATTAGTTGAAGGCCATTATGAGAAACTTTTAGCAAGCATCTTTTTAAAAGAAGAAACTTTAGATATATTTCAGATAAGAAAAGAAAGCTTATGTCACTACTACTAGTTAGCCTAATAATGGAGAACATAACCTATACAACAATAAAACAATAGTGAAGTATCAATATCAGGGGATAGTTTCAAATAACAATAATTTATGGAATCTACCATTGTTTTCTATACTATTTTCTATATTATTTGATGCAGAACAGCAGGAGCAGTTCTGTATAAAAAAATCATCTTATACAACAGTGTCCTTTTCACCAGTGATATATAAGTAGACTATATTCATCATTCATAATATACCAATATCAACCCTAAGATATAAATAAATTAACATCTCTCTCAAAAGATCTGAGTTAAGGTAGAGATAAAAGATGTTTTGCCAAGTCTGGTGGTGTGCACCTGTAATCCCAGTTAGTCAGGAGGTCGAGGTGGAAGGGTCATAGGTTTAAGGACAGCCTGAGCAACACAGTAACCCCTCATCTAAAGAAAAAAAAAGGAGGAAGAAGAAGAAAGAAAGAGGAGCTAAACTATGTTCATGGATATAACAACTGACAATTTTCCATTTTATAAATGTCAAATTTTCCCAAATTGAATAAATAAAGAGTTCAGGAAATTCCAGTAAAATATTTTACAGTGAAACTTATAACATGAGATCTGAAATATATTTTGAGAAACAAATTCCAAGGAAAAGGAAATATTTTCCCTACCTTATAATATTACCCATAAGAAAAAGTGACATGCCACATACACAAACAGAACAATGGGTAGATTGACGAGCCATACACAGTCCCATGTAAAATAATATGCAAAATTGAGGTGATTTTTTTCAGTTTGTCTGAGAAACTTCTACTTCATGCCTATTGACTTTGTGAAATTACAAATAATGTACTTTTGTTCTCCCAAATCTCTCCCAGTTTGGGTTATAAGTTATATAATGTTCTTTGATATAACATTCATTGATATAACAGATCAGGAAAGAAACATTTTTTTAGCCTATAGTATTGGCATAACTGGCTTAATAAATGCAGAAAATGAAATTTGATAAATTTTCTAATGGATTAACATTCATACATAAATGTAAAGATAAATTATAAACTAATGAGAACACCTTGGTGACTTCTGGGTGGGAAAATATTTCTTGAACAGAATATACAAAATTAAAACTATAGTAGGAAAAATACATGGATCTGACTGTGTAAAAATTAAGAATTTTTGTTCAATGAAGGGCACTGTAGATAAAAGGTAACAGATGGGTGACAGACTGGGAGAAGATAATTACAACATTTAAAACTGACAAGGGATTAATATCTAGAGTAATTAAGCAATTCCTGCAAATAAACAAGAGAAAGAGAGAAACTGGCAAAGAATCTGAACAGGCAATTCATGGGGGGTGGGGGGAAAAATCCAAATGACTTACATATCCACCAAGGTATCCCCAACATTGAAAGTAATCAGAGAGATATAAATTAAAACCACAATGAGACTCATTTTACACCCATCAGGTTTGTAAAAACTAGAAAGTCAGACGGTACCATTGTTGGCACAGATGTGGGGAAATGAGAATCTTTGTGTCCTGCTGGGAGTGTAAGCTGGTGAGCCATTCTGGAGAACTGTCTGTGGGGAGGTTAAGTATATATACACCCTGTGACCGAGAAACTCCTCTCCTATGTCTATTTCCCAGGGTTACTTACACGGGGTTGTATATGCTATCAGGCATAGTCATTTGGGCAGAAACATTCAGAAAGAAACAGCATAGTGAAGCCAGAATTGTCTGGCTGGGTCCTCAGGTTTGTATTCTTTGTTGCATCTTCTGAAGAAGGAAGCAACCATCACCCATTCTACCACAATCCTGTGGCAATGTCAAGGCTCAGATATACCTTGTCCCTGGAACTGTCCAAAATTTTCAGTACCTTGTTGTGAAACTATCCGGGAAGGTGAATATATGAGAGGGTATTAGACATTCAGTGGATTCCTAATGTTTAGGAAAGTGGCTGTTACCTCAGTGTGAAGACAATACTTAACCCAAAGGATAGAACAATAAAACATAGGCTTTAGTGACAACTGCATGAAAGAAACTCACGACATCGCTCAGAGATGTGGAGGCTGCAGAGAAATCTGGAGACCTCTTTGGTGCTTTCCCTTTGTGTAGTGAAAAGGATGCAATTTGGTAAGATTTTTCAGTTGGAGCACAAAACTGTTGTTTTGAACACTAAGTTATTAAGAGGGAATGCACAATTGTTTTGTTGTCATTTCCTGAAAGCCAGGGAAGTAGGTGAAGCTTATCCTGATCCAGATGGCTCCTCAGAAAGGAGATCATTCTGTTATCTCCTTTCCATTCCAGGTTTTTCTTTCTTTTTCTTTTTCGTATTTTTTTTTTCCTTGTACTTTTCAACAAACTACAAAATATTAGAGCTGGTATGGTATCAAAAGTTGAAGTTCACTAATGCAGTGCTAGGTTGCTTTGGAATTTTCTTTGCAAACAGCCATTCCCTAATAAATTCACCTCAAGAATCTACTGGAACCAGGCCATGAATCCACTACTTTAAGACACAGCATTCCATTCTCAAGAGAGCCAGGCAAGCTCTTCCACTGGGGACTGTGACTTGAAATCTATCACTACGGCTCCTGGGGACATACTCTCTCTATATGAAACTCAGAAACTGAAGAGCATGTTCCTTATTAATATTGTCTTCTTCTGTATGTTTTCACTGTGATGAAGAAAAGAAATGGATTCTAATGAAAATGGATTAATTTTCATGAAAATTAAATGCAATTTTCTCTCTCCCTAGGAATGAAAGAAATTAGTGAAAGACGTTACCTCTACTCCTCTCTCAATCCCTTTCCCCTGCCAACAGGAACATCTCATGGATCAGTAAGTGAGCCTCTTCAGTCTTGGTTGCCCAAGTACCTGTCTTACTGACAATTTGATCACTGTTCCTGCTACCGATGTCCCTTGTGGATGGTGCCCTGAGGGCTCTACCAAGGACACTGTCTTCTCTTACTCTCAGTATATTACCTGAGGCCTTGGATTCACTCCCTGTGGCAGCACAGTCTCCTGGCATCTATCAGTGGGATCACAACGGCATTCTTCTCACTAGTAAGAGAACTTTTCTGTTGGCAGCTACAGCTGGTGCCACCCTAGTCCTGGTGCTAACCCTGCGGATGTCTTCTGAAATGGGGACAATCTTTTCTCCTACACTTGTACCTGGTATGATACACTGATCCCCTAGTGTTAGGACCCCTGACTCCCAAAGCCTTAAAGAGACCTTGGGTAAAAACACCCCGTTCAGGGTGTTTTCTTTCCTCATCATTTGGGCACCAGTCCCTGGGGACTGGATTGGGTGATGAGCCTACAAAGACACTGTGTAGTACTCAGTATAATTCCTCCTCTCAACCTCTGGGGAAGCTTTTCAGGCAATTCTGCCTAGGGTTTGGCAACTATTCCTTATTTTCTAGGAGGCTTCTAAGACCTGTTTGGCCCTGGGCACTCCCTCCATGGGTCTTTTGTTCTTCCTGTGACTTGTCTCAATTATTGAACTGAGAGAGGTTGTAGCTTGAACCCACTGCCACTTTATCTGGATCACATCACAGCTCTAGATATGATTCACAGAATCAGGGAATAACTGAAGTGCAAGCCAGCCAGAGCAGTTTTGGGATGTAACTGGGCTCCTCTGCTTCCCTCTCTCTTATCCTCTCCCACATCTTTCCTCTCTTCTCACTTATGTCCCCAGACACAGAATTTCACAAGATGGATTCTCATGTAGCACAGTTATTGCATTCCTTAGACCCACCCCCAAGCCCATGACAATAAGTGAAAAGCTGCTTGAGTTATGCAGTTAACAAGGAAGCTAAGAATTTTAACCTTAAGACAAAAGTTCTTTTCTAGTTGCATGATATTAGCCAATTGTTTAACTACGCTTAGCCTCAGTTTCCATATCTGTAACACAAGAATAGCAGTATTAGCTACTTCCCAGGATTTTGGGAGGCTTAAACCAGTAACATGTAATGTAGCACCCAATGCGTGGGAGACACCATTGTTACCGATGAGGGAGAAAAACTGAAAACACACAGGAGGCACGGACAAGGTGCTCACAGCTTCTGTTTCCATCTCCAAGTGGGGAAGTGGCAGCAGGTTTCCTATCTTACCCTTTTCCTGGGATATCATCAATTCTCTGTCCTGTTACCTGGTGATGGGGCCCTCTGGTGGTAGAAGGGAGTATAGTTTCTTCTGGGCGCTCTTGGCTCAAGTTTTCAAACACAGTGAAGTGTTGGTGCAAAACCCAGCAGACTGTGAAACTGTCCTGCACAGTGGGCTCAGCTTCACACACTGAGCCATCCCTATTGCTGCGGGTCTGTTTAATTCCTCAGGATGCTGAATTTCAAATATAAAACCAGACATAAAACCTAAGCATCTCTTACTAATTTTGATTCTGATGAAAGAATTAACGTTCTTTCCTCCAACCTGGGCATCTTTCTGGGTTGTTGCCACCAATTTGAGAGGTATGTTTCTGAACCAATAGGTTCTCCATAAACCGGTGTTGAAGTGAATTCAGCTTTGTGATGATTAAATCCTTAAGAGGCCATACACATTGAAAAGTAAAAATGTCTTAATCTTTGTGAATTGAGAAAGTATCCTACATCATAAAATTCATATCAGAAAGTCAAAGGTGGACTTTCACCCATGATGAAAAGTTCAATATATTTTTTCAATGCGTGGGAGACACCATTGTTACCCATGAGAAATGTTCCCATCAATTCTCCCTTTTGGCTATAGTTATTTTTCTAGTATCTCAGTATGTGTTTTATCTCCTTTTGAGTCATTTAGTTCTGCTAGACATATAAAAAGTTTCAATTCTGAGGTAGATAAAAGTCTTGATACTATTTTCCATCTGTACAATGTTGCATAATTTATAGATAGCTTAGAAAACCTCATCTTGAAAACCTCACACCAACCCTATTTCATTATAGGTTTTCAATAAGTATCTTTTGAATGAAGGGAAAAGAGGAAGATGTTTTGTCTACAAATGAGCAAACAGAGTCCAGGAGCAGTCATATAAATTCTAGGCTAGACTGTTTATTCACCCTGTATGTCAGTTGCCTGGGGGATACTTCATAATCCCTAGTGAAAAGGAATCCAATGATGCTTGAAGAAAAGTGTGCTACAAAACAGAAAATAGTCCCTTCAGGAATTTTGATAAAGTACCATATCACAACAGGTGATCTGCTAAGGCTGGGGGAAACTTATTTTACAGATGAAGAAACTAAGGTCCAGAGAGCTACATGTCTGAGCTGCATGGTGACTCATGAGCTGAGCTGGTGCTAAAACTCTGGTCTCAGCCCAAAGCCCTGCTAAAGGAGATGGCTAAAATAAGCAGAGGAGGCCTGGTTCCTGTCACTACCCTTTTTTTTTCCTACTGGGGATTGAACCCAGGAGTACTTTAAAACTAAACCACATTCCCAGCACTTTTACATTTTAATTTTGAGGCAGGGTCTTGCTAAGTTGCTAAGATTGTCCTCAAATGTGTGATCCTCCTGTCTTAGCCTCCCAAATTTTTGGAATTACAGATATGCACCACTGCCCCCAGCTCCTGTCATCATTTATAACCAGACACTGACCTCGCTATTCACCTACTGTTTATTCTCCAAATATTTTTGTAAAGCCAAAGTGAATACTTTGACACTACCGATCTCTTTCATTGACTTCTTACATCACCATTACATGAGTCCTGTTCAGAAGAGGGAGAAGGATAAGGAAATAAAAAAGAAAGAAAGCATAAGTACAGTGTATAAAGCTTAAATCCAAGCAAAGAACAAGGCCAATCTGAATCAGAAAATAATGACTTGAGCATAGGGCTTAATTGTATCTGAGATTTATGAAAATAAAACCTTTGTTATGGGAACAAGATAGAGGAAGTACTGACATGTGCAAGCTGACGGACAGTGAGAAATCCCTGAGACTGAGAACGAGGGTATCAGTTGTAGGGAGGCTTCTGACACTGACACTAACTTTCTTTGTGACCTTGTTCCAAAACGTTTCTTACTGTTGGTTATTCTGCCTGTAAAAAAAAAGGCAAGGTTGGACTAAATATCATGCAGACTCTTTATAAGATCTGGCTTTCTATGACATTAAATATTCTCTTTACTTTTCATATTTTCACCCCAGGTGGAAGAACAATTTGTTGACTTACTAAGAAGCAGACTGTCACCAAAGCCAAACTCTGCTGAATTTTGGGG
Organism: Spermophilus citellus; assembly: GCF_964194105.1. Lineage (NCBI taxonomy): Eukaryota > Metazoa > Chordata > Mammalia > Rodentia > Sciuridae > Spermophilus > Spermophilus citellus. Next base: position 118,392,669 of record NC_138188.1, on the reverse strand, counting down.
TGACAGCTGCCTCCAGGGACTGGCTTATGTATATTGAGAATATGTTTTTCACCAGCTCAATTTAGGCACTGCAGTGGCACAGGAATCCCCTGATACCTACTCTTTCAAATTGAGGAAGGGCACTGTGACATTGACATTTCTGCCTGGGGCTACTGGTTGAATCACCCTTTGAAACCAGTAGCTGGGTTGTGATTCAAAGATGGCTACCGACTGGAGCCAAAGTTTCCACAAGGATGTCATTAAAAGAAGTGACTTTCATTTAGAGGAGAAAGCTGGGTTTGTTGAAATGACGAGGTCTTTGAGAGATGAGTGCCATTTACAGCATTTGAACTATACCCAGTAGTGGGACCTAGACAGGAACCTGACTATTTTCATGTCTCATTTTTCTATCTAATGATCAGATATGAATATTTTAGTGGTATCTGTGTTTCCTATAGAGATGCAAGCACAGGATAGATATATAGAAAATATTTTATAAGTAAACAAATAAATAAATATTGACCTCTCAAATCAGTTCATCTCCTCAAGGAATTAATAGGGGAGGGAGAGGAAAGAGGAGAAAGATGATGTGAACTTAAATTAATAAATACACAGTAGACTCTAATCTGTGCTATAAGAAAGAGATAAGCCAAGTGTTACAGCAAATTCAGAGCTGCAGAGATTAGATGGGGCATCATGGACAAGAAGGAATTTGAGCTGAACCTTGAAGGACAGGTATATTTTAATTATGTAACTATGGCAAAGAAGAAGAGGTTATCCAGGTGAAGAGGGTATGAGTAAAGACAGAGTGGAACTCTTGTGTTTAGAAGAGAGTAATGGTCTTAAGATGCAGGCAGTGGGGAAGAAATTTGGAAAAGCTAGTTAGTAAGACTGGGAAGAAATTTAAATGACAGAATATTTGGATTTCTATAGGAACAGAGAGCCACTGGATGGTTTTGAGAAGGGGCATGATATGCTCAGAGCAATATAATAATGGTACAATATGAAAGGACTGTAGTGTTGTATTCTGTGTTTAAGTGTGATTGGCCTTTTGAGAGTAATGCTTATTCTGGGTGAAGAAAACTATCTCTTTCAGGTGATTGGAATATTTATTATTATTTTTGGAAAATGACCAGATGAAACTCTGCTACCCTGGAAGATCTTATCTATATAAGCAAAAATATACTCATAGAGAGTTTATTTAACTGTGTAACTTCATTGGTTGAAGTCTATTTTTAATCCGTGCTTGTGTATTTTTTAAAGCATTATACTAAGAAAAACATCCTGAATGGTAAACATGATGTTTCAGTTTTAAGAACACCAAAGGACTGTCCCCCCCCCAAATATTTTATTTTTAGTACTAATGCAATCAAATTGCTAACCACATAGCACTCTATTACAAGAATTGCAGTATATTTATCTCTTCCAGATCCAATTTTTCTATCTCATCTACATGGGAGAGTGACTTGTGTATTTGCTCTTCAACACTAGTGGAAAAGAAGGACTGTAAGTCTAAGAACATATTCTTCTAAATAATAAGATTAGGATTTATATATTTTGTGGTCCAGTGTAAGAGGAAAAAATGACAGATATTGGAAATTGATGTTTGGATTCAGTTTTGATTGTGTCACTTATTTAGCATGTGCAACAGTTTACTTGAACTCTCTAAATTTCAGTTTCTTAATCTCTAAAGTGGGAAAATATTTGAACACTGCATGGAATAACTAGTATCTTTGTTATTGATATTAAACATTTTCCTAGATTATATATCCAAGCAATAAAACTCATTTTTGTTATAATTGAAACAATATAAAGTTCTTACATCTAGTTGAATCCCAGCAACATGGACTGCCGTGGCAGGGGACAAGTTTGGGTCTGAGGATCTGTTGGTGAGCCTTGGCGTTTTTGCTGGATATGGTCTAAATTCAGTGGTCCAGTATCTTCACCAAACTCAGGCAGGGCCTGGAGTCAGAAAGGGAAAGCTAAATCAGAGGTGGGGAAAGGGAAGGGAACACCCAGAAGCTGGAAGGTACTGCCCTAAATTAAGAGAAAGGCAGAACCAGAGTGCAGGGCCTCAGTGAGGGGAAACAACTCCTGCAAATGAGATTGTCAAGAAAGAGCTCAGTGGACTTTTGGGATCTTAGATAAAGCGGCATGGCATGGGGCCCAGAAGTTGGGGAAACTAAGAAAAAGTCCTGCTATAGCTTAGATCTTAAATATTTTCTAAAGGCCCATGTGTTAAAGGTTGGGTCCCAGGCTGACATTATTGGGAATTTATGGAACTTTGAAAAAGTGACATAACCTTAAAGGGGATTGTGGGATACTGGTCCCTTCCTCTTTTCTCATTTCCTGGCAATGAGAAATTTTGTTCCACTACATGCTCTCACCATGATGTGAGGACTTTCCCAAAAGCCATGAGGCCAAATGATCATTGACTGAAACCTCTAGAACTGTGAGCCAAAGCGACCCTTTTCTCATTATAAGTTGACTTTTTCAGGTATTTGTTATAATTACGGAAAACTGACTAAGCCTCAATAAGTCTGGGTTGGAGGTCAGGGGTTCTTTTTATGCACGCTGAATTTCTAGATCAATGACAGTAGAATTTAATTTCATGGCCCACTGGTTGGTAGAAAGAAGTTATTGCAGACCCCTTGTTTCTGTGAGATGTTGAGGTACATCTATCCTGTGTGAACTCAATGAATGAAAAGGCAATTCATTAATTCAGTAAATCTGATAATCAGATATGTTTTGTGGAACACTTACAAGGATATTGGGATTAAATATGTGAGGCAGAGCTAATGTTATTTCTCTGGGAGGTATCTAAAAAAATTTCTTTTTTTCCTGATCTGAGTTGTAGGGAACAGTTAATTACTGTGGGAATTCTTAAAGTCAAGAACCTATCAAGAAAATGAAGTGATAGGAAAAAGATTCATTTGACAAATTAGGGGAACATTAAAAGATTATGTAACAGAAACATCATAACAGGATTTCTAAGGCTTCCCTAACAGATTTGCTGGTTTATTTTTTTAAAAAAGTTTTGGAATTAAATATATTTTCCATTAGGCCTCTCCTGAAGTGGCATTTGCCCAGGAAAGACAGTTTTTATGTCTATTAGTCAACTCTGTCAACTGTTCTCCACCAAACCACCACCAAAATTGACATAAAATCACTTAGGTCTTCATTAAACTTAGAAAGGAGGGGGAAAAATACAAAGAGTGAGAAAAGCCCCTGGTGGAGGCAGAAAATGATCTTGGAATACAGGCAGCTTTACTTTTTTTCCTGAAAATAAAGGTATGGCTCTTTCTGTCAAGGCCAAGTCATACAGAAGGATACTAAAAAAATTCGGATACCAAAGTGAGAGATTTAACATGTGTATTATCCCTCATCCATCTGTCTAATTTTAAATATATATTTGACCTAACTAAATTATCTTTCAAATGAAATTGTGCCTGGGAGTTCATTATATTGTTCCTTGATACTAAATTAAAAGTTTAAAAATTAAGTGTACCCTTAGGCCAGAATTTCTCTTTCAATGCTACCAATTGGCTAGAGGAAGAGATCTCTCAGTGCTTAGTATATTTTTGCCTTCTTCTAGTTTAGCTCCCATTTTTTCTTCTTTCTAAGACCGTAATGCTCCCTGCTGAGGTCGGGATCCCTTGTGAAATGGAGTCTTAGGGCCTTGTGTTCCAAGGAAGGGAAGTAAGGAGGTGTGACTCAGAAGAGGAGGCCCAGAGAGAGCACACTATCAAGACAGGGACTGGAGGGCAATTCAGGTTCATCTTCACAGGAGAGCCTTGGGGACTATTGATCGGCTCACAGAGAGGTTCCCCCTTGGGTGCGGAGGACCTAGAGCATTCATGCTCCTCACCCATCACTCCCAAATTCCCCAGCAGGGGCAAGGGTGGGGATGGGAGGATGGGAAGTACCAGGCAGGCTCTTATTTTTCTGCAGGAAAATAGATTCTGACCATGTGAGGATGGTCCTTCCAATAGGGTTGGTGGGTGCTAGCTATGGGGAGTAAAATTCCCCCTGAAGCTGGTGTTCATGAAATTGGTAATGATATGCAAGTAGATATGAATGATATTTCTGATACCATCCAGGATTTGGCTCTAAGGACTCTCCCACTGCTCTGCTTTACCCTGGCCTTTCAGCCTCCTGCCTCTGTATGTGCTGTTTCTTCTGTTTGCAGTGGTGTTCCCTCCCCATCCCCCCCCTCCCACTTTCCTCTTGTGTGAGGACATACCTACTGTCACTTTTTCTTATTTATCCTAGACATCGCTACTGCCACTTTTAATTGGTTCACTCATTTTTAGAGTACTTCATGTCTACTCTCATTATAGTATTATCAGAGGTATTTTCCCATTTGTTCTCTTTCTTCCTCATCTGTATTAGCTCCTTTCAGGTAAAGTACCAGGCCCAAGAAACAGACACAGGCCTCAGTAAATCCTGAGTAAATGAATGAAAAGCATTTCCAGGCTCTCCCAGTTGAAGTAATCTCTCTCTCTCTCTCTCTCTCTCTCTCTCTCTCTCTCTCTCTCTCTCGCTGATTGCATCATTTCCCTTTGCCTCATAATTATTTATATACATGTGCTAATTCTCCTGCTTGTTTATAAGCTCCTGGAGGTCAAGAATCACATGGGATTCCCATGACAAGGCCTGTGTGGGTTTTGAACACGATAAGGTCACAGACGATGCTAATTGGAGTGCTTGAGATGATCCCTCACTGCTGACAGATGAACAGTTTGCATAAGTTGTCCTGCAGCAAGGCAGGTTTCCAGTTTTTCTTCTTGTTCACACCTATTCCTATGGGGCTATATGTCTCAGACTACTAATCAAAATGATGGCCAAATTTTGGAAAGCGTCAATGCTATGTGAATATTGAAGATGATATATAATCCCCAGTGTCTGAGATTTTTTTTTCTCCTCTTCCAACTGCATCTTGAGGTTCCTCCCCCCCACCCCACCTTCTGGGATAATAATTTCTGAAGTGTAAGAATTAATCACTCTTGCTTCCCCCTTGAAGCATTACTAAATTAATGGCTTGACATCACATCTATCATGTTTTCTCTAAGCTCTCCAAGGCCCATTAGGATTGGGGAGTTGCTGGGAACATGGCATAGGCTGAGTAAGAAAATCTTCCTTGGGAATCAGTGAGTGAATCCAAAAATGTTTCATACAGAGTGGCATTTGAGGCCCTGGGCTCATTCCTGTTTATGCTGCCAGTATATGATATATGTTTCAGTCATGAAATGCTTGCTTGCATTCACATTGGTACCCAGTCTCTTCAGGTCTAAATCATTAAAGAGGAAAATATCCCCTCTGGGCTGTAACATGAAAAAGAAGATTTTTGGATTGGAAATCATTTTGTAAACCTCTAGCAATTTTATTTTGTCTAGACACAAGGCAATAAAAAGAACAGAAACCATCAGAGATTATAATAAGAAGGCATGTACAAAAGGATGTGCTTTCTATAGAGCCATGATTGCTTTTTTTCTTTTACACAATCTGTGGCCTTGTTTTTCTAACCCCATCACCTCCTGCAAGTTCTTCAAACAGGCTGTTTCACTACTGGACCAGGATAGAAAGTGTTTACAGTCCTGAGCATGGTTGTGCATGCCTGTAATCTCAGAAACTTGGGAGACTGAGGCAGAACGATTGGAAGTTCAAGGCCAGCCTTGGCAACTTAAATTAGAAAGACCCTGTCTTAAAATAAATAAATAAATAAAAGTCTGGGGATGTAGCTCAATGGTGAACTGCTCCAGAGTTCAGTTCCCAATATCAAAAGAAAAAAAAAGGTGTTAACAACTGTGGACAAACTTCTCACTGAAACACAAAATTAAATAAAACATCAAGAGAAAATGATCTATTGATAGATAACAACAGGGAAGAATTTTCATTTCTGAAACACAATTCGTATTTTTACATGTATGTTAACATAAGAATATATGCATTTCAAGACTTTTTTCTGGACTTCTGCATTCTTCCTCTGCACTTTGTGTTACCCTATGTTTTGCATTCCTTGAAGCCTTTCTTGACAAATTTGTCAATGCATTCCCTTCTGTGTGATTAAGGGGTGGAATGGGGACTTAGGGAATCTCTACACTGTAGTTTGGCCTCAACCTACAAAATAATAATCAGGTAGAAATTTAAAAAATTAGTTGGCTTTTATAAGATGGCACCAAACACTAAACCATGCATCTTTTATATTTATAACTGCATCTAACCCTGTATGGGGCCCACTAAAAATGCCATCAGGAGAAAAAGTTAATTTGGGGTTCACAATTTCAGAGGTTCTGTCCATAGTAGGCCTACTTCAGAGCTCTGGGCCAGAGATGAGGCAGAACATTATGGCAAATGGGAGTACTAGAGAAAAGCAGCTCAGAATACGGAAACCAGGAAGGGGGGAGAGAGAGAGAAAGAGAGAGAGAGAGAGAGAGAGAGAGAGAGAGAGAGAGAGAGAGAGAGAGAGAACGAGAGAACAAATGAGTGCGAGAGCGAGAGAGCAAGAGTGCTCCATTCACCAGGAGCAAAGTATAATTCCCAAAGTCAAGCTCCCAGTTACCTACTTCCTCCAGCTATCCCTTACCTGCCTATACTTACCACTCAGTGGATTAGGCCCCATCCTTCATAATTAAAAAAGAAATATCCTTTGAACATTCTTGCATTGTCTCACACTTGAGCTTTTGGGGGATACTTGAGAAAGTGGTAAGTTGTCTATGGAGATGATTTACCCAGGATGTGACTAACTTACAATAACTGAGTGTGTATTTAAATACACACTCAGTCTTTATCCCTGAAGATAAGGAACAGAAGGACAATTTTACTTACCCTGTTCAGGATGAATTGATGGAATGGGCCTCCAATATTTTAACTAGAAGGCATGCTAAGAAGCATTGAGAAAGTCCCAAATGCACAGAGATACATTTTCAAGCGTGATCTAGCAGATTCAGATTCAAAAAAATATCTTTCAGACTGTGTTCTTTTTAGAAACATCTCTAGTTTTGCATTTCAAAGTATGAGCATTGGGACTCCAATAATCAGTAGGGGTCCTAGGGCAGATAAGGACCATTTCTGGTGCCATCACTTATTAATTCTGTGATTTTGTTACCTAACATCCTCATATTTAAGTTTCCTAATGTCTAGAATATGGACAATAATATATCTCATTCACAGGATTGTTGTGAGGATTATGGGATAGTCCTGACTGTAATTTATAAGGAGGTCTCAATGACAGCACTTCTATGTACTAGCACAGTTCTGAGTTCTTGATACTGGCTCAGTTAAAGCCTTAGTAAAAAAAAAAATCTGTGAGATAGGTAATATTTTTATTTCAATTTTATGGATAAAGAAATTGAGGCACAGGGAGGTTAAAGAATTTGACATAGCCAGAGTTATGTAGCTGGGATTCAAACCTTGATGAGTTGGCTCCAGATGTCATATTCTTACACATTAGCTGTTACTGATATGGTGTTCTTAGAACAATATCTGAGTGCAAATGAAGACATTTTTATAAATTGCATGCAGAATAAATAATAATTTCAGCAATATTCACTGAAGAAGGGGAAACTGTTCCAGCTTTAGGAAGAGGAAGGTGTCAGAGGAATTAGGAGTCCAAGAGGGTTGGGTGAGCAACATGCTCCAGGTGAAGCACGTTTGGAAGATATCAGAAGTGTAATTTGTTAGGCTCTGAAGTAACACAGGAGATGGAGCTATGGAAGTACAAGGTCATAAAGAATCTTGTGATAAGAAGTATGGTAAGGAGCCAAATATTATATGACAGATTAAAGATCAATCAGGGAGAGGTGAGAGATAGGGAAGAGAGGCTGAGTTCCAATCACATTTGAACCTGTAGATCTTCCTCTGTTTGAGGTTTTGCTTTGTAATTCTTTGTTACATAAAGTTAATGCTTCTATCTGTATGCTTGAACTAGCTTGAATTTCTATCATGTACAATATAAAGAATTTTTACAACTATTCAGTTAAAAGAATACATTATTTTGGGTATGAAAATTTGAAGGCATGATTTAGAGTAGTAGTGGTATAGACAAAATGGAAAAACTAGTGCAGATGAGGAATTAAAGGAGCACTGGGAAGGTATTTGGGGACATTATTTCTTCTATATTCTGTGCAGTCTCAAAACCATATGAATCAATGAGCTCTGCCTTATTTTTTTTATTGTTTCTTTTTAGTTATACATGACAGTAGAATCCATTTTGACATATTTGTAAAAGCATGTAATATAACACTTTCTAGTTCAGAATCCAGTACCTCTCCTTCTGCTTCCCTTTCCTTACCTCCTTCTCCCTTCCCTCTATTGATCTTTCTTCCATTTACCTATAATTATTTTTAAAAATTAATTTCTTGTGGATGTACCCAATGGTGAGATTCTCTGTGGTATATTCCTATATATACCACAGATTCATTCTGTAGTCTTTCCTTTTCTCATCCCCCTTCCCTTCCCTTCAATCCCCTTTGTCTGCTCTATTGAGCTCTGTTTTCTTTTGGCTAAAAAATGGGTCCCTGGTAAATAAAGGCAAAGAAGCTCTTTCTTCTGGTAATTTGAGTCTTGACTGAGTGACCTAAGATGGAAAAACAAAAAAGTTTCTCTTCGTTCACTTCAAGGGTGAGGTTGATGAGGCTCTTGGGCTAATTTTGGGACTTCTAGTGAAGCCAGAATTAGAAAGGCAGTCGGTGTAGATAGGTAAATCGAGTCAGGTTGGATCTCAGAGGCCAATTTGAGTGAGTCTGGGAAGGTGGAGACTGTCCCCTGAGGGATCTTATCAAGAACCTGCCCCTGCTCCAACCTGTTGGCAAGGTAACCTGCTCCAGGAATTTCCCCTCCCTACAGGGAGCTACAAGGTTGTTAAGGTGTCCTTGGCTGCTCCACCCAGCCCTTCCCCTTTCAGCCCACCTGTTTCCCAACTTTTCTCCACCCCACTGAACATTCCTGGACCTAATCACATATGCAGGAAGGAGAAAGATAAGGGGGAATATGCAGGAGAACAAAGGAATCCTAGGACATATAAAAAGGGGAGAACACCTTGCCTCTTAGGATACCAGGATACCAACTATGGTCCCCTTCTCCCTCACTGGAGAAGTCTAGGTTACCCCTTTTAAAATAAACCCTGCTTCATATGCTTGCCTCGGCATGCTTCTCTAATGTTCAAACTTCAACATGTGGGAAAACAGGACTAGTCACCAGTAACTGGCGGTATCACTAGGATCACCTATTCAACCTACTCCACTTCAAGTTTGTGGTTGGCCCTCTCATTAACATAAGAACAATTTTTATTTTAGTTAACTTGTTTTGATTATAGTTCATAATCTAATGGGTATTGAAATGCTCCAGGAAGTGAGATGTTACAAGTTATCAGTCACAAAATGTACAACTAGCTGAGTTGGGTGAAAGACAAAGAGAGCTTTCCACCCTTTTGAGATGTATGCAATACTTATCATGATGTTAGAATCTACTGCTACTTCCTATGACCTTCAGCAAGGCTCTGTAAGACAGAAAACAACTGAGGTTAAACCTGGCCCATTGGTAAAAAGAGAATAATATCTGGACAAGATATTGAAAGGGTAAAGTTTCTAAGCTGGAAAGCTTGAATTAAAATGTAAAAGATTAGGTATTATTAAGTTCCTCTGTTACACCCAGATTCCTGAGATAGTTAAGACAACGCCCTACTGGCCATTCAGCCTAGGGCCCTGTGCAGTTTGTCACGTAAGCATACAGGGCCCGAACCAATCAGTTTGAATGTGTACCCAGTTTAGAAGTGACCAATCATCCCTGCCCAGCCTGTTCCCGCCAATGAATGGACTAATCATGTATCAGAGTTGTTGTTCAATTTTCCCGCGCCTCATGATGATTTGTTCTGATGTATGCAAAGCCTCCCACCCTCTCCAAAAAGTGTACTTAAGCTCTGCTTGACCTCTGCTCTGGGCTCTGGGCTGCTCTCCCTTCTTGAGTGAGCATGGAGCCCCAGCACGCTGGAACGGATCCCTAATAAATCCCCCTTGCCATTGCATGGAGCTAGTCTCGTGTGGTCTCTCCTTCTCCGACGCTTCGCCGGACCCTTACATTTGGTGCATTGGCTGGGAACTGAGCATCGCTGGACAGGGAGACCTAACGAACTGCTTCGGGGGTAAGTAAGGTGCCTTTCTCTCTCTCTTTCTCTCTGTCTCTCCCCTCCTTCTTCTCTCAGGTGCGATCGCTCAGGTTTGGTCTCTGGCGGCTCAATGGTGGGCGTAAGTCCCCAGAGGGCATAAGCTCTTAGAGCCTCGGGTGGGGTTGGCAGTGCGTGTGTGTGGCTGTCAGTGGAGAGCGTAAGCTCCCCCTGGCGGTGGCAGGCAGACATGTCTAGGGAGCCACAGGCCACCCCCCAAGGGACGCTTCAGGGGACTCTGGGGGACGGAGGTGCCCCCCATCAGGTAGAGGGGCGGATGAACCCTCGTCGGTGTAGAGGGGCGGATGAACCCTCGTCGGTGTATTTTGCTGCCAACCCGTCTGGTTTTGCCGGCAACTATTTCTGTTGAATTCACTGTCTGTCTTTAATTTTTGCTTCTGAATATGTGTTAAACGTTTACTGTGTGTCCGTGTTTGCGTCACGTTTGTATTGTCTCTCTGCGCTTCAGAATGGCCCACCCTCAGAGTTGAATGGCCCCCAGGAGAGTCCCTCCATCTCTCTCTCTAATTTGCAAAGTCAGAGATATTGTCTTTCAGCCGGGGCCGCATGGCCATCCAGATCATGGCTTCTAACCTTTCAGGACCTCTTCGAATCTCTTCCTGCATGGGTGGGGTCCGCGCAGTCTGCTGGGAGGATTCCACCCAGCGGTATGGCGGATCTGTCCTGTCCCTGTTCCTCCCAGCCCCTCCACCCACCTGTCCTCTCCGCCCCTGGCCATCTCCCCTCCCAGGAGGGGGTGGGATGCTCCCGCAGGTTTGGGGGATGGGCGGACGGAATCGGGGGTGAGGTCCGCGGGGGACCGCCCCTCCTCCCCCTCCTCTGCCCGCAACCAGTTGCCACTGGGCGCATTTGCACCACAGCAGAGCGGGCGGGGTTGGCGGGGGACTGCCCCCCCTCCGTCCTCCCGGCGAGCAAAAAAAAAAAAAAAAAGTGGCTCGGGGGCACCCGGCCCTCTTCCCCCCTCGTGGGGGGTAGAAGGGACCGGGTCCCCAAACCCCCCGAGTGTTACAGCCCTCCCCGGCTGCAGTGATCACCAAATCCCGGGGCCAAAGAAGCGAACGTGTCTTCCTCGAGTTGGGCTGCTTGGAAATGCAGCCCGAGGTGGATGATAAATTCCATCTAAGGCTAAATACTGAGACTAGGGAAGCAATGTTTTCTTTCCCTCCCGTAATCGGCTTGAATGCAAATAGGGATGCCTGCTGGGGATTTAACAACTTTGACATCTTGCTTTGACTTTTCTCAAAGCCCTGTCCTCGTTATTAAATTGGTGTTAATTGGCTTTAGAGATGGGAACCAAATTTTCAGTCACAAATTTTAACACTCCCGAGGAGACTTCTAAGGAGTCTCCACTCAGCTTTCTTGGGGAAGTCTAGCACTCGAAACAACTGTAAGCAGAGGATGAGCTTTTTGGGAGCTGGCTACTAAAAAGTTTAAAAAAAAATGCCTAGTGCCTAAGGTCAAACCAAACTGGAGGAACTAATCTTGCAAGTGAAAGGGAAACTGAGGAATTCCCAGCAGCTGCCAGAGCCATTTTTGCTTTGGGGAAATTTCCTCATAATTTCCCTGCACTTAAGGATTACTCCACCTTTGTTTACTTAAAAAGAAGGGACACTGAATGCAGTAAAGCCAGTCACACTGAGACCCTTGATTTTTATACCTATAGTTGCCCCTACGTGAAAACATCTGGTCCACTTGTGGGAAAGTCTATGGTGCCACTGATGGGAGTCATAATTAAATGAGAGTTCAAAACCTGGAGGGATATATTCTTATCTGGTTGTCTGATTGTTTCTTAAAGATAAACTAGGTTAAATGTGTGTCTAAAAAATAATTTTTTTATTGTAACAATCTGGTATCTGAATGGGTTTCTAAAGCATTGCACTATCTTGCAGTTAAAAGTTGGGTTTAAGCAATTGTTTAGTTTGATTTCAGATAGTTCTAAAGAGTTTCAATTTTTGAACTGGGTAGCCTAAGGAGATTTCACTAGGTATACAGTGCATTGATTTGGGCAAGGATAGTAAATTATGATTTGGTATCTGTTTCTCTGTGTGTAAGATTTAGGAAAAAAGTGTTGAATTAAAACGTTGGTCTGGCTTATTGAAATGACATTAATTAGCAACAGTCTTGGGAATTTTCAAAGCTTAATTTCAGATATGCATGGTAGTGTGTGGTTCTTTCTAAAATTTTTTAGGCAAATTTAATGTAACTTAACACTACTTTAGAAACTTCAGAACAAAGATAGTGGCTTAATGATCCTGAAGAAATTTCTTCTGTGGTAGGTTTTATATTATTAAGATCCTATTTTCAGTTTTGTGTGAGCAAGTTTTTTTCTAGTGTAGGAAGGTACAAAGATGTGAAATTTTGTGAATTGTATCTTAAACTTTTACCATATTTTCAACTCCCAAACCTGAAAACTGTGACTTATGGTTGAAATGCCTTAGGCATGAAGTTTCTGCTCAGAATTCCAGTTTTCCCAGTTCCTTCCAGACCTCAGCCAGGACTTAAATTGATATGCAAATAGAAAAAGCCTGGAGCACTCAGTAGGAGACAGATCTGAGGCCCAAGGGAAAAAAAAAAAAGGGTAAAGGTGTCTTTTTACCTGAACTCAAACTAGACTGAACCAAAGAGTAAATTGTATGGCATTTACTAATTACTGGCAGGTCAATTTTTCTAGGACTTTTGCCTGTTCTTAGATTCTATGTTTTTTTTGAGCTCATGATTTTTATTCTACAGACAAGCTAATGTTTTTCTGATAAGTTCTATTTTTGATCAACTGGAGTTTTTTTTTAAACATTGCAATGAGATTTCACCTGAGAAAGCTGCAAGGCCTTTTGTGTTATGTGTTACACTTGTGTTACATGTTGTATGTCCGTATGTCTGTGTGTATGTCCATATGTCATGCAGTGATATGACAATTGACAGATGAGGAGCGCTCATAAAAAAAAATTAAAAATGGATCCAAATATCTTTGATTCACGTGATTCAAATGGTTCAATTTAGATTGGGTAAACAGATAAAAGTAAAGATGTCTTTAAAATTAAACTTATAAGTTTTTCTAGGTGTTCAAAAAGGCCCTAATAAAAAGTTAACTCTGCTTAAATTAAAAAGTTTAGAAGTATTGTTTCAAGATGTGAACAGAAGGAGATTAACAGATAGAAAAGAGAAACTAGAAGGTTCTAGGTATGGATTTAATAGAGGGAAAATGTGTTTCTGGATAAGAGAGTCTATGTGATTAAGTAATTAAGAGGGTTTAAGTAAGTGATAAAAAAGGTCTGTGCAAGTTGGTTACAAGTAAATTTTTGAGCAAGTAATCTTAAAGAAATTAAGCAGCTGGTTAAACAAGTGCTGTTGTTTTAGAGACTTGTGCTATGTTATTTCTTCAAAAGCCAAACTTGGTTAGCATAAAATCATCAATGTAATTGTGATGTTACCAATGTGTTCATATCTTCCAGGTATACAAGTCTGTAAGGTAGAAGCTTTACAAGCTGGTGTTCTAAAGTTGTATGGTAATTTTAGGTTCAAAAAAAAAAAAACACGTTGGAGATTCAATTATATCATTTGTGTTCTATAACTGGACTTGTTATCAGTAAGATATGTAAAGTTCTATGTTGCTTTCTACACTGAGACACAATTTAAATGTATTTTTAAGTTAACGAGAGCCTAATCTGGGTAAAGGTTTTATTGAAAAACACAGAAATACTTTGCTACTTTCCAACAAGAGGTTAGAAGCTTCCAGCCTTCCTTTAATTCATGTTTTAGATGTGATATTATGTTGTGTTAGCTAATATTCATGTAAACTTGAGCAACAATTTATGTAAACTTTGTAAAATGATGTCTAAAAAGCAAAGATCAGCTTTAGAACTATAGTATTTAAGACTTATGAAGAGCCCCACCTTACTTGAGTTAAGGCTCTATGTCCCATCTCACTGCATGTGAAAATGACTATGAAAAAAAAATAGACCAGATTTCAGTGCATTTAAGGTTGTGTCCAAAAGTTGGTTTTTGTCATGATTGCCAGGACCCCAAACAGGGGATTATACTGTATAACTCTGCCAAAATTCAAGGTAGCTATTACGTAAACTAAATATGTTTTTATCCTAGTTAGTTTTGTTTTGAAGCTTGCTTTTAGATGGTCTAAGGATTGCCTGTTAATTTTTTAAGAGGTACTGCTTTAAGAACTCACAACCTTGGTTAACTTAAGATAAGGAGTTATCACCTACATGATAGAGAGATAGACATTAAAGTTCAGCACCCTTAATATAAGGCTGTTAACTTATTTGCTAGATGTTTAAGATTAAGTTTTAAAATTAAAAATTTGGCTCTTGCCCTCTGAGTCAGTCTGAATCAGGGAATAGGGAACTGAGCAAAGGGCTCTGCAACTCTAAGCCACATAATTTCCCGAGCAGGGAGATTAATGAGACCAGTGGAGGGCAGAAGGCCAATCAGTGCATTTGCTGTAAAGAGGAGGGTCATCAGAGAAGGGAGACATCCCTGATGCTTCTGAGGGAAGCCATATGGTCAAGCAAGGCCTGGACCCATCCTAGCGCAAATGGCACTAGCAGAACTGAGAAGCTGCTGTGAAGTTCCCAAGGACTCCCAGGAGACTCAGCTGACTGTTAACAATAGGTAGAACAGAAGTCAGTTTGACTTGCTTCATCTTAAACACTTAGCAAAGACAGTCAAAGCCAAAGCACAGCTGTTCCTGGACATCTTAAATGATAATAATAGTTAAATGTAACTCCCATAAAAAAGTAGACTGGAGGCTACAAAAGAGATTCTTAGACAGAAATGCCTGATAACTGTCAAAGGGACTGCTAGAGTAGTTTTAGTCTAAGGCCTTTATTTCTAACCAACGCAGGTAGGCTTGATGTTTGCTAACATGGTTATCCCACCCTAAAAAGCAGAATTAAAGATTTCTCTATTAGACACAGAGGTCATACTAGTAAAAGGATTTTGCAGGATCAGATGGCATTAAATTATTAGACTATATCTTAAGGAAAAAGACATCTGTAAACCTAAATGTTAGTTGTTGTGTTTACATCCCTGACATCTCTGACAATGTGACAAATATCCTTAAAGATATACATGCTCAGATGGAAGCCATGTCCTCAGCAATTTTTTCGTGAAAACAATATCTTAGCTCCTAGTTCCTGGTACTGCCTGATGGAAAACATTGTCAATCTTTGTCTTGGTTATTATACTCATTGGCATATTCTTGTGCTGTGGCATTTATTACTGCATCAATATGGTTCCAGTACTAATGAGCTCTTGTTTCTCTTATAGACCACCTATCACTCGAATGGCCCTCCAGCCTATTACTTCTCAATTGGACTTTTAGCATGGACCACTCGATAGACCCGATATTTTTAAGGGGGACTCCAAACTGCTTGCCCCACACCGTCCCTTTTCAGCCTGAAGAAGCCAGAGAAATCCTCTTTGTCCCCCTTCCTCACAGCAGTAAGGAGTTCCCAAATTAGAGGGGGGAATGAAGCCAGATTTAAAGTTAGGTAGTCAGTGTAGTTAGATAAATCGGGGTCTAATACCGAGTGAAATCTAAAATGGAAGCCATGCTAAAAATGATTCCAGGAAACACAGGACAACCCATGGTAATCAGAAGGCAATATGCTCCACTGACAGAGATGAAAAATGAGACACCCCAATAATTATGATTCATTACTTTTAAGATTAAAAGTAGTCAGAAAAAGGAGTGGGGAATGAAAGGGTAAAGTTTCTAAGCTGGAAAGCTTGAATTAAAATGTAAAAGATTAGGTATTATTAAGTTCCTCTGTTACACCCAGATTCCTGAGATAGTTAAGACAACGCCCTACTGGCCATTCAGCCTAGGGCCCTGTGCAGTTTGTCACGTAAGCATACAGGGCCCGAACCAATCAGTTTGAATGTGTACCCAGTTTAGAAGTGACCAATCATCCCTGCCCAGCCTGTTCCCGCCAATGAATGGACTAATCATGTATCAGAGTTGTTGTTCAATTTTCCCACGCCTCATGATGATTTGTTCTGATGTATGCAAAGCCCCCCACCCTCTCCAAAAAGTGTACTTAAGCTCTGCTTGACCTCTGCTCTGGGCTCTGGGCTGCTCTCCCTTCTTGAGTGAGCATGGAGCCCCAGCGCGCTGGAACGGATCCCTAATAAATCCCCCTTGCCATTGCATGGAGCTAGTCTCATGTGGTCTCTCCTTCTCCGACGCTTCGCCGGACCCTTACAATATTATATATATATATATATATATATATATATATATATATATATATATGTAAGATATTATTTTATATATATAATTTGATCAACCTTACTATATATATAAAATAATATCATATATATAATAAATATTATTATATATATACATATATAATTATATATATATAATTTGATCAACTTTATTCCTCATCAACTTTCTTTTTCCTCCCCTTCTCCTTTTCCTCCATACTAATAGTCTCCCTTCTAGATTCATGATGTCCTTTTCTTCCTCCCTCTAGCTCCCACATATGAAAGAAAGCATGATATTTGTCTTTATGAATTTGTCTTATTTCTTTTAACATGATCTTGAGTTTCATCCATTTTCCTGGAAATGAAATAATGTCAGTTTTCTTTATGGTTTAATAAAGGAGTATATTGTGTATATATACCACATTTTCTTTATCTATCCATCTGTTGGTGGGCACCTAGAGTGATTCCATAACTTGGTTATTGTGAACTGCATTGTAATATAAATGGGAGTGCATGTATCTCTATAGTATTACTGATTATAATCCTTTCAGATAAATACTGAAAAGTGGTTTAATTGAATCATATCATGATTCTCTTTTTAGTTCTTTTTTTTTTTTTAAGAAACATTCATATTGATTTCCATAGAGGCTGTACCAATTTACCCTCCCATTAATAGTGTTTAAGAGTTCCTTTTGGGGGCTGGGGTGGTGGCTCAGTGGTAGCGAGCTTGCCTAGCATGCATGAGGCACTGGGTTCGATCCTCGGCACCACATAAAAACAAACTAATGTATCCACCTAAAACTAAAGATACATACATAAATAAATATTTTTAAAAAGAGTTCCTTTTTGCCCACATCCTCTTCAGTATTTATTATTATTTGTATTGATGATTACAATTCTGGTGGGAGATGGAGTCTCAATGTAGTTTTAATTAGTATTTCCTTGCTGTTGCCCAGCTTTTAAAGCACTTTCTATTACTCCAGCAATGTTGGACCCTACCTCAATAAGACCAATAAGTCAATAAGCCTCTCTGTGCCCATAGCTCTGACTCCCTTCTCCAGCTAGCAGCTCCTTTGTGGTCCATCATTTCAGGTAAAGCCATCAAGGACAAGTTGAAGTCCTAGAAGTGTCACATAAACCAAACTGACAAATATAACACTGCACAGTCCCTGACCATTAAACTATCATTAGGATCATAGTCCCAAATAGAAGACCAGGACTTATCAGCATGCTAAATCTAAACAGAGTAATAATGAAAAGATGAAAATAAGACATAGATTCTTTGAACATCCAAGATTCAATAATATTTCACTTGTCATACCTAGAATTAATAAAATTACAACTTGAATGAGAAAAGATAATCAACTCATAATGACAATGATTTGAATCAGATATTGGAATTATCTGTCAAGAATTTTAAAGAATCCACATAAAAATGACTCAACAATCAATCACAAATTCTTTTGAAATAAATGAAAAAAAAATAGAACACCTCGGCAAAGAAATAAATTTCTTCTTCTTCCTCTTCTTCTTCTTCTTCTTCTTCTTCTTCTTCTTCTTCTTCTTCTTCTTCTTCTTCTTCTTCTTCTTATTCTTCTAAAAAAAGACCAAGTAGAAAATACACAACTAAAACATAGAATATTAGACATTAGAGACTTTTTGGGTGGGCTTTATAGTAACAGGATAGTTGAGGACAATAGAATTATTGGAGTTACCAAGGAAATTGAAATATTTGAAGAAATAACAGCTGAATAATACCCAAATTTGGCAAGAAACATGAACTTAAGACTCCAGAAGCTAATAAAGTCCAAACAGGATAGAGGCTCTGGTGTAGTTTGGGCGTGACTTGGTTGCTCTTCTAAGAGTACCTTGTTTGAGATTTGGTCCTCAGGTGGTATTAAGAGGTGCTAAGGAATATTAAAAGCACTTTTGTCCATGAAGCACAGAAAAACAGAAAGGGTGCTGGTCTTGGAGTCAGAAAACCAGGTCTTCATCCTCAGGTGAGACATTAAATCCCTTTGGGTCTGACTTTCCTAATTTGTAAAATGGTATGATTTTTCTGTCTTTGAGAGGATGTTGTAAGAATCAAGTGCAAATTAGATGATGCGGTGATAGAGAAGATGGCCGCAAATAGAGTGCATCACACCCCGTGTACCACGTCATTGCGCAGGTGAATAATGAGTTAGAATGACAAAAAACTATCTTGTTAGGAATTTAGAGCAAATTTGGGGTGCACCGAAACCTAGAGGAAGGATTTCTAGCAACGAGGTCCGGTAATTGAGTCTCAAACACGAGCCAACTGTGCGACCAGAGATCCAGGCTGACTGATCCACGCGGCCCACCCCACAGCTACAGACGGTGGGGTGCCGCCAAGAAGCGACCAGGAAGCAGAGAGAAACGTTGCTACGGATTCTGTGGAATCCTGCCATCTGAGCCCTCACTGAGCCCCAGGCTGAGTTCGGGATTTCAGACGGGGAAGGAAGCGGTCCAGTTCTATCCCCCACAACGGAAACTCCACCAAGGAAGCCAGCGGCCACCATCTTGGAGAGCTGAAGTAACCACCGCCACTCTCCGACAGATTGCAACAATAAAACAAGTGTGTGTACTCAGCTCATCTCCCATACAGCGGGGAATTCGCATAAAATCTCTCCTAGGCTTTCCGGGGGAGGGATTATCAGAACGAGCCTGCATAAAGACGTGGAGAAAGGGAGAGACACCGGACCTCCAATTCCCCCTCCCATCAGCGGCGAAAACGAAACCTGTCTTGCCAGCGCTGGGGTAGGGGCAAGCTGAAAAAATCAAAACAATAGAGTACCGGGGTTCCCAATAGCCACCCTCCACACCCAACAAATAGCAGGCCCAGAGTACAGTTTGAACTGCCTGGAGGCATCACTCAGGGGAAGACTGGGCTAGCAGGAGAAACCAGGATTAGCAGGAGAAACCAGGGGACTAGAGGCCAGGCCCTCGCGACTGGGTGGCTGGAGACCGCATGCCCGCCGGCGACAGTCCACCCACTGCCCATGTGACTGGGCGGCTGGAGAACGCCTGCCCGCCGGCGACAGCCCACCCGCTACCCGCAGGACTGGGTGGCTGCAACACCCGCCAGGCCGGTGACAGCCCACCCACTGTACACGTGACTGGGCGGCAGGAGGCTGCCCACCCGCCGGTGACCGACCGGGCGACTGGGCGGCTAGAGATCGCCTACCCGCCGGCGACAGCCCACCCGCTGCCCCTGCGACTGGGCGGCTGGAGACACCACGCCTGCCGAGGACCGATCGCCCACCAGCTGCCCGTGCGACTGGGTGACTGGAGACAGCCCACCTGCCAGCAACTGACCGTGCAACTGGGCAGCTAGAGATTGCCCGCCGGCGACAGCCAACCCGCTGCCTGTGTGACTGGGCAGCTGGAGACTGCCTGCCTGCCAGCGACCGCCCACACAACTGGGCGGCTATAGACCATCCGCCTGCCGGCGACTGACCGCCGCCCTCTGCCTGTGTGATTGGGCGGCTAGAGATCGCCCGCCCGCCGGCAACAGATCTCCCGCCGGCTGCCCACGCGATTAGGTGGCTGGAGACTGCCCGCCTGCTGGTGACAGCCCACCCGCTGCCTGCATGACTGGGTGGCTAGAGATCGCCCACCTGCCGGCGACAGCCGGCCCGCTGCCCGTGCAACTGGGTGGCTGGAGACCGCACGCCCGCCGGCGACCGATCGCCCACTCGCTGCCCGCGCGACTGGGCGGCTGGAGTCCGCCCGCCTGCTGGCGACCGCCCACACGACTGGGCGGCTAGAGACCATCCGCCTGCCGGCGACTGACCGCCGCCCGCTGCCCCCGTGATTGGGCAGCTAGAGACTGCCCACCTGCAGGCGACCGCCCGCGGCCCCCACGACTGGGCGGCTGGAGACTGCCTGCCCGCCGGAGACCGCACGGTTAGACCCCAAGGTGCGTCCCAGCGGTACGGCACAGAGACTCTAGGAAGAGGTCTATAGCCAGGCCTTCATGAAGTAGCCAAACGGGGGCTGAAACCAACCAGAGACAGTCCAGTCTTCAGACACCCCGGCAAGGAGCCTGGGGCCCACCATAGCAGAGAGGTGAGGTCACTGGGGCTCGGCCATCGGAATTCCTTCCCAGTGGAATCCACTTTAGCAAGCACAGTCTACCAACACAAAGGAGAGACAACAGAGATATACAAAACCAAAACAAATCTATAGGAGAGAGCAGAAACACAGCAATCAAATAGAGCTGGAAAGTAACTTGAACAACATGAAAAAACAAGGGAAAAAAGGAGTACAAACAATGCGGGACAACTTAAATCTACAGGAGGACCTAGAAGCATCAGAAACAGGGATAGGGAAAGAACTCAAGGCATCCCTAACTCAGATGGAAAGGAATATTAGAGAAGACATGAGACAGCAAGTCCAAGCAATGAAAGTATTTTGAAAACGAATTAAACAAACAAATTCAAATGGCAAAGAACAAGCTTTACCAGGAGATAGAGATCTTAAAAAAAAGTCAAACAGTAATCCTAGAAATGCAGGAATCTATAAACCAAATTAAAAACTCAAACGAGAATATTACAAATAGACTAGGTAAAGTAGAAGTCAGAACATCAGATAATGAAGACAAAGTTTATCAACTTGAAAAGAATATAGTCAACACAGAAAAGATGCTTAAATCTCATGAGCAATCTATTCAAGAGATGTGGGATGTCATAAAAAAACAAATTTGAGAGTCATCGGGATAGAAGAAGGCATAGAGATTCAAACCAAAGGAATGTACAACCTATTAAATGAAATAATCCTAGAAAACTTCCCAGAGATGAAAGATGGAATGGATTGCCAAATCCTGGAAGCCTACAGGACCCCCAACATTCAAAACTGTAATAGACCAAATCCAAGACATATAATTATGAAGATAGCCAACATACAGAACAAGGAGAGAATATTAAAAGCTACGAGAGAAAGGAGGCAGATTATATTCAGGGGTAAACCAATTAGGTTAACAACTGATTTTTCATCACAGACTTTGAAAACAAGAAGCTCCTGGAACAATGTATTTCAAACGCTGAAAAATAATGGATTCCAACCAAGAATACTGTATCCAGCAAAATTAAGCTTCAGATTTGACAATGAAATTAAAATCTTTCATGATAAACAAAAGCTAAAAGATTTTGCAGCCAGAAAACTAGCACTACAAAGCATTTTGAGCAAAATACTACAAGAAGAGGAATTGAAAAATAGTGCCCAAAACTAACAGTGGGAGGTATCTCAGTGAAGGGGGAGGAAAATAACCAAAAAGTAAAAACTAGCCAAACTAAAATAAATAAATAAATAAACATGACTAGAAGTACAAACCATATTTCAATTGTAACCTTAAATGTTAATGGCCTAAACTCACCAATCAAGAGACATAGGCTAGTAACCTGGATCAAAAAAAAAAAAAAAATCCAACAATATGCTGCCTTCAGGAGACTCATATGATAGGAAAAGACATACACAGGCTGAAGGTAAAAGGTTGGGAAAAATCATACCACTCACATGGCCCTAGGAAGCAAACAGGTGTGGCCATACTTATATCAAATAAAATCAACTTCAAACCTAAGTTAATCAAAAGGGATAAAGAAGGACACTATATACTGTTAAAAGGAACCATCCACCAACAAGACATAACCATCATCAATTTGTATGCACCAAACAATGGTGCTGCAATGTTCATAAAACAAACTCTCCTTAAGTTCAAGAGTCAAATAGACTACAACACAATAATTATGGGTGACTTCAATATACCGCTCTTGCCATTAGACAGATCCTCTAGACAAAAGCTGAATAAAGAAACTATAGAACTCAATAACACAATCAATAACCTAGACTTAACCGACATATATAGAATATATCAACCATCATCAAGTGGATACACATTCTTCTTAGCAGCACAAGGATCCTACTCAAAGATAGACTATATATTATGCCATAGGGCAACTCTTAGTAAATATAAAGGTGTGGAGATAATACCATGCACCTTATCTGATCATAATGGAATGAAACTGGAAATCAATGATAAAAGAAGGAAGGAAAAATCCTACATCACATGGAAAATGAACAATATGTTACTGAATGATCAATGGGTTACAGAAGACATAAAGGAGGAAATAAAAAATTCTTAGAGACAAATGACAATACAGACACAACATACCAGAATCTATGGGACACAATGAAAGCAGTTTTAAGAGGGAAATTCATTTCCTGGAGTTCTTTCCTCAAAAAAAGAAAAAAAAAAAAACAAATAAATGAACTCACACTACACCTAAAAAACCTAGAAAAGGAAGAGCAAAACAATAGCAAATGTAGTAGTAGACAAGAAATAATTAAAATCAGAGCAGAAATCAACGAAATTGAAATGAAAAAAAATTGAAAAAATGGATAAAACTAAAAGTTGGTTCTTTTAAAAAATAAATAATATCGACAATGCCTTTAGCCATGTTAACAAAGAGAAGAAGAGAGAGAACTCAAATTACTAACATACGGGACGAAAAAGGCAATGTCACAACAGACACTACAGAAATAAGAAGATAATTAGAAAGTATTTTGAAACCCTATATTCCAATAAAATAGAAGATAGTGAAGATATCGATAAATTTCTTAAGTCATACGATCTGCCCAGATTGAGTCAGGAAGACACACACAATTTAAACAGACCAATAACAAAGGAAGAAATAGAAGAAGCCATCAAAAGACTACCAACCAAGAAAAGCCCTGGACCAGATGGGTATACAGTGGAGTTTTATAAAACCTTCAAAGAAGAATTAATACCAATACTTTTCAAGCTATTTCAAGAAATAGAAAAAGAAGGAGCTCTTCCAAATTCATTCTATGAGGCCAACATCACCCTGATCCCGAAACCAGACAAAGACACTTCAAAGAAAGAAAACTACAGACCAATATCTCTATTGAACCTAGATGCAAAAATTCTCAATAAAATCCTGGCAAATCGAATACAAATCATATCAAAAAAAAAAAAATGTGCACCATGATCAAGTAGGATTCATCCCTGGGATGCAAGGATGGTTCAATATACGGAAATCATAAATGCTATTCACCACATCAATAGACTTAAAGATAAGAACCATATGATCATCTATATAGACGCAGAAAAAGCATTCGACAAAGTACAGCATCCCTTTATGTTCAAAACACTAGAAAACTAGGGATAACAGGAACTTACCTCAACAGTGTAAAAGCTATATATGCTAAACCTCAGGCTAGCATCATCCTAAATGGAGAAAAACTGAAGGCATTCCCTCTAAAATCTGGAACAAGACAGGGATGCCCTCTATAACCACTTCTATTCAATTTAGTTCTTGAAATACTAGCCAGAGCAATTAGACAGACAAAATAAATTAAAGGCATAAAAATAGGAAAAGAAGAACTTAAATTATCGCTATTTGCGGATGACATGATAATATATTTAACTGACCCAAAAGGGTCTACAAAGAAACTGCTAGAGTTAATAAATGAATTCAGCAAAGTGGCAGGATATAAAATCAACACGCATAAATCAAAGGCATTCCTGTATATCAGCGACAAAACTTCTGAAATGGAAATGAGGAAAACCACTCAATTTACAATATCCTCAAAGAAAATAAGATACTTGGGAATCAACCTAACAAAAGAGGTGAAAGGTTTACACAATGAAAACTACAGAACCCTAGAGAGAGAGATAGAAGAAGATCTTAGAAGATAGATAGGCAGAACTAACATTATCAAAATGGCGATAATACCCAAAGTTCTCTACAGGTTTAATGCGATGCCAGTTAAAATCCCAATGGCATTTATTGTAGAAATAGATAAAGCAATCATGAAATTCATATGGAAAAACAAAAGACCCAGAATAGCAAAAGCAATTCTAAGCAGGAAGTGTGAATCTGGATGTATAGCGATACCAGATTTCAAACGTACTACAGAGCAATAGTAACAAAAACAGTGTGGTACTGGTACCAAAACAGGCAGGTGGACCAATGGTACAGAATAGAGGACACAGAGACCAATCCACAGAAGTACAACTTTCTTATATATGATAAAGGGGCTAAAAGCATGCAATGGAGGAAGGATAGCATCTTCAACAAATGGTGCTGGGAAAACTGGAAATCCATATGCAACAAAATGAAACTGAATCCCTTTCTCTCACCATGCACAAAAGTTAACTCAAAATGGATCAAGGAGCTAGATGTCAAATCAGAGACACTGCGTCTGATAGAAGAAAAAGTTGGCTACGATCTACATACTGTGGGGTCGGGCTCCAAATTCCTTAATAGGATGCCCATAGCCCAAGAGTTAATAACAAGAATAAACAAATGGGACTTACTTAAACTAAAAAGTTTTTTCTCAGCAAGAGAAACAATAAGAGAGGTAAATAGAGAGCCTACATCCTGGGAACAAATTTTTACTCCTCACACTTCAGATAGAGCCCTAATATCCAGAATATACAAAGAACTCAAAAAATTAAACAATAAGATAACAAATAACCCAATCAACAAATGGGCCAAGGACCTGAACAGACACTTCTCAGAGGAGGACATACAATCAATCAACAAGTACATGAAAAAATGCTCACCATCGCTAGCAGTCATAGAAATGCAAATCAAAACCACCCTAAGATATCATCTCACTCCAGTAAGATTGGCAGCCATTATGAAGTCAAACAACAATAAGTGTTGGCGAGGATGTGGGGGAAAGGGTACACTTGTACATTGCTGGTGGGACTGCAAACTGGTGCGGCCAATATGGAAAGCAGTATGGAGATTCCTGGGAAAGCTGGGAATGGATCCACCATTTGACCCAGCTATTGCCCTTCTTGGACTATTCCCTGAAGACCTTAAAAGAGCATACTACAGGGATACTGCCACATCGATGTTCACAGCAGCACAATTCACAATAGCTAGACTGTGGAACCAACCAAGATGCCCTTCAATAGATGAATGGATTAAAAATGTGGCATTTATACACAATGGAATATTATGCAGCACTAAAAAATGACAAAATCATGGACTTTGCAGGGAAATGGATGGCACTAGAGCAGATTATGCTAAGCGAAGCTAGCCAATCCTTAAAAAACAAATGCCAAATGTCTTCTTTGATATAAAGAGAGCAACTAAGAACAGAACAGGGAGGAAGAGCATGAGGAAATGATTAACATTAATCAGAGATGAGTGGGGGGAGAGAAAGGGAGAGTGAAGGGAAATCATATGGAAATGGTAGGAGACCCTCAATGTTACACAAAATTACACATAAGAGGTTGTGAGGGGAAAGGGGGGGAACAAGGGAGAGAATTGAACAACAGCATATGAGGTAGAGAGGGAAGATGGGAGGGGAGGGGAGGGGGGATAGTAGGGGTAGGAAAGGTAGCAGAATACAACAGTCACTAATATGCCATTATGTAAAAATGTGAGTGTATAACCGAGGTTATCCTGCAATTTTTATTTGGGGTAAAAATGGGAGTTCATAACCCACTTGAATCAAATGTATGAAAGATGATATATCATGAGCTTTGTAATGTTTTGAACAACCAATTAAAAAAAAAAAAGAGGTGCTGAGATCTTTCAAATGTAGAGCCTATGGGAAAGGATCTTTGTTTGTTTTGTCATTAGGATCACTGTCCTCAAAAGAAAATAGAACATTTATTCTGCAATGCTTGATTTCTTGCATGAGTGTTGTTATAAAAGGAGCAAGGCTGGCCCCTCTTTCTTCATTTGATCAAGATGTGATCTCTTTCCAGTACACAATCCTGAAGTCTGCCATAGGACCTTCTGCCAGAGCCTACACTATATCATTTTGATTTTTAATCTCAAAATTATTAGCTAAATAAACCATTTTACTTCATCTGTAACCTGTCAAGCATTTCATTACAATGATAAAAAGCTGATAATTATATCCCCCAAATTCACACCAAAAAATCATCATAATTAAAGATAAAGAAACTGTGTGTGTGTGTGTGTGTGTGTGTGTGTGTGTGTGTGTGTGTGTGTGTTGCAGTGCTGGAATCAGACCCAAGGCATGCTAGGCAAGGACTCTATCATTGATCTAAACCCCAGCTCAAAGAAGAATCTTGAAAGCAGCCAGAAACTAATTTGGATTAGTTTAAACTAATGGGGAACACTAATTTGGATGATAATAGATTTCTCATCTACTAGATAATAGATTTCTCACCATGGAGGTCTGAGGGCTGAGGCAATGAATTTTTCAAGTGTTGAAAGAAAACCATTAAATGCATGTTTTCTAATTTGGTGACGATAGACTTTATTAATGAATAAGAATTTAGGATATTCTCTGATGAAGGAATGGTAAGATAATTTGTTGTTGAAAGACTTATTCTTAAGTATTGGTTAAAGACTATTGTGGACAGAGAAAAAAATGATAACAAATAGTGGGGTATTAGGAAGAAAGAAGGAGAAACAGAAAGAGCAGAAATGTAAATTCACACAATGCTATCTTTTTCATGATTTTTCCTAAGTCATAATTCAGATGGTCAGAACAAAATGTCTTAAACTCTCTGACACTTAGAACTATGATATTTAAAAGTGGGGAAGATAAAAGGATCTAAGTGGAAGGGAGCTTTCCAAATTTCAAATGTTGATGCCAGTAGAAATTGATAAACCAATATATCTTTCATAATACTCCAAGAAAACACTCAAAAATGTATATTAAGAAATACTCTTAAACACACTATATGGAAATCAGAATGAAATAACAGGAAATTCTTGTGTAGCCCATAATAAGGCAAGAAAAGAGAAACAAAGGAACAAATATGAGAGGAAACTAATGGAAAACAAATAATAAGACATCAGGGTTAAGTACTATCCTATCAATAATTACCCTAAATGTAACTGGTCTTATTATACCAAAGGCAGAGATTGGCAGAATGGACAAAACAAAATAACACAAGTATGTACAATTTATAAGAAATTCACTTCACATTCAATGACTTAGGTGTATTAAAAATATAAGAATGGAAAAGATATACTATGTTAACATTAAGCAAAAATAAACAAAGTGGGTATATATTAATGTTTGGTAACATAGACTTTACAGCAAAAAAATTACTAGAGAAAAATTTTCATTACCTAATGACAAAAGAATTGATTATACGTGTGTACACATCAAACAACAGATTCTCAAAATATATGAGCATACACAAATCAAAAACTGATAGACGACAAATAGACAAGTATACAATTATAGCTCAGTACTTCAACAATTCCTCTCAGCATCTGATAGAACTCATAAAACCAGAAAGTATTTACAAGATGTAAAATGCACAATCATAGTATATAATTGACATATACAAGAACTTCCATACATCAGCAGGATAAACTTTTTTTTTCAAGTGACTATGGAATATTCAACTAGATTTGCCATATTTTGGAGTATAAACTAGATCCTCCAGGACCAGCAGACTACTATGGGAGCCGAGACCCCGCCCAGAATGCCCACACCAACCTGCATGGGACTCAGGCTCACAGTAGACCCAGGTCTGCCCCTTCACCAACAGGGCAGACACCCACCAGAGCCTAGCCTCTGGCACAGGACCACCCCTTCCAACCAGCAGACTACCATGGGAGGTCAAGCTGGTGACCCAGATGTACCCATACTGGCCTGCGTGGGGCCCAGGCTCACAATAAGGCCTGGGTCTATCCCTTCACTGGCAGCACCTGCCAGAGCCCAGCCTCCAGCACAAGGTTGCCTCTTCCGACCAGCAGACAACTGCAGGAGTCCCGGCCTAGACCAAATCTGTCCACATCTACTTGTGAAGGACCCAAGTTCAGGTAGGTCTGAATTTGCACCCCCCCCCCCAAGGGGCCTAAGCCTTAACATACTTCCAACTTGGAACACTGCAGTCATTGCCATAGTCTTCCCCACACAGGAGCCCCTACCTTTTTGACAACAGACAGGGCCTACAAGCAGCTGCATCTCAGAGAAGGCATCACAAAGAGAATGTAAGGCCCACCCTTTAAGCCCCATCTCAATAAAACATTATATCCATCTTGGGGCACCTCCACTATTATCTCGAGTTACCTTGGTTATTGCTGCCACCACCTTTAGTTGCAGTAGCATACATTGAGGGACACCAGCAGGGTCTGGAAGCCCAACATCGAGATCCACACTGCAAGAAAGATAGACAACATGAAAAAACAAGGGAGGAAAGTGCTCCAAACAAACCAGTATACTACAATAACAAAACTCATGGACAGCAAAGTTGAGGAAATGTCAGAGAAGGAGTTCATAAGGTTCATAGTTAAAATGACCTGTGAATTAAACAATTACCTAAATGAGCAAATACAGGCAAAAATTGATCACTCCAACAAAGAGATAAGAGAGCAAATACAGGTAGCAAAAGACAAATTATGCAATCTGGGAAATAAAGCTGATGACACAGTGAAGATAGTAAGAAACCATGAACAGAACATCCAAGAGTTATGGGACAGCATCAAAAGACCAAATATAAGAGTTATAGGGATAGAGGAAGACACAGAGTTTCAAACCAAAGGTATGCGCAATCTCTTCAATGAGATAATATAAGAAAATTTCCCAGGCATGAAGAATGAATTGGAAAACTGAATACAAGAGGCTTACAGGACACCAAATGTACAAAATTACAACAGATCTACACTAAGGCATATTATAATGAAAATACCTAGCATTCAGAATAAGGATAGACTCTTAAAAGCTGCAAGAGAGAGGAATCAGATCACATATAGGGGGAAACTAATTTGTATCTCAGCAGATTTTTCAACCCAGACCCTCAAAGTCAGGAAATCGTGGAACAACATATACCAAGCTCTGAAAGAAAATGGATGCCAACCAAGAATCTCATATCTAGCAAAATTAAGCTTTAGATTTGAATGTGAAATAAAAACCTTACATGATAAACAAAAGTTAAAAAAATTACAACTAGAGAGCCTGCACTACAAAACATCCTCAGCAAAATATTCCATAGAGAGGAAATGAAAAACAATGATGACAATCAGCAGAGGGAGGGATTACACTAAAGGAAAACCTAATCAGAGGAAAAACCAAGTCATGTTAAATACCAAAAATAAACAAAAATGGCTGAGAATACACATCATGTCTCAATAATAACCCTGAATGTTAGTGGCCTAAACTCACCAATCAAAATTCATAAACCAGCAGATTATATTTAAAAAAAAGACTAAACAATATGCTGACTCCAAGAGACTCATCTCATAGGAAAAGACATCCATAGACTGAAGGTGAAGGGTTGGGAAAAATCATACCACTCTCATGGATTGTGGAAGGAACAGGGGTTTCTATTCTCATATCAAATAAAGTAGACTTCAAACTAAAGTCAGTCAAAAGGGATAAAGAAGGACACTTCATACTGCTCAAGGCAATTATGCACCAACAAGACTTAATTATAAATATATATGCCCCAAACAATGGAGCATCTACATTCATCAAAAAACTCTTCTCAAGTTTAAGAGTTAAATAGACCACAACACAATAATTTTGGGTTACTTTAACACACCTCTTTCATCACTGGATAGATCTTCCAAACAAAAGCTGAACAAAAAAAAATATAGAACTCAATAATACAATCAATAACTTAGACTTTTAACTGACATATATAGAATATTTCATCCTTTAATGAGAGAATACACTTCTTCTCAGCAGCACATGGATTGTTCTCTAAAATAGACCATATACTAAGTCACAAAGCAATTCTTAGCAAATATAAAAAAAGTAGAGATACTACCCTGCATTCTATCAGATCATAATAGAATGAAATTAGAAATCAATGATAAAATAAGAAATAAAAGCTACTCCAACACCTGAGACTAAATAATATGCTACAGAATGAACAAGGGGTTACAGAAAACATCAAGGAAGAGATTAAAAAACTTTTAGAGGTAAATTAGAATATAGATACAACATATTGAAATCTCTGGGACACTATGGACGCAGTTCTAAGAAGAAACTTTATTGCATGGAGTTCAATTGTTAAAAGAAGAAAAAGTCAACAAATAAATGACTTAACATTGCATGTTAAAGTCCTAGAAAAAGAAGAACAAATCTATATCAAAAGCAGCAGAAGATAGAAAATATTTAAAATCAGAAATCAATAAAATTGAAACAAAAGAAACAACTGAAAATATTGACAAAATGAAAAGTTGGTTCTTTGAAAAAATAAATAAAATTGACAAGCCCTTAGCCATGTTAATGAAGAGAGAGAGAAAATTCATATTACTAATATACGTGATGAAAAAGGAAATATCATGACAGACACTACAGAAGTAAAGAAGATAATTATAAATTATTTTGGAAACTTGTACTCCAATAAAATAAAAAAATATCAAAGGCATCGACAAATTTCTAGAGTCATAAAAATTGCCCAAATTGAATCAGCATTGTAAACATAGTTTAAACAGACCAATTTCAAGTGATGAAATAGAAGATGCCATCAAAAAGTCTACCAACCAAGAAAGGCCCAAGACTGGATGGATACACAGTTGAATTCTACAAGACCTTTAAATACAAACTAATACCAATACTCTTCAATTTATTTCAGGAAATAAAAAAAAGAAGGAGCACTTCCAAACTCATTCTATGAGGCCAATTTCACCCTAATTCCAAAACCAGGCAAAGACACATCAAAAAAAAAAAAAAAAAAAAGAAAAAAGAAAAAGAAAAAAGGAAACTTCAGACCAATATCTATAATGAACATAGATGCAAAAATTCTCAATAAAATTCTGGCAAATTGAATACAAAAACATATCAAAAAGATCATGCACCATGATCAAGTGGGATTCATCCCAGCAATGCAAGGTTGGTTCAGCATCAATAGTCTCAATAGTCTCAAAGATAAGAATCATATGTTCATCTCAATAGACTCAGAAAAAGCATTTTACAAAATACAGCACCTCTTCATGTTCAAAACACTAGAAAAACTAGGGATAACAGTATCATATCTCAACGATGCAGAGGTACTTACCCACATGGACACACAGATGCCCATACACCTGCAGGAAGACATGAACTTACATCTGTAAGCATCAGCATGCATCTGTATGCACACTACTGAAAGAGACAAGCACACAGGTACAGAAAGTGTCATTCACAATGGCACACAAGTGTGAATACAGAGTAATCTCTTCAGCAAAAATATTATTATGAGTCATCCTCTGCCTGACACCTCTGGGCATGTAATAATAGCCTAAGAGTATTCAAAGGTAGAGACGATGCACTTATTGTAATAAATTAATGAACAGAGTTATATATTTTTTGAGCTTCAGAAGATGAAGTGGTATTATAATATAATGAAGGTTTCTAAGGTTCCAAATCTACTAATTAATAATTAATAATCCAATGCTGTTTTGGTTCCCACAAACACAATCAGGGCCTAACTCTCCATAAAGGAGTCTCCATGGAGCTGGATTTGGGCAGATGGCAGACTGTTAGATCCTGGTATCATCTCTCTCCTCCTTGGCTCATTTGCATATGTCTGGATGATGAAGTTAAGTCTAAGTTAGTTGAGTTGTGATGAGGAAATGTGAAATGTTGACCCTATCAGGCAGACTGAATAGGGATGAAGGTGGGAAAAGAGGGACATTTAACATTCTGACTGCAATTGATTCTAAAATGTTATGAAGAAAGAGGCATAATAAATGGACCCCATCACTTAAGCCTTCCATACTTTCATCAGTGTCTTGAGAAATTTAACACTGATACAACACAGGTCCTATTCCAGAGTAATCGATTGCTCTAACTGACTCACTTCAGGACACAAATCAAGCCACGAATTGCATTTAGTTGTCATGTCTCTTTATTATCCTTTAATAATCATCTGTTCTTTGTTTCTATGTCATTAATAATTTTGAAAAATAAAACCCAGCCGTTTTAAATATTGATTATCAGTGAGTGTTTTTCTGAGGTTTCCTTGTGATAAAAATGCAGTTTATTCCTTTTTGGTTTATGTACTCCATAAAAGAAAAGGTATCTTTCTTAGGGTAGCACATCCAAAGGCTCATGATGCCTGTTGACCCTTCATTAGTAATATTTGCTTTGATCACGTGGCTGCAAGCATTTAGTTTTGCAATTTCTTTCTTTTTTATATTTTAAATCATTTGCAATGCTGTACTTTAGATTTTGCATCTTGTCCCTCACAAAACCCCTCCCTCCACCTAAGTTCCATTGTTGTTTGTTGCTATCAGCCACCAGCCTACCTATCTGTAGTTTCTATTAATTGGAATCTCATGTTTAATTGGTTGTAATCCACAACATTTTTAAAATTAATTTTGATACTCAAATGGGTCCAGATCTTAAAATGGGCACCCTTTTCAGCATGTTTCTCTGTATTTTCTCAGTATTGTTAATGCTTCCAAGTCTCAAAAGGCATTTTTTTCCCTCTCTGGCGTAAGATCCATGCTCCAGTTCTCAAATTAGCTATTTTTTAAAAGGAGTACTGGTGTCTTTATTGGGAATAGGATTTAAAACTGAGATCTGAGTAATAGGCGTGTTCATTGCTATAGGAGTGTCATTATTTTATAATCTTTCAGTGGACAGACCTAGGAATTGGATATCTATTTGGAATCATAAGTTTATACCGGTTCTTCCAATTGCATTGTAGCCTTATGGGTTTTTTCCTTGCCTCCCTGCTATTCTGCATTTGTATTTATTCTTCCAAGAAGAGCCCTGGCTCCCAACCATATTTATATATTATTCTTTTCTTCAGTCCAATAACCCATATTCACACACACACATAATTCCTTGAGTATTATCACACTCAAAACACTATGAAAACAAAACAGTAAGTATTTAAGGTGCTATTGCAGCTCTTACCTTTCTCCTTGGATGGAATGTATATAAACAAAGGACAGAACTGTTACTTGAATAGTGCTCCCCACCCCTCAGTTACAGTGGTTATGTTTTCCAGAAGAGGCAGGTTTATTTGCAGTTGTTTTTGTTTGGTTTTGGTTTTCGTAATTCTGTTCTCATTTTCCTGATTTAATTTTATGTTCTGAATATTTAGATCATTCACATGAGTACATATGCCAAAATAATTTTCAAAGAAGTATGCTCATAAAGTATTATGTTCCCCCATCCTACTCACCCAGCATAAGTGAGCGATGGTATTATTATTTTTTTTCCCTTCCAAGGTTTGTTTTAGGGAAAATAAGTTCAAATGTGCTCTTTTTCCTGATTTCTAGGGCAAAATATACACAAAAGCAATATATATGCTGCTATATATACTAAAAAGTAGTGTATATGACATGGATATTTTCCCTTTGTGTGTGTGTGTGTGTGTGTGTGTGTGTGTGGTACTGGGGATCAAATTCAGGGTCTTGTGCATGCTAGGTGAATACTCTACCACTGAGCTACATCCCTAGCCCTTGTAGCTCACTTTTTGTAGTTATCAATATATGTTGGAGTTTTCTCCATATTATTTCACTTATTTTACCTTCTTCTTTTGGGGGGTTCTGGTTTTTTTTTTTAATAGTTTTTTGGTTTTGCCATGCTGGAGGTCAAACCTAGGGCCTTGGGTGTGTTAGGCAAATGAGCTACCACTCAGCTATATATATCCCCAATCTTTTACTCTCACTTTAAGTGATAATGATAGTTTAATGGGGAATTCAAATTGTAAATCAAGTTTCCTTTAGAACTTTAAATTGACTATATTATTTTTGGAAACTTGTTGGTACTATAAGAAGTGATAAAATCATATGACATGTTAATATATTAACAGCATTCCTGAAAAACATGCATAATTGTTTTGGGTCTTCTCTGATTCCCTATATGTTTTTGGAATGAGTTGTTTTAATTTTTCTCAGGGATTGTATAGCTTTTAACATAGCTGATATAAATCCTAAATCCAAATAAGAACTGGGTGGCATGGAATGTCTATAATTTTTAAAAATGTCTTGTATGTAAAATCTTTTTTTAAAAAAAATTTAATTGGCTTTTTAAAAATATTGTATATAAAATCTAAGGGTAGATTTTTGGAACTGTTTTTGACTACTCAGAACTTTTGATTTTTAAATAAAGAAATGAAATGCTTCTGAACGAACTAAAAAAAAAGAAGTCAGTGTAATTTTTGCTATTTGTTGAATTTCACCTTTTTATCCTTGAAGCTTTTCAAAGTTATTAAATGAGACATGGTATAGATTTGTCTTTATTAATTTGTGTTAGCATTTTTTTATTATAAGGATTTATTTTGTGCTTTAAGTTTGAAAAACTCTGACATTTTATTTGAGTTTTCTCTCTTCTTCTGGAACTCTCATTAAGTATACGTATATACTTTTATGAAAGTTCTTTCATATTTACAATTTACCCATATGCTGCTCTCTCTTTAAGTTCATTTATTAATGTAACTTTTATATCCAGCTATTCTTGTATATTCTTTTTTTTCATATATTTGTACCATTTTACTTATTACTTTTTTCTCCTTGAATACCCTAACCTTCTTATCTTAAAGTTTTCCTCATATTGTCTCTTAAGCTTAATTTCACAATTAGTGAATTCATTGTTCTGATTGTTGATTTCATTGGCTGCATTCTTCACTTTGGATTTCTTCTTGAGTTTTAAAAGTCAGGCAGAGGGGCCCATTCTGAGTTCCAGGAGTGCTTCTGTCTCTCTTCCTCCTGTAGTTACGTAGGCATTACATCCCTGTGTACCTGGTCCTGAGCCTGATATTTTAATAGCACTTTGGGGATTTAGTTCTTCGGTGACTTTAGAGACAGTGGATGGCCTGGCTTAGATCCACATCAGTCTGCATTTCTGTGGTCCTCCTTCCTTGGGATCACACCTTCCAGGGGTAATGTTGGAAGCAGTTTTATTTCCTGTCATACTTTGCACACGCAATTACCCCGTGCAGTGAAAATCTCTAGCCTCTAACAATCATCTGGTTTTGCTTCCATTGACTTGTTAATTCTACTTTGGGCTTTCAGCTCTGGAAACCAGCAGGTCCTCTGTTTCAATTGCTCTCCTGATTTACACTTTAGTTTTGTTTCTGAATATAACAGTGTGTTTATTTTAACTCCAATTTTCAGGTGAGGATATTAAAATAGTAAGATGGAATGATTTATTTAAAGCCACATGGTTAATGAGGTGAAGGGAATTTGGCTTCCATAATTTGTCAGTGAGTCGAAGGAGCCTTTCTGTTGGTTTTTATTTGTCCATTTCACATTTTTTTTTCTAAGTATCTACTGAGTTTAGACTTTCTCTTCTAATTTTGACTATAAACTGGAACAATTTTTCTAAATGCATGACGATATAAGAAAGAGAACACTGTACTGTAAGTAAAATTATCTGTGTTCTGTTCTTGACTTGGAAAGTAGTTAAGCTTATGGGCCCCAGTCTTCTCTTCTAAAACATTAAGTATGTTCACTTGGATGAGCTCAAAGTTTCATTTCAATTGTAGTGGCCTACGAGTGCAAGTTTAGTTTGTTCCATTCTCAGCAAGTGTAGGCTGCTGATTGAATATCATATTTTAACACATGTGTATTATCTGTCTCTGAGACTGTTCCTTTTTTAATATAAAAAAATATACCATATAAAACCAGAATGGGCTCATTGCCATGAGCAGATGGTTAGTAAGTGGTTTAATGGTTTCATATGGAATACTGCTGTTAAGCTCTGGGCTTTATGGTCATTTCTTCCCCTTTTTAAAAAAATGTACAGATCATTACTGAAAGTGATAAGGTAATGTAAGAAAACATGCCCAGTGATTTGCAGGAAGACAAATCTAGACAAACTCATCACTACTTTTACTGGGAATGATAGATGAATAAATGTAGCTAAATATTGTCACTTAGAATCCAGTTGGAAAACAAATTAAATTGTCATATACAGAAAAATGAGCAACACGTCTCAAAAGACTATATATGGATAGTCAATAAGCGTATGAGAAAGTTAATGTTTAAAATAAAAACTACAAGGAGATAAACTATAAATATTAAAAAATAATCAAGAAGACTGACAACACTAAATGCCAGTGATGAAGCGGAGCAACTGGAACTTTCATACATTGCTGATGGGAGTCTGAAGTGATGCACAATTATGAAGTGTTCTGCAATTTCTTATAAAGTTAAACATTGATGTGCCCCATGACTATGCAATGTTGCCCTAATTTTTTTTACTCCAAACATGTGAAAAGTCCACAGAAGACTTCAACAATGTTTCTTGGAGTCTTATTAATAAAACTTAAAATCCAGAAATATTACAAATGTCCACTGCATTGGATCATAAAACAATAATAGGAAAGTGATCTACTGTTTCAATAGAATACTAATAAAAATAATGAACTATTCTTACATATAACAATGTGAGTGAATCTTAAAAATATCATATTAACTGAAAGAAGCTAGATGCAAATCTATATCTCATCGATTGTATTGTTTTAAAGTCCAAGAACAGGCAAAACGAATCAGCAGTGATGGGAGTCAGAAAATCCCTGTCTCTCTGGAAAACTCTGGAAAGATTATAAGGAACCTTTGGGGGGTGATGAGAATGTTGTATATTTTGTTTGGGAGAGTGAGTAAAACAGATGTGTAAGATTGTCAAGACTCATGAGATTGAACAAGTACAATGTGTGCATCTTACTGTATGTTAATTATAATTCAATTAAAAAGTGACTACATGCCAGCTCCAGGGATGCACACCTGTAATCCCAGCAACTTGGGAGACCCAGACAGAAGAATTGCAAACTCAAGGTCAGTTTCAGCAACTTAATGAGATTCTGTCTCACATTCTCAAAAAAAAAAAAAAAAAAAAAAAAAAAGGGCTGGGAATGTATCTCAGTGGCAAAACTCCGTTGGGTTTAAATTCCAGAGACTAAACCCATCATAGATTGTTTCTCTTGCTAGAAACATTTGCATCTCATGTTTTTCACATGTTTTTCACACACTTA
Organism: Spermophilus citellus; assembly: GCF_964194105.1. Lineage (NCBI taxonomy): Eukaryota > Metazoa > Chordata > Mammalia > Rodentia > Sciuridae > Spermophilus > Spermophilus citellus. Next base: position 118,355,371 of record NC_138188.1, on the reverse strand, counting down.
TTACGACTGGGATAATTATCAGTCAACTTTAAAATACTAGGTATCTGACTTACCAGATACTTTCTTTTAGTTGGAGAACTGTTAGCTTTGCACCTAAACAGAACCCAAAGTATGGTGGCTCAAATTTACTATAGTGTACCTGAAGCAAAGTCAGTGTCTCTTCCCCAAAAAAGATAGTCATGGAGGCATGCACCAATTCTTTTGCTCTGAAGAGCTTTACTGGTCTTAATATATTTCCTAAAACACCTTTTCCTATAAGTATGCCTCTGTAGTTAGCATGACCTGGAGATGCATTCTGGATTTATATACTTCCTACTGAATGAAGGGAGGAGGGAAAAACTGTAATTGGCAATGAAAACTTTTGCTCCTAGCTAGATTGCAATCTAACCTCTGTCTTATTAGCATCTCTCTCTTTTTTTTTTTTTTTGTACCAGGAACTCAGGGGCACTTGACCACTGAGCCACATCCCCAGCCCTAGTTTGTATTTTATTTAGAGACAGGGTCTCACTGAGTTGCTTAGTACCTCACTTTTGCTAAGGCTGACTGGCTTTGAATTTGTGATCCTCCTGCCACAGCCTCCTGAAATGCTGGGAATATAAGCATGTGACACCATGTCTGCCTCTAAATTCTTCTGCTGTATAAATTCAGGTTTGTATGAAAGACAAGGATCTGATGGTGACAGATATATTATGATGTATTATGTAGCCAGGAACTCATGTCTTTGAATTCAGGCAGATTAGGTTTAAATATCTTGGTGTCACCCAACACTAGGTGTCATTTTAGATAAGTTTTAAGTGTCTCTGAGTCTATTTTATTATTTTTTTTGTATAATAATAATAGTATGTGGTAATATGTGATCATAATATCTACTTAAAACATTTTGTTTATAACTCAAGTAAAGCATTAGTCAGGTATCTGCTACATACTAGGTAGCCATAATTATTATCATGAGACTCTACTGTAATTGCTTTCTTACTTATTTGTGTTCCACACTAGATTGTAAGATCAATTGATTTAAGATTAACTTATATTGCTTTTTATCAATATCCAGCACAGTTTAGAAATAAGTACAAACTAAATGTTTTTCATTTTCATGATCTCTTCTCATTGCTAATATTGCTAATGCAATATCTACCCTATACTAATATTAATTTAAAACAAAATTCTTTGGTGTTTGTTTGATTCTTGGTTTTTAAAATATTTTTCTTTTTTTTTTGGTTTTGATTGGCATTCTGCATTCCACATATCCTGGTATTAAAATATGCAGTCACTAGAGTGAAAAAATAAACAAGTAGATCTTTATTAACCTCTGGGACATGAACTCCATCCTTTAATTATATTTCAAGACCTCATCTATGAGGTCAAAAGTTTAAATATGAAATGGCAAGAATTTTCTGTGGCACCCATCTGGCCCTTGACCAAGAACCTCCTCGAGTTGGTGTCTGGCTTGCTTAGGGATTCACATTTTACCACCAAGGTTATAAACATTTTGTACCTGGCATATTTTTTGTGCTCTCCCTCCAAACTCCAGCTCTTTAGCTGGCCTCTGCTGAGTGGAACAAGTGGACCATATATCTCTCCACAGAAGAACCCATTAATGGAAAGAGACAAGAGGGGACACATAGGTTAAGAACACGATGGCAGTGCATTCTCATATATGGAAAGTGGCTTGGAGGTAAGTATGTACCTGGGGTGGCATGCTGTTTGAAGTGTGAAGACCTGGTCCTTGCCTGACTTTGCCTCTCTGGGCTGCATAACTTTGGACAGAGCATTAAGTAACCTCTCTGGGCTTTGGGGAAGATTACAAAGGAGACGATGAAAAGTGTGGAACATGGTGCTTGACTCATTGTAGAACTTCTTGACTTTTTTTTCTTAAAGGTGGATTTATCCAGCAAGATGAAAACCTAGAAGAATGTTAGGTGTCTTGTCAGGAGGCCAGACAACATTTGGTAAATTTTGTCACCCAACTCTTCAAGGTTGAAGGCAGTCTTCTGGCTTTATCCACACACATCCTGTTAACGGAGTCACTTAAAATTGATTCAAAATCCAAGTTAAGACTTGTGACATCTCACACTGAGCAGCAGAGACGGGCCCGCTCAGGTGTCCTGCCACTCACTGCAATTTGGTCAGACTGATTCTGTTTCAAACTTTATAATTTATCTTGAGATTCTTAAGCTTAGGTAAATTCCAGTGGTTAGAACTTTTATAGGTGCAGCTGGAACAGTCATAAACTGTGACTGACACTTCAAAAGGCCAGCAAATTTATTCCCAGAACAGCAGAATATTCGTTTACTGTTTCCCTGCTGCTCATACACATTCGAGCAAACACACACACACACACACACACACACACACACACACAGGCGCACAGAGCAGGTGTTTGTGTTTGTGGCCAGTCACACGCACAAAAGTTTTTTGTTTTACATCTGAGAGGAGAGAAAGGAGGTCTGGGCAGGACAGAGTGTGACAAAAAGAAGGAAAAGAAAAAAAAAAAGAAGACAAGCTGGAGCCTCATATTTTCCATTGACTGGGTTTCAGCCTATAATTAGTGGGGGTGGGGCAGCGCAAAAGCTGGCAGACCTGTTTAAAAATATTTTGTGAGATTCTTGGCACAAACATAACCACTGGGGCCTTTGTGACCAAAGGTGACACTGTCAGGGAGGAGGTGCTTCTCACTGGTACTGTCACAGAAGCCAGCACAGCCTTGCAGCCAGAGGCCTGGAAACTCTGATGGCTCTGGCATGGATGTTGGGCTTCTAACCAGGGGTGGAACAGAAGCGGTGAACCTCCTCTTAGGGTCTTGGGAACAGGAGAGGAGATCTAGCAGAGCCCAAGAAAGAAAGGAGAGGTCCAGGCAGATGTCTCATGGTCACTGCAGCTGACTCGTGGTCAGACAGTGGTCCCTCAGGAACTATTACAGCAGGGTTTAGGTGACCTAAATTTTTATATTAGCTTTTTTTTTTTTTTAATTTTGTTGCCTTGAATAAGTTATCTTCCATCTCTAGATCCAAATTTTCCAATCTGAGAAACAAGGACTTTGAACTTGATCTCTAAGATTCTCCTGGGTCCAACAGGATTAAACTCCCAGCTCAGTATTGTCAGTGAATTCAATATTTTCCAAGTGCTCATATGAAGTTTTTGTGCTACATTCTAGACATGAACTATAAGCCCATTCCATGTTACTCATGATGCTTGGCAGGTCCAGCTTCAAAAGTTACTTTTGTCCTTTACTGGGTGTGTGTGTGTCTTTGGACCAGTCTCTTCACCAAGATGACCCTCGGCTTCCTCATGTGCACAGTGAGCCTCCTATACCTCCTGTCCTGTTGTTCAAGGCAAAGCTGACAGTGCTCCAGGGACATAGTAGGTGCTCAGTGAACAGCACTGACCGTCATTGTGTTATCAATCGTACTTATGCTAATAACGAACACTATCAACCCCAATAGAAAAGTGTGACTTTATAAAGTCACATGAATAGAAATACCCATAGATATGAGCTTGTGAAGAGGACTTACAAAATCAAAAACTTTTCAAGACATATGCTACATAAAAATGAGGAGACATCCTTGTAAACACATTGTTCAGTAATTGTTTCATGGGTCTTTTGCCTAAGAACTCCTCTCTGTCATTTCTCTTATTTCTTTTCTTCTGACATGAGTCTGAAGGAAGTCCAAGGGTCTTTTCTACCCTTTAAAATCAAAATTGTCAACCTAATTTAAAGAAAGTTTTGTTTAATTGGTCTAAATATAGCTTTTTTTAAAATTCATAGTCAGCCTCTAGAGAGAACTATGTCTTAAATAAAGTCTCATTCAGTACTGCTGTCCCTCCCATCCCTACCCCTTTTAGAACATTGTGATATGGCCAAATTGATGCTGGTCTGTAAAGCTGTTTAAGTATGTCACATTATCTGATGCCAGGTAGGGCAGAGAACATAGATACACACAGTACAAACTGTTATCACGCTTGATCATCCTACCCAAATATTTCAGGAGACACCTTGTGTGATGGTTAATCTGAATGGTCAACTTGATTGGATTAAGAGATGCCTAAGATTACGAGGCTTCTGAAAGCCTCAGTGAGGGTGTCTAGGAATGATTTGCACATGAGACAGCAAACTGAAGCAGAGACCCTCTCTAAGTGTGGGCAGCACAGTCTGATAAGTTGGGACTTGGTTGCAATAAAATGTTGGAAGTACAGGAAGCAGCAGCAAATGTGAGCTGGAGTCTTCTTTTTTTTTATTGGTTGTTCACAACATTACAAAGCTCTTGACATATCATATTTCATACATTCGATTCAAGTGGGTTATGAACTCCCATTTTTACCCCAAATACAGATTGCAGAATCACATCGGTTACACATCCACATTTTGACATAATGCCCTATTAGTAACTGTTGTATTCTGCTACCTTTCCTATCCCCTGAGGACATCAGATTCCAAAGCAGACTGGGATCAATGACTCTCTAGGGAGTTTCCAGGCCTTTGGTCCAAGACTGGGGTGGCATCATTGATCCTTCTTGTTCTGAGGCTCCAGCTTCTTGGACTGAGCAGCTACTGCTTCCTTCATCCAGATGACTGTTGTGGAACCATTCAGCTTCTGATCATGTAAACCAATCTAATAAATACCCTTTTTTATAATCACACATGTGTACACACACACACATACCGCCCTCCTGTTAGTTCTATTCCTCTACAGAACCCTTACTAATATACCTTGTATCCTCTGTCATTTCTATCACCTCAAGAGTAGCTGCTTAATAAAATAGTTTAAATAACAGTGATTGACCATACGGGCACATACTTTACCAAGCACAGTGGCAAGCTTATTCTCATGTAATCCTTACCACAATTACATAACAAAGACACAATTATTATCATGCTCTTAGTAAGGACTGAGTGGTGTATGTAAGTTCACATAAAGCTTAAGGTCATACAGGCTAGATTCAAAACACAAAACAAGCCAAAATAAAACAACACATGCCAGGCTGTGTTGCTAAGTTGGGCTTTTGCATCAAGGTCCTATAGGTGGGGTGGAGAAGGCTCACTGCCCGAAGGTATGTAAACTGTCAATGAGCTTTTTTTGGCTGTAAGCTAATTGCTCCATTTAAAGATCATTCTTTTCTGAGAAAGTCCTAGCATGTAGTTCTCTCTCACCAGGGACCAGACAACAGCTTCCTCTGCCCAGTCAAGAGGCACATGGGCCTTGGGCACATAGAAGATAAATAAAACCAAAAATTTATGTCAAGATTGCAGCCTTCTTTCCAGGCTGCGGATAGAATCAGCAGCTTTATAGTTGCTGGCACTGCCCAAGATAAAGAACCTGGCCCAGAATGAAAAATTTAGAGGTATAACTATTGTTGCTTTTAGAAAACTGATTGAAGAAAAAAATTTCACCCGTATATGAGGATAAGCATTTATTTCATTCATTTTGATTTTAATAAAACAACCTTAAAATTGAGTAGTCAATCACTTCACAAGTGATTTGTTCCTTGGCTTGAGTTGAGGTAAAAATGGGTTTGGACAGTAGTGTTGCTCCATCAGCTTGGTGTTCAGGGTCTACCACTGTCTAGTTCCAAATTATATTTTTTATCTGATCTCCTTATAACTTTCAAGTGGAGAAAATGGCCCTTCAAATATGTGCCCTGTCTTTTTCTATTCCTTTCTTTCTTTTTAAAAATACTGTTCCATCTTTAATCACTTCCTTCATCTCCATTTATGCAAATCCTACACATTTTTTGAGGCCAACTTTAATCTCTTGAAGGAAGTCTTCATCTCTCCAGCTACAAGTATCCTCCTGTTCTGGACAGCTCTACAACTTAAGCCATTCTCGTCCTTTCTTGTGTGTGTGTGTGTGTGTGTGTGTGTCTTCCCCTCATCAAATAGTAGGCTTTTTGGAGAGGGGTCATATCTGATTCAATTCTATTTCAGTTATTACTGGAGTAAGACCAAATTCTGCTATAGGAAAACCAGGTGCTGAACACATCTACTTTGGCATATACGAATCATTTATATATATATATATATATATATATATATATATATATATATATATATATATATATTTTTTTTTTTTTTGTATTTTGCCGAGTAGAGAGCAAATTTTAAAGAACGGGACCACTGCTAATTGGTCTCACTAAGTTGCTGAGGCTGGTCTCCAACTTGCAATCCTCCTGCCTCAGTCTCCTGTGTTGCTGGAATTATAGGCATGTACCACTGCACCCAGATTTTCGTATGGTTTTGTTTAGATTTCCAAATTTACTGGCATAATTTATAATGTTCTCTTAACATTTTGAAAATCTCCTTATTGGCAACAAATTTTTGTTTTGGTACTGGGGACTCCTTTGCTTTTTGTTTTTTCAGGTAATGACTTTATGTTTTTAGTTAACATAACCAGCCCAGGATACAGCATGTTAACTCATAAAGTACAAATCCAAGGTAGGTAATATCTTTACTAAGGTACAAAACTTGGGCAAATCAATACAGTACTCTTTAATACAATAAAATATTATTTATATTGAAGTCATATATTAGACTTTAGAAATAATTTACACTACAAAAATGTCATTTAAGTACTAAATCAAAACACTGGGTTTTAGCAGAGAAAGTTATTTTATACAATTTAATGTCTTTTAAAACAATACAGTTTTTCCTTTTACAGTTCGCTTATACATGCTGTTCTAGTCTATATTAGCAAGGTGATATATGTGTATGCATAATTGGTGGCTCTGCTTGGTTTTGCGGTTGGTCCAAAGAATCAGGTATGGTTCCAATGTTTAAAAGGTGTTAAAATTATATTTAAAGAAACTCATTGTCGATACCAATTTCTCCCAAATACTTTTTAAAAAGTTGTTAAATTTCACATAAATAGTCCTCATACAATATAATAAGGTCAGTATAGCTTGAAATGACTAATTTCCAGGATTCTAGTATTTATGTGAAAATTTAACAATTTTTTAAAAAGTATTTGGGAGAAATTATCCTTATTAGTTTTGGTCTACCTAAAACATCAATTACTAAGAAAGTAAGTAAAAAAAATATTTTACTAACTAAATCATAATTTTTATTTATATATTTAGAATCTGTGATGACTATGTACAAACTTAATGGTAGCTTTATTTTCCTTTGTGGAGTTGTATCTTTTGTCAATTTAAACTATTCATCTTTGAATTTTAAAATACTCATCACCTTCAATTCTTTTTTATATTAATATTAACATTAATAATACCCGCTATTTTTTTAAACATTTCCTTGGTAGATCTTTTACATGTTTTCATTTTCAACTTCTTTGTACTTTTTGTTTTAAGCTTTTCTTTTGTAAACAACATAGCTAAGCTTTATTTTTCTTTAACAAATCTTAGTTTCTGACTTATAATAGGAAAATTTACTACAAACTCATACTTTTGATAAGTGACATTTTTGCAATTTTTTCTCCACTTTATTCTATGTTTTTATTTGTGAGGAGGAGTGGTAAGACAGAGTGTGGATGTGACCTGGCTTGTAACCCCCTCTGTGCCATACTAGTTGTTTGATATTGGTGAAGTTACATAAATTTTCGGGTTTTAGCTTCTTCATCCACAAAATGAAAAAAAAATTATATTTGTACTTAATTCACTGACTTCCTTAGGGATTAAGGGCTTTATTATATATAAAATATCTAAAAAGATGCCTGACAAAGAGTGAGTGCAGAATAAATATTGGTTATTATCCTGAGTTGTTTTTATTCTCTTTACTTGTATTTGTTGAGTTACTCAAGATTCCCCATCTCCTTTCTTCTTCTAGTGCTTTGAAAATGGTGCATCTAATTTTTGTTATTCTGGTAATTACTTTATATATAGGACATGCATTTTTAAACACACCTTTATTGAAATTTTGTTTGTGTGTATAATACATGTTTGTATATAATACAATGTTTGTATATAATTTTGTTTGTATATAATAACATGTATTGGTTTGATAACATAAATTGATAAATTTTGATAAATTTATAAAACCATTTAATCACCACAGACAATTAAGGTAGAGAACATTTTCACCACCTCAAAAATACCTAATGCTAGTCCCCATACAATATCCTCCTTTCTCCTCACTTCTCTATCTTCTCAGGTAACCATTGATATGTATCTGTCAATAGGGGTTGGATTTTTTCCAAATTTAATTTTAATATTATGTAGTATTATTATTACTTTCTAGAGTAGGTATTATTGCTCATGATACTATAATTAGACTCACTAATTCTGTTTTCTTCTAAACAAGATTAGAATCTTAGTAATTCTTTCCTTTTCTCTTCCCTCTCAGCACTCTACACCTTTCATTTAGAAGTGATCTGGGATTAAGGCTGTGAAACAAGAGTGACTTAAACCTAATCTAGATTTCCTACTTCATTTATTCACTTCCATTTCTTGTCTATGTTATTTTACTTTTTGATTTATTTTCTTTCTGCTTCACACAATTCTTTAAGATATCTTCAAGTACATAAGTAGATGTTTTCTTTTTAAATTTTTTAAATTTGTTCTTTCAGATATACATGGCAGTAGAGTGCATTGAGACAAATTGTACATACATGGAGTGTAACTTCCCATGCTTGTCGTTGTACACGATGTGGAGTTACACTGGTAGTGAATTCATACATGAATATAGGAAAGTTATGTCTGATTCATTCTACTGTCTTTCCAATTTCCATCTCCCCTACCTTACCTTTATTTCCCTTTGTCTAATCCAATGAACTTCTCTTCTTTCCTCCCTTCCCCCTGCTCTGTGTCAGCATCCACATATCAGAGAGAACAACTTTGGTTTTGGGGACTGGCTTATTTCACTTAGCATGATAGTCTCCTGATCCAGCCATTTACCCACAAATGCCATAGTTTTGTTCTTTATGGCTGAATAATATTCCACTGTGTATATATACCACATTTTCTTTATCCACTCAGTACCTGTTGCTTTCTAGAGGGCATGAGGTGGCATCTTTTCTGAATCCTTGCAGTATAAAACTACTTATTTCTCTCTTTTGTTTGACTGGTAGTTTAGATGCTAAGAAAAATGTCTTTTTCCTTTCTTTTCTCCAATACTTAGTTTTTTCATCAACTCTCATGCAGCACTCAGGGAGACTGTGCCAACTAGGTCTTTTGTCTCTGTAATTACTAATTCAGCAGTATCTATTTCTGATTGTTAACTATAGTTTTTTTTTTTTTAATCTACACTTCAAATGCTGAGCCTGCTCCTTAGTGCTCCGCTAATCAAAATGGGCATGCTAATTACATATGAGTCTTGTTTCAGTCAAGGGTATGGCCTGAGAGTATGTGCTGCTAATATCACCTGGAAAGGTGACGGGGAGGCTGATGGTCTGCAAACCCCACTGTAAGCAGCAAGGCCCTAGCCAAAGCTTCTTCATGAATGTAAAATCCTCTTCAATCATCCTGAAGATATTAATCTTTATCTTAAACGTCCTTGTCTGTGTCCTTGATTAACTCAGTTTCCAATCCTTGTATTTGTTATGTCAGTGGCTTCTCACTTGTATTGATTTTCTTCAAATGCTTTTCTTCTCTTTTAAAAGTTTTGATTACCTGTTGCTTCTTTGGTCCTGTGACTTTGGGTAAGGGGCACATATGCTGCTCAGAGTGCAGGTGTGAGGATTCTACATCTGGCCCGTCTCACTTCAGTGCTGACACTGCTTTTGGCTGGGGATCGTGCTTATCTCCAGGGGGACAGCTGACCAGCCTAGTGTTAAGAATGAGGACCACAAAATTAATGTCATTGAAGACTCAGTTCATGCAAGGCACCGTTCTAAGCGCAATACATGTATTAACCTATTTAATGGATACAACCTGGCAAAGACTTTTTTTTGAACATCCAAACCACATCAGATTTTCCTCTTAATTTTTTCAGTGCTCTCTAATTTTCTTAAATTGATGAACACATTTCTAAATTCCGACAATCCCTGTCTCTTCACTCTTCTATAAATAAAAGAAAGGATGCTAAAGATACAGGCAATAGATACAACACAATTGGATACTACCCCAAAGTCAAAATCTGTATAATAGAAAAAGAATGGAGAAAGAATAAAGAGGAAAAGAGAGACGGGGAGAAAGAGGAAGAGAAGAAAGAAGAAACAAAAGAAAGAGAATATAGGGACAAAAAGTAAGTAAAGAAACAAGGGACGGGGAAGAGAAAATGAGTGTAGGTAGGACTCACAGGACAGTGGGGAATTCAGCTGTGTTTTGCTTGGTTTTATTTTTCTGACCTTCCTTAAATGCTCTCAAATCTCTGTAAACAAGAAGATTAATTGAGTAGCCTTCAACATTCAGAGAGAGTTCTGGCTGGAGTGACCTTACAGATCTGACCCAGGAGAACAGGAGGAATATTAATTTTGGCTTCCAAAGAGGCAGATTTTCATAACTTTATTGGGGAAACCTTGTGTTCTGTGTGGTATGGATTGTTTCTGTGATCTGAATAAAATCATCTCTTCTTTTGTGAGCTTACAGGAATTTAATTAGTAATATTTATTTGGATGCCAAAGAAGCCATTTAAATATTGGAACCTTACTGATATGAATTTGCAGTTTTAGGTGATCTTTCATCTCAAGGATTTTTTCCTTTCATTTTCAAGATGTGGACAGATAATGGAAAGACAGGTGAAGCCATCTATATTCTGGTCGAGGCCACCACTAATTTCCAACATGTTGTGTTCTAGGGAATTGGAAACTCACACTAAAAAAAAAAAAATGTTTCCTCCTGCTTTTAAAGGTAGTTACTTTGAAAAGGAAATGTGATCCTTATTTCCTGTACTTACCAAAGTCTTTTCTCAGTGTTTACCATATCTCCATGGGCCTTTGTCTTTTATTAACATCAGGTGGTATTATTCTGGGACAAGTCAGCAGCCTAGCAGGACACAGCCAGAACAGCTCCTGGGACATCAGCTTTGTTTGAGCCTACCTCTATTTTCCATCAGTCATTCATTTTTCAATTTGTGACTTGAATCTTGCTGAAAATACATATCCTAAAAACACTTAGCTCCTACCATGAACCTTGCCCTAGGCTTAAACCCCAGAAAACAAAATAATTCCACAAAATCCCTGAGTTTAGGGACCACTGAAGTCCAGTGGGGAGATATTTTTGCAAATAGAGTACTACAATGTGTTGTATGTATTATCATAGGGTTATGTAAGGGGTATCGTATGATAGGGATCTCAGCCTGAGTCAGGGCAGTATGGGCAGCTTCTATGAAGGAGGCCACAGTCTACCTGAGTCTCACAGGAGTTTTCCAGTAAGATTCCTCCTTTCTTATATTTCTCTTAACATTGCATAACTATCTGCTACGTTTCCTCTTTTACTACCATGATGCCTGCCCACAATTAACGCTTTGTATACAAATAAAGATATCAGTTCAACATGCTCTTTGACTCCCTATTGAATGGTGCTTTAGGAAGTCCCAGTTTGACAGGATTTTTTTCAAGTCTTTGACTTGCTACTTAATCTGGTGAAATTCCTCCACCTCCTCATTGATTTCTGCTTGCGTCTTAAGTTTGCATTATTTGTTCTGATTAGTGTTGCTCTGAGAGTTATAGCACTAAAGTTCACTGAGGCACAGTTAATTCTCTTCTGATATCATTTGTATTGGCAGCCAACTCCCTAAAGAGGAAATGTCTTAAATTTGGGTGATTTTAGAGAAGATAGATAGTGCTGATTATCTGGATATCAAGGGAGGTGAGAGAACCACATGATATCCCTTTTTTAGGGGTCACAATCACCTTGCTGTCATCTATTAATGAAGCCCTCCTCCTTGCTCTGGTTGAGGCAGGGAGGGAGGCAAGGAGCAGGTCCATCCATCCTGGAGCAGAAGGATGCATGACCTCGGGAAATGATTGGCATCAGTTTTGTGGATACTCCCCTAGTTCCAGAGCATTGTACCAGACTTGTGTCATATGTATTGATTGTAGCCTTCCTCACAGAGTCTGGCTTATGAGTCAGGTCGCAGTGCAGTTCCTATGGCCCTTGTTTGCTGAGACAGAGATGACACAGAGGCTGTGTGAAGGTGAAACAGATTTGATCTTCAGTGCCAGCCATCTCATGTATCCTGGATACCTGCAAGGTTTTGTCTGCAATAAAACTAGACACCTTTTCCCTTTTGTTTGCAGGTCCAGGAGAAGTTGCCTTCTGGAGGCAGATTTTTATGCTAAAAACTGTCAAGATTTCTAATGGTGGACAAATAAAGAGTGGGGAGTCACAGACCAGAGCATAGAAAATTGTGTTTTTGCAGCCCCTCTCTTCCTTATCCTTGCATTCAGAGCAACTCCTCAGACATTTATGGGAAGTCTTTCCTGTCACAGACACTGTGATGAATGATCTAGAGGCAAATAAGACAGGGTCAATGCCCTTCAAGAGCCTTGAATTCATGAATTAGTGCTCTGAATTTAATCAGTGCCCATTCTTTGAACATCTCTTGCATCACTCGCAAAACTTTTGTCCCTCTGGAAAGCTTCGCCGGCTTTGGGTGGGGCCCATCTCTGTGCTCTGTACTTAAAGTGGAACTGAGCTCCCTAAGGCTTGGTCACATGGGTTTCTCCCCCATGAAGGTCTTGTTCATGAGGCTCTGAGGATAAGAACAGAATCTTTCCATCTCTGAATCTTCATTGCTCTTACCAGGGAATGAGTATTCACATGAGTCTCAAAGCTTGTGTCTGACTTCTCCTTATTTACTCAGTGTCCTTCTCAAGTTGGGACAGAGGAATCTTGGCCAGGGCTGGACTTCAGAAGAAAATGTTCTATGAAGCGGACTTTGGAGCCAGGCAAGAGCAGTTTGATCAGGACCCAAGTCTGTCTCTGATTTGCACTTTGGCATCAACCATCTCATTTCTCTTGGCCTCTATTAGTTGTATTTACAAAATATTCTCATATATACTGTAGAATATGTAGATAAGTAGATAAGACAGAGCTAAATCCATCCATGGCTTGGTGAATCATTGCTTTCACATAGAGTTTCACCTGGCAAATATTTATTGAGCACCAACCTTAAAAGGGGCTTCTCTCATGCCGCTCTGCATACTGTAGCTCAGCAGTGCCTAATGGAATGCTTGCTCTTGGCTCCATATATAACCTCTGCTTAGCAGGCACCAACCACCAACCACAGTCCCCACTGCCTCTTCTTGGGGTTTGTTTTTTGAAGGTTGTTTTTGTTTGGGCTTCTCTCCTGTTAATGTCCTCTGTGAAGACTTCGCTGGTCCCTCTTCCCTTGGCTGGAGTGGATCTCTAGGAGTTCTTCATCTGTCTCTGGTTTATCTTTGCCTTCTTTTTACAAAATAGTCTGCAGCAGTGATGCTCAAACGTTTTGGCCTTACATCCTTTTTATGTGCATTAAAAGTATTAAGGACTCTGAAGGGCTTTTCAATACATGAATTAGATCTATTCATATTTAGTGTGTTAGAAGTCAAAGCTGAGAAATTAAAATATTCATTAGTTCACAATATTTCCAAAAGAAAAAGTGGTATTATTTTACATTTTTGCAAGTCTGTTTAAAGCCTGGCTTAATTGAATACATAGATTTTCTTATCTTCTGTTATATTAAATCTGCAACAGTATGTTGTTAAGTTGAAGTAGATGAAGGAACTTTTGCTTTATACAAATATGTTAGAAAGGGTGGAATATTTTAATAGTGTTTTGAGATAATAATGGAAACTTTGCTACATCAAAACTTGACATGTGGTTGCTGTTTTAAGGATTAGTTGTATTTAGAATCTGGAACCATATTAATGATCATTTTTTATTCAGTTATATCAAAATCCATTAGTCCATCATATATTTTAAGTGGATATTTTCCCTATGGGTGGTGTTACAACACTAGGTACTGATCATTTGGAACATATTGGTTCACTGACTTTTGTCAATCTTTCAAATGTTGGCATATTTCATTCCAAAATTCAAATTGTCACAGTATCAGCCCTAATATAATCTGCATTTTTTCTTTTTCACTGGAGATTTAACCATGGACATTTTACCATTGAGCTACATTCTTATTTTTTTACTTTTTCGTTTTGAGACAGGATCTCACTAAGTTGCTGAGGGCCTTGCTAAACTTCTGAGGCTTGCCTCAAACTTGTGATCCTCCTGCCTCAGCCTCCTGAGTTTCTGGAACTGGCTACTCAGAAAAATCTTAAGTATTTGGAAACTGCCAAGTTGATGATGGTAGATATAACTTTTCTAACAGTAATTTTTATTGTGATATTGAATTCATGATAGGAAAAAGGTATTATTGGTTTGCCTTTGAAGAGGCAGCCTTACTTGGTTCACTACTAAGAAAATCTCTGCAAATATCTAGATTTAAATAACAATAGTTTATCAGTTCTTCCACATAAAGATGACGTTTCATGAAAAAGTCATAGAATTTTTGAATGTCAATTCTATAACTTCTTTGTCTTGACACAACATGTATCCTTCAGTATATAGATGTGTTTTATGCCCATTTTGTATTTGTCATAGAATATAAGAAGCTGTTTAATAAGGTCTCTAAATTTCATGAAATAAATAACTGCTTCCTGTAAGACATTGAAGAAAATGATCCTCACTGATGTCACAGCCTCTGTATATCCTAAGGCTCCAGTGATTTTATCGGTCATTGTTTTTGTACCTAAGTGCAAATGGTAACTCAGTGAAAATGGTAGATAACATCTTAGTATTATTTTTTTAAATAATTTTGACCTTATGGACCTCCTGAAGCATTCTCAGAAATCTCAGGGGTCTTTGGATTGTGCTTTTGAGAGCCACTCATCTACAGAATTGTTTTCTGTGTTTTGATCCCTTTCTGTAGTCATTTTTTTCTTAACCTGTCTAGTGCAAAATGATCCATTTGCACTGAACTGACTACTTGAGGACAGGGCCAGGATTTCCTTTTTGATTTCACTTATTTCTGCAACTGTATCTTTTCCACTTATTTCTGCAACTATATCTTCTCCTTGCTTTAGGCAGGATATGCTTTAGGGGCTGTTCAGAGGGTCCCAGGGCTCAGCCTGATCGATGGAGTGGGTGCCTGAGGCACAGGGCAGAAAGAAAGAGGAAAGAAGAGTGGGATGAGGAAAGCAAAAAAAAAAAAAAAAAAAAAAGGAAACAGGCTATGAAGAATTACAACATGAGAATTAAAGAGAGAGGAACTAAGGAGGAGATCATAGGGAGGCAAAATAAAGAAAAGGGGGGACAATAAGACAACGAAAGAGGAACAAGAATGGAAGGGCATAATGTGTTGTGTTACAAAGGCTATGAATTGGGACATCTGGTGCATCAGGACCCCACCTAGCTTTGGTCTTCATAAGAGTCAGCCTCCTCTCTGGATCTCATGGTTCCCCTTCTACAAAATAAAAAAGTTCAGAAATAAAGGAATGGAACTGGATGCAGACAAGAACATCCACAGATGCATTTCTGACAGTCCCCTTCACTCCCCAAATTGTGAATAAAGTATAAAAAGCTGGGATTTTTTTTCCAATTGCTGAAAGTTCTCTTTACCAAACTAGATGAAGAACCACTGGCTCGAATGGTTTATAATATTTTGTAGCCCTAAAATTTTTTTTAAGATTCTTGCATTGAAGGGAACTCTGAAAACTGATACAAAAATTGTTTCCCAGACTTAAGAGTTTCATATTCATTGCCTTTGGCCCTGAGCAAAATTCAAGATGAAGTCTTTGGCCTCTATAACATTTTATTTTCTATGTAGAAAAAAAAAAACAAAAAAACAAACCAAAACAAACAAACAAAAAAACAACTGGAACAGCAATCCATCACTTGTCAAGTTGCAGTGCCCATCAGATAGGACAGGTGGGAAATTAGATTCTTGGGTCCACTGAACATAGCTTCTGCCCATGGCGTGCTTGCAAAAAAACAGAAATGGCTTTACCCTGCATGCCAGAGCGGCTGCTCTTCTGGTCTCAGTTTGTTGACTTGGTCCTAGGGAAGGCACAAAGCTGGCCAAGTCCAATGAATGGCCAGCAGTGGAAAACCATTGCTACTGTCTGCTGGCAAGCAGGACAGCCACCAACACCACACTTGGTCAGCTTCCCCTGCCCCCAAGTGGCGCTCTCCATTCCCCGTCATGGCTGGCTTTGGCAGGCACGGGCCAGCCTGAGAATGCAGGAAGTTTTGGGTCACAGTGACCTCTAGATGTCGGTGCCAGATGAAATGTGCTCTGGAGGTTCTCCAGGGTCACATGGTGTGTGGAGCAAGAGAAGGCAGGGCTGCTCTTGTGCTGACAAAGTGGATTTTGGCTTCAAAATGGCACCCCTTGGGGAGTAGGAGGAGTTGTGGGTAGAAAGGGGGGCATGGGAATGGGCAATAGGGACAATCAGTCTTGCTTTTTTTTTCATCCCCCCCAGCCTTCCAGGAAGTTGCTTGCTACTGGAGGTGGAGGCACACCCTTAAATCAGTGACACAGAAATTTGGGAGAAAGTCTTTTTTTGTGTGTGTGTGTGTGGCAGGAGGGGTGGGTTGGTAGCTGTATACAGGCTGAGCCTCATGGCTGGATCAAAGCTATGTATTAAGTGAGGTTTAATAGATCCCCTTAGTGACTCAACTACACCAGATAGAAAGAAAGACCTTGGGTGCTAAGGGGAGGGGCTGCTGATGTCAGACCTGGATTGCCCTCCAGGGCAACTGCAGACTTGGAAAAGAGGTCAGTGCTATTTGGAAAAACAATACTCTTCTTTTCCATCTTTCTGAAGTCTCTCTTCACCTTGTTGCTGCACATTGGATTATGTAGTCCTGTTCTTCTGAATCCTGAGCCCTTTTGGGAAGCTACATTGTTTCCAAGTGAAGCCTCCAACAGAAGGGCAATGATGGACACCTGTATTTTGTTTCACCTAGGTCCATGATGCCTAAACACAATCCCTGTACCTTGGCCCAGACAGTGGGAAGGGGCTTGGCTACATTCACTCTCAGAATCAGGAACAGAGGTCTGAAATGAAATAGCTGAGAAGAAGGAGCCAAGTCCAAAACAAGATCCAGCTGGAGGAGGAGGTCAGGACCAATCAGCAGGCTGACTGCAGACTTGGAAAAGAGGTCAGGCCCCAGGAGCCTGGACTGGAGATGGGCATTTTCGCCAAAGTAAGACAACTGTATGTTAAGTAGTTGGATCTTTGTCTGCCATCCCACACCTGGCTTCAGCTGGCATAGTAAGTCCTGGCCACCTTTCCTCTGCTCTCTACTCAAGGCCAGATTACTTCAGCTTTGTTGAAATGAAGATACTAAGGGTATGTCTGAGAATCTGGAGGAACAGTGTCTTTCAGGAAAATGAAACACATTGTTCAAGGGTCAGCTTTAATCTTACCTCCTCTAAGGGCCCTTGCCAAATCACTGTGTGTGGGTCTTGGCTCTCACTGTCCACAGCACTTTGTATTTTGGTTCTAGTTTGGGTCTCAAACTCTCACATAATGAATTATTTAGTAACATTAGTGAGTCTCTGCTTGCAAAGTTTATTGCTTTTGCAAATATTAATTCATTTTCTTGTTATAATGGGCCCAGAAATAGCTAGAATATTTACTGATAGTTCTCTTTATATAGAAGCAGAATGGAGCAGAGAGCTCAGAACTCTGGCTTCATCAGATTAGGATTTGAATGGAAGCTTTATCCTTGACTGAGTGTGTGACCTTGAACTTGTACAGTCTGCTTGACCATTTTGGGCCACATTTGGCTCTACCTAGAGAAATCTGGGCCTTTTCCTCCATCAGTGGAGTCACTGTGGCTTTCACCACGAGTTAAGTTTTTGGTAAAAGAAAAATCTGGCCCATCACATTCAGAAAAAAGATTATTTTGGAGGCATCATATTTTCACAACATGCTGTTTGGAGCTCTGAGCAAATATCATGGTTTTCTAGCATCCAAACAAATTTATTCCAAAGTTTCTTTTGGAAATTTGAAGACTGTGTTCTCTGCCCGGTTTCACATCCCAGCTTTCCTTGGTCATTACTGTTCTTTTGGGTTCATCCCCACCTCCCTCTTGCGTTTGACCACTTCTCCCTTCCCCCTGAATCCTATCCCTATGTTTTGCATCCTGCTTTAGGATCTTGGCCATCAATGCCAACAAACTCCCATATTTTTCATCTCTTTATCAAGTTATTTCCCTATCTTCTGCCCTAACTGTAAACCCATTTCTCCAGAGGGTACTTCTTGTTTTGTCTGGAGGTCTTCTTATGCAGACTTCTGATGTATTTTTTTTTTTACTCCCCTGGTACCAGGAATTGAACACAAGGGTGCTTTTCCACTGAGCCACATCCCTAGCCCTTTTTATTTTTTTAAATTTTGAGACAAGGTCTTGCCAAGTTGCTGAAGGCTTCGCCAAATGGCAGAGACTGGCTTTGAAATTGTGATCATCCTGCCTCAGCCTCTTGAACCACTGGGATTACAGGAATGGGCCATTGTGTCTGCCCTAATGTGTTTCTTAAATCTTACCTTAAAGTAAGAATAATGTTACTTTTTCCCTCTGTCTCACATTGTTGTTTACAAAATATTTTTCTTCCCAGGATTCCCTGCTTCTCTGAAAAACATGAGATTTGGCTAAATTGCTATTTATTCCATATGCCAAACCTCCCACTGTCAGTCAGGAAACCCTTGTCTTTCTCCATATTTGTGGAGGATTTATGCATATGTCTTGTAGTTCTCCCTACTTCCGGAAGCCCTACCTTTGTCATTATCTGGAGGGCTTTTCTTTGACTTCCACAAACAACCGGATCTCAGTTTTTGATTACAAACCATTCCATCTCTCACCTCCATCACAAGTTCTCTGATGTCTTTTGTACTCCTTGGGCCATCTGTGCTCACCTTCCTCCACTTAAGAGCCCTTCTCTTTCTTCCTATTCATCTCCGTTCTGCCTAGGTTATCACTGTCTTGCCTATACTCTCAGTCCTTTTCTTTGGCCATTGCATTTTCTGAGTCACTTTCATTGTCCATTTTCTCCTGCTCTTGCACGTAGACCACCAAGGGAGCTGGGTAAAATCACAATATTGCGTGTCCTGAAGGTTTCAGCCTCAGTCTGAACTTCAGTGACACCTGTACAGTCTTTTATCCAGAGTTCTCCTTCTTCTATTCCTTATAGTAGACCGTTTAGAATTTTCTAAAGGCTCAACTGCATGATCAGCTTTTTTACATATCTTTTCTTAGTTGTTACATATCACCCCAGGAAATAGGTGTGATGATTATTTGCAAGGAACTCTATTTCATGACTTTATCACCCTCCATAAGGGACCATATGTATTGCTTCATGGTGATGTGGATGTGATCAGAATTATTACTGCAACCATTCCTTATCTCTTTTGCATCTCATCGGCAGAAAAGATATCTCTGCCTTTCAGACTGATTTCTTCATGCATTCTCAACCTTTTCCCCTCTTCCTTAGGAGTTGTCCTTTCCCCTTCATCTTCAGCCTCCTGATCTCTACTTGCTTTTCTCCTTCAGCACAAAAAATTATCCATCCCTTTTACCTCAGCACTCCACAGTTATCAGGAAACCATGTCCCATAACTTTCCTATTTTCATGTATGAATACTTGACCAGTGAAACTCCACATCATGTACAACCACCAGAATGGGCAGTTATGCTCCATGTATGTATAATATGTCAAAATGCATGTTACTTGCATGTATTATTACAAAGAACAAGCTAAATTTTTTTTAAAAGTTAATTATGTTCTACGTTTTAAATATGTATATATAAAACATGCTTCACTTATGATATATGTGACTCCAAATGATAATAAAATTGCATTGCATTAAAAAAAGAAACCACATCCCCCTGATATCTCCTTTAGCCTCCATCCTGCTCCCTTCATATTCCAACCTTTAAGGAGAAACTTTGTGTCCATCGACTGCATTTCTTCACCCCTCATTCCTTCCTCACCCAGACACAGTCTGGTTGCTCCTTGCCCATGCCACATATGACCTGGAAGTGGGTAAGCCAGATGGAACTCTGTGGGTCCCATTTTTATTGACCTCACTAAAAGAAAGAGGTGTTTTGTTTTGCTTGAATCTGGGAATACTGTGTTGCCCAGGCTGGTCTTGAACTCATGTGCTCCAGTGATCCTCCCACTTCAGCCTCTAGAGGAATTGGGACTCTTGGCCTGGACCACCATACCTAGAAAGAAAGGTGTATTTCCTGCCTTGTAAAGTTTTATCTTTCTTTAGCTTCTAGGACAGTACCATTTCCCACTTTTCCTATTTTACCATTAACTTTTTTTTTTCTGTTTCTTTTTCAAGTTTATAATAATAGCATATATTTCTTGAATATTCAGTATTTGCCATACTGCACGATCAGCTTTTTACATATCTTCTTAGTTGCTACATATCACCCTAGGAAATAGGTGTTATAATTATTAGCAATGAGCAGATGAGGATATTGAAGAAAAAGGGTATCTAAGACTTGTTCAGAGCAAGTAGCCGCTACTAGGTTAAAATTTGAACTTGGATATTTTGGCTCCAGAGCAGGGATGTAACTACAACACTCTGTCCCTTTGAAGTCTTTGTTGTTAGTGTTTCAGCTTGACTCTTCTTTCTTTTCTTCCCACCCATTCTTTTGAAATGCCCTTGTCACCTGCTCCTAAATTCACTTACTGCCCAATTCTGTAATTCAGGCTAGAAGATTAAAAAAAACCCTAGCCAGTTTATTATAAAACAAAGCAAAACAAAACAAAACTGCTTCCCCTGATCTCCTTTTGCCTCAGTTTTCTCATCTGTGAAATGGGAGTGGTGATGGTGCTATTTCCTAGGGTTGTCTATAGTAATCAGATGGATGTAAAAGGCAATCTGCCATCCTGACCATCTGCCTGTCCTCTACATTTCCACTTGGATGTCCTGCAGGTATCTTCCACTCGGCAGGCACTAAGAAAACTCACCATTCCACAAGCATTATCATCCCACTTATCCATCCAGTTTCCCTGGAGGTGAAGACTCCTCTCTCTCTCTCTCTCTCTCTCTCTCTCTCTCTCTCTCTCTCTCTCTCCCCACCCCCCCAAGGGTAATCTGCTGATCTTAGTTCATAAAGTGACTTCGTCACTTAAAGTCACACCCTCTTCATTTCACATCTGAACAATTGTTTTGTCTTCCTACCTGGAATTCCTGTGCATTCTTGTAATTGCCCTGAGAGAATATTAAAAAACAACAAGAAAAGAAAAAGGAATAAGATGATATCTATTCTTCTCTGATTAGAATTTTATCATGGATCTCCAGACCTCTTAGGAGTCGATTTTTGAAGGATACTGAGGTATACTTATAGAGCATAATGAAGAGGTAAACATCCAGTCCTTGGGAAAGCAGCAGAGAGATTCCTGCCATGTGGATCCAGTCTGTTTTGTGCCTCAGCTGTTATCCACTGTGTCAACTTCACGTTTTCCTTTCACGATGGATGGAATTCCACCTGCTGGCAAAGATATTCCATCATAGTTCCTAGTTTTTCATGGTACAATTTTCAGCCATTTTGATAAGACCTTATCCTGAACTTTCTCTTAGTCCCAAATTCTGTTTAGTTGGCAAGTTTACCATTGCTATAGTCAAAGAATAGATATTAGGTGAGAAAAGGGAAGTTTTGGTGATACCTATAGGTAGGCTAGAGATAGGGATAGATTCAAGTAGAAAAGGAGTACTGTTTCCAGAAAAAGACTTAGTGAAAGTAATAGGAGTATTATATAGTAGCTTCTGATAGATATCCTCCATAGTACCATCTAGGAGATGATTAACTGATGTATATTGACACAGTAAAGTAAATGAGTGAGTGAAATAAAGAAATCAACCTCCTTGACTTTCTTCTTCCTTTGTGAGGTGAGAATGGCATCTATCTCACAGGATTATGTTAAGGATAAATTACTTAGCACAGTGATTGGCAGATATAGAGGCTTAGCAAGTGCTATCTAAATTTTCAGTCTCTCATCTAGGTTGGAATTGGGGAGGAAAATTAAGGGAGAAGTCACCATAGCATATTATCTTTGAAAATTCTATCAACATGATTATCTCACAAAACCTGTATCAAACTCCATGTTTCATCTTGACACTAGCCTGTACATGCACAGAACAGGCTCTATCATTGACCTACATCTCCAGTACCCCATCTTAATTCTTACTCATACTTAAGTCAACAAAAATAATAATCCTGTACTCTCACTTGGCTCAGGCTGAGTTGTCACATTCTCTAAGGGAAAATCCAGGGCATCATAGAACAAAGCCCTCATTTGTACCTCTAAGAGATTATATATTTGTACACTCAGAAGACTATCCTGAGGTTAAGAACACCTGGACTTCTGGTTTAATGTTTTACAATTTCATGAGTAAAACTCTAGCTTACCTGTATGCGAAGAGAGCTCACACAACATACAACCAATGTATGGATTCTTTAATTTTCTTGAGTGTGATTTTTCCCTATGGACACTCTGTAGAATACATTCCTTTGCCCTATTATCATTTGTGGGCATAACTCCTTAATCATCTAGCTCTATAACTTTTGTGGCCCATCCCCAACTGCTTTCAAAATTTACGGGTCAACTTTTCTCCAAATCTAATGCAGAGCATTTCAGCTCAAGCCAGCAACCTGGTATTCTTATTTCCTACCCTCATCCCTTTATTAAGTGCTGTCTTCTAGACCCATAGAGGATATGCTAATGAAGATTTCTCATGAGTTGTTCTCCATGGATAACTGGCATGTAGGAACAATCTGTAGTTTTCAAACTCTACTACTCTCTGATGCTAATGCTAGTGTTATTAAAGATACCCACTCCTGGTCATAATTTCAGTATCCTAAATGTCTAACACTTGGGAAATGAAACTTCTCTTTTACTGAGAATAGTGTTTTCAATCTTTCTGTTAAGAAGGCATTTTTCAATGGTGTGTCCCAGGGCTGGAAGAGACCTCAAAGGTGACCTATTGCATAGGCCCTGAAAAGCACCTGAATCCTCTCCAGGTGTCCTTAAAGGGAAACCTATTATGTACTTAAATATATGGCTTATTTGTAACTTCTAGTGAAATACTATTTATTTACCCTGCCAAATTAGATATCTCCTACTCTTACCCAGTTCTTTCTTACACATTGTGGAACATGTTGCCCTCCTTTAAACTTTAACCACAATAAGCCCCTCTTGTGGTCATTAGAGAGACTATAATCTCTGTTCTCCATTTGACATCTTGAGTAGGGGCCAATAGTGTCACCTTCATTTTCTCTTTCCAGCCCCAACAACCTTAGTAACAGTAACTGTTTTTTTTTTTTAATATATGACAGCGGAATGCATTACAATTCTTATTACATATATAGAGCACAATTTTTTCATATCTCTGGTTGTATACATAGTATATTCACACCAATTTGTGTCTTCATACCTGTACTTGGATAATAATGATCATCACATTCCACCATCATTAATTACCCCATGCTCCCTCCCTTTCCCTCCTACCCCTCTGCCCTATCTACAGTTTGTCTATTCCTCTCATGCTCCCGCTCCCTATCCCACTATAAATCAGCCTTCTTATATCAAAGAAAACATTTGGCATTTGGTCTTTTGGATTGGCAACTGTTAGTTTTGAGTCCACTTTACCTTTCTCAGAATAGACTGTGGTCTATCGATTTTCTTTTTAATATGTTTAATTTAACAAACTGACCTTCTCTTTGAGTCTAAAAAAACAAATGTTGCTCAAAATATTCCTTAGGCATAATAATTACCAAAAAAAAATAAAGGGATCAGGAACTTGCTTTGGATTTAGAGACTGTCTAAATTGGAAATTTTTTAGTCAGCTTTTCTACTGCTGTGACTAAAAGTTCCAACCAGAAGAATTGTAGAGAAGGAATAGTTTATTTGGGGTCTCAGGGTTTCAGAGGTCTTGGTCCATAGACAGCTGGTTCCATTTAAGGGCTTGAAATGGGGCTGAACATTACAACTGAAGAGTGTGGTAGAAGGAAGTGGCTCACATGATAATCAGTGAGCAGAGACTCCACTAGCCAGATACCAAAGGCATGCCCCCAGTGATCTACCTCCTCCAGCCATTCTCTACCTGCCTTCAGTTACCACCCAGTTAATCCCATCAGGGGATTAAATCATTAAGATTCTCATAACCCAATCATTTCTGCTCTAAACCATCTTGCATTGTCTCACACATGAGCTTTTCCATACCATAACAGATACATTTATTTATGATAGAAAGTTAAACCCAGTAAAAATTAGTATTTTAATATTCACTATTGTTCTTGTCTATCCTCAAAAGTATTATAAGATCATGATGATGGCAGCAACAGCCACCCTGACCTTCTATTGCCTTGAAGATGCCAAGCTTTTTCACCTCCAGCCCTTCTCATGAGCTTTTTCCTGTTCTAATACACTCTGTGACTCCTTCCTTTAAAGTTTTGTACTCACCAGCTCCTCATACTTCAAATCTTTGAGAATCTTTTCTTTAATTCTTTCACCCCTCCCTGCAACCCAGTCCTAATCTAAATTGGGTCACCCATTATAATTATTCAACCTGCCTTTCATTTTTCCTTATGTCAAATAACACATTTTAAAGGATGTGTTAAATGATATGTTTATTCAGTCCCTGTCATCTTCAATAAACTGTAATATCTAGGAAGATTGTAGTTCTGACTATGTTGTTTCCTGTGGAATTTCTTGTGCCTAGCAGAGAGTCTGGTTTGTGATGGGTGTTCAGATACTATTTCTTGAATGAATAATTGAATTAGTGAATAATTAGTACAGTACATGGTTTTCTTTCTTCCCAGCTAAAATTTGTATGTGGCCTTATGGTATTCAGAGTTTGCATGTCCCTGTTATTTTAAGGAGGGAAAGTTTATCTGTTAGCTTTTCATTTCTGTAACAAATTATATGAGAGATTCAACTTAAAAAGAGTGAAGTTTTGTTTCGGCTGTTTTGGAATTTCCACTCACAGTTGGTTAGCTTGTTGCTTTTAGGCCTGTGGGAAGGCCTCTTGGTGAGAGCCCATGTCAGTGGAAGCCTTCACCTCATGGCCAAAAGCCAGGAAGAGAAAGAGCCAGGGTCCCATAATCCCCTAGAGAGAGCAGTCCAGTAACCTAAAACTCATCACTGGACTCCATCTCTTAAAGTCTTCACCACCTTCTAATAGTGCCAACCTGAGGACCAAGCACATCACACATGGGCCTTGTGGGATATGACAGATCCAAACTATGGCAGAACGGTAATTACTCCTGTCCCAATTTCCACCTGGTGAATCTAAGGCCCAGAGAAGGGAGGAGATGAAGCTGGCAATGTGTGAAGTTGCAGTCAGAGCAGGGATTGGTTACAAATCTTAGTCTAGTGCTCACTCAGTAATAATTTTTTTAAAAAATAAAGACGAGGATTCTCTTTTAGAAATAATTTAAGTGTGTATAATGTGATATGTTTTAATTTCCAACAATAGTAATTTCTGTTTTCTGGAAGGATCTAAGTAAAATATAATCTCCTGACTTTTTAAAAAAATATAGACTTTAATTTTTAGAGCAGTTCTGGGCTTACAGAAAAATTGAGCAGAAGTTACAGAGATTTCATATTTCCCTCCTTCGGTCCCCTGGCCCTTGTAACTTGATTTCTTCATGTGGTTTTTGTGTAGAGAGACGTGAAGGTAAGATCTCAGTGATTCAATACTATTTGAGTCCCTCAGGACTTCAGAAAGGCTGTATGTAATATATATTGCTTAAAAGTAGAAAAAATTTCTTTATCTAAATAATTAATTTTATTATGCAATAAATTGGTCAAAATGAAAATACTAATTTTTGTCACACCAATGGCTTAGAAAAATAAAAATTCTTGTGCGCAGTGGTGCATGCCTATAATTCCAGTGGCTTGAGAGGCTGAGGCAGGACAATCATGAGTTCAAAGCCAGCCTCAGCAAAAGTGAGATACTAAGCAACTCAGTGAGACCCTGTCTCTAAATAAATACAAAATAGGGCTGGGGATGTGGCCCAGTGGTTGAGTGTCCCTGAGTTTAATCCCTGATACACCCTCCCCCAAAATAAATAACATAAAATAAAAATACAAATTTTCTAAAACATACCTTTTGCTTTATAACATGTCCATTACAAATTATAGCTTTTTTCCCTATTGATTCATCTCTTTTATTCACCATCACCTTTGCAATAACATATAGACCTGAAAGCAAGGCAGCTATCATTCTCTTGTAGAAATTCCACATATTAGCTTTTGTTCTTCCACAGAATCACACTGACCTTTCAGTATTTCAAGTTGGTAAGGTCAGTGTTGATTCACCTGCATGCATAAAATAATCAAATTTCAATACAATCATACAGCACAAACCAGCATTAAAGGAAATGTCGTATATTTCACTACAAGCATTTAACTGAATTGATATATAACTCTTAAAACATTCCCCAATTCATGGCATATCTACACTTTATCTCTCAGGATATATATTTCCTGAATATTTCATGATTTGTTTTCATATCTCTATGGTATCAGCCAGGTTTTGATTTGCTTTGGAATATAAATTTCTCATAATGGAGTATATGTCTTCACTTCCTTGGAAAAGGGTAATCTCTTAGAATCCTAATGTCAAGTGGGTAGTACGCGACTATATAGGATATTTATAGGATATTTAGAGTTCCCTTGAGTCCCCTCTGCAATATACCCTTCAAGGTCACATATTTGCTGCTTGAATACTTGTGTCATGGGGAAGCTATCACCTCAGTACTACTATGTGACCCCAGGGGTAAACCAGGCTGGTTCCTTGTCCCACTGGGTGTGGTTCCTTTAATAGGCCAGTAGGATGCTGGCTAGTGGAATACAGAGCTTCATTTGTGTCTGAAGAGTGTGCCCAAGCTTTCCGGAACCATGGACATCTGGAGACTGTGCTCTGCACTGGGAACCAATCTGCCATTGTTTAGCCTGTCTGGTGGGAAGGCAGGCCGGCTCCATTTGGGGCTGGAGGCAGGAACAAGCAGCTTGTAGAACATGGAGATTCCTGGCTAGCTGCTTGCTAGAAAGACAATGTTTTAAGCCACTTTGGTTTCCAGATGTCCCTCTCAAAAGTACATGATTGCCATTGGCGAGGATTAAAAAGGGAGAACATGTAATGTGTGAATTAATTACTCTTTTCTACTGATTATTCTTTTACAACGTTTGGCAGCAAAGTTTCCATAAATTTTATTTTTTAGAATCTGTTTTGCTTTTTCTTTGCTTCCGAACAACTGTACAGAATGCTGATAGGCCCATAACCTTTCTGAGTATGATTTTTTATGCACATTCTTTTTCACTTGGTTCACACACCATTTCTTACCCTAAGAATTCTTTCTGTTTCTGCTTTCTGGAGAATATCATAATTTCATAACATAATAACAAAATTTTAACAACATCAAATAAAAAAAGCCAACATTTATGGTTACTCATGAAATGGGAGAGTTTTCTCACAGGTTTTCATCTACCTGTACAGGAAACAGCAATAAATGTGGTATGATTAAACTATTTTATCCAGGTGAGGTGGAGTTATATTTTAAGATATTAACCTGTTCTTTTCTCTCGTGTTTCCATCTTGCTTTATTCTCTCTGCACCCCTGTAGTTAACTCTGTACTCAAGTGCCGCAGGGAGGCAGCAAGAGGGCTGAAATTAGAAATAGCATGCTTGTTTCTGACATTCGTCATGAAGAAACCTAAGCCCTTAGGGGATCTTAGAGAGTTTTGTGGAGAGGGTACAAAGTTGGTATTTAAGGATATAGACAAAGTATTTTGGCCAGAAGCAAGGAGAGGTGAGAGCAGAGAACTCCTCTGGGCTGTGTGGGAAACCAAGGAGAGAGAGCAGGGAAGAGGGAAAGACAGGCAGGAGGTAGAATAAATGAATTAGATGAATGAGAGAGCTCAGTGGTCCAGAAAGAATTCTGCCTCTGCTTTCAGCTGTGCTCATGGATCAGCATCAAAATCCTCAAGAGGAAATGATTGCCTGGTACCTGGATTTTCACAATGTGAAGATCGATATGTAACGTTTTCATAAGAAAAATTTCCCTTTCCTTAGAGTAACGTGAAAACAAAAAACTGTGCAGGTATAATGCAGCCTAGGGCAATGAATGCAGCCATTGGTGTGGGCTTCTGATTATAGCTCCCGATTTGCATAGTATAATGGCATAAGTGGAAGAAGAGGTGGAGAGAATTCTCAGAAGGGGTTGAAGATAAGTTTGTCTACCAACCCAGCAGAATAGGAACATTGGGGAAAAAAAGTTACGTCTAATTATAGAAAATAAATGAGCAAAATACATATAAGGTGTGGACTGAGAAGCGTGGCTGCTTACAGTCAAGAAAGATTTTTCTTACTTATATATTAGCATAAAATTTACGTACAGTAAAATCCAATACACAATTCTGTGGTGTTGGCCAACATTTAGTCTTAAAATTACCACCACTATAGTTAAGATAAAGAATAGTTCTCTCACTTCCCCCAGATCCCCAGTATTACTGTGTGGTTAATCTCTCTCCCCTGGCAACCATTGATCTGTTTTTGTTCCAATAGTTTTGGCTTTGAAAAAATGTCTTGCAAATCATACTTAGAAAGTTTTTTGAGTCTGGCTTCTTGCTCTTAGAAAAATGCATCTGAGATCTATCCATGTTGTTGCATGTATCAACAGTTTGTTCCTTCTTATTCCTGAGCAGTATTTGATTGCATGTGCCACAGTTGTTTTCAGCTTTTGGGGGTTGCAAATAAAGCTGCTATAAATGTTAACATGCAGGATTTTGTGCGAAGACAGGTTTTCATTTCACTTGGGAAAACACCTAGGAGTGGGATTGCTGCATTGTGTGGCGCGTGTTTAACTTCCTTAGATACTGCCAAACAGATTTCCAAGTCGGCTGTAACAGTTTGTATTTGCATCAGCAATACAAGAGGAGTTCTAGTTGCTCCACTTTGTACTGTCATTTAAAAAATATTAGTTATTCTTTGGGTATAGTGAAGGGAGCCTGTACTCCCATTATGTGGGTGGCTAAGGCATGAGTTTGAGACAAGCTTGAGCAACAAAGCAAGATCCTGCTTCAAAAATAAAAATAATTGTTCTAAGTATGGAATGATATAACATTGCGGGTTTAATTAATCTGAATTATTTACCATTCCAATGTTTACAATGAATTATCAATTCAAATATTTTGCCAACTTTAAATTTTTTTATTGTAATTATTGCAGTTTTAGAGTTCCTTAAGTAATCTGGCTCTGAGTCTCTAATGAGATGTATCATCTGAAAACATTGCCTCTCAGGCTCTGCCTTGGATTATTCCTATCAGTGTTTTTTGAAGAGCAAAAGTTCATCTATTTGATAAAGTGTAAGATACTTATAGGATTTTCTTTTTGGCTCAGACTTTTAGTATCATAGCTAAGAACTCTTTGTTCCAAAATTAAAAAGCTCCCCCACCTCTTTTTCCTAGGAGTTTTATAGTTTGTACATAGAAATTTTGGGTCTATGATTCATATTGAGCTAAATTTTGTGAAGGTACAAGGTAAGGCTTTAGGTTCTTCTTCTTCTTCTCCTTCTCCTTCTCCTCCTCTTCCTCCTCCTCCTCCTCCTCCTCCTCCTCCTCCTCCTCCTCCTCCTCCTTCTTCTTTTTCCAAACAGAAACCCAAGTGTTTCAATATTTGTGAAATAGTCTGCCTTTTCTTTATTGAATTGCCTTTGAACCTGTACTGAAACTCCATTGACCAAGTGTGGGTCTGTTTCTGGACTCTCCCTTATTTTCCATTGACCTGTATATCTAACCTGCCTCTCGTATCAATGGTTTTGACTATTGTAACTTCATGGTAAGTCTGGAAATTGGGTAGTATAAATCTTCCAACTTTGTCTTCTCTTTCTGATTTTTGACGCAGCTCATAAATTTCTTAAAAGAAGAGATTCTACTGAGATTTTTCCTGAAATTGCCTTGAATCTGTAGGTGAATTTGGGGGTAAGTCATATAAACAGTGTTGAATCATTGGCTCCAAAAACATAACATGTATCTTCATTATTTAGGTATTTTTTATATTCCTTCATTGGTATTTTGTAGTTTTCAACATAAAAGTCTTATAGATACTTTGTAGGATTTATATATAAGTATTACAGGCTTTTGCTGCTATTGCAAATAATACTTTTAAAGTTTTAATTTCTAAGTTATTGTTAATATAAAGAAATGTGATTGACCATATAGCCTCTGCCCTTGCTAAACTCACTTATTAGACCTACTAGTTTTTCTATGGTATATATATTTGAGATTTTTTCTCTATTGCCTATCATGGTACATGTGAATAGAAATGATTTATTTATCCTTTTCCATTTTAAATGCCTTTTGTTTGTTTGTTGCAATGGTTTAAATTTTCTGTATAACACTGAAAAATACTGGGGACAGACATCCTTGTGTTGTTCCTGATCTTAGAAGGAAAGTCTTCAGTCTTTATCCATTAAATATGATGTGACCCTTGCTCTTTTGGGGTGGCCTTTATCAGGTCATGTAAGTTCCCATTTAGTCCTAGTTTTCTGGAGGTTTTAATCAGGAATGAATGTCCTATTTTTTTGTCAAAGACTTTTCTGTGTCTACTGAGATGATCACTTGATTTTTCCTCTTTGTGCTGATGATATGATAAATCATATTAACTTATATTTTAAGTGTTGTACTGGCCTTAAATTTTGGGGATCAATTCCACTTGGTTATAATATACTATACTTTTTATATGCTATTGGATTATATGCTAGTACTTTGGAAATTTTTCCATCTGTGTTCATGAGCAGCATTGGTCCATAACTTTCTGTCTCTTATCTCTCTGTCTCCTTCCTTCCTTCCTTCCTTCCTTCCTTCCTTCCTTCCTTCCTTCCTTCCTTCCTTCCTTCCTTCCTTCTTTCCATTGGGCTTTGATATCAGGGTTAAACTGGCCTTATAAATTTAGTTGGAAAGCAATCCCTCTTGTAATTCTTGAGGAATTTGTGTAGAATTGGTAGTTCTTGTTAAAAATTACTTTTCATGATGAAAAGAAAATCCACACATTTAATTTTCTGTTAAAAATATTCACCCTATCTGGCAGGCAGCTTAAGTACCAAAAAAGCTTTACTTGCATAGGGAAGCTTCTACATAGATAATTTTACTGTGGAGAGTTTTGAGGATAAGTAGTTCTCCAATGGCACCAGCTCGAGGGCAGACTTTATTGAATATGGAGTGAAAAAAAATAATTTGCTGGGCAAGATTTAGTGTCAGGCACCTACATCGTATATGGTCAGGGTATCTTTAATACCCTCAAACATTTTAAGCAGTATGATCAGTTTTAGAGGTGAAGATACAATGCCTCATGAAATCTAGGTAATTTCTTTTTATTAACAACCTGATTAAGAGATAGCACTACATTTTATTTTAAACAATACTTCAGTATGTGTTGATTTTAAAGATAGTGCATAATTTTTAAAATGTTTAATAAAAATTTCACAAATGTTGTTATTTAGAGATTTCTCGTCTTATTTCTACATGCATCAAAATAGTGTTTGGAGAGACTACAGTGAGAGGTGTGTGTGTGTGTGTGTGTGTGTGTGTCTGTCTGTCTGTCTGTCTGTCTGTCTTCATTATGCTTCCCAGAGCTTTTTGTCAATTATTCAGGCACTAGGGAGAAATTTTTATAGATGGCACTTCAGGTAAAGATGATATAGAGAGAACAAAAAGTACAAATTCCAAATAAGCTGAAGCTCTTGAAAGCCAAAGGCAAAGACAATGGTTTGAGAAAATAATATGCTGGTTTGTTTTAATTCTGAATTTCTTCTCTAAGTAACCAGAACTAAAATCTGGAGAATTCAGAAAATTGATTTTATTCCATGAATGACACATAAGGTAAGAACTTCCCCACCACCTGAGTTTTTCCAAGTTAGAAATTGATCAGTAGTTGGAAAGAAAAGGAAAATGGTGATGATACTAGATGTAGTCTGGGCCTATGCCATTGAGAAGGAGCCCAGTGTTTCATTTTCCACTTTGTATAAGCCTTGATTTCTGTCACCCACAGAATTAAAAACAAAATCCATGGATGATAGGAAGTCTAGATAGATGAGACGTAGATGAGAGTCAATTAGATGGATAGTTAGCTTCTTTGGTTACAGCCCTGAGGAACTACAAGACTCCTAGAAAATCTCAACTACTACAGGACCCAGGTACACTGTAGCTGTGACAGAGTAAGATGCATGGCGAATTCTGTCTTTCTTTCATATATAAAGTAGAACTTTCTATTTTTGTATAAGTAAAGAAAAGAGCAACTATCGTGTTTCTATTTCTCTCACTCTTGGAGAGGTGTGATCCCAGGACACACCTGTGCTCTGCCAGGGAGGAGTCTGTGGTTGTATTGACCCTCCCTGCGTAAGGCAGGGTGTCTATTTAATTCAGGGACTGGAGCATGAAACTGAGAAGAGGGTAGAATCCATTTTCTATGTAGTAAAACTGCTTTTTTGACCTTCACTGATTCCTGTGTTATCCCCAAATGGATTTTAACTTGAGAGGAGGGAAAAGTGCTATTTACTACCTTCTACATAAACACGAACCTATTGATGCATGGACTAGGGTCCTTGAAACACAGTCCCAATTCTTATATTTGGAGGCTGAACTCCAGGAGAAAATGTGCCTTCCACAGTGGCTAGGGCAATAGGTATAGGCTTTGATACTTGTGTAGGGCCGGCCTCATTTTGATATTGTACCTTGATGATAGCCAATGCATTCTGTTTTGTCCATGCAGATGAATTTTTTACTGGAATGGACCTCTGTAACTCATCTTGGCCCAGATTGGTCCTATGCAGTTGTGCCTTTAAAGTATTAGTGATTGACAGACAACTCCAGTGCAGTTTGTCTTCCACCAGGATCATAGCTTGGGCTCTAAAACTAAGTTCTATGAACTTGCAGTGAATGAGACCTGGCCTCTGAATTGCATTAGGTGTTAGCAGTTAACTTTAGTTCAGCTTGTCTAAATTAGGTTTCTCTCTGGCTTATTTGGAATTATATTTAGCTCTAGGGCCAAGGAGAAGCCAAGGAGAAAGTCTGAATCTTATCATCTCTTTTCCTTTATGAGACTTCCTTGGGCTTGTTACCCCTTTTAATCTACTAACAACTGAAAAATTCCTTTAAAAACTCCTTCAAAAATTCCTTCAGATATTTTTTCAGGAAAAATAAATCAAAGCCATGGTATGATACCATATTATCCCTGTATTAGAATGACTCCTGTCCAAAAAAACAGAAAATAACAAGTGCTGGCAAGAATTTGGAGAAATTGGAATGCTTGTAAACTATTGGTATAAATGTAAAATGTTATAACTTCTATGTAAAATTGTATGGCAATTTCTCAAAAATTTGAATATATTATTACTATATGACTCAGCAATTCCTCTTTAGGACATATACCCCAAATAATTGAAAGCAAGTCTCACAGAGATATTTATATATCTATGTAAATAGCAGCATTATTCACAACAGCCCAAAGGTGGAAACAACCATTATGTCCATTGATAGGTGACTCAATAAATGCTATATGATATATATGTATAATATAGTAGCATTCAGCACAAAAGGAAGAAAATTATGACATGCACTACAACATGAACAGTTTTTGAGGACTTTATGGCAAGTGAAATAAGCCAGTCAAAGAAATGAATAGTGAATGATTGCTCTGTGTGAGGTACTTAGAATAGAACAAAATACATGTACATAGGCATGAATTGGTGTGAACATGCTCTATATACAAAGATATGAAAATTGTACTGTATATGTGTAATAAGAACTGTAATGCATTCTGATGTTGTGTATTTAAAAAAAATAAAGTCAATAAAACTAAAAAAGAACCCCCCCAAAAAAACAATAGAATGGTGGTTGATAGGGGAGGGGGGGATCATGGAAGCTGTTTAATGAGGGGGGGAGTTTCGGTTTTCAAGAAGAAAACAATTATAGGGATGGGATATACAACAATGTGAATGTCCTTCACATCACTGGAATGTGCATTTAAGAAGTAATAAAAATGATAAATTTTATGTCAGGTATATTTTACCTCAATTAAAAATGAAAATAACAAAAATACAAAAAAAAAATAACCTCTCAAAGACAAGTTAGATTTATCTGCATCCTCCCTGCCTTTCATCTTTATTTGTTCCTTGTCCAAAATCTCAAACTTTGCCTTCAGGAAATCTCTTTTTCTAGTTTAAATGGTCTTGCTACCTTTACCTGAGGTAAAATTTATTACAAATGATTTCTTGGGAAGTACAATTTCAGGTTAGTGAGAGTAAGGACCAAGAGGGCAAAGAGGAAAAGAGAGCAAACAGATGTAAGGTGCTGGGCAACATGTCAATTAAGAAATCAGTCCTGTGGGTCATATCTGGAAGGAGAAGAGGAATTTACTTCCCAGCTCCTTCCCACCACCTGTCACTCCATAGTCAATTTCTTACTGTGGGGAGTTGGTACCATTATGCTTCTGGGTGACATCATCTGGCCCCTTAAAAGGAATGCCATTAGGGAAGCCAAGTCTCATGTACTGTGGCATAGCACATCATCCACTTGAGGGAGGCCACGCTAACAGATGAGCAGGCACTGGAGATGGAATCTACAGCTCTCCATGAGTAAGTGGCCAAGTGCCTGAGAGGTGAGTGGGAACCCTTGTCACCTGTGGGAAATCATCAACTGTGCCTCAAACAGAGGTGTACTAAAGTGAAATACAGTGTTAAAAAATAAGAAAAGGTGCCCAGGTTGGTGTATATGTATATTGTTCTATTGGAGCAACATGTTTAAAATGTAAATATCCAGCACCAAGATTTGTGGACAGATAAAATTTGATTGCTAATAAATACAACTGGAAAACACAAAACTCTTAAGTTTCACTTTGGAGGATTTCCTGAATTAGTGGGTAAGTAAAGCTGCTGTGAAGCTGTCACAAACTGCAAATATCATTGTCTGCTAAAGGTAGTAGCAATAACTACTCTGCTAAGAATTCCTAACTAAAAGAGGGCACGAAGACGATGCTATTCTTAAGGCTCACTGTGGGGCAGGAAATGCTTAGAAGTTTAATATGTGGCGTGGAAAAAAAACCCACCAGGAATGGTTTGATGACTGGGGCTGCCATTATTGAAATCTCTAAACTGTTAAAAAGGCTAGAAAGTTGCTCTTTGAAGAGACATTGAGATGATGCCCATGTGAATTTTCCCCACCTGCAATTATGGTAAACCTCCTTGTTTAAAATAATCTAATGACAAAGTATTTCACTCTCCCAAGTTTAAGTTCCAAGTTGTCGATTCTGGGCAAAGACACTGGCACACAAGGCTCAAGGATGTGGATACTGTTTCTTTCTCTCCACTGTCCTTCCCTCAGATATCCTGGCCATCTGCCTGAGTCTTGGTAACAGCTGTGTGTGTCCCTTGTATTTCAGACCTTGAGATCTAGGAGCATACTTTTGAGTGGAAGAACTGATGTAGAGACAGAATTTGTGGGTTTTTTTTTCTTTCTGTAATATTTTGAGGGCATGAAGCAGGCATTGCCATATCTTTTATTTACTGACTTCCTGGTTCCTTTTACTAGTAGGGCATGAGAGAGGCTTGATTGGATTGATGTAATTGGGAAGGTATTTTTAGGATTTGCTCCTATTCCACTGAGGGAGAGCTCAGGCTGGGGTGATACAGGAAACAGGTCCTGCATGTGATACTTTGGCGCCCATGAAAGAGAAAATTATTAGGGAAGATTTTGTTTCTTGGAACATAACAAAATGGGAAAGAACATTTATGTTTGGATCTTAATTTGTTATAGAGAATTTGGTTGTGAGATGAAGTTCTGATTGTTTAAAACTGCAATATTTAATGTGGCAGTTTTTAGAATTCCTTTTAATCTAACATTTGATCTCATTATCCTCATATATTGGATGAGGTGAATGGAAATAATTTAGAATAACAAGAGGATTTTTTTTCTAGAGCATAGTATGAACTACTGTTCTTTTGCAAATCTTATAGGCAAAGGCCGAAATGGTTAACTGGGTCCTAGGAGGATACACAGATCGATGGGTTGGTTTATTGCAACAACCCATGTCCTGAAAGCGGGAGTTATATCACCCTGAAGAGGCAGTTGGTCTCTTCCTCCAAGAGAAACTGCCAATCTGCCTCCAGGTGGCACACATTAGAGATCATAAAAATATTTTAAAATCTTTCCCATATTGCAAGTGTGATAATAAACAATATTAAGTTTTGTTTTCTTTCCACCTTGAGATTTAGCCAAGAGAGGAGTTGTTATCTTCAGTTTCTAAAGGAGAAAAATAAAGACACAAGGAGTAAGGATTTCCCCAAAGTCATGTATCTACTTTTTGCTCTATAAGCTATTTGTCTTTGGTATTCCTAAACAATACGATGAAATGGAGATAGACAAAAACCATAGAACTTCAAACAGGATTTGAATCAACCTGGACACACAAGGTATATTTTAAAGACATAAAAATTCTGTTTATTTCAGATATAAAATTGTGCAGTATATTCTATCTATACTTTTAATCAAGCATATTTATAGGGTACAACAAGTGCATTACATATTAAGTAGTCCTACTGAATTTATAGCAGTGAACTAAACATGGGAAAGTCTATTGAGAGAGAGGCAGGTTTGATCTGTAAGATCTCACCTTGTAGGAAAAGCCATAAAAATGAAGGCAACTGTGACCCACGATTATGTATGTTCAGCGCTGTGAGAACTGAATGAAGCACTTATACGTGTTCTGAGTATTGAGCATGTGCATGTAAGTTGAGTGACCAGAACAAGTTCTTTTCTGGAAGAAACAAAGGGACATTCAAGTCTGACTTAAAAGTTACCTCTCTTTCCAAACTAATTATTCTGAAGCTTTCTTCTTATCTTTTCTTTCTTTCTTTTTTTCTTTCTTTCTTTCTTTTTTTTTTTTTTTTTGGTGGTGGGGGTGGTGTACTGGGGATTGAACTCAGAGGCACTCAACCACTGATCCACACCCCCAGCTGTATTTTGTATTTTATTTAGAGACAGAGTCTCACTGAGTTGCTTAGTGCCTCACATTTTGCTGAGACTGATTTCAAACTCACGATCCTCCTACCTCAGCCTTCAGAGCCTCTGAGAATACAGGTGGGCACCACTTCACCCAGCGTGAAGCTTTCTTATTTTCATGCAATTGAAATTCTTCAGTGTGGTTACTATCAGTTGTGCATACTCTTTGGTTTCCCTGTTTTAATTACTCCAAAGATTTAGCTGCTATTTTCTATCATTTATTCATTCATTAAACAAATATGGTTTGGGGGATTTAAACGGCTTTAGATGGTGAGGGTATGACCATAATTACAGCAAGTAGGTGCTTGTGTCCAGGAGTTTACAGTTAGAGAAACATCAGTTAAAAAAAAAATTGTTCTTTTCAGACTGTGTGGCAAGTGCTATGAGAAAGGTAGATGGGGCAGTATAGGTTTGCATTCACATGAAAGTGACATCCCACCCGACTTTGGAGGACTGGAAGTTCTCCAGAGAAACATGGTACCTAGGTTTAGCCCTGTGAGGAGCATGAGAGCTGGTCGGCTAAATAGGGTTGAAGAGGAAACACTCTTAAGAGGGCTCAGGAAATTTTGTCTAAATTATCCCTGAGAGGGAAAGCTGGTCAGCCTCAATGATGTGGATCCCATGATTTTAATGCTTTAAGAACTTCTAAATTTCTCAGTTTGGTCACACATCTGTGTGAGCCCAAGTCTCCTCTGTATCTCTACAGTTCCAAAGGAATGGGTGATGGTAATATTTAGATGGAAAATAAAGCATTGTAGTAAATAACAAGGAAAGGGGGAATGGTGTGGGAAAAATAAAGTTCTAGATTGCCCAGTACTGTGTTAAGCAAAAAGCTTTTGTTCCAAATGAGGCAAGTAACAATAAAGACTCAGCTCAATGCATTTTAATTTTCTTGGAGGATAAAACCAAAAGAGTTGTTAGAAGAGTTTAATTATGACTACATTTTATTAGTTAGGTAGATAAACCTGAGAATTTGTAGATCTTAGTGGCAGAAAATCCTCTTTATTAGTTTAGTCCCTGTGGCAGAGACAATACTGCTTTTTCATCCTGGATGCTCCAGAAGACTGCATTTCTCAGACCCCTGAGGTTAGGTTAAGGATGAAGTTTTATGTGACTGAGTTTTAGCCAATAGAATGAGTAGAAGACATGTAAGCCACATCTAAGATTGGCCTTTAAAAATGTCTCACCTATTCTTTACTTTTATTAGCTAAAAAGCAGAAGCAAAACTGAGTTCTTGATTTCATGGCTTAGAAGAACCACTGAGTAGAACCAATCTTTTTAGGACTATAATATGAACAAGAAATAAATATCTATTTTGCTAAATAAATATCTATTTTACGGTATTTCCAGAGATGTTTGTTCTTGAGGTGGAGCCTCATTCACCCCAACAAGTACACTCTTCCTTCTGGAGGGCTTGATAATTCACTGGACAGAGGAAGTGTGGAAGCTGAAATCAAGGTGACTTTTTTTTTTTTTTTTTTAAGTACGGAACCAGCCTAGATGTCCATCAGTGGTTGAAGGGACAAAGAAAATGTGGTATATACACACAATGGAGTTTTATTTAGCCATTAAGAAAAATGAAATTATGTTATTCATAGGAAAATGGATGGAACTTGAGAACATTATGACTAGAGAAATAAACCAAACTCAAAAGGGAAAGGGTCATATGTTTTCTCTCATATGTGAAAGTTAAAGAGGAAAAGAGAAAATAAAGTTGTGGGTATCTCAGGAAAATCAAAGGGAGATTAGTAGAGTAGAGGAAAGGGGCCAAGGAGAGGGATACAGGTAGGCAAAGGAGAAACACTGGCAGATGATATTGGCCAAATTTTCTTGTTATTTTGTGTGTATATGTAATATGTAATAACAAATTCCACCATTATGTAAGATGAGATGATGATGATGATGAGGTATCAGGGATTGAACTCAGGGGCACTTAACCACTGAGTCACATCCCCAGCCCTATTTTGTATTTTTTATTTAGAGGCAGGATCTCACTGAGTTGCTTAGTGCCTCACTGTTGCTGAAGCTGGCTTTGAACTCTTGATCCTCCTGTCTCAGCCTCTGAGCTGCTGGGAATACAGGCATGTGCCATTGCACCTGGCTCTATTATAATGCACTAATAAAAATATGGGGAAAGGTGGTAAATTGAGATGGAGTTTTTCAAAATGAGCCTAATGAAGAAGAGCAGGTATAAGGATCAACAGTTATGAGGTGAAATTTCAATGTGTTATGTTGGAAGATGATTTAGTCTTCTATTTGAGTGATTTTATAAATATACAAATATGGTCAAGGATAAGAATAGTTGTCTTACATGTTTAATTCCCTGAAGTATCTACTACCTACATACCATTTAAAATTGTTAATGGATTGGTTCCTTCAGCTGAATTCTGGAGAAAATCTTCTGGCTTTTTGAGTCAATGAATTAGCAGAGCTGTAAAGTTTATTCTATTTGTGCCTGATATTGCTTTGAATTGTCCGCATTTTCACATGAAGTACTTTGTTTAAATCACAGTAGTATATTTATGCTGCTTGCAACATCTACATTTTCCTGAAAAAAAATTTTTAATGCAGCATGCTCTCACTCTTCTTAAAAACTTCTCTCATTAGGTAGATTGTAAAAGCCAGCACCAAATGTCAAATCCAAGTTTGTTACACAAGCAGTTCGGAAGGTCAGAATGATCTCCGCAAGACGCATACCAAAAACTAACTCAATTTTTTTATTTTCCCGAAAGACTTTTCTTGTGAAATCTGGTTTTCACATCTTCCTATGCTTTTTCTTAATGACTTGCTTTTAAATTTCAAAATATGATCAGGACAAAGTGTTTTAGAAAGTTTATTGTGTTTTATTTATCTTTGAAATCTCTTGGATGATTCTTCACAGAGTTTCTTCCTAGAAAAGTCTTTTGCATAGAGGGGGTACTAAATGAGTATGTGTTGGCCAGTTTAAAGATTTGAGTCTGAGCTGGAAAGCAGATTAGAGGTCATCTAGTCCAATTCAGCCCTTCTGTGTTTGAAAAAAGGAACACCCAGAGAATTAAAACCGTCCAGCCAAGGTCACACAAGTTCAGTGCTGCTATTACTGATGGTGCTGTTTCTTTAATTTTGTGAGCAACTGGGTAATTTCTCAAAGCCATAATTTCTCTCTTTTGATCCTAACATTAATGATATGAGGCAGAAACACATATTATCAATCCTTTTTGTTTTTCAACAAACGAAGAAATCAAGGCCCAGAAAAACCCAGTCAAGTAGTTGGATCATCGTATACATTGATTCTACAAATATTGATTGAACTTTTATATGTACTGGGCACTGTTCTAGTTTTGTTTGAAAAAAAGACAAAGGTGCTCTCCTCTTTTATCAGGAATAAGGAGAGAGAAAAAGAAAACACTGTAAGAAATAATGGCTGAGATGAGCAAGTTTGCCTCCTGACTTCAGTCCAGTGTGTTTCTCTCTGCATTTTCGTTAATTGATGAAAACAAATGAAATTTCTGGTGGATTGATTAATTTTCCCTTCCTGAAAAGAAACAACTCCTTGAAAGAATTTATACTGCAAAGAATGCAGAGCATTTTAGATGCGGCAATAAAAAGAAGGCTTCAGAGAGTTATATAATTTTATGTGCTCAAGAGAATATGGGGAAACATCAGTACATGTTCCCTTTCTCTCCGACTTTGAGATTTATGATTGGTCTGTTACAATAATAATAACTGAATATTGGCACAAGAAATATATTTGATTCAGTGGATAACATTTGACAGCCCTAACTTGTGAAATGTAGAAAAGTTCTTGCAGGAAGCTCCAGCAGAATATGTAATATACAAGAAGGTATTCAGGGAACAGAGAAATAAAATCAAAGGAACCTGCTACCCAATCTGTTTCATTAAATATGAAAATTAAAATGCCTTAACAAAATGCTTGCTCTTCCTCTCTCCTCCCAACAAACAAAAGCTTTGGTAGGCAGCCCGAAATTGCTCATCAAGGAAAAAGACCAGACTTAGATTTTAAATGGCTTCTTCTGAATGAAGCAATTAATGCTAAAAGGAACATGTTGTCTCCTCAGCATTTGTAAGGTGAAACATTCATTGTGCTTGCTGGCACTCTGTCAAGCCTCTCCTTGGCCTAAGCAAGTACAGGAAGGGTTTGCTGCCTGTGCCCTTGACCTCTGGTAGTCAGGAAGATTTGGCTGATCAAGCTGACAGGAGCAGTTCTCCCTAGACTGGGAATGTGCCTGGGAAATAT
Organism: Spermophilus citellus; assembly: GCF_964194105.1. Classification (NCBI taxonomy): domain Eukaryota; kingdom Metazoa; phylum Chordata; class Mammalia; order Rodentia; family Sciuridae; genus Spermophilus; species Spermophilus citellus. The sequence goes on along the minus strand of NC_138188.1, from coordinate 118,314,195 downwards.
ACTTCCGGGTCCCTCTCAGACTCTTGCTTACAGGCATTGGCAGGTCTGGCAGGATTGGCATCTCCTTCATTTGCAGAATAGAAATTTCACCTTATGATGTTTAGATTTTGAAATGCAATTCAAATAATGCAAAAGAGGATTGTCTTTACTTAGTTGTGTTTGTTCTGATTATTTGGCTTTTTCTAAAATATTCCCATCTTAAAGTACTTATTGTGCATTTACTCACACACTGGCACATTTACTTAGGCCACATGAACAAATATGGTCTAGTTCATCAAAGTGTACCAGCTTGGGAAAGCTGTGGATCTCGTACATAGAGCAAGACATGGTGCCGTCTTCAAGGATCCTTAGATTGGGGCTGGGGCAGGAAGAGAAATTTTTAATGACAGTAGAACATGATGGCTTAGAGAGAAGCAGGGCAAAAAATGCAACTGAGCCCAGAGGGGTGGCAAGAGCTCTTTCCAATAGGATGAATTATGACAGTCACTCCATACTTTGCTGTCATGGCCCTGCAAATGGCTGTGGGCAGGGATGACCAAGAGGGTTTGGATTACTCTTTGTTCTCCTGGACCCTTGCAAGCAAAGGGCTTCATTTATTTGTTTCATGTATATATGCTTCTTATAAGTTTTTTTTTTTTTTTTTGGTAGAACAAAGGGATATATACCTACAGGCTCTAGCTCTCTTTATTAATTAATTAATGCATTAATAATCTTGACAACAGGAAGCAAACTTCTTCCCATTATACATATGAGGAAACTTTAAACATTATTTTATGGTCAGTGCTATAATTAGTGATCCATATTTATTCCTCCGTGAAACCAAACTACTGAAACATTTTTTACATTTAAATTGGGAAGGTCAGCAATCAGCACAGAGTCAAATAAATATTTTTTTGAATGGAAGAATGATGTCAGAGACTAGACCCATCTTTGTTAACAATAACCTATGTTGAAGAAATCCTAACATTGAGTTCACTGGCCTCAAAATTAAAGGAAATTTCTACCAAAGCAACAGTAGATCTTGCAAGGAGACCTTAAGTGGTTCAGTTTAACCTTTCCTACATTCTGTTTAGTGGTTAATCTTTCTAGCTTTTGCTTACTCTCAATGTTTACTTCTCATTTCCCAATCTTGGGGAATCATAGTAGCTTTTATTCATTTGATTAATTTCTAGGCAACTACATAAAGAAGTACACTTATTTTCAAACAACTGGTTTTCTCATGGCTTTCAAATTTCCTTTATGATAATAATGTGGGATGAGGGAGGAAATCCTGTATTCTAGAGTCACAAACTACAACTACAAACTAGCTTATAACCTTGGGAAAGTTTTCTTCTTTCTTTTGGATTCAATTTTCTCAGATGTAAAATGGGGAGACTATTCCCAGCTGACCTCTCTTATTGTTTTGGAGGGATCAAAGAACATGATCTAATTGGAATTGTACGGTGAACTATAAAGTGCTACATAAACCAAGGTGCTTATTATTCACTGAGCCTTGGGCCTGTCAGACCATATGATCTTCTTCCAGGGTTGTTTGTTTATAGTTGATTAATTCCCCTTTACCCCCTCCCCACTCCTTTTGAGGTCCACAAAGATGGGGATTTGGCAAAGAAATAAAAAGATGTAGGTTTCATGTAAACAACTCCTCCCCTACTTAATCTTATTTTGGTCTCTCTATTCATATGTCTTTTTTTTTTTTTTAAAGAGAGAGTGAGGGGGGGGGAGACACACACACACACACACACACACACACACACACACACAGAGAGAGAGAGAGAGAGAGAGAATTTTTTTAATATTTATTTTTTAGTTCTCGGCAGACACAACATCTTTGTTGGTATGTGGTGCTGAGGATCAAACCCGGATCGCACGCATGCCAGGCAAGCGTGCTACCGCTTGAGCCACATCCCCAGCCCTCATATGTCTTCTTAATCATAAGGACCAAAGGAGGCAGCACTTTCTACACCCAGTTAGGATTCTGACTGCTTGAAGGCCCTAGATCTCAGGAAAAGACCATTCTCCTCCTCCTTTGCAAAATATTTTTTATGTCAGTTATTTTTCATTGAGAGATTTTATTACCTATTCAGAAGATAGAGCTGCAGGGCTTTTCTTTCTTTCTTTCTTTTTTCGGGTCTACTTGTTTGACTTTTTTTTTTTTAAATTGCGGGGGTAGAGAGAGAAGAGGGGAGGGGAGGGGATGGGGGATAGTAGAGGATAGGAAAGGCAGCAGAATACAACAGACACTAGAATGGCAATGTGTAGATCAATGGAAGTGTAAATGATGTGATTCAGCAATCTGTATGTGGGGTAAAAATGGGAGTTCATAACCCACTTGAATCAAACTGTGAAATATGATATATCAAGAACTATGTAATGTTTTGAACGACCAACAAAAAAAAAATACTTGTTTGACTTTTAAAATGCCTTTAATAATGAGAAAAATGCTTCTGCAAGAACATCACCCTCATGGCATTCCATCTTTATGATCTCATATCAGGTTCACTTTCCTGACAAAGTGCAAGGTAGGTCTCTTTCTGCCAGCACTATCAGCTCTGCTGAAGCCTGGATCAGAGATGGGCTTTCCCTTAGTCCATAGTATCATTATCCATAATAAAAATTCTTGAAGCAGGACTATGCTGGCAATTTTGGTTTCAGGGATGATGTATGAGATAGAGAACAGTCCATTTTGGGCTATGAGTTGCTGACATCAGGAATACTCCTTGTTCAGATAAAATAAGTCAATTTGACTCAGAAGACACAGAGAGGTTAGAGCTACACTCTTGTAAGGTAGCATGACCTTCTAGTATTAAAACAGCAATCTGCCTTCAGGCAGAGCTTGAAAGTTAAGCTTCTTTCTTTAGCTGAAGGAATCTGGTCAGAGTTGATGACAGGTGAAACTCTTAGTTTCATCATTTATTAGCTGGGTGACAGTAAAACTGACCATTGGTTGTTTATAAAGCGGGATAAAATATCTGCTTTATCACCCTCTACTGTGTTGTAAAGATTGAATGAGAATTCCCTCATGTGCATTGATGATTCTGATTTTAAAGTGGTTTCTTATGGGAAATGGTGAGAATGATTAAGAATCTGGGTTTGGGATGCATTCTTACATATCTGAATTTGATTTCCATTATTTTCTAGCTCTGTGACCTTGTATCATTTGCTTAAGCTGATTGATCTTAAGATTCCTCATCTTCTGAATGGAAAATGGAATATCAAATTTATAGGGATACAAGAATGATTAGTTGATACATTATAATTATTTTAGCTTGGTACTTGGTGTGTGGTATGTACTCTGTAAGCTGCTACTAATTGTATCTTATTTAATTCCTGACAAACCATGTAAGAAAGAAAGGCAGCTCTAATAAGAGCTTCCATGGTGACATGATGTTCATCAGAATCACAGGAAGCCAAAGTATGTTACTCCACTGTAAAGGGTAAAGATAGAGTCTCAATCCAGTTTTAGGACTTAAATCCAGCAGAAATATCCTATAAACTCTGAGCACATGAGTGCTGTTAGTGTAAAACTGTATCCTCCTTTGGGTTCTTTCCTGAAAATGACCTGGGGGAAAAGATTCCTTAAGATTTGATGCTGTTGATTTATAGGAAGCCTATTATTGCTGACTCTACAAAATCTTCAGAACTTGGAACACCCTCTACATAAATCTATGATAATATTTGTGATGCATCTCCAAAGTGGGGAAAAGGAAATGTGGGAATCTCAACAAGGACTGAGAATTATGCTACCCGTGAGAAGTCATAGTCAGTAGCCAAGGGGGCACTTGTACTACAAAACCCTTACTTAAATTTCTGCTTCAACTGAAACCAGGCTCCTAGAGGGCAGGTGTCAGAACTGGGAGGATTTTAGAGATGATCTAGGTGAAGACATGTGAATGATCAAAGCGAATGAATAATTGCACCTGCATCGGTTCATCCTATCAGTAATAAGCCACATTATTGGTCCGTCTGAATGAGGACTGGGCCTCTCACCTCCCAGTTTAGAAAGTATCACCATTGTTTATCAGTAGGCACTGCAGGAACTTGACTTGAACACCACAATCTTCCCTCAAGGCCTGAAAGGAGATAAAATGTGGATGAATGTGGCTATAATTCCCAGGTAAAAGGCTTAGGTCTTTTCAAAGTAATGTGGAGATTCAGAGACAAATAAGCCAAACTTAGTTTGAAGAATCACAGGGGAGAACTCGGAAGAGGCAGCCTTTGAGTGGAGCCTTGTAAACTAGATGCTATGGAAGAGAAAGAAGAAGTACATGCATTGAATGGCCCAGAAGGAAAAGATGATCATTTCCTCTTGGGATAAGGATAGTCTATTTGTCTTTCATTAGCTTCAGTATCTCATCTGTCCACGAGGACAGGCACAGTCCTCTATATAGTTAGCTGATACGTGTGGAACATCCTGTATAGCACTGGTATCATTGGGTTGTTTGAGAGATGAAAAATAAAATATCTAAATTTTTAAAAATAAATTTCGCAAAATTGCAAGATGAGAGAGAATTCCTATGAGTCACACACTCTCATGAACTCATTTATTGGGGTCTTGTAATTGAGTAACCTTTGGGCATTTCTCTTGGAGTGTGGGTGGAATCACTGTCCCAGTGCCACCAGCTCTGTGTAAAGAGAGGATGAAGTGGAGGAGGAGGAGGGTGTCTTGAAGAAAGGGACAGAGCTTTGGAAGCTCAGGTGATTTACTTGAGGAGATGCCCCTGAGAGGTGGCAGTGTTGGGTTCCTAGGAGAAGTGGCAGTGTTGGCTCTTAGGCTCAGTTACTTTATAGACTTCTTATTTTGAAGTTTTCATAATTTTAGACTTACAAAATAATTGTGGAGAGTGCCTGTTATATCCTTCCCCAGTGTCTCTAATGTTAGTACCTTATACACTCAGAGAGCAATGATAATAACTAAGAAATTAACCTTGGTACACTATAATTTGCTAAAGTTCACACGTTATTTATATTTCATCAATTTTTCCACAAATATCCTTTCATCCCCAGGATCCAATTGAGAGTCCCACACTGCTTGTAGTTATCAGATCTCTCTGCCATCTAGAGTGGTTTCTTATTATTTTCCCTTCTCTCTCATAATCATGACCCCTTTGTAAAGGTTTGATGATGCTGGGTGCAGTGGCACAAACCCATAATCCCAGCAACTTGGGGAGCTGAGGTGGGCGGTTTGCAAGCTTGAAGCCAGCCTCAGTGACTTAGAAAGACACTGCCTCAAATTTAAAAAAAACAGAAATGACTGGGGATTAAAAAGTAGAAAGAACAGAATAAAAAAAAATAGTTAACTCAGTGGTAAAGTAACCCTGGATTCAATCCCCAGTATCAAAAAGAAAAAAGACTGATTAATGAGTCATTTTGCAGAATGTCCTTCAATTTTGTTTCTTTTCCTTTGCTTCATGTTTATTTTGATGGTATTGGGAAGGACACTGAAGATCTGGAGAGGGGACACATTCTTCTCAGGGCATAGTATCAGGTATATTATGTTGACATGTACTATTGGTGACATTAACTTTGATCACTTGGTTAAGATGGCATCTGTTGAGTTTCCCCAGGGTAAATGTACTCGTTTACCCTTTGTAATGAGTAATTATTTTGAGAAAAGATGCTTTGAGACTATAAGCATGTCTGTTTCTACTTAAACTTTTAGTAAGAAACTAATTTTAGCATATACTGGTAGATCTCATTTGCTGCCATTATTACTGTGCTCTTCTAAGGGTCATTTCCTTTCTTCCTCAATATTTATTATCTGAAATTCATTTTCAGTAAAGAATGTTGCTTTGCTGCTTATTTAGGCTCAGTTATTTTAATTCCACGCTTATTGCTCTTTTCAATAAAGCACAGATGGAGGAAAAAATAAAAAGAGTTTGGGCTATTGAAAAATATAATTTTTTCTTGGAAAGGGGATGAAGATGGTTTTACTGATTTCATTAATATTGACTAAAGGCTTATTCCTATATAGGACATTCTATAAGATGCCATAGAAAAAAGAGAAATGCAAAAAAAAAAAAAGTATTCTAAAGTGACTGGCCAATTAGAAATAAATGCTTAAGCTACTTTTTGTGAAAGGGATAATAAAACTTCTCAAATAAGCATTGAACTGAAAAATAAGTACATCTATGATTATTGTAATGGTAAAGCTATCATAACACCCTTGATGATCATGACATATGTGCAGATCTCCTTAGTTTGTAGGGTTTCATGCATCATGGCATCTTTCTCAAAGCATATAGAAAGATAAGCCATTTGGTCTGCCTTTGGGACCTATGATTCCTTCTTGCCTGGAAGAGATTATGAGGCTTCAGAGAATACAAACATTGCTCCCCATTAGAAAATGGGAAATTAACACACACACACACACACACACACACACACACACACACACAGTATTCTCCAAATTAAACCTCTACTCTTGTGTGTGCTTTGTTTGTTTGTTTGTTTGTTTGTTTTTGGTACTGGGGCTTGAACTCAGTGGCAATTGTCCCCAGCCCTATTTTGTGTTTTACTCAAAGACAGGGTCTCACTGAATTGCTTTGCACCTTGCTTTTGCTGAGGCTGGCTTTGAACTCATGATCCTCCTGCCTGAGCCTCCCAAGCCACTGGTATTACAGGTGTGTATGCTTTACTAATTGGTTTGGTATAATCTCAGTAACTGAATATTATCAGAGGGAAATGGGCTGGTATGGTCAAAATCACTGCCTTTTATTTTAACTAGTAGTCAATAAAACTAAACAACAATATTAAGAAGAACACCCAAAATCCTTCAGTGGGAGTGGAATGGGATGCAACTAGGGACAAACATAGATTCTCTTTCTTTAGGTGAATGATATACTATAAAGGAAACATTTACAGATTCAAGCAGAACACGAATTGCTTAGGACAGTCTCCTGATGGCATAAAAAAATATCTTCCTAACAGCAGATTTTATTCATCTGTAACAGATTTTCAGGTACAATCTTTAGGGATTGGTTTTTTTTTTTTTTTTTTTTTTTTTTTTTTGGTGCTGGGGATTGAACCCAGGGACTAGCACATGCTAAGTACAAGCTCTACCACTAAGCTGAACTGACAACCCTCTTTTATATTCTTATACAAATACAGGTAATAACCTGAGTTTGAAGAACAGGTCAAATACAGATAATGACCTGTGTTTGAAGACACAGGGAATAATCTGAATTTTAGAGATGAGAAAACTTAATACCATATGCCAATTTTGCTAGCAATGGTGGATCTTGAGATGGAACATTTGCTTTTCACTTTATGCCATTACCTCTGATCAGTGAAATTTCTGAAAATTCTTCACATCTGTAAATAGATAATGATTAGTATCATGTTTTCATGCTCAGAAAGGCCTTCAGCTGGACCAGTGAAGATAGAGTAGCTCTCTCTATATAAGGGCCCAGATAAACTCCAATCTGGGCTTTAGTTTTCAAATGATATTTTAAAAATTACTGATAAGGGATATATAAAGAACTCAAAAAAACTCAACACACACACACACACACACACATACACACATACACACACACACAAAAAAAACCAACAACCAAATAACCCCATCAATAAGTGGCCAAAGGTACGGAATAGACACCTCACAGAAGAAATACAAAAGGCCAACAAATATATGAAAAAGTGTTCAACATATTTAGCAATTAGAGAAATACAAATTAAAAGTACACTGAGATTTTATCTTGCTTCAGTCAGAATGGAAATTATCAAGAATACAATCAACAATAAATGTTGGCAAAGATTTGGAGAAAAAGGTACATTCATACATTTTGGTGGGGCTGCAAATTGGTGCAACCAATCTGGAAAGCAGTATGGAAATTCTTCAGAAAACACGGAATGGAACCACCATTTGACCCAGTTACCCCACTCCTCAGTTTATAACCAGGACTTAAAATCAGTATATTATAGTGACTCAGCCACATCAATGTTCATAGCAGCTCGATCACAATAGCTAAGCTATGGAACCAACCTAGGTGCCCTTCAACAGATGAATGGATATCGAAAACATTGTGCATATACATAATGTTATATTACTCAGCCATAAAGAAGAATGAAATTATGACATTTGCTGGTAAATGTGTGGAGCTGGAGACTATCATGCTAAGTGAAATAAGCCAATCCCAGAAAATCAAAGGCTAAATGTTCTCTATGATATGTGGGTGCTGACTCATAATAGGTGTGTGGGGAGATGGAGGTTCACTTGATTGGACAAGGGGTAATGGGGAGAGAGCAAGGGGATAGAATGGTAAAGACAGTACAAAGAATCAGACATGACTTTCCTATGTTCATGTATGAATACAGGATGTTCAACCACAAGAATGGGAAATTATACTCCATATACTTATGATATGTCCAAATACATTCTACTGTCATGTATAACTAAAAAGAACAAATAAAAAAATTTTAAAAATCTTCTCAGAGCAGACAAAGGAAAACGAAAAAGAAAGAAATCACTTATAAGTTACCTATATATTAAAAAGATAACATCTAAAACTATTGATGCATTCTAATGTTTGTGGTGTGTGTGTGTGTGTTTGTATTTATGTTTGAGGACCTGAAAAATAATATAAAAAACTATTAGGCAAAATGATTATAATTAGATCCTGACCGAGTATATATGTTTGTTATATCTAGGGAATAAATTTACAGATTTTTTTTCCATTTTAAAAACATATATTTATGGATTTCCAAGTGATCCACATTAGTGTTTACAAAATTTATTGCCAGGAATGATCTTTCATGTCTGTCACTTAGAGTTAAGGGGTCCATTTCAACCCCAGAGTCTGAAACTTTGATCTTGAAGGAGACAAGTTTGCATAGATAGGGCATGTTAATGATAATTCTCATGAATAGAACAGAACTTGATTATCATGAAGTTTTTGGTCATATTTTCTCATTTAAACCTCATAAGAATGCTAAACTAATCCCCCATACTGTGAGGAAAGCTGTAGTATAGTAATAGAGTGAACTTGTTTGATCTTGGACCTCTGAGGTTGTCCTTGTTCAGATATTTCACCACTGACCCTTCTACTGAGCCGATATTGGCTTTCAGGACTGTGAGAGTCTCTAACCAGAGGCCAGAGGCTGATGATTTATTTATTTTGCTTGAGCTGTTCATGGCCCCCTTTTTCCCTACCTGCTTTATGTCATATTGCCTCTGCCTCTGGTTAGTGACACTTCTGACCAGAAAGGAAAGGAGAACAGAACAGCACCACAGTAGGGCACAGGAGAAACCAAGGGAAGTTTCTCTTATGTAAAGCAAAAAATTTAGCCAGTTGTTACTTTCCACCCCAAGCTGGCTAGGATTTGCTGTGACTGTGCTATGTAATCTATGATGACTTGCTTTCCCCCTGTAGTCCTCAGTTTCTCCATCTGCAAAGTGAAGTCTTCCAAGTCTTGCATCCCCGTGGTTCTCTGGTGCTGGTGATATGTGATTTTATGATTCTGAGCTTCTGGGGAAAAGAGTCAGTTGCAAAGCTGTATTCCAAAACCACCCTGACTGACGCGGGCCCTCCTCTCTGCTTTTGGAGTGGGCCCAAAGGAAAGGTCATTTTTATAGACATCTTGAGGTTGTGTTCCAATGTCCTCATTAAAAAACAGGAGTCCAGACTGGCAGTCCCAGGGGAATATTCAATCAAAGAGAAAAAGGCCAAGTCATTACGGGAACCTTGTCATCAGAGATGTAAACACAGCGTTCATTCGTGGACTTTAGCTGAAAGTGTGTTCTATTGTGTGCTCTCTCGTTACGTAGGTTCTATTTGTCAAATGGGTTTGACCCTTTGGATAAGTCACCAGAGGTGGGAAGAGAGACAGAGAGAGAAGGAGAGAGAAAGAAAATTACAACTGTAAATTGTCTCTGAACAGTGAAAGATCAAAACAGCCTCTGGCTTTACTGCATGAGTCACCCTTGCAGTCAGACCACAAAAACAAGCGTGGCTTCTCTACTTAGCAGTCGTCTTCCTGTCTGGAAAGGAAACACTGCTCTGATTGGAGATATTGGCCATTTTTCAGGCTTCAAAGCAACTTAGGCAACTGAATAGACAAGAGAGAGTACAGGTAAAACAATTTTCTGAGTGCTTGCTTGGAGAACCAGCTACTTTATTCTGATTTGAAGTTACACTAAAATGCTTTCATCTTTAGCCAAAGCTGTTTTTATTTTCCTTTTTTTTTCTTACAATTTATAAAAATTGTGTTGGACTACAGGTCTAGTACATGCATCTATTTTACCTCAAATAACATAAATTGTTTTTCTGGCTGAAACTTGGGTTCTAGGCACTAAGCTGAGCACTACAGGAGAAGGAGAGATGACTAAGGACCATCTAATGAGGAAGTGAGACAAATACTTACATCATGATTCAATGAAAGGAAATACAAACTAAAAATAGGAAAAACATGAGACCATGAGGGTGTGAAGAAACCAGAGGTGGATCCTGATGGATGGTCTACCAGAATAAGAGGGCAGTGTGCAAAAAAGACATTTTGTGTATCTGGGATGTAGCAATGAATCCAAATTCAGCTTGAAATACAGTGTACATGTAAAGGAGTAGAAGAAATAAAACTGAAAGGAAAGATTGGGATCAGATCTAGAAGGAATTTAAATGCCTGGGTGAAGAGTTTGTCTCTTATGCTATATATATTATGCTGTAGATTCAGGAAGGAAAGAAGCAGAAACAATATGGAAAGATAAGCTAACCCTAGCGAGGGAGAGATACAAAATCCAGGAAGATCAGTTAGCGGACTCTGTTCCAGAGTTCAGAGAAGACATTGATTATAGTCCCTCAATGAGCTTATTCCCTTTGGAGCCAGAATAGGGTTTATAGGAGTGGGTGATATTACTGTATCTGAACTTCTACTCAGCGAGGATATCAGTATAAAACCGATCGTTCATCACAGAAAGGCTCAGTGTATGTAAAGTCTTTGAGCTGAGGCGTCTGGGACCTGAGACTGGTCAGTTCAAATTAGCACAGATGAAGGAAGATTCCCCATTTCTCAGACATCCAGGCAAACCATGTTAGCTGTAGTGCTTCCACAGCATGCGCCATTTGTTTCTTTGGGTTTTGAATGATGGAGTTGATTAGTCAACCCGTATTTTCTTTTCTGTTTGTGATTTCTTTTTAGCCAAAGTTCCATATCTAAGTCTTTCAAAGATAGTGATACCTGGAAGGGAGAGCTCCTATTCTGCCTTTGCTGCTTGTTGGACCTTGGGTAAGATACTTGCCCTCTCGGGGTCCTCGTTTCCTATTCTGTAAAGTGAGCCTGTTATGTCATTCAGTGTCCAGGCCTTTCCTGGATCCAACAGTTTAGATGTATACTCAGAACAAGCAGTGTCCTTTACTAAAGTTATCTTAGAAAACAAACCCATTTCCTTAATCCCAGGAGTAAGCACTTATGTATCATTCTTTTCAACACATTTTGGGTTGTGTTAATAGAGTCACACAGAAGGTAAGCAATGGTCGCAAGGACATGCAATGATTTACTACCTATGGAGAACTAGGATTTCAGCTGCCTGACTCCCAGCCCAATGTCCTCTCTACTCTCCCAGGCTGTACTGATATCAAGGTAGGGTCAGTGAAATATTTCACAAGAAATGTGCTGATGGTTCTTGAGTATACTGCATTTCCATTGTTTCTTCTGAGTGAGGCTAGGCTATTAGAAAGGGAATCGTTTTACTGGGGTCACTGCAAAGTTATAGTAGTTAAATACATTTCCTTCAAGCTACTTCCTTTCATTGGAATGTGTGCAGCTACTGAGGTCCCCTTTATGATCAGAGCTTCCATGAGCAGCTGTAGGAGATGATGCACTTGGATGTGGTCAGCCAGAAGAAAATCTATGCTTTTCAATGTGGATCTCTCTGACCATGTAATCATTTAAGTTCTGGGTCAAAAAGGATATTGGGGCTTATTCAGTCCATGGCCCTCTCCACTTTACTAGAGTGGCTTTAGTGATTGTTTAGCATCGCCTTATATTGTCAACTGTCTCTTGACACTACCATATACTTGCCCCATAGTTATCTCAAACCCACCATATCTGAAGCAAAATCTGTGTTACCTTCCTCAGATACTTATCTTTTCTTCTCAGATTCCACTGCCATCTATTCAGTCCAACAAGCTAAAACGTGGTCCTTTTACACACATTTTTCTTTTGGATGTAATAAGTCCTGATTATGCTTCCTCTGAAGTCTCTCCACAGCCATTCTCTTTTGAACCCACTTCCATTGTCCCCATTCAGGCCCTCCACCATACTTCTTGAACTACACAGCCTCCCAAATGATTTCTCAGAGTCTTTGGTAGGCAAGTGTACATTTTAAAATTATAAATAGTATGTATTTTCCAAACTGATCTACCATAGAAGATGATTTTTTTTTTTTTTTACCCAGAGCATCTTTTGGGGAATACTGGTCTAGGTTTTCCAGATGAATTGTAGTACCCATCATTGTCACATCTGTCCACCCCTCTTTGTCACTAAACTTGTTATTTCCTCTGCTTAGAATGCCCTTCTTCCAGACTCTCGCCATCTGTGGACATCCTACGCATGTTTCACGGCCCAATTCAAATGTCTTCTACTTTCTGAAACCTTCTTTGATCTCATGTCCTAGCATAACCCCCTGAGTGCTCTGAGGGCTGTGTACCCAAGTCTATTATAATATTTGAATCATATTCTAGTTGTGTGAGTTTGTATTTATCAGTCAACAATTTCTAAGCTCTTTAAGGGCTGGGAACTCTATGTTATTCCTCTCTGTTACACCAGTGCCTAGCATGTTGATTTTGTCTTCATTCACTTACTCCAACACTGATTGAGTAACTTGGTTGATTCTTGATGGACTTCATGTAATAAATGAACTTAGAAATTCTAGAAAAGTGTAACCAGTCTCTTTACCTCTGCTTCTTCTACCTGGGTCTGGGTGGGAAATGAGGATGGGCTGGGACATGGCAGTATTGGTTTAGAAGAGAAGAGAGAACAAAGTTATGGACAATGATAGTACAAAGTCTTTATGGGAGAGGAATTCTGGAAGAGGGGAGCTCTGTCTGAAGTGGAGTTGTTAGGGAAGTCCCCTGAAGTTACAGGATGACATCTTATATTTACTGTATACTTGTTCTGTGCAGAACATTGCACTAGGAGTTGTGGAGATACGTGAACCTTCAAGGAGCCTCTTATGAGAAGTTAGACTTCCTGAAAATTCCTGGATCCTATTAACAGAAACAGTTAAGCTAGCTGGAAAACATAGGGAAATGTGCTTTAAGAATGTGAGCATGCCAGAATCCAAGGGTAAGGAAGCAGGGAGGTCTTGAGGTGGGAAGGAGCCAGAAGAAGTAGAACCATAAGGACCTCAGGATGTGGCACTACTTTGAAATGATTCTTTCTGAGTGTCTGTTTTGCTTTTCTTTCTGGCTATAGGCCAATATTCTTAGTGTTTCCAGTGATTTGGAAATCTGTATCAGTATCATGGTAGCAGTGAATACCACATCTTGTTGAGTTCCTTCGGACATGTCATTTTCCCAACAACGAGATGAGAGATCGGATTGGCTCACCTGTCAACTGGATGTCCTACTTTGACAATTTCTGCCTTAAATATTTTTTCAAACTTGGTAGGATTATATATAAATATGAAATATCTTAAGAAATAGTGACTTCTTGGGAAAATTATTTTCTAACTTCAGATTTCAATGGCCTTTTTCAGATAAAATGTGTTTTGTTATAACAAGTAAACATACATTTCTTTTTTAATGTGTAACTGTTTCCTACCTAAGAGTATTCTGGGCCTCTCTAATGCTTTCTGCCATCTTTCCTCTTCACTTCTGTTGATAGTGCACAATTTCTAAGTCATGTCTCCCATTTTCTTGCAACTCTGGGTCAAACCAAGGATACTATGGATACTACTGTAAATTTCAAATATAGTTGCCAAAGTATCTTCCAGTATCCTAAAATAGCTAAGAAACTCTTCATTTTGGGGACAGTCCATGCATTCCCCATCTGTGCATAATAACACTTCCATTTGTACACCACTACAGAATTTATGGTATGTTTCTGTGTCTATTACCTTATTTGGTATCCAAGCAATCATCAGTCACTCAAGAATCTTTGTTGAGGACCTAGGGTGTAACAGTACTGGGGTAGATGTAGTGTTACAATTTTGAACAAGATAGGTATGATATCAACCTATGGAACTGACCGTTTAGAGGAGTTTATATTTTTATTAACTCTTTTAGAGGCAAAGATATTAAGGTGAAATAATTTGTCCCATTCAGTGACAAATCCAGGACTCACCCTGGCTTCCCATTCCCAACCTAGGATTCTGTTTTACCACTGTCTCAAGAACTACTGAAAAATTCCTAAGCACCTCCTAAGAGTCCACTGATAAAACTATCTAAATGCCAATGAGCATGTCAAAGTGGCAAACAGAGAAACCAAGCATCAAAATTAAGCAAGCAATAAAAGAAACCAACTTCTAAAAGCCCCCAAGTTGGGATGAGGGAGCTCCCAAACAACAGCCACTTGAAAATAATACAAAAATTAAAAGACACAGAGGAATGTTTTCTTCCAAACCTAGCAGCTAGCATACTGTCCCCAAGTTGTAGAAAGCAAGATGTGATGTGAGCATTCAGATCCAGCTGAGAATAGAACTCTGCATCTTTGTCTTCCACATAGCCCTATTGACAGCTGCACAGGACTCAAATGTGAGGAGGCTATAGCTTTGCTTTGAACCTACGATCAGTAGGAGTCCCATAGGAGTTTCCAAAGAGAGGCAGGAGACCTGATAGAACAGGGGCCTCCTTCATGCCTACCATACTTTATGCTGCTGTTCTCAAGCTAGCTGCCTCCTGCCTCCAATGACTCTGTATATCTAATGCAGGCCTTGGTTGATGCATGAGTAGAAAGGAAGATGTGGTATTTCTTTCCTGAACTGTACTAATAGATCTCCCAAGTTAAATCATTGTACTTTTATATTTATCTCTGTTCCACTTCATTTTTAAGCTAAAAGATATAGCTCTGGGATACTGAATCCCATGGATGGTGGACAAAACCTGAGGGAAAGAGAAGATTTTTTCTTTGAATTCATAAGGGCTCAAATAAGACCATAGCACCTGTCTCAAGAGGAAGAGGATGTATATGTAAACTATGATTGCATTATAATATAATAAGGGACATGTATAAATTTTGCAAAATCCCAGAGGATAACGTGAGAATCCATCTGGGTGGGTGCTTCAGAGCTGGACCCTAAAGATGGAAGTCTCCTCTTTAGAAAAATATAGTTGGGGCTGAGAGGAGGAAGGCAAGGGAAAATCATGCCATGTAAGCAAAGGCTTGGGGCTATAAAAGGACGGTATGCTCAGGGAGTGTTTGATGAAATACTGACTGTATTTCTGGTAGCAAAACACTGGTGTAGAGAAATAAAGTTGATGGATTCTCAGGTTTTCAGGTAGACTAGCCACTTTAACAACCAATGAAGTTATCTTAGAATCTTAAGGAGTAGACTTATTTCTCACTCCCTTCACGGTGCAGGGTGGCAAGGAGTTATGCTCCAGACAGCCACTCAAAGTCCCAGGTTCCTTCCATCTTGTAGCTCAGCCCTCCCATTCGTCCCATATCTTTATCACTCAGCTGGTGGGTGGGGAAAAATTATAGAAAGGAAGATCCTGAACATATAGAAAGTTTAAAGAGGAAACCTGGAAGTTTCTTACTTTACTCCAACTCAGATTCCTTTGACTGAGCCTAACCAACTAGGTACATTCCCAAGGGGTCCTGGGAATAAGAAGCTAAGGGGAGAATCCACTGCTCAGTAGAACAATCTCCACCACAGTTTGGAGTCTGGAGATCAGAGGATGAAGGTAATGAGGGCATTTTGCACACTTGCTGAAGCCTTCTAGAAGGTCTGGGGAAGACCATGTGATCAAGGAATCACAGAGGGTTGTGTGTGAGAGGTACCTCATAGCCAGATTCTCAGAAGAAAGGAGACGGATGATTCTAATTGAAAGATGCTTGTACACAGTTGAAAACAATCTGTTCC
Organism: Spermophilus citellus; assembly: GCF_964194105.1. Lineage (NCBI taxonomy): Eukaryota > Metazoa > Chordata > Mammalia > Rodentia > Sciuridae > Spermophilus > Spermophilus citellus. The sequence continues at coordinate 118,298,174 of NC_138188.1, read as the reverse complement.
AGCCATGAGAAAATGGACAAGAAATCTTTCTAGCTCACTCTTAAAATGGTAGCACAAGGAAACTCAGCCAAGTAGACAACTCACAGTCGCAACATTTATAGATCACCGTGTGCTTTGCTGTATGCTCACACACAAAGTTCTCAGTTGGTCCTCACAATAGCCTTAGGAGGAGGACACGGTTGAAAATTATTGTTCCCTTTTTTAGAAATGGAGAAACCTTTGCCCAGAGAGATTAAGTGACTTGTGTAGGCCTAGTGGAGATGCTGACCAACTTTGGGGCATTGACCCAGATCCAACTCTGTGCATGAGGCCAGCCAGGATCTTGTAGAAGTTTTCCTTAATCCCCCACCTTCTGTCTGCCTGACTTTTGGAATCAGTGAATCAACTCCTCATTCAGAGAGCATGTACACGTTAGCTGTCAAACAGCGCACGCAGCATCTGACAACCCTAATATCACTGTTTGTATTATCAGACAATTACCAGCCGAGCTCGTATTCATAATTTGACTAACAACCCGCGACAATGATTATTTTTCCTTTTCTGGCAAAACAAATATAGCAGCATTTTCTTTTCAGCATCAGCGCTGATGCTCCTTGGCATTCTATCAGCTGAAGGATTTTTTTTTTTCAAAAAAAAAATGTTAGTCGTACTCCCCCACATCTCGCTAACTTTACAGTCCCCCATGGCATCTGTGTGCAGTGAACTGAGCTGTTGAGACTAAATGTAATTTGCAATCAAGCTTCTGTTAACATGGAAATGTACCGGCTGGTCTGCTGCAATATGGGTTCTCATTCTGTCTAGCATATGGTTGCATTAAATCCAGTCTCCAGAATGTCTCTTGTTACCACATTGTCAATCCGTGCAGAGCAGAGAACCCTAAAAAATCACTAAAGGAACATATTTTTGGAATTGGCGCTTCTATTGGATCTTGACAAGAGCTGTCCAAAGACATACTTGGTTACTTGAAATGAACTAGCCCTGTCAAATCCATGCACACATACACACATAGACACACAGCAAACTTGAAAAATGGGTTGGATGGTCTGTAGTTGCAATCCTAGGATTTACACTGGAGGACAAAGAATAAGATGTGGAACTCAGTTTACTAGTTACATTTAATACTGGTTTATTTATTCATTTTTCCTTGCTTTCTCAATCTTCAAGGAATCCCAGAATATTTGAGTTATATGGGACTTTAGCAATCTTTGCAGCTCAAAGAACAGGCTCCAGGATCAGATCAACCTGGGCCCGAATCCTGACCTTCAGCCTGCTTACCCTGGTCACAGTGGGTACATTCTGATGTTTTGTGTGCCTCAGTTTCTTCTTCTGTGAAATAGAGAGAAATGAGGGTTACTTCACAAGTTAGAGCCTTCTGGAGGACTAAATGCCCGAGCACCACACCTGCCTCAATAAATGATGGCCATTTGTATTAGTAACCTCTTTTCCACCAACTCCATTCTGAAAATGAATGCTTAAATCCATCCCAAAACATTACCTGCTGTTTTTCTTTTCTTTTCTTGCACCCCTCTGTTGTCCACAGTGCCAGTCCCTTCTAAAGAAGCCCATTTTCTTCTGTATAACTATGTTCAATACTTCTTCCTTATATGAAGCACAGATCTGTCCTCCACCTTCACCCTTTCTTTCAGGATACCCAGTCTAATTTGGTGCGTTCCTTTGAGTACCCGAGGAGGGTAATCCTACTCTATAAGCACTCTGCTTTTGTTTAGCCCCTATAAGTCCTTCTGACAACTCAAAGAGGAGCCCCTTCATCAGGCTGGGGTGTGCTCAGTTTTGTCTGTGTTGCTCTAGATCTCAGAAGTGTGGACTGAGCACAGTATTGGAGTTGTTACACCAAACTGGTCCTACCTGCTGATGTGTGAGGATTAGCCTGATTTCTTCAACACATCTGGAAAGTGGACCATTTTGCACACAGGATCCTTGGGTTTTATAAATATACCACTCCATGGAAAATTTACAAATAGCAGTTTTCAAACTATTCTTTCATACTTTAAATTCAATAGTGGGAGGAACTTTAGACTTATAGGTCTCTGCATCATGTTGTGGAGAAAAATCATTTTCCCAGAGAGTAACTGCCCCTCCTTATGAACTTGCAAATATCCTGAGTGCTCAATCTGCAAATCTGAAGTTTTGTGGATTTCATTAGATGTGCTTCAAGCAGGAAACCACGCACAGAAAGTGTGTGAGACACCCATGTGCTGGGATGCAATATTCCTCCAATATTTGAAAAGCGATTGGGAGGTCAAAACAAAATGAGGGAAAGCATTCTAGTCACTTGTTCATTAATTTGCTTAAAAACTCTTTGTGAGCCAGACATCAGAGATGTCTAACAAGCTGTTCCTGCTCCTGAAATGCTGGCAGACAGGTTAAAGTCAATTAAGATAGAAGGTGACAGGATCTATAATAGGTCAAGTGCAGGGTGCTCTGAGGGCCACCTCATCTCATCTTGAGGGGCTCAACATCCAGAGATAGGGACAAATGTGAGCACTTTGAAGAAGGAAATTATTCAACTGATGTTTTCTGAGCACTCAGGATATGGTTAATCTACAGTGAAAACTAAGATACTGCTTGAAATTTATCAAATTTAACAACCTCAGGTATTTTTACTTGTGGGCTTTAATCAAGTACAAGTACACACACACACATATAATTTGAACAAGCTGCGGTAAGTCTTATGGAGGAAAAGGATTCCAGAGAATTCTAGTAGAAAAATTAGGTGGGCCTCTGATTTAGAGAGGATGCTTCTCCAAGTGCATCCATGTAGAGGTCTGAGAGAGGAGAAGCAATAAGAATGAGAGAGATAAGGAGGGTGTGTTTGTGCCAAGACTGGAAAGAAGGACAATGCTTGGGGAGTTTGAGGAACTGGAGGAAGCAGTGGCAGGAAGAGGACCAGGGAAGGTTTTGCAGAACATGTGGCCTCACTCGGGAGGTTTACCATGTACAGAGGAAAGATAAGGCATTCAGACAGCAGGGGCTATATGCACAGAGGTGTGGAGGCCCAAGAGGACACATCCAGTTCTGACAGAGAGAAGTTCAAGGAGTGGCCAGAAGTGGAGAGGATGGCTGTTGCAGATCATAAATGGCATCGTAAACTATGTCAAGGAATTAATTATATCTGGAGACTCCACAAGCAATGATGATATACTAAATTTGTCTTATTGTTAAATAATTAAATTCAATAAATTAAATTGTATCTCCACTTTGTCACTTTGGTCTCAGCTGTGATTTGGGATCTGCGGTGCCTTACATGTTGTCAATCTGTGGACCTCCATGTGGTGACATGGTGCTGTGATCCCTTGATGCAGGGAGCCAGCAGCTTCGAGGTCCATGGAGACTCTAGCTTCAGCCCCTGAGGGATGTGTGCAAACTGCTCCTGCATTCCTACAGGAAGGTTTCACCCAAAGGTGTGAAGGATGAGTCACCCCATGACACAGATTATTTTCAGCTGCCAGTTGGCCATCTCTTATTAAGATCACAGAAATGAGAGGCCTGTTAGACTATTCAGCCCAGCACTCAGTCTCGGTGGAGAAACTCATTAGCTCCATTTAATTAGAGAAACCAAACCCTTTCAAACCTACTTTAATGTCAGCTACTTCCTACCACCTCATTAATATATTTTTTATAAATTTTACACCTTTAATGTGGGAATGATTTTCTTAATTCTTTCAACACCAGAACTCCATAGATTCCAGCTACTTAGCTAGAGAACAAGTAGCACAATTATATAAGTGGCAGTCATGATGCTTTGAACCAATATCTCTTGGTATTATTATATATGAGATTTTTGGACTGAGTTTTCTGTGTACATTCTTGACAAAGACATCTCACCCTATAAAATTGCAATTATTAAGACTATCATTTTTCTTCATAGCATTTTACAATTCTTGAAAAGCTTTACATCAATCAGTGGATTCTCATAAAATGCTAACACAGATTAGGGGCAGGCAGTATTATCTCCATTTTAAAGATGAGAGTAGTTAAAGGATTTCTCAGAATGATAGTAATGTGCTTCAAGGGTTGACAATGAGGACACAGATTTCAGGCCCAAGTGTCTCATGATACTATTCTGTTAATAACAAATAGGATGTTGGAAGGAGATGCTGGTTCTGTGGAAAAGATTATAAATTTGGTTTAAGAGATGTGAACTTCAGCTGAGTAGAGGACCTGGCACTGTATGAATATTTGCATAGTGTTGTCTCTCAGCTGCTCCAGAGCTGCATAAGCAGAGGCTTTTCAGCCTAGCAGAGGTCAGCATTTTTATTAAGTCAAGATCTTTTTGAATTAGCCTGAGAGTCTATAGTTAGGAAGTAACCTCTCAATCCATCCTAAATGTAAGATAACTGATCTATTCTGGCTGACGACAGGACAGGTAAAGGTGCAGGTGGTACTTATATGTTTTCATACCCTTTATCTTATTTGATACTCACAGCACCGCTGTGAGATTTGCATTCTTGTCTCTCACACACCAATCAGGAAATGGAACTCTGTTAAGGTGCAAAAATTATCCAATGGCCAACAGCTAATAGTGGAACCCTGGGGACTTGGATCTTGAGCCTCTGCCTCCAGGGCAGGAACTTATTCTACTGTTTCCAGTGCAATTAGCTTAAGCTTCTGCTTTCCTCTTTCTGCAAAAGGTAGGAAACCTTCCCTTAGGAATCTTCAGATTCTCTTCCCAGTCTTCTGATCAGAAAAGCTTTTTAGAAAGGCTCTTGTATCTGTCACCTATATTTTAGCAGGAATTTGAAACTTTGGTTTTTTTCTCTTAAGGTATACATATTCTCATTATTACAATCACCCTGTGTGCTATAATAAATAAGTTTTTGAGCCCTTGCTGTGCTTTTGGCACTGGAATACAATAACAGACAAGCAGATATTCCATGCCTGTCCAGACTTCACATGCTTGTGGCAGGAAAGCTCTCTTTCCTGTAAATGCTCCTCAGGACCCACATATTTCACAGGTAACCATTTACTCCTGCAATTTTAAGGCATTTTTAACCTTAATTTTGAGGCTAGGAATATTTAGCCAAATATTTTGCTGGGAAGACTATAGGCAACAAAGAGGAAAAAAAACATGAAACAGTGAGGATACTATATACTTGAAAGAGGCAGGTGGTTCTGCTGTCAAACTGACATTAAAATATAGCTGGGGGTGTGGGTGTGGTGTTTCTCAATAACCCTGGGAAGAAAGGATTTTGGTAGCTTCACAAAGGTTTCTCTTTTTAATAAAGGGGGTGTCCTTGCATTTGATCATAGGACTAAATCCTGAAACCAGGAAGTAGTTTGAGCTTTATCTTGGTTCTTTTTTTTTTTAATTTATTGGATGTTCACAACATTACAAAGCTCTTGACAAATCATATTTCATACATTAGAATCAAGTGGGTTATGAACTCCCATTTTACCCCAAATACAGTTCTTGCTGAGGTTTTGGAACAGATTGCAACACAATTGACTCATGAGCACCTTAAAGAAAAGGGACTGATCACTAGAAATTAATGTGAGTTTACTATAAACAGGTGGTGCAGGACATATCCTATTTCTTTTCACATTACTTAAAAGGAAAATCAGCGTATTAGGGGAAGTTTTGCCAATGGACTTAACATGTCCTCTCTGATGTGATTGGACATAATGTGGTGAACTAGGAGCAAGGTCCTATCATATTCAGGGGTCTCGTGGTTGGCTGAGCAAAAAATGGCTCCTAAGTGTTGCTACAGTTCCATGTAGATGAGAAGGCGATCTCAAGTGATGACTGACAACCATGTTTTTCTGTTCAATATTTTTTCACAAATTATTTGGAATATTATCCAGAAGAAATAATATTCAAATTTTCAGATTATACCATCCTAGAATAAAAATCTGGGGAGAATAAGAGGAAGGGGGGAGTATAATCAATGGGTACAATGTTGTTGTGTGATAAGGGGAATAAGTTCTGGGATTCTATGGCACAGAAGGGTAAATACAATTAACAATAATGTATTATACATATCCAAAGAGTTAAAAAAGAGGAGTTTGAGTATATTAACCATGAGGAAATAGTAAAATTTTAAGGCAATAGATATGCTATTACTCCAGTTGGTCACTACACAATTTTATGCATGAATTAAACCATTACATCATACCTCTTAAAAGAATTATGTGTCAATCAAAAGTTTTTAAAAAACTGAAAAAGCAAATACCACAGACTTGCAAAGAGGTGGCGTGAGCTCTTGCTCTGCCAGAGCTGAAAAAGCTCTGGCTATGAAGGAAGAAAGTGCTGACCTTGAGGCTAGGGATATATTTTAGTTGGTAGAGTGGTGGCCTCACATGCACAAGGCCCTGGGTTCATTCCCTAGCAAAAAACAAACCAAAAAAAACCCTGACCTCGTCTCTTGTCTCTGGTGCTACTTCACAGCAAGGTAACAACAAGCAGGGGATCCATCTCTCTGAGAGTTCAAGCTTACCACCTGTGAAGTAGCCATGTATTGTTTTAATTTTTTAAATCGATATGAAAATTTAAAAGGAAGCACACTAAGGCTTGGTGTCATGCCTGGCACATATTTTCAATACATTGATTGCTATAGTGATGATTAAGATTTATTTCTAAAATGATCTATAAACCAGTCATGGTGCCACATACCTGTAATCCCAGTGCCACAGGAGGCTGAGGCAGAATCGCAACTTTGAGGTTAGTCTCAGAATCTTAATGAGACCCTGTCTCAAAATAGAAAATAAAAAGGGCTAGGGTTGTAGCTTCCAGGTAAAGTGCCTCTGGTTTCTGTCCCTAGTACTGCTAAATAGATAGATAGATAGATAGATAGATAGATAGATAGATAGATAGATAGATAGACAGACAATCTATATCTTCTAGAGCACAGAGATAAAATCAGCACAAGGAAGCAAAGCAGATGTACACTGTATACATGGGGATAGTATTGGAATCATCAGGATTAAATTCATGACATAAGGCTTCGAAGAAATGCTTAGCTCATGACAGCCTCTTTTAATATATGTTAATGATGAAATAATTAGCCAAGCAGATTTTAAAATAAAATAAAAAACACCAAAGAGGATCCTATTGATATTATATCTGTCAAATGTTTTAATATATAAAGGGATTTCGTTGGAGAGTGTATGGATATATTTATTCTGCATTATTCTCAAGAGCATAACTAGGCTAAAATTGGAAGGAGTTTAAAGGAAAAGAAATTTAGATGATACTAGAAAACTTCGTGTTGTAGTCAGAGATTCCCTATCATGGATCTGTGAGGCTGAGGGTAGGGGGAACACAGGAGACCCTCTACCTGATAGATGGTTTCTCTGGTATCGACTGACACGGAGGCTGCGCTGGTGGCATGACGGAGACCTAGGCATCGTGAGTGTATCTCCATTACTGAATATTGGTTTTGTTTTGGGCAGTGAGTTAAGTGCTGGTGCCAAAATATAAGAATCTGTCTCAAATCTTCAATGAGGTCATAGCTGGGGAGAAAAGGAGCCCTAAAGTCTCCTTGAGAGAAAGAGGAAGACTTGGAAGATTAGTAGGAGTTTTCCAGGCAGGAGAGTGTTCCACTCAGAGAGAATCGCCAGTGTCAAGGTTAGAGGTCTGAGACATCATAATAAATTCCCCAAAAGACAAATGTTGCTGGGAGCAGACATTGCCAGGAAGGAAAGGATTAGATCATGAAGGCCCTCCAATGCCCTGCAAGAAGTATTGGGGCCTTGGGCTCTTTCCCTGTGCATCTTTTGTATCTTGGGCATAATTTGAGCACTGATCCCACTGTGTAATTGCTTTAGAACTGGTCTGCTCCATATACTATGAGCTCCTTGAGGGCAGAGACTGTGTATTATATATCCTTTTATCATTACAACCTACCCTGAGATTGCCACAGCTTATGAACTGAATAAATCCCACTGAATGAAAGAATAAATAAATGAAAGCAATATGGATTTCGTTTACAGAATGGGTCCTGGTGTGATTTATAAAGAGGTTTTGGCTTTTCAGAGTTTTCCGAGGCTGTGTTGAAAGTAGCATCAAGAATTACTTCTAGGGAGCTGTATCTTCTGCAGAGCATGTCTGCAGATGCTAAAGCCAATGGCAATTGCTAACATTCATTTAACACACTGTACACATGCCCTCTGCTGAATACTTTACATGTCTTGTCATTTAATCTACACACCCTCTAGGGCATGTGTGTATCCCCCTCCCGACATCTGTAGATGAGGAAGCTAAGATTTGCAGAAGCAAAGTAACTCAACCAAAGTCACAGAGTAAGGATGTGATGAAGCCAGAATTGTAACCCAGGTCTGCTTGACTCCAGAGACTGTGATTTAACTACTATACTCTCCATGAAATGAGGTATTTTACTCAGAAGAGGGCTGGGCTATCCAGGATGTCACATCTACAGGGTCTACCCCTAGAGCCTCTTTAGAACTAAAAAAGCTTTGATTTTTTTTAAGGGAGACTTCTGGCTGCATTCTAACATAACCTCTCTTCTGACAGTGATGAGAGAGAGAGTCTATAGGAGTGGTACAAGTTTGGAGGAAGGAACTGGAGCAATAAGGATGTTAGGCCACAGCACCCTGCTTTCCATACATTACTGGGCCAGAGGTGGCAACACTTGGTCAGAGAACAGAGATTACAAAGTAGCAAGAGCAGGAGGCAGTAAAAAAGTGGAAACTTCAGGCCCTTCTTGCCTTTACACTTCTAGTCTTAAAAGATCTTTGGGATGTTTCTTTGTCTTCCACTTGGGTTGGGATGTCTCCTGCATGGGAGCTGCTTTGCTTCTGAGATGCTCCAGAGAACAGCATGGGTTCCATATAAAAGGGTCAGGAACTCCCCGCTTAGTGCTACCTCTAAGTTCAAGCCTGGAAGAGATATAAGGTCAGCCTGAGGTGCTTCAGACCTGACCAGCTTTCAGTAGGAAAGGAGACCAGAACTCAGGGAAGATGCTGGCTTCAAAGTACTGAATACTTATCAAAAAAAAAAAAAAATGAAATCAGTATGCTGATGAGACATCAACATATTTCTTGCAACAGTATTCACAATAGAAAAGAATCAACCTAGTTGTCCATCCATGGAGGAATGGATGAAATAACTAGAAGAAAATGTGCTATATTTACATAATGGAATACTATTTAGCCATTTAAAAAAGCACTGAAAACCTGAGTGAATTGGAGGATGTTATGTGAAATACAATAAGCCAGGCACAGAAATTCCAAGTATCACCATAATGATCTCACTCATTTGTGTAATCTAAGAAAGCTGATCTCATAGAAATACTGAGTGGAATCATGCTTACCAAAAGCAGAGGCGGGCAGGGGGCCGAGATGATAGAGAAAGCTTGGTCACTACACACAAAATTATAGATAGGAGGAATACACTGTATTGCACAACAGAGTGATGTTAAGTAACAGCAGTGTAGCACGGATTTCCAAATAACTAGAAGAGAGGATTCTGAATGTTCTCACCAGAAGAAATGACAAATCTTTGAAGTGATAGAGATGTTAAACACAATGAATTGATTATTACACAGTGTATATATGTATCTAAACCACCACACTGTACCCCATAAATATGTACAGTTATTATATATCAATTAAATATAGAGTAAAACTTAGAAAAAATGTAAGTCCTGAATGTTTGGCTGACTTTTGCTTGCTGCTTGGGTCTGGCAGATGGGGGTGGGCAGGAGGTTAAGGAACCTCAACAGACGGAGGCAATCAGTGGGTGTTGGTAGCCATTCTTCCTAAATGCTAAAAAGATGGTCACCTCGTGTGTGCAAAGATCAAGCTCAAATCCAAGTTTCTCTTCTCTGGAACTCAGAAGAGTATAATTCTTTTATAAACCAAAAGAGGAATGTTTTCAGACAATGGTAGCATATATGGAATACAATGGCTGCCATGGCTCTGATTCTGGGGTGTGAATTCTACTGACCAGTCATAAGATCTCTGTCTGCAGAGATCTGTTTGTCTGTCTGCAAGGACAGAGATGAAAGGCAACTTGTTATAAAACCCAAAACCCTCCCCTCCCTTGTGACTGGTAACAGAAAAATGTCCACATACTGCCATCTGGTGGTTGCTACTGGTCACTGCAGCATGAATGAGACCATTCAAAGGTACAAATTCCTGGCCTTGAGGGACTCTAACAGGGTGTAGGGTGGGGGACCTGACATGTTAACAAATAATGATAACTTGATGAGCATTATTTTAAGAAAAAAAGGTGCAAAGTGTTATGAAAACACAGGGCCTCTCCCTGGGGGTGTGGGGAAGAACTTTTGGTCTGGGTCTTGAAGCATAGGTATGCCTGTGGCAAAGAGCAAGAGGTTCATTCCAAACAGAGAGCATCACTGTCAAGTACTTGGTGTTAGGTGTTGGTTTAATCTGGCTGGTAAGTAAGGAGACTGGGAAGAAGCTATAGAGAAAAAGGTGACCAGGAAAAGCCTTGAATACTTATCTAAAGCAATGAGGCTACTCAAAAGTAACCAATAGGAGGATAATGGGATCATATTTCAGTGGTAAAGAAGTGTGGACAATAAGTACATATGCTTTTCAAACATTCTGAACTCTCTCATTGCTTGAAATTGTTTATGAGAACCCATTTAGTGAAATAGGCCTAACCATAGCAGCTGGGATTGAAGCAGAAGTGGGGATTCAGAGCCTGAAGAATGATCTCCTGTCTCACCAGTGGTGCAGGTGGATGCCTTTGTGCAATGTGGAAGCCTCTGTAGAAACTCATCTGATAACAACTGCCATGGAGGATTCCTAAGGTGACCCTCTTTGCTCTGGTTTTAGAATCTACTAAATCCTGTCCATCCTAGGAGTAGGATGTTCATCAATTGAGTTCAAGATCTTTTCCTATCCTTTTGCTACAGTTGTTCTGGAGATACAATTTTATGGTAATGCCATTTAACAAATTAACTTTTCCAAACACATGACCTAGATCACCCAGTCCCTGGCTCCCAGCTTTATTTCTCTAGAGGACATAGGTAGTAGGAGGACACATGAAGCCATCTCTGCAGTATCAACTAAGCACCACTAGTCTGCTGCCCAATGTATTAATTCACATTCAGTATCTACAGCATATGTGTTATCCTCAACCCACAGATCATCTATGATGAGTTATAGGAAGAAATGCTTTGGCTCTTAGTAAGAGCAAGAAAACTGCTGCTTTCATTCCAAGAACTGCACTTTGTAAGTACTCAAGAGCCGTCTGGTGAGTGGATGAATTATCAAGCTCCGAAGGGGTTTCTGTTCTGTGAAGACATGTAGCTGCTGGATGGCATTTGCCATATGACAAGATATCTCAGTCCCAGAATTGACAGAGAGTATCTGGTCCCCTGATGGACAAAGGCTGCTTTGTTCTAGCCAATGAGGTTATCTTCTGCTCTCTTCAGAGCCACACTTTCAGATGCAAAACACGAATTCCACCCACCAAACAGTATTTCCTCTTATTCCTTCTCATGCTCCTTGTCTTTACTAACGCCTTGCCCACTCTATCTGCATGATGGGGTCAGTTTGCTCTCACTTTCCCACACTAACTTCTCTGTTTAGAGGCTGTGTCCGGAACTGCCTCCTTCTTGCCATCTGGTAGCTCTCTGTCACATCTCCCCACCCCGCGCCCCCACCTTTTCATGGAGGCCTTCACAAAAATATGTTAACTTTCACTCAATGACTTTTCCCAGTACATGATTATGTACATAGTGTTTTCCGCTTGGTTGAATAACAACTTTAGCATCGACTCTTGCTTGCATTACTTAGGTTAATTGTTATTTTCCTGAGGGCACACTGACCAGTGTCATTTTATGTACAAAGTGCCAAGTTCAATAAACATTAACTGAGTGAATATCACACTTTAGAACTAATGGGTCGGGGCTTGTTCTCTGTTTTATTAGAGGAAATGGAAATGGAACCTAGTCTCCGGCCTTTGATGAAGAGCAGCAAGGAAGGAGTGTTTTGCACATTTGTAGGCTTTGTGAGAATCCTTACTGTTCACTTAACCTTGTTAAGTTGTTTCTGTTCATTTCTATGCCTGTGACCCTTCACTCAATTGCTCTCCTTGAAGGGAGAAGCTGCTGTGCTTGTTTTGGGTCCTGTCTCATAGCACATGATCAGTCACCACTTTTTTTGATGGAGTTTTAATATACTTTTAAAGACCCATCTGGATACTGAAAATATTTGGGACCTTGTTTCCCCTTCCCCCCCTGGAATTACTCTGAGTAAAACTAGTGAGGTGGTGAATGCAGGGCAGGTGACTCAGGTACTATCTCGTGTTGCTCAATAGATTTATGGCTCCTTGAGGACGTGGATGAACAGCTGTCATGCAGGGAGCTGGGATGGATGATGTTAGTACATCTCTACTTGAGCCCTGACTCTCCTAGTTACCTGAGTCCTGGGTAAGTCCCTTGTTTCAGGGCCTCAGTCTTATTATCTGTGATAAGTGGGACCAGATGCCCCAGGATCTTCTATTGCTGAAAATGGCTTGAATTTTTAGGGAGGTTTGAATCAAGTAACCCCCTCCCCCCCCAAAGTCTGAAATTGGAATGACAACTAAAACTACTGAGTAATTTTCAACCAATAAAAATCCAATAGTGAATCTCATTCTTTTCAAGTGATGCCTGTACAAAGACCTGTGTAAATAATGCAGATAGGAAGCACACCTCCAAAGTGAGTCTCTTCATGCTGCATGTACTTGGAGTTTCAATAAGCTCAGGAATTCAAAACAGAAAGTATATTTTTCAGACACGCAGGACACTAGATTATTAGCTCACCAATAGGGAAAAGCTGATGGAGTGGGGACAGGGAATTGACACCCCTAAAACAGTCTCACTTCATAACCTAAGATTTTGAAGACACAGGTTAGACCCTACATGGAGCTAAAACCATGGCATTGCAAAGGGCTTTGGAATAGGATATTATTTGTACTTAATTACCAATGGTGTTTAGCACCTTTGGTTGTGAGAAAGAGAAACCCACTCAAATTGAGCAATGGAGAATTTATTTTAAGAACACACACATGTGAAAACAGACACATGTAGCTTTCCTGGGAGCTGGGCAAAACTTAGCCACAGGCCTCACAGCACCTCAGCGGGAAATGTGCTCTGGCTCCAACTGATGTGCTTGGGCTGCTCTGCCCCAGGGATGGGGAGACAGGGCACAGGCTCTGGTGGTGTTTCACCTTCAGTGTGACTCAACGACTCTGTCAGTTTCTGCTTCACTTAGCATCTACTCTTTTCTCTCATGTCACCACGCTGCACAATTGACCTTTCCTCTAAAAACTGGAACAAAACAGGAATGCCCTCTTTCACCACTTCTATTTAACACAGTTCTTAAAATTCTAGCCAGAGCAATTAAACAGATGAAAGAAATTAAAGGGATATGGATAGTAAAAGAAGAACTCAAACTATCACTGTTTGCCAATGACATGATTCTATACCTAGCCGATCCAAAAGTTCCACCAGAAAAATTCTAGAACTAATAAATGAATTCAGCAAAGTAGCAGGATATAAAATCAACACCCATAAATCAAAGGCATTTCTGTAGATCAGTGATAAATCCTCTGAAGGGGAAATGAGAAAAACTACCCCATTTACAATAGCCTAAAAAAAAAAATACTTGGGAATCAACTTAATGAAAGAGGTGAAAGACCTCTACAATGAAAACGAAAGAAAGAAATTAAAGAAGACCTTAGAAGACAGAAAGATCTACTTTTTTCTTGGATAGGCAGAATTAATATTGTCAAAATGGCCATACTACCAAAGCACTATACAGATTTAATGCAATTCCAATCAAAATTTCAATGACATTCTTCATAGAAATAGAAAAAGAAATCATAAAATTCATCTGGAAAAATAAGAGACCCAGAATAGCCAAACAATCCTTAGCAAGAAGACTGAAGCTGGTGGCATTACTATACCACACCTTAAACTATACTACTGAGCAATAGTAACAAAAATGGCATGGTATTGGCATCAAAATAGACTTGTAGACCAATGGTACAGAATAGAGGACACAGAGACAAACCCACATAAATATAGTTATCTCATTCACAGTAGACAAAGGCACCAAAAACATATATTGGAGAAAATATAGCCTCTTCAACAAATGGTGTTGGGAAAACTGGAAATCCATATGAAATGAATTTAAGCCCTACTCACGATGCACAAAACTCAACTCAAAGTGGATCAAGGATCTAGGAATTAGACCAGAGACCCTGTGCTTAATAGAAGAAAAATTAGACCCCAAATTTCATCATGTCAGATTAGGCCCCAACATCCTTAATAAGATTTCTATAGTGCAAGAAATAAAATCAAGAATCAATAAATGGGATGAATTCAAACTGACAAGCTTCTTCTCAGTGAAAGAAACAATCAGTGAGGTAAAGAGAGAGCCTACAGAATGGGAGTAAATTTTTACCACACACACATCAGATAGAGCACTAATGGGAATCAACCTAACAAAAGAGGTGAAAGACCTATACAATGAAAACTACAGAACCCTAAAAAGAGATATAGAAGAAGACCTCAGAAGATGGAAAAATATACCCTGCTCATGGATAGGCAGAACTAACATCATCAAAATGGCGATATTACCAAAAGTTCTCTATAAGTTCAATGCTATCCCAATCAAAATCCCAACAGCATTTCTTGTAGAAATAGATAAAACAATCAGGAAATTCATATGGAATAATAAAAGACCCAGAATAGCAAAAACAATGCTAAGCTGGAAGTGTGAATCAGGCGGTATAGCGATACCAGACTTCAAACTATACTACAGAGCAATAGTAACAAAAACAGCATGGTACTGGTACCAAAACAGGCGAGTGGACCAATGGTACAGAATAGAAGACACAGTAACCAATCCGCAAAACTACAACTATCTTATATTTGATAAAGGGGCTAAAAGCATGCAACGGAGGAAGGATAGCATCTTCAACAAATGGTGCTGGGAAAACTGGAAATCCATTTGCATCAAAATGAAATTGAATCCCTTTCTCTCGCCATGCACAAAAGTTAACTCAAAATGGATCAAGGAGCTCGATATTAAATCAGAGACACGGCGTCTGATAGAAGAAAAAGTTGGCTATGATCTACATACTGTGGGGTCAGGCTCCAAATTCCTCAATAGGACACCCATAGCGCAAGAGTTAACAACCAGAATCAACAAATGGGACTTACTCAAACTAAAAAGTTTTCTCTCAACAAAAGAAACAATAAGAGAGATAAACAGGGAGCCTACATCCTGGGAACAAATCTTTACCCCACACACTTCAGATAGAGCCCTAATATCCAGAGTATACAAAGAACTCAAAAAATTAGATAATAAGATAACAAATAACCCAATCAACAAATGGGCCAAGGACCTGAACAGACACTTCTCAGAGGAGGACATACAATCAATCAATAAGTACATGAAAAAATGCTCAACATCGCTAGCTGTCAGAGAAATGCAAATCAAAACCACCCTAAGATACCATCTCACTCCAGTAAGATTGGCAGCCATTAAGAAGTCCAACAACAAGTGCTGGCGAGGATGCGGGGAAATGGGTACATTTGTTCATTGTTGGTGGGACTGCAAAATGGTGCAGCCAATTTGGAAAGCAGTATGGAGATTTCTTGAAAAGCTGGGAATGGAACCACCATTTGACCCAGCTATTCCCCTTCTCGGTCTATTCCCTAAAGACCTAACAAGAGCATGCTACAGGGACACTGCTACATCGATGTTCATAGCAGCACAATTCACGATAGCAAGATTGTGGAACCAACCTAGAAGCCCTTCAATAGATGAATGGATTAATAAAAAATGTGGATATATAAAGAACTCAAAAAACTTGACACACACACACACACACACACACACACACACACACACACAAAATAGCCCAATCAATAAATGGGTCAAGGAACTAAACAGACACTTCTCAGAAGATGATATACAATCAATCAACAAATATATGAAAAAATGCTCAACATCTCCAGCAATTAGAGAAATGCAAATCAAAACTAAGATTTCATCTCAATCCAGTCAGAATGGCAGCTATTAAGAATACAAACAACAATAAATGTTGGTGAAAATGTCGGGGGAAAGGCATACTTATACATGCTGGTGGGACTGCAAATTGGTGCCACAAATCTGGAAAGCAGTATAGAGATTCCCTGGAAAACTTTGAACGGAACCACCATTTGACCCAGCTATCCCTCTCCTCGGTCTATACCTAAATGACTTAAAAACAGCATACTGCGGTAAAGCAGCTACATCAATGTTTATAGCAGCACAATTCACAACAGCTAAATTGTGGAACCAACCTAGATGCCCTTCAATAGATGAATGGATAAAGAAACTGTGGTATATATACACAATGAAACATTACTCAGCATTAAAAGAGATTAAAATCATGGCATTTGCAGGTGAATGGATGGAGTTGGAGAATATGCTAAGTGAAGTGAGCTAATCCCCCAAAACCAAAGGCAAATGTTTTCTCTGATAAATGGATACTGATCCATAATGGCAGGGGTTGAGGGGGAGCATGAGAGGAATGCAGGAACTTAAGATATGACAAAATGGAGGGAGGTGAAGGGAGGGGGTTTGGGGGTAGGAGAAATGGTGGAATGAGATGGGCATCATTACCCTAAGTACATGTATGAAGACATGAATGGTGGGACTCTACTTTGTGTACAACCAGAGACATAAAAAATGTTGCTCTATATGTATGCTATGAATTGAAATACATTCTGCTGTCATGTATAACAAATCAGAATAAATAAATAACATTTAAAAAAGTCTGGAGAGACACAATCTGATTGGTGTGATTAATTACCTTGCCCCTGGTGAGCTGATTAGCAGTTCTGTCCAAACACCTTTGGCCAGAAACACATACTAGCATATGAACATAGTGTTTCTAAGCTGGAGGGAACTTCTTACTCCATGTGAGGACAATGCACGGACAGTTTCCTTGTCAGAGGGGTGTGTCAAGAGGGAGAATCCTGGCTGCTCCACTAAGAATATCTGGATTGGTGAAGTGAAAACCTAGGAATGAGCAGGACAGCTCCTCTCTACTCTTTTTACATCTATCTTCCATTCCTTCTTTTGTCCCCTATGGAAATCATTTCAATTGGTGCATAATTATGCATAAGAGTGGGGTTCATTATCACATATTTATTAATGAGCAAAATCTAACTATATAATTTTATCAGTTTGTTCCCCAGTACTTCCCCTTTCCATTCCCTCCTCCCTCCTCCTGGTCTCCTTTCTTCTAGTCTACTGGTGTCCCTTCTATTTTCATGTAATTCCTCACACAAACCTTTTTCCCTTTTATATTTCTATATTTTACATGTGAGAGAAAACATATGACACTTGACTTTCTGATGTTGGTTTATTACACTTAATCGTTATTTTCAAATTATAATTATTAATGCATATTAATTGTACAAATGAATGATTTTCTTTGTGATGTTTCCAACTATGCCTATGTTGTACTCACAGTTATCTTATGAAAGGGGATCAGGTGTGTCTTGGATCACTAAGAGGAGAGAATATAATATATAGGAAACAAACTTTTGGGTTAAAAAATATTTTTTTTCTGATATAATACAACAGAGATAATGTGGGAGGTTATGTCAGAGAGTGAGATTGCCATTCTTATACTTTTACAAACATCATCATTATTACTTATTGAGCATTGCTACAACTTGCCAGGTACTCATTAGTATTTTTTAATAAATATTTTAGTTCTAACATTCTGGTTGTCGTTCAAGATCTGACTCATTTCAGTTTCCCTAAAAGCAGAACCTGAGAAGGGATTCTGTGCATGTGGTTTACTGAGGGCATGTTCTTCAGAAACATCTCCTAACAGAATAGAGATGGTAAGATCAATACTGCTGTCCAGGTAGGTTATAGACGGTACTATGACTCATGGGAAGACTAGAGTATATTTCACACTGGAGAGTTGTCACAACCTGCTGCAAGGGTCTGAGTTTTTTGATTCTGTATCAGTCAGTCATTGGATATGAGGTGAGGGTTGTTGTAACCCCCAAGTGTTTGTTGATGAGCCAGCTCTTATAAACTCAAGGCAGCTCTTCCAGGGTTAAAAGCGTTAACGGTTAGTTGCAGCACCTGCAGTGGCTGGGAGATGGGCATCCCAGCTGGCAAATGGGATCCGTGAGGAGCAGAAGTAACATCTCCTACATCGCTTCCCTTGAGACCACTATGGGGCTCTTCACTATAGACAAAAGTATGAGCAATAAGAGAAACTGACTGGAGGGTGTAGCCTGATAATTTTGATCTGATGACAGCAGTAGGACCAGATTTAGACCACAGGCAACAGCCAAAGCCTTCTCAAGGAAGTCTTAGAGGACTCTCAGAACAATGAAGGTCTTTCAGCCATAATTGAATGGCTTGGGTAGCTTCATACCTGGATAACCTCATATCCCTATAGCCACTCTAAATAAATCCTCATCATTCAATTACAGCCAGCCCTCTGGGTAGAAGTACTTTACTGTCCCAAGCTACATCATGTACCCATCATCCTCAGGCCCAGAAGTGGACAAGGTAGGGCAACTTTTATTGTTTTATTATTATTTTTTATCCATGTGTTTCTTATGTTTTGAATGGCAGGAATGTGCTACATGTTCCTAATACCTAATGGTCTCTCTTCAAGAATGGGCAAAAGGATTGGATGCTGGACAGCAAAACCTGAGGGATGGCTAGAACACCTCCTGACAAACTTGGAGAGTGGGTAATAATACTTCATTTTATAGTTATGAAAACTGAAGTAAAGAGAAGCAACTTCATTCATTGATTCAGAGAGGTAAAGTACTGTGCTAGTCAGATTTTTGACACTGTTTTTGATACCCAACAAGAACAACTTCCTCCAAGAGGAAGAGTTTATTTCAGCTCATGGTTTCCAAGTTTTAGCCCTTGGTGGGCCGACTCCATTGCTCTGGGCCCAAGGAGAAGCAGAACTTCATGGCAGAAGGATGTGGTAGAGGAGTGCTGCTCTACTCACGGTAGCCAGGAGGGAGAGAGAGCGAGGGAAAGGGCTTCAGGGAAGATGAACCCTCCCAGGGTTTGCCCCAGTGATTCACCTCCTCCATCCATACCCTACCTACCTATGGTTACCACCCAGTTGGTCCATTCCAAACTAGGATGGACTGATTAGGTTATGGTCCTCATAATCCAGACATTTTACCATTGAATATTTTAGCATTAACACAGGAGCTTTGGAGGGACCCCTTGTTATGGGTTTATATGTGAGATGTCTTCCAAAAGCCCAAGTGTGAGACAATGCAAGAGGGTTTAAAGGTAAAATGATTTGGTTATGAGAGCCTTAACCTAATCAGTGTTAATCCCCTGATAAGGATTAACTGAATAGTGTGTAGGCAGGTAGAATGTGGCTGGAGGAGGTGGGTTACTGGGGCATGTCTTTGGGATATATATTTTGCCCTTGGTAAGGAGATCTCTCTCTCTCTCTCTCTCTCTCTCTCTCTCTCTCTCTCTCTCTCTCTCTCTCTCTCTTCCATGTCCTGGGTTATTTACATCTACCACACTCTTCCACCATGATGTTCTTTCTCATCTTGAGCCCCAAGAAACAGAGCACACCTTCTAAGGACTAAGACCTCTGAAACTGTGAGTCCTCAAATAAACTTTCCTTCTCTAATTGTTCTTGACAGGTCTTTTTGGTCACATCAGCAAAACAAACAAACAACAACAACAACAACAACAAAAAAAAACCCTGACTAAAACACATCTCATATCTAAACCATAACAAGTACCTTCATTTTTTTATTCACTGAATATTTGTAGAGTAATTATAGACACTCTTCTAGGAGCTGAGGTTTCATCAGAGAGAAAAAATGGCAAAAGCACCTGCCCTTATGCAATGTGTATTTCTGTGTGTTTGGTATAGAGTAAGGCAGAAAAGAACAGGTGAGTACAACATGCAGTATATTAGATGGTGACAAACACTAAAAGGGAGAATAAATCAGGGAAGGCGAGTAGGGAGATGACTGTGTGATGAAGATGTTGCCATGTTAAGCTGGGCAGTCAACTAAGACAGTGACATTTCAGCACAGACCTGAAAGAGGAAAGGGAGTGAATGGGTGATGTGACCATCTGGGAGGAGTGTCCCAGGCAGAGGAAGAGCAGGTACAGAATGCTCTGGGGCATAAATAAATATACCTGGTGTGCACAAGGACTTGTGTGATGGGGGCCAGTTGGATAGGCTGGGGTGGAGTGAGCAAGGAGGAGAGCTGCAGGAGAAGGTAGGAGCCAGGTGAGAGGGGCCGGGGAGTTGGGCAGGTTGGGGGGTTACAGGGACTTTGGAGGCCATAAAATGCTTTAAGCATTTTTTTGTATTATCCATTTGTTTGTTTTGTTTTGAATGGCAGGAAGGATGTGGTAGAGGAGTCTGCTCTACTCAGGGTATCCAGGAGGGAGAGAAAGTAAGGGAAAGAATTGACACTATTGGACTTACATAGGGTAGAAGAATGGGCAGATGCAGAAGTCAGGAAGCTGGTTAGGAGGTGATGCACTAAACCTGGTGAGTAATAATGGAGCCTAGGATTAGGGAAGTGGCTGTGGAGAAGTTGAAAAATGTCAAAATTTTGGCTATCTAGGCTGGGTCTGGTACTAAATGCCGGTAATCCCAGTGACTCAGGAGGCTCATGAAGGAGGCTCCCAATTTGAGGCCAGCCTCAGCAAATCCATGAAACCATCTCAAAATGAAACAAATAAATAAATAGTAAAAAGGGCTGAGGATGGGTTCAATCCCCAGTACCAAAAAGAAAGAAAAAGTTTTTAGCTATGTAGAAAGTGACTAACAGCCCCCAAACATGCCCATGTCCTAATACCTGTAATCTTATAAAGTAAAGGAGACTTTGTAGATGTGGTTAAATTAAAGGTATTGAGATGGGAAGATTATTCTGGGTAATCTGGGTGAACACAGTGTAATTCTGAGAGTCTACTGGGGGATGGTAGGTACCAGGGATTGAACTCAGGGGCACTTGACCTCAAAGCCACATCCCCAGCCCTATTTTGTATTTTATTTAGAGACAGGGTCTCATTGAGTTGCTTAGTGCATTACTTATGCTGAGGCTGGCTATAAACTCCTGATCCTCCTTTCTCAGCCTCCCTAGCTGACGGGATTATAGGCATTCACCATTACACCTGGCATAATCCTGAGAGTCTTTATAGAGCAAAGTTAGAAAAAGAAACGATGAGTTTTCATAGTAGCCAAGATATAAAAGTGTCCACCAATGGATGGATGGATAAAGAAAATGTCACACACACACACACACACACACACACACACATACAATGGAATATCATTGAAGCTTAAAAATGAAGTGATTTTTGTTATTTGAAATAACATGGATGTACCTATAGCACATGCCAAACAAAACAAGCCTGGCATAGCAAGACAAATAGTGCATCATCTCACTTATATGTAAAAGATAAAACAATTGAACTCATAGAAGCAGAGATTAGAATTAATTAGCAGAGTTTGGCAGATAAGGGAAAGAGAGAGATTCTGCCTAAAGGGTACAAAGTTTTATCTGTGCAAAATGAATACATTCCTGAAGGTCTAAGGTCCCCTGTGCTGATTTTTGACAGTGCTATATTGTATACTTGAAATTTGCTAAGAAAGTAGATCTTCAATGTGCTTATTATAAGGAAAGTAACTATGTGAGGTGATGAGCATTTTAATTAATTTGTGTTAATCATTCATAATTCATACCTATAATCAAACATTACACTGCACTTCTTAAGTGCATTCAAATTTTATTTGTCAATTATACCTCAACTGGAAATAATGAGGTAGGAGATGTGAGGGTAGCAGAAGCAGAGAGAATATGTCATGTGACTGACTTTGATGATGGAGGAAGGGCCAATAAACCAAGGAATGAAGTTGTCTCCTAGAAGCTGGAAAATTAAAGAAAAAGTTTCTTAGCTTTTCTAGAAGACTTCTGACCTCCAGAGCTCTGAGAAAATAAATCTGTATTATTTTAAGCCATTACCTTTGTGATAATTTGTTGCAGCAGGAAGAGAAACCAGATTCATGTGGCATTATGGAGTTGGATCCAACAATGTTTACAGGTGGATTGGATGCAGAGTAGGAATGAGTCAGAGATAGTTTTAAGTTTGCAAGGAAGCAGCTCGAAGGATGGTGTGCCTTTTATGGCAACTGGAAGGGCCTGCTCAGAATGACACTGAATTTAAGTCCATCTGGCTACGCCCTTTGCACTTGGACCATGTCTGAAGGCTGCGCCAGGACAGCACTCATGGAAGAAGCACCCAGCTTGGTGTCAGACAGTTTTCTCCCACGCCATTGTCTTGCCTCTGATTTCTGACAGAGTGTATACCCTCTCTGCAGCTTCTATCAGTACTTTCTCGCTATTCTCTGATGGCAACAGGCAGCATAGTGCCAGATGAGATTAGATACATATATTTTATTTTAAGGCTCAGCTAAGAAAACACTCAGGACATAAAAGTTGTTTGATATAAACTGTGTTATCTGGAAGCCTGTTGATGGGTTGCTGATGGGGTTTTAGGTGAAGAGATGGATTTCTTATACTGAAATCACTGAGCCAGTCTCTTAGGTGCCCCAACTTCTCAGCCAGTGATGGGCCAGCCTAGTGTGGCTAAAGGAACTGGGCCAGGGAGCTGGATCAACCCAGCTGATCTGGCTCTGCTCCTCTCTTAAGGCTGCTCCCTCTTTTTGAGCCTCAGTTTCCCTAGCTATATATTGAAGGTGCTGGATCCAGGGTTCCCAGAGCCCCCATGAACCTGATTCTTGTTGGTACCTGTTGTGTGACTTAGAGAGCAGCTCGAATGAGAGTTCTGCCTCAGATCCTGAGGAGCAGGTACTGACCTCCTTTTCTCTTTCCTGCCATCTTATTGGGCTTCATTTTGACCATAGATTTGTGAATGCCTGGGCTGCAGTCAGAGACCTTGTTTTAATTCCAACTGGTCCATGACTCACATGCCCCTAGAATTAAGCAGTGAGAACAGACTCCCCCCATAAAGTCCAAGGCAGATGGCCATGCTTCCTTTCCAGACTGATCACCAAATGCCAGGACCTCGGTGAGGGGCACCTTCCTTCTGACTTGGAGCTCAATAAGGCAGACACACAGGCCAGGTTCCGGGCTACCTTCTGTTCTGATTTGCTTAATGATAATTTTGGCAAAAGACAAGGAAGAACAGAAAAAGCAATGATTCTTTCAGACGTTAAGGGAGTATAACAGGAGGAAGTTTCCATGAAAATAAAACACAAAACAAAACACAGTGCTGTTGCACCCCAGGGAGACGGCAAACTGGCTGTGTAATGCTCTCTCCATCTCCCTCCCTGGGCCACAATGAAGATGAGGCACCTGTGTGACACGAGTTCTCATAAGTTGTGTCAATCCTCCTCCTTTATGACTATAGTAAACCTGAACTATCTAGTAGCATCAAAGATTGAATTACTAGTTTTGAGAATTATGCAATACATGTTATAGAGACTAACACATGCTTGAATAGCTGAACAAATGGACTAAAGAACATTATTTCCTATTAAGGAATTTGGAGCCCGACCCCACAATATGTAGATCGTAGCCAACTTTTTCTTCTATCAGACACAGTGTCTCTGATTTGATATCTAGCTCCCTGATCCATTTTGAGTTAATTTTTGTGGATGGCGAGAGAAAGGGATTTAATTTCATTTTGTTGCATATGGATTTCCAATTTTCCCAGCACCATTTGTTGAAGATGCTATCCTTCCTCCATTGCATGCTTTTAGCCCCTTTATCAAATATAAGATAGTTGTAACTTTGTGGATTAGTCTCACAAAGAACTCAAAAAATTGAACAATAAGATAACAAATAACCCAATTAACAAATGGGCCAAGGACCTGAACAGACACTTCTCAGAGGAGGACATACAATCAATCAACAAGTACATGAAAAAATGCTCACCATCTCTAGCAATCAGAGAAATGCAAATCAAAACCACCCTAAGATACCATCTCACTCCAGTAAGATTGGCAGCCATTATGAAGTCAAACAACAATAAGTGTTGGCGGGGATGTGGGGAAAAGGGTACACTTGTACACTGCTGGTGGGGCTGCAAAATGGTGAGGCCAATTTGGAAAGCAGTATGGAGATTCCTGGGAAAGCTGGGAATGGATCCACCATTTGACCCAGCTATCGCACTTCTCGGACTATTCCCAGAGGACCTTAAAAAAGCGCTCTATAGGGATACGGCTGCATCAATGATTATAGCGGCACAATTCACAATAGCTAGACTGTGGAACCAATCTAGATGCCCATCAATAGATGAATGGATAAAAAAAAATGTGGCATATATACACAATGGAGTATTATGCAGCACTAAGAAATGACAAAATCATAGAATTTGCAGGGAAATGGATGGCATTAGAGCAGATTATGCTAAGCGAAGCTAGCCAAGCCCTAAAAAACAAATGCCAAATGTCTGCTTTGATATAAAGAGAACAACTAAGAACAGAACAGGAAGGAAGAACATGAGGAAAAGACTACAGTAAACAAAGATGAATGGGGGGAGAGAAACGGGGAGAGAAGGGAAAGCCCATGGAAATGGTAGGAGACCTTCAATGATACATAAAATTATAAGAGGTCATGAGGGGCAAGGGAGAGGGAAAAAGAGGGAGAGAATTGAACAACAGCAGGGGAGGTAGAGAGAGAAGATGGGAGGGGAGGGGAGGGGAGGGGGGATAGTAAGAGATAGGAAAGGTAGCAGAATACAACAGTCACTAATATGGCATTATGTAAAAATGTGAATATGTAACAGATGTGATTCTGCAATCTGTATTTGGGGTGAAAATGGGAGTTCAAAACACAATTTGAGCCAAATGTATGAAAGATGATATATCATGAGCTATGTAATGCTTTAAATAATCAATAAAAAAAATAAAAAAAGAACATTATTTCCTGTGGTACTTTACAAATGTTTTATCATTCTTTTGGCTCTCAAAAGGACCACCTTGATGAAACAAAGACTCTGGTCAGACCATTTATAATTAAAAATCTATTGAATGTCAATATCAGAGTCATTTACCGACACCCTTGGAGAGTCCCTCAAGCTATCTCAAACAGAGAAGAGTAGCCCTCATTATTTCTTGCCTTTTAAACTGTTCTTATCCCATTTTTCTCCTAGTCTCCCCAAATAGCCCAGTGAGCGAAGTTTTGTTTTTGCTCTCTTTGGGCAGCTAGAGGAGGAGAAGAACCGACAGCCTGTTCGTGAAAAGCAGCCTTCATGTCCTTAGAATGCCCTTCAGCATTCCCATGACCTTGGCCTTTCACCACCTTCAGGCCACTTACTTCAATTTATCTCTGTCTTGTTGAGTCCTGCCTCTTTCTCTTCACAGCTTGGTTGCCTTCTTTCCGCACTCTCTTTTTTTGAGAAGTAAAACCAAATTACTCTCATTTTCACCATAGATATTTTGCCTACTTCTTTGGAGTTGTCCTCAAAAGCACACTTTCTATCCCAAGAACTTATCAAGGTACTTTTTCTTTTTGCCCCAGACAAAAGCAATTTTCTTCTTAAAAGGAATTATTGTGAAAGCGGTTGAGATAATAGTTTGTTGTCTCTAGAATTTTCTTCCAAGGAGCTGGCAGTTATTCCTATAATGATAAAAATGTGCTTTTCTCACTCCAGGTTTACACCCTGCTGCCCTGGGTCTGTGCCATTCTCTACTCACAATGTTTTGTTTCAATGCTAAATCATAGTGTAGTTTAAAAAAAAATATTAAAAATGGTAATTAATCTGAGCTATGTACCTAAAAAAAGATAAAGTTTCTTTCCAACTTTTTAAAATAGATTTGCATGGGCAGATCCAATTCTGGAAGTTACAAAGGTTTAACAAGGAAGGGTCTCTGAAGGATGGCCTAATGCACCAGGTGAGAGAAGAACAGATAGGCATGATATGGCAAGTAATGGAGAGCAGAAAGTGAAATGATTCTGGAGGAGTAGGTTGAGGAGAGGGAAGAGTCATGACCCCTGTCCTGGTGATCTCATGGAGTTGGCAGGAGACCCAGCAGAGATAGGACATGTGAAGCTTCTGAAAACTGTAGATAATGCACTAATGTGAGGCAGCACTGGTGTTCATATGGCTGTTGTAATCTTTGTTTTCTTGTTATACCAACAACCCAAACAGGAATGTTCTGATTCGATGGCTGATATGGTTTAATTATTTGGAATGCTGATCTTGGTATAAGGAATGCATTGTGGTATGAGAAATGAGAAATTGGCCATTGGTTTTACTTGTGTACTGCAGATTCTTACCCAAAGACCTAGTATCAAGTCTCCTATTGAAGATGATATTTTGATGGAGTAATTTTGTTGGGGATTCCTTAACTTCCAAGATCCAGGGGGCATTTCAAAGGAGAAAGTGGGGGAGGGGTGGCCTTCTCAGAGATTGACACTCTGGATAGCATAATACATTCTCAAATTCAAATTCCCAAGGAAGACCTCTATGGTGGATAGGAAGGTGGATGGGTGAAAGCATCTGCTAAAGGCTGAGGAGGAAGTGGGCAGAGTTGTCAGCCTGAACCAAGATGGCCTCCAGACTTCATTGGGGCTGGATGTCACTTCCTACCTCTCGAAAAATGTGAGTTGGATCTTCTGAAAGAGAAAAGAACTGAGTGGAAGGATCCCAGTCAGTCTGTGGTTTAACTTGATTTGGTGAGTTCTTCTTCATGATGAGAAGATGGTCCTATGTGAGAATCAAGAGGAGGGGACCCCATACAGGTGTTTATGAATTATTGATCAGTCTCTTGTTGGGAGAAATATGATACAATTTGGTGCTCAGTAAAGCCCGGCTCTAATTAGAAATCTTTGACTCAGTCATCTATTTTGTGCTGCTGTTATTTTATTTATTTCCCTTTAGGTTTTTCCTCAGTGTTTGATAAATTTTATTGTGACTCTCTCAGCTGTCTCACTTGTGCTAAGGAAAATAAGGGGGAAGAGTATGTTTACCTTGAGCTGAGAAGAAAAGAGGGAAAGTATTTCTCATCTTCCCTCCCTCACCAACCCTGGGAGACGGAGACTAGGTCTGATGGTGGCAACAGGAATCAAAATAAAAGAACTCTGGGGAAAGGCAAAAGCTCAGAGGGAAGTGTTTGGACACTGATGTGCTCCACCCTCTTCACCTGCCAGACCTGTTTCCAAGAATATCCTTCTCCAGAGGATAAAGTTTAGATCATCAAATGAAAAATCCTCATTGTGTTCTTCATATTAAAAGTAGTAATTCCTTCCTTCTAGGATGGTGATTTAAAGGATTAAAATTGTTTGAATGTGCCACTGATAGCCAGGATCTATGAAAGAGAGGTGGGAGGAAAAGGGAGAGAGAAGGGAAATTGCATGGAAATGGAAGGTGATCCTCAGGGTTATACAAAATTACATATAAGAGGAAATGAGGGGTAAGAGAAGAATAATACAAGTGGAAGAAATGATTTACAGTAGAGGGGGTAGAGAGAGAAGAGGGGAGGGGAGAGGAGGGGAGGGGAGGGGGGATAGTAGAGAATAGGATAGACAGCAGAATACATCAGACACTAGAATGGCAATATGTAAATCAATGGAAGTGTAACTGATGTGATACAGCAATCTGTATACGGGGTAAAAATGGGAGTTCATAACCCACTTGAATCAAACTGTGAAATATGATATATTAAGAACTATGTAATGTTTTGAATGACCAACAATAAAAAAAATTAAAAATTAAAAAAAATAAATTAAGCCAATTAAAAAAAAGAGAGACAATGAGATATAATTGAAGGAGTGTCTCATTGAGATCTGGGTTGGATTTTTGGCTTTGCATTATAGCATGACTTAGACACATCATTACACTTCATATTCATTTCCTGTAATGCAATAAGTATAAGAAATAGCATCTAATGGGCTGGTTGGAACAATTTGGAATAATATGTATAAAGTGTTTGTTAGTTGACTGGTCTATGAATAATTCTTAAGAATTATTAGCTTTTATTTTTTATTGTTAATTTAAATAGCTTTTAACTGATGCATAAAAACCATACATACTTATGGGGTGCCATGTGATGCTTTGGTGCACATATTCATAGTGTAATGTTTAAATTAGGCAAAAGTGTTTTCTCAAACATAGATCATTTTTTATGATGAAAATATTTAAAATATTTTCTACTAGTTTTTTTAAACACATAGTACATTGCCATTATCTGTAGTTACCTTGCTGTGCAATAACACACCCAGAGCTTCTTACTGCTAACTACAATTTAGTCTTTCTGATTCATCTTCCCCCACCTCTTCATTCCTCTGCTATCCTTAGTCTCTGGTAACTACCATTCTACTCTCAACTCCTGTGAGATCAACTTGTTTTTAGATTCACCTGTCAGTGAAATCATGTAGTCCTTGTCTTTCTGTGGCTAATAGAATGTCATACATTTTTATGGTTAAATAGTATTTTATCATGAATAAGGACCTCATTTTCATTATGTATTCATCAGCTGATGGACACATGGGTTGTTTTAGATTCTTGGGTGTTGTGAATAGTGCTGCGATGAACATAGAGTCCCTGGCTTCTCAACAGACTTGATTTCATTTCCTTTAGAGATATACCCAATAGTGGGATCACCGGGTTATTTAGTAGTTCTATTGTTAATTTCTGATGAAACTCCATTCTATGATGGTTATAGTAATGTACATTCCTACCAAGAGTATGCAAAGTTTCCTTTTTCTCCACATCCTTGCCAACACTTCATATCTTTAGTCTTTTTTGATAACAGCCATTCTTACTGGAGTAAGTGATATCTCATTGTTGTTTTGATTTGTACTTCCCTGATGATTATTGATAATGAATATTTTTTTCATATACCTGTTGCCCATATGTATGTCTTCTTTTGAGAAATGTCTCTTTATGTATATTTCCCACTTTTAAACTGGGTTATTTGTTTTTTGATATTGAGTTTCCTGAGTTCCATATATAATTTAGATATTAACTCCCTATCAAATGAATAGTTTGAAAATATTTTCTCCTCTACATTGTCTCTTCACTCAACTGTGTCCTTTGCTATACAGAAAGGTTTTAGTTTGATGCACCCCATTTGTCTATTTCTACTTTTGTTTCTCGTGTTTTTGGAGTCTTGCTCAAAAAATCCTTGCCCATTCCCAAGTCCCAGAGAATTTCTGTAAGGTTTTCTTGTGGTAAATTCATTGTTTCAGGTCTTTTCTATATATATACTTGCTAATGTAATGTAGAGTGAGATTACAATGGGGATAGGGCTAGGGGAATGGGCAGGCTCTCTCTCATTTTCCTTTTGTTGTGAGAAGCAGCGTGCCATAGTGAAACAGCTGTAAAATCAGATCACCTGTGATCTTGGGCAAGTTATTCACTTGTTCATCCTCAGTTACTTTGGCCATCCAATGAAGCAAATATAAGTGCCTAATAGAGTTAGCGCTTGCCCCCTAGCTTAATAAACAGTAGGTTCTTCCTTTTGTTTTCTTCTACATCTCCCACCACTAACTACATTTTTAGGGTGATAAAGCTATTTATTTAGGCCTCAAAACTTGGAACTTGACTTTTAAGCCAATGATTGTGTCTACAACTGTATCCATTTTTTTTTACCCTCAATCTGCTCCATTTTATACCATCCAATACCATGAGATGTTTATTGAACACTTATCATATGCCACAGATGAGGGATCAAATGTACTGTGAAAGTTCTCAGAAAACTCTCACTTTAGTCAGAGGATTACATAGTTTAGAAATAATTATAAGACAGATATTGTATGTGCTGCAAAAAAGGAAGGGTGTGGAGGGTCAGGGTGAAGGCAGGTAGGGCGTAAAAGTGGGGTTGTGGAGGAAAATAGAGACAGCCACTTTGAAGAGATAACTTTGGAAGAGGGCTGTGAAGACTTTCTCTAAGTTGAGGTAACCAGAGAGAATCCAGGAGGAGGAAGCATCCTGAGTGAAGGCATGGGTATAGAAACCTGTGGAACATATTTGGGGAATGGTGACAGTTTAGTTTGGCTGAAATATTTGATATACAAAAATAAATTATGGGGAATAAGTGAGAGTCATTGTTGTTCAGAGTTTTTAACAACAGGATAATAATTTTGTACTCAGGTTGATTTGAAATGAGGAAACATCAAGAATTCTTTTGAGCAGGAGGATAAGTGATATGACAATGAAGATGCAATGTGTAGCTATCAGAATTTGGAAGTAGTGGGGTTTACCTCTGGATATAGCTGGGTCTGATGGCTGGTGTGGGAGATAGGAAGACAGAACTCCAAGTTCCAAATTCATAGGGCAGTAAAGCTAAGGACAGAGAAGTGGAAAACCTCGGGAATCATTGATAACAGTTTTGTCTAGGATGCTCTGAACATAAGATAGAAGTAGGAGCATTTGAAAAGAGGACCAAATATCTCTTTGTGTCCAGTTTCCCTACCAGTAAAATGGCAATAATATATAGTACCTTCCTGCCAGGGTTATTCCAGAGACTAAATGATTAATACTTATAATAGTTGCTGGCACGTAGTATTTGCTACATAAATATTTGTTCAATAATTAGAGGTAGAGTTAAATGAATATAGGTCATAGGTTGATTCAACATAGGATACTTATTAGTGACTTTTCCTCTCAGTGACTACTTATCACTGAGGCTTTGATTTATCTTGTTTATCACCTTGCTTTAGCTGATATTTTATGTAAAATTTGGTATGTGCTAGCTCAAGTTATCTGGGTTACAGTTCAAGACAGAGTGTGATCAACACTGATATCTTCAGCAAATCTGGATACCAGGAGGATGTCAGGTTGGTTGAGAAGAAAACACTTTTGTGTCTAACCTTCAGTTTATGGTTATTTCATAGCCAGTTAATTTGATAATGATGGTGATTTACCGGTTTTAGGCTAAAACTCTAACATTTCTAGGAGATAAGTTTCTTTAATGAAATCATAAGAGTTCTATGGGACACCAAAACACAGTGAAAAAGAAAGTATTGGGTAAGTTAAAACTCAGGTTTGGGCTTTGAGACAGTCACTTTTTTCTGTGTCTTATTTTCCCAAAATATAAAGTTAAGAAATTAAACTTCTGTGAATACTACTTGGATTTTCCCATACTTCTTAAAAATTCAACTTTTTCTTTTTTAGCAGGGGTACTGAGGATTGAACCCAGGGGCACTCGACCACTGAGCCACACCCCCAGCCTTATTTAGTATTTAATTTAGAGACAAGGTCTTAATAACTTGCTTAGCACCTTACTTTTGCTGAGGCTGGCTTTGAACTTGCAATCCTCCTGCCTCAACCTCCCAAGCTGCTGGGATTACAGGTGTGCACCACCCACCATGCCTGGTGTAAAAATTTGATATTATGGATATCTCCAATATATACCCAAGTAGTGAAGTGGCTTTGTTTGAATTTGGATGGGTACCTGTTTGCTCCATCTTCTTGGGCTCTGCTTTTCTCAGCCCAGGTGTGCCTTGGTTGAAACCCCCACTGAGACTCATTCTGTAAACAACTGAATGCAATGATATTATTTGCTATTAATTCTAAAAAAAATGCTATATGTCAAAATATGGGAACATTTTTATATAATAAACAAACACATATTCTTTTGTAATGTGGACAATTGCTCCTTTATGTCTTTGTTGTCTAAACTCTGTGGCTTTACCTTTTCTCTGAAATGAGACAGTTTCGTTTCAAAATACAATTGTGAAACTTAATATGCTAGCTTTTTGTTGTTGTTGTTTTGTTTCTGCTTTTTGAGACACTGGCACTTGTCATTCTTTTAAACCTCTCTTCAAAATTGAGATAAACTAAAAGAGGAAAAAAAAACCTTCCATTTTTAAAAAGGTATCTGAAATTTCACAAAGTATGTTGGCATCACAGCATTCTATGAATATTTAATCTTCATCATCAAGACAGGAGGTTGGAGGAAAAAATCAGGTTGTGATATTTGGGAACAGCAGGTGTGGGAAGGAGGGTGTTGACACCCTCTGCAAACGCATATGAAATGTTGTATGGCAGGTTCCCTCTGCAGCACCCATGTCACCTGGGGTCCCAAACATGCTTTAAGCAAACTCTGGGGAGCTGGAACTTGTCCTCACGGTTCCCATGCCCTTGGAGAGACAGAGTTCACCCCTGCAAGCAAGGATGGCATTCAGTGAACTCCTTCCCCGCAGGATTTCTCTTTCTTAGGCATTTGTATAATACAGCTAGTTCTGGTCCCTATCCCTGTGGGTTTTTTTTTCCCCTGCTACTATTGTTAAGCAAGTACCTCTCTTATGTGTGCTAAGTCTATGAGAATATGGCTATCTAGCTATGAGAATTTGCAATAGAGACTGTTGAAACTTAGAGTTCATCTATCAACTCTTTTTTATCTCCAAACAATGAGGAGCAATGTAATCATAAAAGGGTGGCAAGTCACCTATGTACAAATCACTTGGCTTCCAACCTCATTACATTCTGCCTCCTACCTCCCACCCCATGCTCCAGACACACAGGTGTTGCTGCTGCCTCCCCACGGTAGGACTGTTCCACCCAAGCTCTTGCCTCTGGGTTTTTGTTTAGGTTTTTCTGGATTAGAGATCTCTGAGTGACTATCACTGCACATTGAAAAGGTATAACCCTCTGGTTCTCAAACTCTTTAACTTTTTTAAAATAAAAGTCTTCTGGCAGGCCTTCTTAAGAAATTTTCTGACCCTACTTCCAGAGATTTTAATCTAGTAAATCAAGAATGAGTACTGAGAATATGCATTTTAGCATGGGGTTCTCCTACAAGTGGTCCAGGAATTGCCTGTACATCAAATGCCATCTTCAGGGAGAATTTTTTTTTCCTGTATCTTACACTGGTATAAAGGTCCAGGCTCAGACTGGAGTCATAGGTCACCATCTGTGGGCCTGTATTTGGTTCAGATGATCATAGAGTGTTATTGATGTGCAAAACTCTTTATGCTGGGGAGGTAGAAGCAGGGATATGGCTGGTCAGGGGCTAAATCAGACAAAAGGATCACCTCCTTTTTTTTCCCTCTGTGATGTGGGCTGTTTGCAAACAAACCTGGTCATATCAGGAAGTTGAAAATTAAGTATAAATGCCTTGGTCTTAAATTCCAGCCACTTAGTAATGTGGCCTTGGCCTTAGAGTCTACCGCATCCCTTCATTTTTCAGGCATCTCAATAGAACAGAACATAACGATGTCTTCAAGTGTAAATTTAGATGACTTGGCTCATAGGATCAGTTTAGTCTAAATTATTAAGTCTCTTGAGGTTGGGATCTTCGTTGCCCCAGAGCTACTTCTGGGAGCCTGAATGTTACCCACCAGAGAGTTCCCTCTCTCCATACCCATAAACAGATGCTTAATACCTGGGATCCTATCCAATGCCCCTACTACGGTCCTTGGAGTCTGTATTTCAAGAGCTTACCTGCATTGTAGTTTATCACATACCGTTTATTTACATGTTTAAAACTTGTCAAGTTCACTTCTCTCTTTCAACTTCTTTCCTGCTGTGACATGTGACTTAGGCCTATGAGGAGAACTTTGCATAGTGGTAATCTTTTCATCTTGCTGTGGTTTTAAAATATCAGGGTCATTTGCAGCTTAATTTGACCGTGTATAGTGAGCATCAGGATCTTCTTGTCACTATACTGGACATGAAACCATGTTATTGGTGTGACAGGGAAATCATTTCTTCCCTATTGATCCCAGAGATGTAGAAAGGAGGAAGTAATTCAAAAGAGAATTCATACTGAGAGGGGCACAGGAGCTGTCATGTTTAGTGTGTGAACTTGACTCTGTCTCTTCTCCAGTCTGTAGTGCAGTTTTTGTTAATTAAGATGAGCTGTGAGAGCAGCCCAAGGTGGGCTCTAAGATCCTGTCTAGTTCGGTGATGATGAATAGTGACAGTCACTCTGGGGTAACCCTCTTTTTCTCCTGAGCCTTAGGAATAGGGAGGAGCCCAGGTGCTTAGCAGGAAAGGTGAGCCACACCCTGGCCATGAGTCAGATTTCTAATCTACTCAAGTTGGGGAAGGTTGATTTTGGCGGAGCCCATGGCACATGCTCTGCCTCTGTGTGTTTTGTTCGGAATTATATTTATACGGAACGGCATTCCAAAGCAAGGCTCTGCCTTGTGGGGAGCCCTTCTCTGCCATTAATGACTGGCAAAGTTATGACATTGTTCTCTTCATCCTGCTCCTTAATTTTCTGTTACCTTGGGGACATAGAGGTGTAAGAGCAGGAATAGGGCCTGTGACATAGTTTGTAAGGCTCAGAACAACAACAAAAAATGCATTTAAGAACTTCAAGAGGGTGACAGCAGAGAAAAGCAAACACAGAGTGCTTCTCTAGGCAGGTCCTGTGTCACTGAACAAGCAGATGCCCATGGAGTCACTCTGGATGAAAGTGGGTCAGGGAATGAGATTGGGACCTGCAGATGCGAGTAAGGCATGGCCTCACCAGGCCAAAAGATGCCTTCTCATACCAAAGCCCTGAATGGAACATCTGCACTGTGTGTGAACAATGGTGCAACTATTACTGAAGTTTGGTACCCAGATCATCTCAAGATATTAGGCTTAGCTTCTGTGGGAGTCAAGAACAGACCCTGCTTTGCAAAGGAGAAACAGAGGTCAAGATAGTAGAGGTGATTTGCTGAAGGTCACTGTGCTTGTCAGTGGTAGAATGAGGACTCTATCTGAGGCTGCCTAACTACCATGCCTGTGCCCTTTCTAATCCCCAGTGAAGCTGAGTAACAATGAAATTATTCTTTTTCATTGTGAATTCAATTGGAGCTTGGGAATAAGAGTGAGATGTGGGAAGGGAAATGAGATAAATGCTGACTGAATGGAGAAAACAAAACAATTTAGAAAGCCAAAGCAGTTTGTCTGAGTCCTATCTGATGCACAACATACAGCAAAGCAGACAAATGTCTGCAGCAAAACAAAAGCAGATATTTTCAAATAAAATATGCATATTTCCCACCAGCCCTGAGCTCATCTGATAAGGGACAGATTGTCCACAGTAAATAGAGAGGGAAAAAGATGCCTTGGGCTGAATTTAGTCCCCTGTCAAAATCCGAGAGGGGCTTATTGTTTCTCCCTTTGTGACATGTCGCCTCTTTATCTGCAAGGCCTCTTAAGGCTTTGAAGGAAAATAGAGTAAGTTAGCTATTTATTTGCTTATTCATTTGCCCATCCATCAAATATTTCTTGAGTACCTACATAGTATTTTACTGTGCTAGTCTTAAAAGGATGTTTAAGATGAGTGCCCTCTTTTTGAAGAGGGTAGACAGATGTGTATCGGGACAGAAAACTAACCATAATTGTTGTAATGCTGGTGGCATATGCCATGTACTGTTGGAAATCAAGAGAAGAAATTCATGCTGATTAAATTGCTCATTTGGTGACCTGTTTGTGTGTTCCTATTTGCCTCAAAAAAAAAAAAAAGTCACTAATAGCTATGCATTGTCATTGAGCTCTTCTTTCCCAAAGGCTCCTAGGAAGAAGATGTAGCTTGGGGTAGGAGGTGATGTTCTTGTAGAAAGTACTCAGATACCCTTGCTGATACATACTGATCCTTCTCTGCAAGATCAACCAGGGGGAGGACCTGGGATGAGGTGGATCTGGCTCCTACCTGATCAGTATCTACATACTTGTGCTCCTCCCTCCCCGTCTGCCAGCCCCAGTAAGTAAGAGAAGAGCCCTGCTGAGGCCAGAGAGAGAACTAGCTGTGTGATCGTCCACATGTCACTGACAACCTCTGGAAAATGGCAGGAGTGGAGGATGTCTAATCAACTAGGACTTCCTATATTCTTTCTCACTGACGCTAGGATTGAAGGAGAGGATCAAGGAGAAAAACTTATAAAGACTATCATAGAGGAGAGTAAAGAGAGAAAACACCAAGAGAAATGATCTTTAAATGCCTACCTAGAGAACTTATTCTGTGATCCTCTGTTCCTTGGCAGTTGAGTATCCACCAGGAAGTCTGTGCATAGGCTTTGACATTGCCGGAAATAGTAGGCATAAGGTGAATCTCATGTGGATCATAGGAATAGTACTTCATACCCACCTCAATTCTTGGAACTTATGGAGCTCTTCTCACCTCTAGGATCTTACTTCTTGTTCTCTCAACTGCCCTGGGTGGTGGGTGCAATCTGTAATTTTAATTCTCAGAAGCAACTGAGACTTGGGGAAACTGAGCTACTTGCCCCGATGCCAGTGAGTGGCAGAACTGCGACCAAAGGCTAGGTTTTTCCTATGATGTTCTTTCTCCTGGATGTGTTGTGCTTCCTGCCCCACTTTACCACAGCTGGAGTATGATGGCAGCACAGCACCAGCTGGGGAAGCATCCAGTGGCTCCTGAAGACGGAATATTTATTAGACAGCTGCCATGTGAACAAGTGAGCACAGAGTCTTTTGCTCCTTAGAATAACATGCTTCATATGCTTTTATGTATATATAAATGTGCCACCATGTAATATACCCTTTGGTATAACTAATTTGCACCCATAAAAAATGACATACTGGAGACAGAAGTGCATCATTTGGTTCTACTCTTCAAAGACCAGGCTGGATTTCAGTTCTCTTTGTCCCCCCAACCCCATCTTTTTTTGTCCCCACCCTAAACCATCATAAAGACAATTAGAGCTGAGTGGGGACAGTATTTGTCTTGCAATTACTCTTAAGTGCTCTGTAGTTTTGTGGGATCTAAGTGGTATGACCTAGATACCAATTCTGAGAAACTGAATTCAGCCAGGCTCTGTGTAGAGAGGGGAATGAATCAGTTAGATCAGGCAATATGGCTCAGTCCAGCGTGTGGATGACATATAGATCTGCTTCTATCCTCTCTGCTTGTTGAAACCCTAGCTCTTTTTAGAGCTCAGATCCATTGCTACCTCCCCTTCTGGGAAGCCTCCCTGGAATTTCTTCCTTTTAGAGTATTACAGCATTTGTTCTGCTTTGTTATTTGCCAACTGCAAGAAATTGTGGAGAATGTATTGACAAAGAGCCCACTTCGAGGGCTCACAATTGTGTGAGGAGAAAACACACACACACATACACACCCCTATAAAACAATGTCACATGACAAATTCTCCAATAGGAAGCCTGACAAGTCATTCCATGTGTACATGTGTCTGTTCTCACATACTGATCTACATGTCTCCTACATATATGATATAAAAGTGATGGTGATGTTTAAAAATCACCAATATCCAATAAATCAAATCATCATGAAGAATATTATTAATAGGAATGTAGGCCTGAAACTTGAGCTCTATTATTGTCCTTGGGAACACATAGATGCCATGCAAGAAGGGACGGAAGACTGCTCCTGCTCACCATGGTCAGATGTCAAAGAGGAAGTTGGCAAGAAAACCCAGGACTTCCTGAGGGAGAGGACAGGAGAGGTGTGTCATTGCAGAACCAGAAAGTTCCCACCCACAAACCCAATTCCTTGCCTCTGACAGGTTAAGTTCCACCCTGTAAACATTTTCTTTCCTTTTATTTGACCCTTTGTTTGAGAGTGAGTACTTAACTTTCAGCCAACTTGGTAGGTGAGTTTCCGATCAGATTGGATTGTTAGCACTGGGGACTCTCCTGTTTGGCTTCATCTGAACCAGCCATACCTCCAGTGGCCACTGTATTTGTGGTCTACCTGCCTTTGTCCAGGTAAAGAAAGAAGAGCCTTGAGGACTGGCCACAGCCTAGCCAGGTAAGACTAGGTGGCTTGCTGCTGATTTTACAGAGACGGGGTGTCTCTCTATGAGCTGATAGCTCCTATTGCTTAGGCTGAGTCTCTGAGTCTCCACCATGGACTTACAATTTGATCTAGCTCATAGTTTTGCATGACCATGTGAAATTCCTTTATTCTTCCTCGCTGGCCAGAGTGGATAAGGTTTGTAGAGCAGTATTTTTCAACCTTATCTATATATCGACTTTGATCTTGACTGCCTTGTGAACAGGGTGGGATGGGTATAATTTTTTCCATTCAGTGATTCAGTGAACTGAGGCGTAGTCAGTTGATATGATCTGTTCAAGTCTGAGCAGCAGGTTAAGGCCAGCAAGAGGTCTGTATCCCTCTTCTCTCTTCCTCTGCTGTACTACCCAGCAGGGTCATACTTTAATCTGAAAAGCCCAAAGTGAAAGGGCTCCCTGAACTTTCAAGTGGTGAACAAAAGGTGATTACTTCTTGGCATTGCAGGTTGAGAGGATATGTTTTTAATTCACCTGAGAGTGACTTTATAATAGTATATAGGCTCTGTCACACAGGGCTGTTTTCAGAAACAACAAATGAGAGCATGTATGTAAAAAGATCTTATAAACTGAAAAATGATATGCAAATGGGAGAGACATGACTATGTGGAGCCTGATAAATGCTTTAAATCTCTGTATAAGCAGATTTTAATTGGGGGCTGAATGACATTCTTCTAATGTCAGCAGCAGCATTGTAAAGCACAGATCACAAGGCCCTTGGGAAACATTTGAGCTTTTCAGTCTTTCTGTGGCATGTGAAAAAGCAAACCTTAATGGTGGGGGTGATACCCCCAAATCCTTTCAAACTGACTCTTGCAATTTCCTCTCTTATGACAGTTATCATCTTATCTCATTGTTCTACAGTTTTAAGAAAATCTCATCTTCAGTGATTATGTAGTTTATTTTTTAAGATGCTAATTTTAGAACTATCATTTTCCTCTTTGTGCTCAAAAGGTTATCTCATTTTTAGTTGTGAAATGAAATGTTTCCTGTGTGTATGTGTGTGTGTGTGTGTGTGTGTGTGAAAGAGAGAAAGAGAGACAGAGAGAGAAAGAGAGAGTCTGTCAGTTTGGGTTTGTTATAGCAGTGCTAATAATAATATTCTTCCCTGTGGACCCACCACAATGCACTGGGTGGCAATGCCACATAGTCTTTGGCATTCTTCTGTATATTCTTCTTGTCTTCCCAGCTAGAAGCATACTGAAGAAATTGTTCAATCAATGACCTTAGACAAAATAGAGAAACTTGTTCCAGAAAGATGAAGTGATATGAACAAAACGTGATTGTTGGAATCACAAGTTAAATGCATGTCTCTTACTCTTCCACTGACCATGACACCTAGTAAATGGTGCTGGGAATCCCAAAGCCACAGCATTAGCTGTGTCACTATGGAGATTGTACTCAGGAGTCCTATAACATTCCTTTCACTTCAAAGTTTTGGCCCCTTTGACTTTGCTTAGCATCTCTAGTGGTAATGTCATTATACCTTGAAGAGTAGGGGAATTTGACTTTGTTCTTGTGAAATATTTGTTTCAGCCAAATTTTGGAACCACTCATTAAATGTAGGATAGGAAGTGGGCAAAAAGTGGTGGTGTCCTCATTTAATTCAGCTAATTTGGAGTTTGATACCTTGGAGATCAAACTCGGTTATTTGCAAACTGAAGTATTAAGCAGGCTGATACTGTGTCAGGATTCTTTTAAACAGATATCATTCAGTTCAATAGTTTCAGAAATTTCATGCTAGTTAACTTTTTATTCAACATTAGCGAATCTTTTGGCAGGGTCAAGTGTAAGGGTTCATTTAATCCAGAGGTGGCAGTCCAGCAGCTACAGGTGAATACAGCACGCAAATGTGTTTGTTTTTTATGTGCTTGAGTGTTAAATAAAATCATCGAGTGTTAAATAAAAATCAAACTAGTTGCAAGTATTCAATGTCCTGGAATTTCTTGTAAAAATCCAAATATCTCATTGTTTAGGAGGACCAGAGGGTCTGTTAATAATGGAGCCATATCAAACAAGATTCACACACCAGCCCTGTCTGGGCAGCATCTGCTTCCTATGGAGGGAGCATGTGCTTCCCAGGCGTTTTCAGCCCCTATGGCAACTAATTTAAGCTACCAGGTATTTTAGTTTGTCCCAGTGATTTTGTCTAACCTCTTAGGTGTTGGAATTCCCCTAAATAATTCTCTTTCAAAGGAAAATTAGCTCTACACATCAGTAGCCTAACTTATAGATCATTGTCACAAGGAAGGAGGTGAAATTAATTCCTTGGCCCTAAACCTCTCATTATGTAAGAGGTAGGAGTAGATAGGATGGCTTCAACCCAACAAACCTTGAGTTCTGATACCTACCCACAATATTTACTTGAGATGGATATCAAACTCAGTTATTTGCAAACTGAAGTATTAAACAGGTTGATACTGTGTCAGCATAATCTCCAGAGAGTAGGAAGGAAATCTGACACTTGCTGAATAAGGCCCTTTACTCAAGACAACAATTGCATAGAAATAAGGAAAGAAGTTTTGATGCACAATAGCATATGCATAGCAACATGTTGCTCTATCCAAAGAATTTCCAAAATTTCCAAATTTCCAAATCCTGGAAATTTGGCCAATGATATCTTTTCTATCATATCTCCATTAATATATAGTCACCCCTTGACCACTTGATATATGACCTTAAGTTTAAGGATATAGGAATAAAGTATAGTGACTCTTCCCCAAAGGGTCTTCCATTCAGTAATGAAAACATGTATACAAATGAACAAAACAAAACAGAATGAAAAATAAGTAAGTATGTAAATAAATGATGCAAGAAGAAAGCAAATGCTGTGGTTAGAATGTGGTTAGCATTTGAGCTAGACTTTGTACATAAAGGTGAGAAGACTTTCCAGCAAAAGAAGAGTTTAAGCAAACTCAATTCCATACTGCTTGAAATACACTTAAGAAAGCATTCACTGTGGCTATGCCTAGGGCCAGTGGACTGAAGTAGAATGAGGCTAGATATCTGAATCTGCACCAGATGGTGGATGCTGAGTTGCAGGGATATGGGTTTCCTTCAGGTACAACATGGTGGATCCAATGAGCACTATGACTATTAGCCAAACACTGGTCTGTGCTCATATCTATGCAGCTTCATAATTTGTTAGTGACAGAGCACCTTTAACATGTAGTTTAACTCTTCTCCAAGTTTTTCAGGAGAATTAATGGGGAAAAAAAGGAGAATTTAGCACTGGCAATATAGTGGACAATATTAGATGCTAAGTGCAGGAGGCAAGGTGGTAATCTACACTGGAATCAGAAAAGTTGATGAAAATATTTTTAAAATACATTGAGAAATATTTTTTAAAGTGATAGAGATTCCCTTTTGTTCCCCCCCCCCCACACACACACCTTTCTATCAAAGAAAGTGTATTCTGGGTTATCTGAAAATGAAAAAAGTGAAGTTGCATAGGTTCTTCTAACTTATGTGATGGGGAGAGTTATTTTTGCTTGATGAACTTCATTCTTTAGTCTGGAGAGCACATTCTACCTGTAGAATAATTATAGAAGGTTCTTGGGATCTCCTGACCCTGTATTCTTCCATAATATATAACTAATATGTAAGTGCTTCACTGTGGTTCACAATATTCCTGGGTTGAATTCGTGAAGGGAAGGTTCTTATCTTGCAAAGCGTTTCTCTGGTCACCACAGCAATTGCTCATACAGCCCCAGTGTCAAGATATTTTTGTAAATAATCAAAAGTTTCTCATTTTCAAGCACGTGGTCTTGTGGGATGACTTGGAATTATCCCTGTATCTCAAAGGTCTGTGCTTCACGGGAAATTCACAGATGATGAGATGCAGAACAAAGTGAAGAATATGAACAAGTCATTTGTTTTACCTGTTTAATTAAGACTCTGTTCAAAATTCATTCATTCAAAACTATTTGCTGGATATAAGTTCTAGTTTTCATCTTTTTTACAATACCATAAATAGTTCTGATAAGAGCAGTAGTGAACATAAAGAATAATTCCTGCTTTCAAGGAAAATATATTTTGGTGAGACAGATGGAAAATAAAATCAATTGGTAAAATATATCTGAAATATGAAATACTATAGAGGAGAGAAAGTTATGAATAGGAAGTTGGGGGTAGCTGAGATCTCGGAAAGGGTACTTAGGGAAGGAATAAGACTCTACTTGAATAACCCTTACAGTATGAGGGAATCTGTCATACCAACATCAGGGAACAAGCATTCTCTGCAGCTGGAACAGCGACTCTGAGGCAGGAGCATTCCCACTGGCATCTTTGAAAAATAAAACATGAATATTATGTTAGAAAGAAGATCCTGGCATGGTGGTAGGAGGCAGTGATAAGGCATGCACCTGTCAGGCACGGTACGGACATTCACTCTGAATGAATGGAAAACATTTGCAGATTTGGGCAGTGGAGCAAATAGTTTGACTTACATTTCAAAAGAACCTTCTATCTGTGGTTTGAGGACAGATCAGGGTGGAATGGGGAGAGGGTAGACAGAAGCAGGAAGGTTCCTTATGGAGTTAGTGCTTTGATCTGGATAAGTAAGGTGGAAGTGTGGACAAACTATGTAGTCATGGGAATGGGGAGAACATTTAGATTCTGATGACTGATTGACTAACTGGGAAATCATGATACAGGAGTAGGTCAAGGACAATCCTATGATTTTTCTGGAGCAGACGGTAGAGAGGAACAGCCTTTATTGGGGTAAAGAGTATAAGAGAAACATGTTTTTGAAGGCATGTCAGGAGCTTACATTTGGATAGGTAAAGTTTGAGATTTTGAGTTGTGAATTCATACATGAATCTGGAATTCAGTGAAGATATCTGAGCTAAAGATAAAAATTGGCAGTCATTAATACATTCATGATATTTACAACAATGAAAGTAAATACAACCATCAAAGGAGTGGGTATAGACAGAAAAAAAAAAACATTTATGACTGCCTTCTGAGATGCTGCAATGTTTGGGGTTCAAAAGTGAGAATAACTCATTGTAACAAATAGGAAAGGACATGGTGGGAAGGTTCCCAAGCAGCAGAGTGGGGTGTCTTATCATTTAATTCACTTAGGATCTACAGCACATGGTGATAATGACATCTGCCCAGGACAATGAGCCCCCTTGTCATCTACACTCTGATGCACACCACTCTTACAACCTCTGCCCTGCGCTCCCCTCTGGTTTCACTAGAATTAAGAGAGGAAATGGAGGAGGAACAGGCTGAGAGGTAGTCAACACTGGGTGAGCATGGTGTGTCCTGGAACAAATGGGGGAAATCATCCAAGAAAGAGAAAGTAATTGGGTGGGATAGATGCTGCTTAAAGGGGGAGCTGGAAAATTTCTGAAAACAGAACATGTAACACTGGGGCTTGAGGGGGCTTGAGAGAGAATAGGAGAAGAGGTCTTGGAGATGGTGGATATAGATGTTTTTCCAAGGAGCTTATTTGTAAGTGAAAAATAGGAAATATCTGGAAGTGAGAGTGAAAGGCTTCTTTTTTTTTTTAAAGTGAGAGAATGAGTCTAGAATATATTTTAATGGAGATTGTAATTTGATTAATGCCTATAGAGCATTTTATTTAATTTTTCTACAACTGTGAAGTAGTTCTGGTAAGGGTCATTATCTTATATTTTAACAGGCAAGGAAAATAAAGTTTAGGGGCTAAGATCATCTGCCCAAAATCACATAGTAAATTAATATTAAATGGGATTTAAACCTGAGTTCTGAAAGTCAAGATCATGGTTCTCTTCTCTGCTTGTCTCTACCCAGCTAATGTTGGAGATAACTTCAAACACTACAATTCTCTATGAAATCTTCACTTCATTGCCGTATAATGTCCTTTAGCAAGTCTCAGGGAATTCACACTTCCCAGCAATATCTCTTGCCAATGTCTTGGCTGGGCACAAGATCACGAGCCACTCACAGCTTTGTCGATTCAAACAGCAATTCTTTATTCCCGAACTCACACCGGCCTCTACACACGTTCTGGGGAAATCCCAGTTCTGCCGAAATCCCCGTTCTGCCGCTGCCCAATTCACCTACTCCACGAGGCTTTCTTCCAATATACTTTCTGAATCTCACGAGAGCTCAAAGGGAGCTCAGGCAGCAGGAACGCCCTAATCCCAGCAGCAATAATCTTCAACCTCCAACTTCCCTAAAACCCCTATTGTCTTAAACCGGGAACGCCTTAAAACCAAATTATCTTAAACCCGGATACTTCCTAAAACCTGGATCCACCCTGGTCATTGAGCAGGGTCACCTTTCTCAAACACACATGCAAGGTCACAGCAAATTTCCAAGGCAAGTCCATTTAACATGGGGTATGCTGGCAAGGAAATATCGATGCGTCATTCCTACTTGGCAATGGCCCTCAGCAATCTCTTGAACTGAAGGAGATTTCACATCAACTGTAGAATGTTTGGAGTCTTGGGGAGAAAAGAATTTACTATCTACATCAATGAAAACTTGCAGTATTTGAAAGTATTCTTCCAAGCACAGGCTTCAGGTTGAAGCACCTACATTCTGGCAAATGGGAATGTAGCTATTCATGTCTTTATTGTAGGGCTGATCTCACATCATTTTTTTTTCACTAGTAGTGAATTTGTGTCTACCTATCAACATCCATGATGCCTCTTTATATTGTCTTCTTTCTGTCCACTTGAAGCTCATACTCACTTAAGGAAGCACAGAAAAGTGCTTCCACCTACTTTATTCCCAGTTGGGATATTGCGAGTCTTTCTGAGAAGGGATACACTGAAACATAGCTATTTTGACAGAACCCAGCCTGTATAGAATATAAAACTTTGCACATCATTTGTCTCTTCCTCTAATGGTGGCTTTCCTCCCCCATCAAATATATAATCCTTGTCTTCTAGCAGCTGGTTGTACTGGGTCCTTGGTGTCTCCCCAGAGGCTTTCCTTGTGAAAGAGCTCCTGTATCCATAGGCATCCAGACAAAGTGTGACTC
Source organism: Spermophilus citellus (assembly GCF_964194105.1). Classification (NCBI taxonomy): domain Eukaryota; kingdom Metazoa; phylum Chordata; class Mammalia; order Rodentia; family Sciuridae; genus Spermophilus; species Spermophilus citellus. The sequence continues at coordinate 118,253,476 of NC_138188.1, read as the reverse complement.
TGTGGTACATCTAAAATGCTCTAATTGCACCTTTTTCAGATGACTGTCTAGTCCTTTAATCCAGTCATCTTGTGATTATCTATTTGCCAAACTGATTCTTTTACAGACTTTGTGCTTCTCAAGGTCCAAAATTGTATTTGTATGTTTCATCCTAGTCTTCACCTCTCTCCTTTCCCTAACACGGAGATTAGCCCAGAGAACTTTTCCCCAAAATTATTTTAATTAATGAATTAGGTTAGACACTCTTTTAATTCGTTTGTCATAGCACTTGAGAGCCTGATCTTCATTACACAGAAAAAAAATTGGAGAACTCAACTTCTAGCCATTCCTACATGAAGAGTTAATTAAGCAAATCAGATGTAAAATTTCAGAAACCAGCTACTGTGGTTCATTTTTCTCTTGAATTTGGGATACATAAATGTATCTAACTGATGTGTACATCTTGAAAATCTGACATTATCATTACTCATGCCTATACCTCTTATAGTATCAGCCTTATTGTTAACATCTGCTGATATCATAAGCATTTAATTGATAACACATTTAATATATGAAGAACTCTTGCTGATCAGTAAGTCAAAGAAGATGAAACTAATAAAAAAGTTCAACCATACCTATATATTCCAACCTTTAAAATCTCATAACTTAAAAAAAAAAAAAAACAGGGCAAAGTAAAACGATCATTGGTCTTACTTTTTTAAGCCATTAGTTTTAAAAATTATGAAACTTTATGCTGACCTTCAGAAAAATAGATTTTCAGGCATGTAAAATCTGATCCTTTAGTAGTTTTCTAGTATAAAGACATTATTAATTAATTAATTAGTGTAGCTATACTAATATTAGGGAAAACAGGCTTGGGTCAGAAAAGCTTTTGATCAACTAAGAACACTTAGTACCTGTGTGACTGAGAAGTTCATCAGCTTTCTAAGTTTCAATCTCCTAATCTAGAAATTAGGATACTTGTAGTACCTAAGGCACAGGGAGATAATGACTTAAAAATGAGGTAAAGTCAAGTGCTTAGTGCATGGTACCTACTTAGTAAGTGTTGCTACCTTTGTCAATATTGATATCCTTTTACATATTGAGTATAAAAGACAGCTTTTAAACAATTTTTTGTAGCATAACTCCATTTTTGAAGTAGAAAATGTTGATGTTGTGAATAGATAAAAGTAGAAAAATCATAAAGACTATAGATTGGAATTATTTATTTCCATTTTCTTTCATAGTGAGTTTAAGATTTTTTTCTATCAATGCAGTAGTAGCTTTTGCCTGTTATCTTGGTTATCCTCGTCATCAAATCATGAATGTGACCTCTGACCTAGATGTAGCCTTCTAAGCTCCTTGAATCACTATTACCTTAAATGAGACTTCTATGATTCCTTGTTTACTTATCAACTTCTGTACCCAAAGCTTTACATCTTTTGGTTCACCTCTCCTCAGTTATAAGAAAAATGTGTGCTTAGTGTGAAAAACACCAGAAGATTTGGAAAAGTATAAAGAAGAAAATAAAAATCATCCTTCACCCTGTTATGCAGAAATAATCATTCATAACATTTTATTGTGTGTACTTCTGATCATAAATGGGTAATTTTTAATATAATATTTTGTAGTATGCATTTTGTTTCACAATAATATATGTCTTAGTGTCAATACATATTTACAAGATTATTCCACATTTTTTATTACCTCCCTCTCCCAGGATAAGCTCCCTTGGACACTTCAGTTTGTCAGTTCTAATATTTTTATTTGCTTATTTATTTATTCTTCAGGTTCTCACAATAAAACCATGGGGTATGTGTAGTTTAAGACTCTACTTTTTTCATTTAGCATTATTCTGTGAGTCTTTATCAACATTTAATTGTCTTAAAATATGATTTCTAAGTGTTGCATTGTATTATACTATGGCTATGGATAATACATAGTGTGAAACTTTAATTTTAAGTTTCTCTGATTTGAGTTGAGAGATGCTTAATTAATTCTCCCTTCTACTGGGTTCTATACTCCATACAAGAAGATCTATTTTTTATTTATCATTGAACTACAGCAGCATAATGAAGGGACAAAGATCAAAATCCTTGTGCTGGATGACATGATTTCCCTATGGCAACTTTTACTATGTAAAGGGATTCAGGAGGCTGTGGCTGTTTTGTTCAGAGAGTGGAGAAAAGGAAATGGCCTACAGTGCTGTGTTTAGTTGTGCTGGGAAGGAAATTCCACTTCAGTTGACTAGGACTATCTGGACAAAACCTTAGGCTAGAAAGCTTGGTCCTCGCAGGATCCCCATTGGTTGGCTGGAACAGCCAATGAAACCAGACAGGTTGTTCTTACCTTGCAGTGTTTCTTGCTTGTTGAATTAAAAAATCAACCCCAACCAAAAAAAAAAAAAAAATCTAGTAATTTGGTTTTATTGATTTCCTCTTCCTGTTGCAGTTAAAGATATAAATTTCTACAAACATATAACCAAGGACTAGAAAATGTGACTTTTCGTGAGTTAAAGAAAATGCAGATATATTTCATCCCTTTTAGTCTTGTTATTTTCATTTGTAAATGACCTTTTAGTTCCTCAAGTTGGTTTGAAATAGAGGCTCTATCCTGGCCCATGTAAAGTCCTAGGCTAACAGAGTTGGAGGGAAACTGATGTCCAAGTAGTTCAATATATTCCCAGTACACAGGGAAATAACAACAACAACAACAAAACCAGGAAAAATGATGATCAGAGAAGAGATGTGGCTTAATTTTGAACCAAGAATTCCCAACTCTTGCTACTTCAGGCTTTTCCCATCTTTATTAAATTTCATGTACTCTGCTCCCAATTGTTTACAGGTTCTTCTCACATAAACTCAGTTGATTATTATACTCCTTCTAGCCTTCCTTTCCCTGCTTAACTTTAAAACTATGCTTTGAATCCATACTGTATTTTAGGAACATTGCTAGGTCTTTAGATCTATTAGCCCACCTGATTCTTGCAGTATTCTGCAAGGTATATATTGGATCTATTTCAGATTTGAGAAAACTGAATCTAAGGAATTTTAATTGCTGTCTAACCCCAGGAAGCTGTAAGCTGTACAACCTAGATTCATACCCAGGTCTGATCCCAAAGCTTTTTCAGTTATGCCAGTCTACTTCCTGATAAAGATATCGATTGCATGAGATGAATCAATTTATGTCTTACTGCTGTGTCCATTATCTTGTGAAAGGATTGGCTTAATTAATTTTCCTGACACTTGTGTCTTTGAGTTGTAGGTGAGTGAACTTAATACATCACCAACACAGTATGTTTAAATCGGAAGAAAAGTCATCTTTCAAGCTCCAGTGGAGGAAGCTGAATTGTATAGTTTAGCCTCTTGTACTAAACAGCTCATGGAGGGGTCACAGTAGGAAACAGACAAAAACTGAAGTTTTGCAAAAGGCAAGGAAATAAAAACAAACAATGAAAGAAAGAACTATGTTCAAAACGATATAAATAATGTCATCTCTACTACAGTGAGGATGCATTTCAGAGAGAAACCCTGAAGTCAGAAGACTCACTAAAGTGTTAGAAGGCATGAAGGACGTTTAGTGATACGTGTTGGGACACTGGCCAGACATCTTACTCTGACTTCTTAGAGAAAGGTGGGCTATGATATGACTTCTAACTCTTTAGCACAATAAAGGAGGAAAGAAGCAGGTATTGCCTGCTAATCTCTTTTATCCCCGTGTTTTTTTTTTTTTTTTAGAGAGAGAGAGGGGAGAGAGAGAGAGAGAGAGAGAGAGAGAGAGAGAGAGAGAGAGAGAATTTTTTTTAATATTTATTTATTTATTTTTTTAGTTCTCGGCGGACAATCCCCGTGTTTTTTGATCCTGGCTTCTGTTGAGGCCTAAGTTCGAAGAAAGGTCTCTGTGAAATCTCTCCCTTCAATAATCCTCCTTTACGACCTTTTCTCCCAGGCCTCTGTTTAAAATAAAATCACCCCTATCTCCTCTTTCTCTTTCACATCACTTGCTGGTTATGACTTTTTCTGTGAAGACAAGAACTTCTGCCAAATCGTGATGTCTAGTCCTTCTGTGACTAAAAGACTTCATTCTCAGAGGATGTGTTCATTGGAAGTTCATTGGACTTACCTAAGACAAACATTCCCCCTCCCTTTTCCCTCATGCATTTACATAACAGGTTTGTAACTTCTTGGCCTCCCTAGCTGTTTCATAACTTGTTGTGAGAAAAGTCTTGCCCAAGAGACACCATATTTCTCCATCTCTCCGAACTTATTTGATTTTATTTCCTGATTGTAGCTTTTACATATCAGTGGGCAGAAGAAATCCACTGCCTGATAATCCTTTAGCTAAAACATCCATCCATGCATAAAAAATTGTCTGTCTGTGGGTGTTAATTTTAGTCTTCTTCTGACTTGGAGTTTTGGAGATTTTCTGATAGCCAAATTTTGATGTATTTTCTGTATGAAACAGAATTCTTTTCCCTTAATGTCAGGGGCTGGAAAGGATGTCTGCAATAAAAATGTGGGTGCTTAAAAAATAACCTTTCATTTTTTTCAAATACTTTTACTAATTTTTACTAGAATAATCTTTTTGCTCTTTTAATATTCTGTAGGACATTTTCTTTGTAGAAAATTAGAAAAATAATAATTAAGGGAAAAATAATTTCTCATCTCACTACTCAGAGAAGACCAGTATTAACATTTTGATGTGTGTCCTCCTAAACTTTCTTTTACATACATCTGTATTTTATTTTATAAAATTTAGAGCCATACTATGTGCTATGTCCTATTTTATTTCTGGGTTTAAAAATATTTTCCACAGATTTTGTTCTACTACATTTGTATATTAGTTACTATGACTATATAATATTTGACTTAAACTACAGCTTGTTTTAAATTTTCTGGTATTATACATTAATTATAAATAAGACATTATTGCTACTTTTACAAACCATAATACTGAGGACCAGCCCATTTTTGGTTATACCTATGTAAAAAGAGAAGGCTAGGGAGTGGTCAACCTTATTCAGTCACTTGATGTCTCCATTCACAAACAGGCCATGTTACATGAGCACAGATGTTTTGTTGCTGCTCTCCTGTGCTCTAGAGGAAGCAATTAACAGAGTGCACTTGAGTCTGGGTATCACCTTCTCTCTAGGACCCTGGACTAGGAGGAGCATTGCCTTTTGGAAAGACTTGGCACAACCCTGATATAAACATGCTGCCTCTCCTTCCTATCATCACCTCACCAGCTTGCTAGTAGTTTTAACCTCATCAGGATAGTAATCCGCCTTCCATAAATGCAGGGGAAGCCTCGCTTTACCCTTGGCATTTTTCAGGGACTGCCAGGAGCCTCTGCTCAGAGGTTATTTTGTTGCCTCCTACTTCTATGGTAATGCAAAGGGTTCTTCAAAACATGCAAGATCAAGACATTTTATTCCTTACCAAGTGTTTTCACATTTTCCATTTGACCTTCACAAAAATCATGTTAAGAGGGTCAGCACCAATGTGTACATTTTCGTGGATAAAGGAGAGGTTATCATGGGGTAATTAATGATGGTGGAATGTGATGATCATTATTATCCAAAGTATAGGTGTGAAGACATTAATTGGTGTGAATATACCATGTATACAAGCAGAGATATGAAAAATTGCGCTCTATATATGTAATAAGAATTGTAATGCATTCTTCTGTAATATATAAATAAAAATGAAAAAAAGAGAGGTTATTACAAGCATATACATGTGACACATGAAGATGGCAGTACTGACCATTCTATGTAAGGAGTACTTCCATTGATCTTTCCATGGTTCCTACTCCTACATCCCTCTTAGTCACTTTGTGATAAAAATCATATATTTACAAAAGAACTGATCAAATCCAAGTGTCTTCTCTCCCCAGTAAGCAGCCTAGAGATAGATAGACACTCACAGAAGTAAGGGCCTGTGAATATCTTGAGCCTACATTCTTTTCATAAACACATATTGGTTGTACAAACTGGCCAGTTTCACTGTGACATTTCCATCCATGTGTGTATTGTGTTTGGATTGTGTCCACTCTCAGGCAGGTGTTGTAATTTTCTCAGGACACTCATTCTATGTGTATGCTAGCTATTGTGGCTTATTGCTTTAACAGTAGTTGTGGCAGGACACACAAAAACATACATCTTTCCTTACTTCCTAATATTCTGGCCATATTTATGCATATATGTGCATATATAATTATATTATATGCATTGTGTTTTGTTGTTTTCACTTTTTCGTGAAACAATGAAATGAAAAAGGCCATTTTTGAAAGTCATTGTTGTGTATCTGTGCTTCTTACTTACTGTCTTCAGCAAACAAATATAAAGCTATTTTTTAGCTTTTACTTTTTAGTATTCTGAACTGTCCACCTTTTAAAATTCATCTTAGAATGAATCTAAATGTCACTCTTAGAGCAGAACTACTGTCCTCCTCCATCTTTGTGTTCTGCACATCATTATTTTACCAAGAGCTGTGTATGTTGCTCTGGCTCTCCTGCCTTTTTTCTCTCTGGGTGGAGCTCTTTGGATCCATTTAAATCTTTCTGGCATCTTGTAGAACAGGCTGGTTTCCAAGTGTTAACCTCCTCCCCCAAGTGGTGTGGAAATGGGTCAAAGTAGCCTCAGAATGATATTATTTTAACACATTCTTACAGCTAATTATTTCGTCTGATTTGCTGTCTTGTTGAGTATTCAGTGTTTCAGAAGCTTAATGTATGGTTCACTATTACAACCCAAATTATCCCTCAGTTATAATGTCAAACAAAATGAGAAGTTAGCAGTATCTATTTTTAAGACCCTAGGCTCACTCCCTTTTCTGGTTTCTTTCTACCCTTTTAATGCCTTCTTCTGAACTTTGCCCATTGATTCCAAGGTAAGCCTCCTTTCTCTTTCCTCCATTCCTAGATGTGCTCTGAGAAAAGGCTCTGAGATTCATATTTACCCCTTAGGGTTGTATTAGGTGATGTGACTGTTTGCTTGGTGCTTCTGTCTCTGGAGTATATGCCTTCTATAACATCCTCTGTGGACAGGTGCACTGTGCTGAGCTGTACAAAAGGTTATGCATTCACAAATGAGGGTGTGGTTTCTTCCCATGCTCAGTTTTTCTGTACTCATTCAGCCCAATCTCAGGCAGTAAATGGAGAACTAGTTGATAGAAGATCATTGTTCCAGAGAGCATAGTACAATCATATTTCTAAACTTCTATTCATGCTAAGCTTCTGGGAACTGGTATATTTTGAGCTGGGTCTAGATGAAAGAACTTCAAATTTATCTTTTTTCTCTTTTTTTGAGATAGGGTCTCACTAAGTTGCCCAGGTTAGCCTCAAAGTCAGGGTGACCCTCTCACATAAGCCTCTGGGATTACAGGTACCTACCACTTCACCTGGCTGTCCCTTTGTATTTTCTATCATGTATGCTCCACAGAGTGAAGATATTTATTATAGACTTGTTTGTTCCACTAATACATAATGAATGCATTCTGTGTGCTCTAGCTGATGCTAAGGATACCACAGTATATGGAATCCTGTTGCTATCATCTAAGACCTCATGGCCTAGTGGGAGAGTGAGATAGTTCAGACAAGCTAACCTTCATGTGTAATGCAGTATAAGAAACCTGCAGGGTAGGCATAATCTATAAGGCTACATGGAGGAGGGTACTTGACTGATGAGATGAGATGAGATTAATGGAGGAAGCCTCTAGCTGCTGTCTAAGCTGAGATGAGAAGAGCAGAGGGAGCTATGGGGTAAAGGAAATGAGAAGGAGCTTGGTAAATTTGTGTACCTACTAATAGAAGAGTATGTCTGAAGCTAAGAGTATGAGTGCTGAGGCAGGGCAGGAGAGATAGGAGAAAGAAAGGGAGGGGAGACACTTGGTGAGACATGAGCCTGTGCTGGTAGGTAGAGGTGCAGATCATGAAATGACCCTGCCTAGGAACTCAGGTTTTATTCAGAGTATAGTAAAGACCATTGGGCGTTAAGATGGCACAATCGGTTTGTATTTTTGGAAGGCTTACTTTCTGCTGTGTGCTATATAAATCAGAGTGAGTAAAATTGTTGGGGTGCCCGTTAGAATGCCTTTATACTAATCCTCAAGAGATGAAGTAGAGGCTGTGGGCAATAGAAATGGAGCAAAGTAGAGAGTTTAGTAGTTACTGAGGAATTCAAAGTTAATGAACTAACAGGTTGGTTAGGATTGAAAAAGAAGAGAGCATCAGAGAATTTTCTGGTCTTTGGAGGTGTACAGCTGTGGTCTCCCTCACTGAGATTGGAATAAAGAGGAAAAAGTTTATAGAGGCTATAAGAAATCTTAAAGATAAGTTCATTTTTGAATATGATTAATTGGAAGTTCCTGTTGGTCAACCAAAGTGATATAACTAAACTGAGTTTTGTAGAGATGATTTGTAGTTTGGAAGAGAGAGCTGACTGGAGACACAGGTGCAGGAGTCAGAGATTTAGAGATTGTAGTTAAACAAGGAGAAGATGAGGGCATCAGTAGTGTGCTCTGAAAAACATCTGCATATGAGCAGTAGGTTGCCATGATGGAAGCTATAAGCCATGAACACAGAAGTAGAAAGAAAACAACTGGAAACTGGCAGTCCCAAGGAACAGAAGGAAATGAGAATTTCAGGGTCAATACAACCATC